>NC_048582.1:45645189-46345189 GCF_013265735.2 Oncorhynchus mykiss
TCTTCACAAGTCATTTATAAGCTGATGTCATACTCTGTAATAGGGCTGTTCATTGTCGGTCCTGGAGGGATGAAATACTTCTGGTTTTCATCCTCTCCTTCTAATAAGGGATTAATTCAGACCTGGGACACCAGGTGAGTGCAATTAACTACTAGTTAAAACCAGAAACCAGAAGGGTTGCGGCCCTCCAGCCATGTGTCATGAACAAATCTTCTCCATCTATAAAGTGTGACATAACAGCTCCCTCCATTGGGTGTACAGTATTGCGTGGTCGTCAGGTGGTCGGGGGGGACTCTATCATCATGTCCCTGTTTGATGATATAACACATTTCCAGGAATAGTCACAGCCAATCAGTTGCCAGCAGTAACAGACACACTGTACTGTGATGAACAATCTTCTTTCATGTCAGACTTTAGAACAAAGCTATCCGCGCTAAGAAAAGTAATTACACATTTTTCCTCTGAAGAAAGAGCCAAGCAAATATTGAAATCTGATTTCAGTCTAACTCTTAATGCTGTATAGGGCTAAAGCAACACATTTAACAATCCCCTTCTCCTCCTGCTGTTCCTCCTTCTTCTGATCATTTTCCTACACCTCTTCCTCTTCCCCCACCTTCCTCCAGTCACCACTCGGGTCTGGAGTCAGGGGAACAGATGGACCCAGAGGGAGAGAAAATTGTCTCACGACAGTCCCGTTGCGCTCCCTCTCTCCCCTCTCCTCTCTCAGCCCCGACAGGGAGCCACAGCATGTCTCAGACACAGAACAGAACATGTTAGACACACAGAGGTGAAATAGAGGTGAACCCTGACTCAACTGTACAGAGACAGAGAAGCAGAGAGAAACCTAAAAACCCAACGCTGTTGAAACAACAGGTGAAACCAGAGGAGAATGAGAGGAGAGGATGTGGTTCTGTTTCTGGTGCTCCTTACGCTGTAAATTCTAGAGACTAGAATAGAGCAAATGATGTGGTTACACTGTCAACTGGGATTGATCATGTTTGTTCTGACTCACCAGGAGCTGAGTGGAGTCAGAGAACCCAGTCCTGTAGGGATACAGCATGGCTCTTAGTGGAGGAGGTTAAGAGAAGCACCAGCAGGACTGCCACCGGCACCAGCACAACCCGATCACTGATAAAGACTGATGCAACCCAGCACTTAGAGGACAGAGGGATCTGGCTCCAGCACAGTGAATCACAGCTCCAACAGAACTGCCCTGGATCCTTTGTGCTCTTTGAAACCGACAGACTGGGACTCTGAATTCAGTTGTCAACCATTATGCCTGTTTGCTTGTCCATGTCCCATGATGCATTGTGAGATTCCTTCCACAGACAACCTTTCTTTCTTTCTTTCTTGTTTTCTTTCTCATCCCAGGTCAGAGGATGAATGTTATGGTAACAGTGTGGGTTGTGTAAATCCATTTACGTTTCCTATCCGGTATGATCTGTAGGGAAGTGATCTGTGGAGTGATCTGCTGCTGATAACAATAATTGAATAATTGCATTGAGAGTGCCGTCACACAGATTAGTGGTGTGTGTCTGCTGTGTCTGCTGCCTGGTACATGGAATGATATATCCTGTTGGTTTGTCTCTGGCAGGCGGGAAACAGCTCTGATGGGTTGTCCCAGCAGCAGAGGCAGCAGCAACAGCATCATGTTGCTCTGAGTGTCTCCTCTCCTCCATCCATCAGAACGTATTAGATTTTCACCAGTTCCTCAGCCTCTAGTCCGCAAGCTACGGCACTGCTACATTACTGCCGAGGAAGATCAGATTTGACAAGAGCAGCAGCAGTAATATGAACTGAGATTCATCATTCGGAACTTTGGGTTTCTAAGGCGGCAGTTTGTGTTGATAGTTCTGCCACAGCTTAAAATCTGGGGAAGAAAATACCTCCGGGAGCTGAAGGTTTGGTAATAAATGGATGGGGATGAAGCAGGGGTGGTTTAAAGACGGTGAAGAGACATTCATAATAACTGTTTAGTGATAAAAGTGTGCTCTGTCAGGGCTGATGCCAGTAACCTCTAACCCATTTTTTTTAAAACCCTAATGACTTTACTACCGCAGGACAAGAGGAACAACACACAGACACACATCTTCTGTCTCCAAACGCCGTCATATCAGTCTGTCTACAAGGCTGTTCTTATCTTGTTGTTCAGAAGGAAGGAATGAATGGAACTGAATGGTTTAGCTGTGGGTGTGAGTTTGGGGTGGGTGTGTGTTGAATGGAACTGAATGGTTTAGTTGTGGGTGTGAGTTTGGGGTGGGTGTGTGTTGAATGGAACTGGATGGTTTAGCCGTGGGTGTGAGTTTGTGGTTGGTGTATGTTGAATGGAACTGAATGGTTTGGTTGTGGGTGTGAGTTTGGGGTGGGTGTGTGTTGAATGCAACTGAATGGTTTAGTTGTGGGTGTGAGTTTGAGGTGGGTGTGTGTTGAATGGAACTGAATGGTTTAGATGTGGGTGTGAGTTTGATGTGGGTGTGTGTGGAGTGGAACTGAATGGTTTAGTTGTGGGGGAGAGTTTGTGGTGGGTGTATGTTGAATGGAACTGAATGGTTTAGCCGTGGGTGTGAGTTTGTGGTGGGTGTATGTTGAATGGAACTGAATGGTTTAGTTGTGGGTGTGAGTTTGTGGTGGGTGTATGTTGAGTGGAACTGAATGGTTTAGTTGTGGGTGTGAGTTTGGGGTGGGTGTGTGTTGAATGGAACTGAATGGTTTAGTTGTGGGTGTGAGTTTGTGGTGGGTGTATGTTGAATGGAACTGAATGGTTTAGTTGTGGGTGTGAGTTTGTGGTGGGTGTATGTTGAATGGAACTGAATGGTTTAGTTTTGGGTGTGAGTTTGTGGTGGGTGTATGTTGAATGGAACTGAATGGTTTAGTTGTGGGTGTGAGTTTGGGGTGGGTGTGTGTGTGTTGAATGGAACTGAATGGTTTAGTTGTGGGTGTGAGCTTGGGGTGGGTGTGTGTTGAATGGAACTGAATGGTTTAGACGTGGGTGTGTGTTGAATGGAACTAAAGTTGTGGGTGTGAGTTTGGGGTGGGTGTGTGTTGAATGGAACTGAATGGTTTAGCCGTGAGTGTGAGTTTGGGGTGGGTGTGTGTTGAATGGAACGGAATGGTTTAGCCATGGATGTGAGTTTGGGGTGGGTGTATGTTGAATGGAACTGAATGGTTTAGTTGTGGGTGTGAGTTTGGGGTGGGTGTATGCTGAATGGAACTGAATGGTTTGAGTTGTGGGTGTGAGTTTAGGGTGGGTGAGTGTTGAATGGAACTGAATGGTTGAGTTGTGGGTGTGAGTTTGGGGTGGGTGTGTGTTGAATGGAACTGAATGGTTTGGTTGTGGGTGTGAGTGTGAGTTTGTGGTGGGTGTAAGTTGAATGGAACTGAATGGTTTAGTTGTGGGTGTGAGTTTGTGGTGGGTGTGTGTGGAGTGGAACTGAATGGTTTAGTTGTGGGGGAGAGTTTGTGGTGGGTGTATGTTGAATGGAACTGAATGGTTTAGCCGTGGGTGTGAGTTTGTGGTGGGTGTGTGTTGAATGGAACTAAATGGTTTAGTTGTGGGTGTGAGTTTGTGGTGGGTGTATGTTGAATGGAACTGAATGGTTTAGTTGTGGGTGTGAGTTTGTGGTGGGTGTATGTTGAATGGAACTGAATGGTTTAGTTGTGGGTGTGAGTTTGTGGTGGGTGTATGTTGAATGGAACTGAATGGTTTACTTGTGGGTGTGAGTTTGTGGTGGGTGTATGTTGAATTGAACTGAATGGTTTAGTTGTGGGTGTGAGTTTGTGGTGGGTGTATGTTGAATGGAACTGAATGGTTTACTTGTGGGTGTGAGTTTGTGGTGGGTGTATGTTGAATGGAACTGAATGGTTTAGTTGTGGGTGTGAGTTTGTGGTGGGTGTATGTTGAATGGAACTGAATGGTTTAGTTGTGGGTGTGAGTTTGTGGTGGGTGTATGTTGAATTGAACTGAATGGTTTAGATAATAACCCTGATAACATCTCCAAGGTATTCACAGCCAGGAGGAGAAGATGCTGCATTAGTTATATCTCTGCAGTGATGAGCGAAATAAACTCTGTGGTTGACAGCCAGTCTGCTTTCTCTCTCAGGTATCTACCTACACCAGGGCTCTCCAACCCTGTTCCTGGGGAGCTACCATCCTGTAGCTATTGGCTCCAACCCCGATCTAGCCATCTGAATCTAAGAATTAGCTGGTTTATCAGCTGGATCAGGTTCATTACAACTGGGGTTGGAGTGAAAACTTACAGGAGGGTATCTCTCCAGGAACAGGGTTGGAGTGAAAACTTACAGGAGGGTATCTCTCCAGGAACAGGGTTGGAGTGAAAACCTACAGGAGGGTATCTCTCCAGGAACAGGGTTGGAGTGAAAACTTACAGGAGGGTATCTCTCCAGGAACAGGGTTGGAGTGAAAACCCACAGGAGGGTATCTCTCCAGGAACAGGGTTGGAGAGCCCTGATCCATCTGATGTCATCCACCCATCAGATACCAACATACCTAGTGTACATTCCTTTAGACAGAGACCCTGGTAACCACACTCTGCGCCCGTCCTGCCCAGCAACCAACATGCAGAAACCATCTGATTAATGTGTTGAATATTCTAATAGGGGTTAAATGTACAAATTAATATCTGGGAAATAGGAAACAATGTTGCTAATTTATGCACATTTCAACAGATGTCGCACTTAGGCGGGAAAGAAAAAGACTAAATGTGTTGTAACTGTAAGATAATTATAGGAGGTGGAGGACTAATCAGTCCATTTGCGGTACAGCTCTTAAAGGTGCATCTGAAAGGTGATAGATTTTTGTGTGGTTACAGGGGCCAGACAGACACACAGCAGAAGGAACCGATGATCAATGTCTGCCTCCCAGCCAGCCAGGCTGTAGGTATTAACAGCTTAATCTCCATCCTGAACCAATTGAACTCTACTATAATACAGATGAATGGAGCTGGATGGAAAACTAGAAACAGACAGAAAGAAACAGAGCATTGAGAAAGGGCAAAGCTCACCCAGAACCCACAAAATGGCCCCCTGTTTCTCTGCACTATTTTTTCCATGAAGATAAAAAAATATATATAAAAAACATTAACAGGTTTAAAGATTTGAAATAACATTGACTGTTGTCCTTCTAAGTGTTTGGTGTTCCTGGGAATTGTGTTTGAAGTTTTTAATCCAGACAGAATATACGGGAACAAAATAAATGTGTTTTTACAGAGGTAGAGTATTTTCTTAGCAAGTCATTGTCTGCTCTGCACTGACAGATAAAGGTGTTTCTTTCATGACTGTTGCAGGTTTAGGTCTCTGGATAATACTGGTGTGTCTTGTTGATGTTACACAGGCTGCTTACATGGCACTGTGATCACTCGCACGTGTGTGTATGTGTGTTGTATTGTGGCACCGTGGTGGTTTGACATTTGTTTTCCAGAGCAATCACAAACACAGGAAGTGAGATGAGCAGTCTGTGTGTTTAACCTGTTTATAACGGCTGTTGGAAGGAGAGCACCAAGATGCAGCGTGTTCATGTTAGATTTATTCGATAAGCTGAACACTGAAACACAAAGTAAACAAAAGAACAACCGAAACAGTCCTGTCTGGTAGACCCACAGAGACAGAAAACAACTACCCACAACTCAAGTGGGAAAAAAGTGGGAAAAAAACAGGCTGCCTAAGTATGGTTCTCAATCAGAGACAACGATTGCCAGCTGCCTCTGATCGGGAACCATACCAGGCCAAACACATAGAAATGGAAAACATAGAACACAAAACATAGAATGCCTACCCCAACTCACGCCCTGACCAAACTAAAACAGACATAAAAAAGGAACTAAGGTCAGGACGTGACACTGTTCTACAAAACCCTTCACCACCGCAGTATCTATAGTATGGTTTACTTAAGTGATAATGCCCGAGATGCTGGTGTTTGGAAGATATATTGGCACAGCTGGTCGTTTGTTCTATCGGTTCGGTTGCTAGAGATGCGGCCCAGTCGTTCAGTCTATTTGTTCTGTATCTATGGACGGGAGCGACCCAGCCATTCGTTCTAAATGTTCCATTGCCATACTGGCTGACAACGTTCTTATCCCTTGCTTGCTATCTATCCAACTACGGGTAACTTACAGTCACATCAAAAAGTGATTCCAGAATAACAGCAAAGTAGCTGCATTTGCATTTGTTTAAGCTGTTTTCCAGTGACATTTATTTGGACACATCCATAACAATGAGCTAATGAGGCACGATTTACCCTGGCATAGCAAATGTGTTCACTCATTAGGGCACTGTTGTTCAGAGGAGCTAGCCAACGACACAGCTAACACAATCACTTCAAACTGAAGCTGGAAAGACTGCAAACTAGCTGCACTTTGTTTCATTTGGTCTTTTTTCAATTGAAATTTCTTTGTATATGTCCATAAAAATGATGCCAGCTGATTTTGACTGGCTGAGAAACTCTGCCTGCCTGCCTGTTTCATCCCGACTTCCGACACGTTCATTACTATGGGACAGTTGGAGATCCAATTTAAATATTGAAACAATGTTGCAAATGTCGGAGAGACATTGTTGAAAACTAAATGTTAGTCTAAAAGAAATACGAGATAATGTCTAGATGCTTTCTATAGTTGAGATCCAGTTGATTAGTTTATTGGCTGGGTTAATGAGACATTTGATTGAGCAATCAGACAGAACAGATTAAATAGGCATTTTAACGTCATAGACTTAGCCGGTGGTAATTTGTGGAACAGACACCGGCTGGAATGTGGTTTAAACCAATCAGCATTCAGGATTAGACACACCCGTTGTATAATGATCTATATAAATCACACATATCCCAGACAGACTACTATGGATGAAGAGGGTGAATAGGCGCCCTTTGAAGAACAGAAAGCTGAGAGAGTTTTTATGGGACCGAATGACTTACGTTAATACCATAATAACTTATTAATTCCATTTAATAGTGTCTACCAGATCAACTGAGGGTATTAGGGATAAGCAACCTAAACTGTTGTCTTACTCTGTATGAAATGGGCTAATATAATGGACATACATTCATCAGTTAGGCCTGCTAAACACACCTTTCTTTGATATAAAGACAAAAGTATTAAATTGACAAAAAATGTGTGCCTTTAAGATGTGATTGTGTGTGTGTGTGTGTGTGATTGTGTGTGTGTGTGTGTGTGTGTGTGTGTGTGTGTGTGTGTGTGTGTGTGTGTGTGTGTGTGTGTTCTAGACAAAGCAGTATAGGTGTATCAGAGAGAGGTAGAGAACAGAAGGAAACCTCACTCACTGTCTGTCTGCATCTATATTTTACCTTGTAGTGGGCTGCTCTCAACAGTGTCTTAAACACATACAAGCAGAAACACACACACACACACACACACGTACACGCACACACACGTGAAAACGTAAAGCCTCAGAAGCACCCACATCCTGAGGCTGGGTGGGAGGTGGGCTGGTCTACAGAGGCTGTGTGAATGTCAGGCGTAGGAAGACACTGCGGTGTGTGCATGTGTGTGTGTGCATGTGTGCGTATGTGCGCGTGTGTGCGTGCACGCATGTGTGTCTGCGTGTGAAAACTGAGCCTCACAAAGACAGAGTGACTGTAAGCTTCAAAGGTTGTTTGTGGACCATCACAGGGCTGCAGACAGAGAGAATCAGAGAGGAGGCAGATAAACAGAGCAGAGCCAGTGAGAAGGCTGGACCTCACAATCAACATCCCAACCATCCCAAACATCCTGTTGACACTAATAAACCTCTGTACAGTAAAGGACTGAAATCAGCAAACTAAACCTATAGACTTCACCTCTCTACAGTAAAGGACTGAAACCAGCAAACTAAACCTACAGTATAGCCTTCCTATAAGAGCAGCGTTCCCTATCACCTGTGCGTACAGCCATCTCTCTTTACTGTACAGGAGGTGGCGCTGGTCCACCTTCGGATCTCCCTGGGTGTGATGAAGCCATTTTGTCATGACTTAAGTCAGGGTAACAGCAGGATAAAACCTTACTAACAACCACTGTCTCCACTGGAACCTACCCTGGACTCAGTCACAGCACTCAATACTGCCTGGATAGCTAATGGCACATGTACAGTATATTCACAGCACTTTGTCCTGCCTGTGGTGAATGATCCAGACCAGCAGATGGTGAAATGTACAACTGCAGGAGTCCAGAATAACACATGTCCAGGATCCATACAGTTATGTGACAATCCAGGGGCAGGATAGGGCCTGGGATGGAAAGCTGGAGGTGTGGGGCTGGGGGTTGGGGCTGGTTGCTGGGGCTAAGGCTAGAGGCTGAGGCTGGGGCTCAGTTTATTTATTTTATAAAAAAAATATTTAAAAAATCACCTTTATTTAACCAGGTAGGCTAGTTGAGAAAGAGTTCTCATTTGCAACTGCAACCTGGTAAGATAAAGCATAGCAATTCGATACTGTCACGTTCGTTATAATGAGTGGACCAAGATGCAGCGTGGTATGGTTCCATTCTCTTTATTAGGAAGTGAAACTCAAAGAAAACAATAAATCGCAAAAACAAACCGCAACAATAGTGCTCACATAGTCAAGATCCCACAAAGCACAAAGTGGAAATGGCTCCCTAAATAAGATCCCCAATCAGAGACAACGATAAACAGCTGCCTCTGATTGGGAACCATACCAGGCCAACATAGAAATATAATCACCTAGATGACCCACCCTAGTCACACCCCGACCTAACCAACATAGAGAATAAAAAGCTCTCTATGGTCAGGGCATGACAGATACATACAACAACACAGAGTTACACATGGAATAAACAAAACACGCAGTCAATAATACAGTAGAACAAAAGAAAACAAAAAATCTATATACAGTGAGTACAAATGAGGTAAGGAGGTAAGGCAATAAATAGGCCATGGTGGCGAAGTAATTACAATATACCAATTAAACACTGGAATGGTAGATCGGCAGAAGATGAATATGCAAGTAGAGATACTGGGGTGCAAAGGAGCAAGTTAAATAAAAAAATACAGTATGGGGATGAGGTAGGTAGATAGATAGGCTGTTTACAGATGGGCTATGTACAGGTTCAGTGATCTGTGAGCTGCTCTGACAGCTAGTGAGGGAGATATGAGTCTCCAGCTTCAGAGATTTTTGCAGTTCGTTCCAGTCATTGGCAGCAGAGAACTGGAATGAAAGACGACCAAAGGAGGAATTGGCTTTGGGGGTGACCAGTGAGCTATACCTGCTGGAGCGCGTGCTACGAGTGGGTGCTGCTATGGTGACCAGTGAGCTGAGATAAGGCGGGGCTTTACCTAGCAGAGACTTGTAGATAACCTGTAGCCAGTGGATTTGGTGATGAGTATGAAGTGAGGGCCAACCAACGAGAGCATACAGGTCGCAATGGTGGGTAGTGTATGGGGCTTTGGTGACAAAACAGATGGCACTGTGATAGACTGCATCCAGTTTGTTGAGTAGAGTGTTGGAGGCTATTTTATAGATGACATCACCGACGTCGAGGATCGGTAGGATGGTCAGTTTTACGAGGGTATGTTTGGCAGCATGAGTGAAGGATGCTTTGTTGCGATATAGGAAGCCGATTCTAGATTTAAATTTGGATTGGAGATGCTTAATGTGAGTCTGGAAGGAGAGTTAGATTGTAAACTCTCCTTCCAGACTCACATTAACATTCTCCAATCCAAAATTTTAATCTAGAATCGGCTTCCTATATCGCAACAAAGCATCCTTCACTCATGCTGCCAAACATACCCTCGTAAATCTGACCATCCGACCGATCCTCGACGTCGGTGATGTCATCTATGAAATAGCCTCAGGTATTTGTAGGTTGGGGCTGGGAGGAGTGGGGCTCTGGGGGTCCGGGTTGACTTACTTCATGCTGCTGCTGCTGCTAATGTGAACCAGACCTTCCTCGTCCGTCTTCAACCGGTGACACCTCGTAACACTGGACAGTTTCAGGAGGGGGGGATGTGTAAAGAAGTGGAGGTGGTGAGGAGGGAGAAGTGAGGGAGGTGAGGGGCGAGTCCATATGTTCCTGAAGGAGACAGAGGGAAGGTGGGACGAAGGAGAGATGTGGGGTTTTTTTTGTTGTTTTTTGGCAGACTCTCCCCTTCCATTGCTGGTCTAAACCCCTGTGCCATGTGGACTGTTACTCTAGTGGACCCAACAGACTGCTCTACAGCCTGACAGAGATGCATAGCCAGGCCTCGTACCTCACCTCCATGCAGATATACTGCAGATGGTTTGAATATAATGTGTAATCTATCTACTTGAATACTTTATGACAATATTCTATGTCGGGGAGCACTTACATTCATAGCAAAGTTGGGTAACATCTTCAATGAGGTCCTGAAGTGTTAATTCGGGAATAAAAAGGGATTATGTTGTGTTGGAGAGCTCTGTCCCCCGCGGCCCCCTGCCACCAGCTCAGCTCAGCTTTGATGGAGTGTGTGTGTGTGTGTGCGTGCGTGAGTGAGTGCGTGTGTGAAAGCGTGTGATGGAGTGTGTTTGGGCCTGCATAATAAAAGGCAATCAGCCAGCAGCCTTTTTAAATGAAGGCAGCCGCTGCACGGCGAGAGAAAGAAAGGAGAGAGAGGGAGGAGGAGGGGGAAAGAGAGAGAGAGGGAGGAGGAGGGGGAAAGAGAAAGAGAGGGAGGAGGAGGGGGAAGAGAAAGAGAGGGAGGAGGAGGGGGAAAGAGAAAGAGAGGGAGGAAGAGGAGTAGGGGGAAAGAGATGGAGGAGGAGGGGGAAAGAGAAAGAGAGGGAGGAGGAGGGCTAAAGAGAAAGAGTGGGAGGAGGAGGGGGAAAGAGTGAGAGAGGGAGGAGGGGGGAAAGGGAAAGAGAGGGAGGAGGAGAGGGAAAGAGAAAGAAAGGAGAGAGAGGGAGGAGGAGGGGGAAAGAGTGAGAGAGGGAGGAGGGGGGAAAGAGAAAGAGAGGGAGGAGGAGGGGGGAAGAGAAAGAGAGGGAGGAGGAGGGGGAAAGAGAAAGAGAGTGAGGAGGAGGGGGAAAGAGAAAGAAAGGAGAGAGAGGGAGGAGGAGAGGGAAAGCGAGAGAGAGGGAGGAGGAGGGAGAAAGAGAAAGAGAGGGAGGAGGAGGGGGAAAGAAAAAGAGAGGGAGGAGGAGGGGGAAAGAGAAAGAGAGGGAGGAGGAGGAGTAGGGGGAAAGAGATGGAGGAGGAGGGGAAAGAGAAAGAGAGGGAGGAGGAGGGGGAAAGAGAAAGAAAGGGAGGAGTAGGGGGAAAGAGAAAGAGATGGAGGAGGAGGGGGAAAGAGTGAGAGAGGGAGGAGGGGGGAAAGAGAAAGAGAGGGAGGAGGAGGGGGGAAGAGAAAGAGAGGGAGGAGGAGGGGGAAAGAGAAAGAGAGTGAGGAGGAGGGGGAAAGAGAAAGAAAGGAGAGAGAGGGAGGAGGAGGGGGAAAGAGAGAGAGAGGGAGGAGGAGGGAGAAAGAGAAAGAGAGGGAGGAGGAGGGGGAAGAAAAAGAGAGGGAGGAGGAGGGGGAAAGAGAAAGAGAGGGAGGAGGAGGAGTAGGGGGAAAGAGAGGGAGGAGGAGGGGGAAAGAGAAAGAGAGGGAGGAGGAGGGGGAAAGAGAAAGAGAGGAAGGAGGATGGGGAAAGAGAAAGAAAGGGAGGAGTAGGAGGAAAGAGAAAGAGAGGAAGGAGGAGGGGGAAAGAGAAAGAGAGGGAGGAGGAGGGGGAAGAGAAAGAGAGGGAGGAGGAGGGGAGAAGAGAAAGAGAGGGAGGAGGAGGGGGAAAGAGAAAGAGAGGGAGGAGGAGGGGGGAAGAGAAAGAGAGGGAGGAGGAGGAGTAGGGGGAAAGGATAAAGAGAGGGAGGAGGAGGGGGAAAATAGAAAGAGAGGAGGATGAGGAGGAGGGGGAAAAGGGAAAGAGAGGGAGGAGGAGGGGGGGAGAGAAAGAGAGGGAGGAGGAGGAGGAAAGAGAAAGAGAGGGAGGAGGAGGGGGAAAGAGAAAGAGATGGAGGAGGAGGGGGAAAGAGAAAGAGAAAGTGAGGGAGGAGGAAAGAAAGAGAAAGAGAGGGAGGAAGAGGGGGAAAGAGAAAGAGAGGGAGGAGGAGGAGGAAGGGGGAAAGAGAAAGAGAGGGAGGAGGAGGAGGGGGAAAGAGAAAGAGAGGGAGGAGGAGGGGAGAAAGAGAAAGAGAGGGAGGAGGAGGGGGGAAAGAGAAAGAGAGGGAGGAGGAGGGGGGAAAGAGAAAGAGAGGGAGGAGGAGGGGGAAAGAGAAAGAGAGGGAGGAAGAGGGGGAAAGAGAAAGAGAGGGAGGAGGAGGGGGAAAGAGAAAGAGAGGGAGGAGAAGGGGGAAAAGAGAAAGAGAGGGAGGAGGAGGGGGAAAGAGAAAGAGAGGGAGGAGAAGGGGGAAAGAGAAAGAGAGGGAGGAGGAGGGGGAAAGAGAAAGAGAGGGAGGAGAAGGGGGAAAAGAGAAAGAGAGGGAGGAGGAGGAGGGAAAGAGAAAGAGAGGAAGGAGGAGGGGAGAAAGAGAAAGAGAGGGAGGAGGAGGGGGGAAAGAGAAAGAGAGGGAGGAGGAGGGGGAAAGAGAAAGAGAGGGAGGAGAAGGGGGAAAAGAGAAAGAGAGGGAGGAGGAGGAGGGAAAGAGAAAGAGAGGGAGGAGGAGGGGAGAAAGAGAAAGAGAGGGAGGAGGAGGGGGGAAAGAGAAAGAGAGGGAGGAGGAGGGGGAAAGAGAAAGAGAGGGAGGAGGAGGGGGAAAGCAGCAGACGAAATTGGGACATGTTTACCTCTGTTCTCCAGAGGCCACTGCTCCGTGTCCTTACTTGGTGGGGGTGAGGGGGGATGAGAGGCGGGTGAGAAGGGGTGAGGGGACTTTCAGGGGGTACACTCCTCTACTTCTCCACTGCTCTTTCAGCTCCTCTCCCCAGGCCTGTAGTGTTCAGCAGGGTTTGCTGTGAAAACACATTAAGAGAAGCCAAGTCATGCCCCAGTCAGAGAAAAAAAACACCCCCCACCCTTTTACCCCCACCAGCCTCCCCTTTCACCCCCTTCTACCCCTATCCTCTCCTACACCCCCATTACACACGCACACACGCACACAAACACCCAAAAAACCCTGCCAACAAAGAGGGGGTGAGGGGAGGGGTAACAAAAAAAAGCAAGCGAGAGGGAGAGAAGGAGAAGAAGGAAAACCAGTGCATTACTAAGTCCTGCATTCAGCCTCTGTGGTTCTTTCTCTTTTCTCTGGTTTGGAATAAAAGCAGCATTGTTTCTCTGAGCCTCTGACCTTGACATCTACACACACACACACACACACACACACACACACACACACACACACACACACACACACACACACACACACACACACACACACACACACACACACACACACACGCACACGCACACGCACACAGGGAAGCTGATCCCAGATTGATGTTGTTTTGGTTCAATCAGGGAGTGCGAGAGCTCCAGCTTGCAAATAAACACTCTGCTGGGATCCTTCTGCAGCCTACACATAGCACATCTCTCTCTGCCTCTCTCTCTCTCTCTCCCTCTCTCTCTCTCTCTCTCTCTCTATCTCTCTCTCTCTGCCTCTCTCTCTCTCTGCCTCTCTCTCTTTCTCGCATTCACTCTCTCTCTTACTTTCACACCCTCTCTAGCTGACTTTCGTGCTATAATCAAATTAAATTGTATTTGTCACATGTGCCGAATACAACAGGTGTAGTAGACCTTACAGTCAAATGCTTACTAACAAGCCCTTAACCAACAATGCAGTTATAAGAAAAATAAGAGTTAAGAAAGTATTCACTAAAATAAAGTGAAGTTTAAAAAAATCCAACTTTTTTTTTCAAGAGCAACAATAAAATAACACTAGCGATAACACTAGCTATATACAGGGGGTACTGGTAAAGAGTCACAGATCTTTGTCTAAGCCAAACCCTCCAACCCTCTGTGAGTCTGCCTATCGGCTCTGTCCTTGGTGCAGTAGGCCTGCTGTGAGGCAGGGGTCGTATCAACCCCTAACCTTCCTATCTTCCACCTCTAACCAAACTAAACAAACTGCTGTCAGTCGACAGATGACTGAGTTCTTTGAAGCCTCTCCACTTAGGGGAGCATTCTGTTACAGGTTAGGTGTGTGTGCGTGTGTGTGTGTTTATGAAGACAGAGGGTATCTTTTTCTGCAGTACACTGAGTAGATAAGGGGATCTGTGTGTAGCCCTGGAGATGTTTGTCATCATGTTTACCATTACACTCAGCACTGTTTGCTCTGTGAGCCCACACCACCCTGTGCAGTGCTGCTCAGACATCTTCCTCTCATCTGTCCCGGCTGTGATGTGCTCAGCAGGATGGTTTTTGCTCTGCACTGTGTGTCTGCTCCTCTCAGGCTGCACTCGGCTCCTTGAATGAGGGCATCCGCTGAACAAATGAGGCCTTAACAATAATGACGATGATTATTATGGGACGCAGAGAGAGAGGACGAGGTAGATAACCTAGTTGAAGCGGGCAGGGAGCGGGTTCTAGGGTTATAGAGCTGTGGAGAGAGAGGCAGGAGCTCCCAGTCTGGTTGTAATTTACAGGAGAGCAGGTAGAAGACAATTAACCTCACTTCCTGATGATGTCACTTCCTGAGTAGGAAGAGTATGAAATGATCAACTTAAAAAATACACCAAGGGGGAGAGAACGGACTTCCTCTATGCTTTTATACTGCAGCCTTTCAACTCTGCAGTGTGTCGTTAATGTTTAATGCCCACTCTGTTAGCAGACAGACTGCAGAGCTGTGGTCTCTGAGAGATAGGCACAGACAGACAGACAGACAGACAGACAGACAGACAGACAGACAGACAGACAGACAGACAGACAGACAGACAGACAGACAGACAGACAGACAGAGTGGTGCCAGAACCATGGAGTCAGTAACTTCAGAGTGTTTCCATCTAGTGGTGCAGATTAAGGACATCTCACGCCACCATGCCTGCTACCGACCAGGACAGTGGAAACAAAACACAGCAGTATAAAAGTTGACGTTGAGGCACTAGAAATGTGTTGTCAATCACCGCCGGCTCTGGGGGAGGCCGTAAAAGTACAGCTTTGCTTACGTTGAGCAGCTCCACTCTGTCTCTCCCTCTATGAGATCATCATCATGACTTCCACACAGAGACAGTGTCACATACAGCAGAACTCCTTAATCATAGAAACAGAGATTCAGAGGGTAGAGGGATGGAGTGGTAGAGGGGATGATTTGGGAGGTCCCCCCCCCCCCCCCCCCCCCCTCGTTCTCGTGACTAGCTGGCAGTGGAGTCGTCTAAATTATCTCTCTAAACATTTCCGGATGTTCCTTTGTGATTCAACATGGCTGGATTAGATCTCTTAATCTGCTGGGATCCAGTTTCACCCAGAGGACCACTGGACTCTGACATGTGGTCCAGTAATGGAGGGAAGAAAAGTGGCTTTAAGACTCAGATTGCTGTCTGCCTTCAGGGGCTGTGTCTTTGTGTAACACTGAAACCAGTTAGAGGAAAGAAGAAGAACAATGATCTTCTAGGGAGTAAAAGGGAAAGTTACTGTACTGCTTTCAGGGAACTCAGATCCATTCCTTCCTGCAGCAGGACTGGCCTCCAGCTCCAGTAGCAGGAAATTATGTGTTTAGTCTTGGCCAGAACATTGTTGTTTTCTCTGCCTCAGTAAACAGACAGCTGGATAATGTGGAGGATGTATGACATGTTTACTGTGTAATATTGGGTTTATCTGTTATCGGTTAGGGCACCTACAGAGCAAATAAATAATGTAGTTTAATAATGTTCTCATGTAATAATGTAGGCTAGTTCTGTAATATGTGATTGTGATTGTAAACACCTCATGGCGATGCTACTTCTCTCTTTCTTTCGCTCTCTCTCTCTTCCCATCCCTCCCTCCCTCACTCTCCCTCACTCTCCCTCACTCTCTCTCAACATCCCTGTGTTTCTCTGCCTCTCTCCCATGAATGTAAACATTGTTAGGGCTACTGATTTCAAGTGTCAGGGAGAGAGAAGAGAGTTTTTACACTAATATTGTCCTGTCAGACAGTAGAACGCTCTCAGCAGCTGCTACAGTCATAGCAACATTCTCAAAACCAGAGAATTCTCAGAGTTTTGACCGTTTGGCCCAGCAGATGCGCGTGCATCCAGACACTCTTTAAATTTGTCTGACTTCCCTGAAGATCTCAGTCTATTTATGTGTAAATGGCTGGGAAATATAGTTTTGTAAAAACATGTGTTTTGTTTTACTCCCTTTAACCCTCTGTGAACTCTCTGATGATGGTGTTATTGGAGTCTAATCAGGACTGGGCCAGCATGCTTTGTGATGAATTAATAAACTGTAACAGAGTACTTCCATGGTCTGTTCTGCATGCAGACCAGCCTTCACGTCTTATATAGTTGTAGTGACCTCTGCTGGCCACGTGACATATTGTAGGCATGTTTCATTTTGAAAGGTGCAACAAAAACTACCTCAACAAACAGCTATACCTAGTTTTAGTCAATTGATTTATTGTATCTTTTTAATGCAACAGGGCTGACGTGTGTGGAGCTGTAAGACCGACCAAGAGAGTGCACAGACAGAGCAGGCTTAATGCAGAAGAAATAGTGGAATTAAATACTTATCTTTACTGTTTAGTTGTGTATCTAGCAGTTGTGTAAAATACTTAAGTAAAAAATACTTGAAAGTAGCTGTACTTTAAAAAATGTATGTTTTTGAAAATGTTTACTTTTACTTCACTACATTCCTAAAGAAAATAATGTACTTTTTAACAACATACATTTTCCCTTACACCCAAAAGTACTCTTACATTTTGAATGTGTATCAAGAGAACATCCCTGGTCATTCCTACTGCCTCTCATCTGGCGGACTCACTAAACACAAGCTTCATTTGTCAATGATATCTGAGTGTTGAATCGTGCCCCTGGCTATCCGTAAATGTAAAAAAAGAATCATTATAATGGTGCCGTCTGGTTTGCTTAATATAAACGATTTATTCTTTCACTTTTAATACTTAAGTATATTTTAGCAATTACATTTACTGTTGATACATAAATATATTTAAAACCAAATACTTTTAGACTTTTACTCAAGTAATATGTTACAGGGTGACTTTCACTTTTACCTAAATCATTTTCTACTAACATATCTGTACTTTTACTCAAGTATGACAAATGGCTCCTTTTTCCACCACTGGTGTGGGTAGGCGTAGATTTACTTTTGTTTAGAATATCTGATTCTTTCAGATACCTCTAGCTAAGGTCTGCCACACTAGTTGTTTTGCAATACTTCAAACCTTCCTGATGCCATACCTGGGCGTTGTTTTCCACTGCCACCAAGCTCTAATATTTAGGAACACACACACACACACAAAATATACATTTGAACTTTTTTAAAGGAAAGAAAAATTGAAATAGAGAAGAGAAAATAGTAGATACGATTGGGAATAAATTGTTCAGGTAATCTCACTAGTCATATTAGAAGGAATCGTTTGTTTTCTACTGCCATAGAGGCAGTCTAGGTCAACATCATGGAATGGTATGGGGGTCAAATCATAAAGAAGCTAGCTAAATGTAATTGCCTATAGTCTACTGAGTGAGTAGAACCTGTCTGTTGATCCTCTCAAGGTGAATTTGATATTTTCTAACTTAAGAAAAAATATAATGTATTTGAACCACACAGCTAGAGAAGGAGGGACTGAGGATTTCCAACTCAATTCTGTGAAAAGAAAGAAGAGTTGTGGAAATCCATCATATCTGTGTTTGGATGATATAAGAGTGGGGGTCTTCTACAGTTCCAAAAGTAGCAACATGGAGTGATGGTTGAAGTTGAAGAGCTCTGACATGTGACAACATTTCAAAGATGGAAATCCAGAAGCTTATCAATTAGAATGAAAACCAGATCATGTGTGTGAGGTTAGCAGGAGAATGTGAGCAATGTTCACACTTGTTGTCTAAATCAGGGTATATCTCTGCTAGTCTGGGCTTGCTCATATGAACTGATGGAGCACCTTAAACTGGATTATTCCAAGTCAAGCACAGGAAGAAGACGAGTTTACTTTTTTTTATAGCGCTTTCCCACCAGTCCTCTGCAAGGTTAACTCAGCTTCCCACCTCTCCCTAGTTCTGTTAAAGGAGTGTTATCAAAACCCATCAAACATGAGTATGAGATGAACCCCTTCTGTCCAGGTAGATTTTTAAGCAGTTTGTTCCATGACAATGCCACCGACAGGTTGGGAAAATAAGGATATTTATTAGCTATTTAACTTAAGTCAGTTAAGAACAAATTCTCATTTATAATGACAGCCTACCACGGCCAAACCCTAACGACGCGGGGCCAATTGTGCGCTGCCCTATGGGATTCCAAATCGCAGCCGGTTGTGATACAGCCTGGAATCTAACCAGGGTCTGTAGTGACGCCTCTAGCACTGAGATGCAGTGCCTTAGACCACTGCTCCACTTGTAAGCCTCAAAATGAGTATGAATGCAGTGCCTGACTTGACAGTAGCAAAAGAGGTTGTTAAGTGTCAAACCATATTTGGAACAAAGATCTTTAAAACCGCAGAGGTCTTTGAAGCTTATCAAGCCTTTATTTTTCCAGATAAAAAAGGCGGAATCCAAAGTAGTCTGACCTCCACGATAATCTATTATCTACTATAGAGTCTATTATTGTTTCTGGGCTGGAAAATGTTATGAAACAGTAGTTTTGCTTTACTCACTTTAACGTTCAGTGAACTCTCCATGACGGTGTTAATAGAACTTAATCAGGACTGAGCCAGCACGCTTTGTGATGAATCAAAAAAGGTTGCTGGACTTGACTGTAACTGGGTATTTCCTTGGCCTGTTCTGTGTTGAGACCAGCTTTCATGCCTAATTATCTGTGGTTATAGTGATCTCTGCTGGCCATGTGATATATTGTAGTTATGTTTCTATTTTGAAAAGGAACAACAACAACAACACCAACAATAGCATCAAACTACTGTACCTGAATGACATTTAAAAAAAAATGAAAGCTAACTCTTGCAACAATTTAGCCTCTGAGTTAAGAAGTCGTCTTAAAGATAATATTACATTTGTCAAATCTCTTGATTTATTTTTTAGATACATCTGGGTTAACGTCTGGAGGCATGAGTTTGGCATGTTCTCAAAGCAGAGATTTTATTTGATCTGGACAGACTGGTCAAAATCACCCCTTCTGCAAGAACAGAGTTGATATTATTAATCAACAATCAATACACATAAGTACTTTATATTTTTGCTCATAAAATGTTCTGGTATCCACTGCCTCTGAATGTCACTGGTGAATTGGCAAAGAAAAGTATCCGGAAGAACATTCTGATATAATTTCATTTAAAGGTGCACTATGCAGAAACTGCTCCTCCATTTCCCGCCTTTTATTTTCGGTTTTGTACATCAGCTTCAAACAGCAGAAAACAAAATGTTTTGAGATATTTCACAGCGGTTTCAATGGTTTTTAGCACATTAATGGAAATGAGGCAAACTCTTAGAACATTTGCAACCAGTAAATGGTGGAGTGATTCCTGCATTTCTGCTGTACAGGCTGCATAGTGTACTGGCCACGCAAACTAGTCTAATAGTGCAGTAAACAGTGGAGTGGCTCACATAAATTGATAAGGCATTTGGAGATCACCAACACAACTGCAACTACAGAAAATCTTGCCCCAAGTCCAAGTCCAAGATCAAGGAATGAAATGCTTAAAGTTACTCCTGCCACAACAAGAGAGTTGGGTCCATTGCTGCAAACGTTGTCAAATTTTCTGGGGAGAAAGAATACAGATTTAACGTTTGATTCAGTTGAGCACTTTCGTTTAGTAAGCTATCAGACAGCTATCATGTTCAGATATGTAGATGGACAGACAGACAAGCAATTAGGCAGAGTTTATTTTGACTGATCAGTAGATAAACAGGAGAGGAAAGGTCTTTTAAAGGAGAGTCAACTTAAAAGGTCTTGCATGTTTTGTTCTATGAGATAATCATCAGCTGATGTCATGTTTTGTTCTATGAGATAATCATCAGCTGATGTCATGTTTTGTTCTATGAGATAATCATCAGCTGATGTCATGTTTTGTTCTATGAGATAATCATCAGCTGATGTCATGTTTTGTTCTATGAGATAATCATCAGCTGATGTCATGTTTTGTTCTATGAGATAATCATCAGCTGATGTCATGTTTTGTTCTATGAGATAATCATCAGCTGATGTCATGTTTTGTTCTATGAGATAATCATCAGCTGATGTCATGTTTTGTTCTATGAGATAATCATCAGCTGATGTCATGTTTTGTTCTATGAGATAATCATCAGCTGATGTCATGTTTTGTTCTATGAGATAATCATCAGCTGATGTCATGTTTTGTGAATTTTGAAGAATTGGCGTAACAAAAAAAGCACATAAAGACTTCATGATTCATGAAGGTCATGTTAACTGCATGCTATTATTAAACCACTGGGAATGGCTTTGATCAAATAAACTCTCTGAAAGGTATTGGAAACTCATTCAACGTTATAAATTGTTCATATGTAAGAATATTACCCCTGTTATCAAAAACATCAAGAACAAAGTCAATATTCCTCTCATGGCAGCTGGGGTAGAACGATGACCTTTTCCTTACAGTTATGTCCGAATTTTTCCACAAAAGAGCTGTATTTGTGTGTGTGAACGCAGGCTGCTATATGTGTGTGTGTAAATGTGACTGCAAAGTGCTTCCTCTTTCAGCCTGTCACTGCTGCACAGGAAATGTAGTCCGAAGCCGATTCTTCGCAACAAACTATAGGGCCGAGGCAAGTAGCACTGATGTGACCTCAGGTCCACATCAGGGCCATGTGCCACATCTTAGACAACGTATACTAAGAAAAGTCAAACGGATCTAGACACTATTTTTTGGAAGTAGCGCTAAGTCTGAGCTATCACCGAGAACACGTATCCAGACGTAAAACTACACTAAACTAAACTAGACTAAAGATGAATGCAAGTACTGTATGGTGACGTATTGCAGACAAAATATTTTCTATTATTATTACGAGATACAATCGTGCTTTTAAGAAATGATTCAATAACTCGTTATAACGAGAAAGATACCGTTATAGTGAGAAAGGTGTCGTTATTGCGAAATAATCCAGTTTCGTGTTATTATGAAAACAAGCCTTTACTGTGCTGAAATGTTAGCATTGGCTACTCTGCAATCTTGGCATCCTCTCGTGCACAGGTTGGCATTATATGCCCGGTTTGCATGAGTTGATCAACTTTTATTTTCTCCTCGGTTTGAGGCATTGGGAGATATTAGTGTCATTAACAAATATAGATGGTGTTGTCATTAGTTTACGAACATTGCTAGATACAGTGCCTTGCGAAAGTATTCGGCCCCCTTGAACTTTGCGACCTTTTGCCACATTTCAGGCTTCAAACATAAAGATATAAAACTGTATTTTTTTGTGAAGAATCAACAACAAGTGGGACACAATCATGAAGTGGAACGACATTTATTGGATATTTCTAACTTTTTTAACAAATCAAAAACTGAAAAATTTGGCGTGCAAAATTATTCAGCCCCCTTAAGTTAATACTTTGTAGCGCCACCTTTTGCTGCGATTAGGGTATGTCTCTATCAGTTTTGCACATCGAGAGACTGACATTTTTTCCCATTCCTCCTTGCAAAACAGCTCGAGCTCAGTGAGGTTGGATGGAGAGCATTTGTGAACAGCAGTTTTCAGTTCTTTCCACAGATTCTCGATTGGATTCAGGTCTGGACTTTGACTTGGCCATTCTAACACCTGGATATGTTTATTTTTGAACCATTCCATTGTAGATTTTGCTTTATGTTTTGGATCATTGTCTTGTTGGAAGACAAATCTCCGTCCCAGTCTCAGGTCTTTTGCAGACTCCATCAGGTTTTCTTCCATAATGGTCCTGTATTTGGCTCCATCCATCTTCCCATCAATTTTAACCATCTTCCCTGTCCCTGCTGAAGAAAAGCAGGCCCAAACCATGATGCTGCCACCACCATATTTGACAGTGGGGATGGTGTGTTCAGCTGTGTTGCTTTTACGCCAAACATAACGTCTTGCATTGTTGCCAAAAAGTTCAATTTTGGTTTCATCTGACCAGAGCACCTTCTTCCACATGTTTGGTGTGTCTCCCAGGTGGCTTGTGGCAAACTTTAAATGACACTTTTTATGGATATCTTTAAGAAATGGCTTTCTTCTTGCCACTCTTCCATAAAGGCCAGATTTGTGCAATATACGACTGATTGTTGTCCTATGGACAGAGTCTCCCACCTCAGCAGTAGATCTCTGCAGTTCATCCAGAGTGATCATGGGCCTGTTGGCTGCATCTCTGATCAGTCTTCTCCTTGTATGAGCTGAAAGTTTAGAGGGACGGCCAGGTCTTGGTAGATTTGCAGTGGTCTGATACTCCTTCCATTTCAATATTATCGCTTGCACAGTGCTCCTTGGGATGTTTAAAGCTTGGGAAATCTTTTTGTATCCAAATCCGGCTTTAAACTTCTTCACAACTGTATCTCGGACCTGCCTGGTGTGTTCCTTGTTCTTCATGATGTTCTCTGCGCTTTTAACGGACCTCTGAGACTATCACAGTGCAGGTGCATTTATACGGAGACTTGATTACACACAGGTGGATTGTATTTATCATCATTAGTCATTTAGGTCAACATTGGATCATTCAGAGATCCTCACTGAACTTCTGGAGAGAGTTTGCTGCACTGAAAGTAAAGGGGCTGAATAATTTTGCACGCCCAATTTTTCAGTTTTTGATTTGTTAAAAAAGTTTGAAATATCCAATAAATGTCGTTCCACTTCATGATTGTGTCCCACTTGTTGTTGATTCTTCACAAAAAAATACAGTTTTATATCTTTATGTTTGAAGCCTGAAATGTGGCAAAATGTCGCAAAGTTCAAGGGGGCCGAATACTTTCGCAAGGCACTGTATGTCCAACACTGATACATTTTATATATAATTCATCTTCATTATTTATCTTCATATGACAAGGATTAAAAAGGATTTGCCAGTAGATTGTCGACTTGATTCATGATGATGACTGCTAGCTAAGATTTTGAAAGTATGATGTTGTCATGATCAGTCCAAGCAAAGCTACTGTACAAATAACGTAATTTTACGTAATTTTATCTGTGGCCAATGACCTTGAGCCTTCTTGGATGTGTACTTCTATGGAGCAGCAGAAGGGCTAGAATTTTCAATGTCTCCTCATACACTTGGCAGTGATGTAAAGTCCTCATGATTGACAGAACACTGAGCCAATCACTGCGCAAAGTTCCATATTTTCTGCTGGCTTGCCCCACCACCAGAGAAAGCACTGAGCTAGGTTGAAACACCTGCATTTTGGACCTGCCTTACTCAAGAAAACAAAAAAAGAGACCATGTTTGTATACGGCTTTATTAACTCAATGATATATATGATTTTTGACATTGTTTGCAAACTGATATGGGACACGTATTTTTTTATTTTTGGTTCCAACCGCCGTGTCTTTGTGAGATGTGGTGTGGGTGAATGGATGATCTCTGCATGTGTATTTCCCATCGTAAAGCATGGAGGAGGAAGTGTGATGGTGTTGGGGTGCTTTGCTGGTGACACTGTCTGTGATTTATTTAGAATTCAAGGCACACTTAACCAGCATGGCTACCACAGCATTCTGCAGCGTTCTGTATCCCATCTGGTTTGGGCTTAGTGGGACTATAATTTGGGACTCTCATCGACCAGTAGTTTTACTTGTACTTGAGTAAAATTGAATGAGATTAGCAATGCTTCTACTTGAGTAGGATATTTCAGAACTCTTCCCACCCTTGTGTCCAAGAATGATTAATAACTGTCCATTTTTTTCCAACATCGACTACATGTGCAAAACCTTTATAGAGCGCCAGTTTGTAGTCCTTAAACCCGGAAATTAGTTACCTCTGGTTTGTTCAACCATCCCTATGGGAAAAATGAACGAGGGAAGAATAGGATTTTGGAATAAACACAGAAAATAAGGTCTGTATCATGACACAAGGCGAGACCCAGATGCAGACACAGGAGGCAGATGGTTGGAGTCTTATAATATTTAAGCCTGTGTTTACCACAAACATTCATTTTGGCGCTTATCTAAAAACCCTCCAAATGCGCCATTCACTTTCCCTATAGGCTTTGTCCAGCGAACCATGGCAGAGTTCATGCGTACAAAGAGACGCCATTACAATTTCTCTATGAAAATGTATCTAAAGGAAAGTGAAACAGAGCTCAACACTTTTTCTTTGTTAGGAACCTGTCACCCAGAATGCTTAACTAGCCACAAGGCTAAACTACACTCAAACTAAACTAAAGGAAGGGTGAGTATTTTGTTCCATTATTTTTGCTGCAATTGATTCATTTGTCTGTGAACGTATTATTTTACAGTGAGTGCAATGATATAACCTTGCCTCTCAGGACCAGCGCTTCCTTTGTTAATTTTTTTTTTTTTTAAATACAAAAATGACTAAATGCTTTTCTGTATGCCCATCTACATATCTGAACACAATAGCTGACTGAAAGCTTACTAAGAGAACGTGCTCAAGTGAATCAAAAGTTAAATCTATATTCTTCCTCCCCGGGAAAATTGACTAAGTTTGCATCAATGGGACCCGCGAGTGGCGCAGAGGACTTAGGCACTGCATCGCAGTGCTGAGTCGACACTACAGCCTGGGGTTCGACACAGACGTGACTGGGAGTCCGATAGGGCGGCGCACATGTGGCCCAGCGTCGTACAGATTGGGGGAGGGTTTGGTCGAAGGGCTTTCCTTGGCTCATCGCACTCTAGCGACTCCTTGTGGCAGGTTGGGCACCTGCAAGCTGACTTCAGTCCTCAGTTGACCAGTGTTTCTGGGTGAAGCGAGCAGGCGTTAAAAAGCAGCACGTCTTTTTCCGTTCATGTTTCGGAGTACACATGACTCGACCTTCACCTCTCCCGAGCTCGTTGCGGAGTTGCAACGATGAGACAAGATCGTAACTACCGATTGGATATCACCAAAAAGGGGGTAAAATTATAACAGCAAAAAAAGTTTGCATCAATGGATCCAAAGGTTATTCTCTTGATGTGGCAGAAGTAGCTTTCACCATTACAGTCCTTGGTCTCTTTGGACTTGGAGCTGGGCTATCTGCAAGTGCAGCTGTGTGTGTGATCTACAAACGCCTTATCAATTTATGTCAGTCACTACACTGTTTACTGCAGTATTAAATTAGTTTGCATAGCCAGTACACTATGCAGCCTATACTATATAGCAAAAATGCAGAAATGCAGAAATTGCTTTCCTGGATGCAAAAATTCTTATAGTTTGCCTAATTTCCATTTATGTGATGAAAACAAGAAATGTATAGTGTAGAGAATCATTCTACCATCTGAACCGCTGTGAAATGTATTTTCAATACCCCAAAATATATTTTTTAAATGTTCTGCTGTTTGAAGCTGTTTAACAAAACCCAAAGAAAAAAGACAGAAAAAAGCAGAGTGATTTCTGCATAGTGCACCTTTAATCATTTGATTTTTTTGTCAATTCAACAGTGATATTCAGAAGCAGTGGATACCAGACCAAGTACTTATGTGTATTGATTGTTGATGAATAATATCAACTCTGTTCTTGCAGAAGGGGTGATTTTGACTGGGCTGCATGGGGATGTAGCCAGATCAACTAAAGATATGGCTTCAGCTCCACTTTGACAACATGCCAAACGCACGCCTCCAGACATTTACCTGTATGTATCTAAAAAATAAATGAAGAGAATTGACCAATTGAATATGATATTCAAGACTGCTTCTTAACTCTAAGACTGAATTGTCTTAAGTGTAAGATTTCATTTTTTTTAATGTAATTTGGTACAGCAGTTTTTTTCTATTGTTGGTGTTGTTGTTGTTGTTGTTTTTCAAAACGAAAAGGATTCAAGGTCTTACAAAAAGAGAAACATAACTACAATACATCACATGGCCAGCAGAGATCACTATAACCACAGTCGCTACTTCCAAGTCAGGCACTACATTCGTACTCGATATCCTTCCTTTCCCAACCTGCCGGTGGCATTGCCATGGGACAAACTGCTTAAAAACCTACCTAATCTCATACTCGTGTTTTATGGGTTTCGATAACAGTCCTTTAACAGAACTAGGGAGAGGTGGGAAGCTGAGTTGAACTTGCAGAGGACTGGTGGGAAAGCGCTATAAAAAAAAGTAAACTCGTCTTCTTCCTGTGCTTGACTTGGAATAATCCAGTTTAAGGTGCTCTATCAGTTCATATGAGCAAGCCCAGACTAGCAGAGATATACCCTGATTTAGACAACAAGTGTGAACATTGCTCACATTCTCCTGCTAACCTCACACACATGATCTGGTTTTCATTCTAACTGATAAGCTTCTGGATTTCCATCTTTGAAATGTTGTCACAGGTCAGAGCTCTTCAACTTCAACCATCATTCCATGTTGCTACTTTTGGAACTGTAGAAGACCCCACTCTTATATCATCCAAACACAGATATTATTGATTTTCACAGCTCTTCTTTCATTTCACAGAATTTTGCTGAGTTGGAAATCCTCAGTCCCTCCCTCTCTAGCTGTGTGGTTCAAATACATTATATTTGTTCTTAAGTTATAAAATATAAAATGTACTTTGACAGGATCAACAGACTCTCTTTGGCAACCCTTCTACCACCCTTGGTCAACCCTTTATCTCATATTTTGGGATCTCTCTTCTCTTTCTACTGAATGAAAAACTGACGCACTTAAATTAGTAGGCTATAGGCAATTACATTTAGCTAGCTCCTTCATGATTTGACCCCCATACCATTTCATGATGTTGACCTAGACTGCCTCTATGGCAGTAGAAAACAAACGATTCCTTCTAATATGACTAGTGAGATTACCTGAACAACTCATTCCCAATCTTATATACTGCTTTTTTTAATCTAGTTTTTTTCTTGTTTTCCTTACATAAAAAATACTATTAAAGTCTGTTTATTAAAAAAAAATCCCTTTATGCATATGTGTATTGTTTACATGGGTGAACCGTTTAGAAGTTACAGCATTTTTTGTACATAGTCCCCCCATTTCAGGGGACCAAAAGTATTGGACAAGTACATTTGTATGAAAGTAGTAAAAAGTTAAGTATTTTGTCCCATATTCATATCAAATCAAATGTATTTATAAAGCCCTTCGTACATCAGCTGATATCTCAAAGTGCTGTACAGAAACCCAGCCTAAAACCCCAAACAGCAAGCAATGCAGGTGTAGAAGCACGATGGCTAGGAAAAACTCCCTAGAAAGGCCAAAACCTAGGAAGAAACCTAGAGAGGAACCAGGCTATGAGGGGTGGCCAGTCCTCTTCTGGCTGTGCCGGGAGGAGATTATAACAGAACATGGCCAAGATGTTCAAATGTTCATAGATGACCAGCAGGGTCAAAATAATAATAATCACAGTGGTTGTCGAGGGTGCAGCACATCAGCACCTCAGGAGTAAATGTCAGTTGGTTATTCATAGCCGATCATTCAGAGTATCTCTACTGCTCCTGCTTTCTCTAGAGAGTTGAAAACAGCAGGTCTGGGACAGGTAGCACGTCCGGTGAACATGTCAGGGTTCCATAGCCGCAGGCAGAACAGTTGGAATTGGAGCAGCAGCACGGCCAGGTGGACTGGGAACAGCAAGGAGTCATCAAGCCAGGTAGTCCTGAGGAATGGTCCTAGGGCTCAGGTCCTCCGAGAGAGAGAAAAGAAAGAGAGAAAAAGAGAGAGAGAATTAGAGAGAGCATACTTAAATTCACACAGGACACCGGATAAGACAGGAGAAATACTCCAGATATAACAGACTGACCCTAGCCCCCCGACACATGAACTACTGCAGCATAAATACTGGAGGCTGAGACTGGAGGGGTCGGGAGACACTGTGGTCCCTTCTGATGATACCCCTGGACAGGGCCAAACAGGCAGGATATAACCCCACCCACTTTGTCAAAGCACAGCCCCCACACCACTAGAGGGATATCTTCATCCACCAACGTACCATCCTGAGACAAGGCCGAGTATAGCCCACAAAGATCTCCGCCACGGCACAACCCAAGGGGGGGCACCAACCAGACAGGAAGATCACGTCAGTGACTCAACCCACTCAGTGACACACCCCTCCTACGGATGGCATGGAAGAGCACCAGTAAGCCAGTGACTCAGCCCCGGTAATAGGGTTAGAGGCAGAGAATCCCAGTGGAGAGAGTTGAACCAGCCAGGCAGAGACAGCAAGGGCGGTTCGTTGCTCCAGTGCCTTTCCGTTCACCTTCACACTCCTGGGCCAGACTACACTCAATCATAGCACCTAGTGAAGAGATGAGTCTTCAATAAATACTTAAAGGTTGAGACCGAGTTTGCGTCTCTGACATGGGTATACAGACCATTCCGTAAATATGGAGCTCTATGAATTAATTTTTCTGCGTCATTTTTGGACAGAAAGTTTCTGATTTTTGCAATGTTACTTAGATGGAAAAAGCTGTCCTTGAAACAGTCTTGATATGTTCGTCAAAAGAGAGATCAGGGTCCAGAGTAACGCCGAGGTCCTTCACAGTTTTCTTTGAGACGACTGTACAACCATCAAGATTAATTGTCAGATTCAACAGAAGTTCTCTTTGTTTCTTGGGACCTAGAACAAGCATCTCTGTTTTGTCCGAGTTTAAAAGCAGAACATTTGCAGCCATCCACTTCCTTATGTCTGAAACACAGTCTTCCAGGGAGGGCAATTTTCAGGCTTCACCATGTTTCATAGCACGCAATGACTACACCAAGGTTGTGACTTGTTGGATACATTTGCTGTTTGTTTTGGTTGTGTTTTAGATTATTTTGTGACCAATAGAAATTAATGGTAAAAAATGTATTGTGTAACTTTGGAGTCACTTTTATTTTAATTAGACTCCAATAACATCATCAGAGAGAGTTCACTGAAGTTTTTATAAAACTATATTTCCCAGCCATTTACACATAAATAGACTGAGATCTTCAGGGAAGTCAGACAAATTTAAAGAGTGTCTGGATGCACGCGCATCTGCTGGGCCAAACGGTCAAAACTCTGAGAATTCTCTGGTTTTGAGAATGTTGCTATGACTGTAGCAGCTGCTGAGAGCGTTCTACTGTCTGACAGGACAATATTAGTGTAAAAACTCTCTTCTCTCTCCCTGACACTTGAAATCAGTAGCCCTAACAATGTTTACATTCATGGGAGAGAGGCAGAGAAACACAGAGATGTTGAGAGAGAGTGAGGGAGAGATGGAGAGAGCGAGAGAGAGACGTATCCTGAGATGTTTACAATCACAATTATATATTACAGAACTAACCTCCATTATTACATGAGAACATTATTAAACTACATTATTAATTTGCTCTGTAGGTGCCCTAACCGATAACAGATAAACCCAAAATTACACAGTAAACATGTCATACATCCTCCACATTATCCAGCTGTCTGTTTACTGAGGCAGAGAAAACAACAATGTTCTGGCCAAGACTAAACACACCATTTCCTGCTACTGGAGCTGGAGGCCAGTCCTGGGTCAGAATACTTATGTAAATGTGGGGGGTGTCCTACTCAGAAAGTGACATCATCAGGAAGTGAGGTTCCTTGACTGCTACCTGCTCTCCTGTAAATTACAACCAGACTGGGAGCTCCTGCCTCTCTCTCCACAGCTCTATAACCATGGAACCCGCTCCCTGCTTGCTTCAACTAGGTTATCTACCTCGTCCTCTCTCTCTGCGTTCCATAATAATGATTGTCACTATTGTTAAGGCCTCCTTTGTTCAGCGGACGCCCTCATTCAAGGAGCCGAGTGCAGCCTGAGAGGAGCAGACACACAGTGCAGAGCAAAAAACATCCTGCTGAGCACATCACAGCCGGGACAGATGAGAGGAAGATGTCTGAGCAGCACTGTACAGTGTGAAAACCTTTGGTAAACATTATGGTAAACATGGTAAACATGATGGTAAACATGATGACAAACATCTCAATGGCTACACACTGTATGCTGCTGGAAAAATGTATATCTTATGGCTCGACACCCCCTGCTATACTGTGGATTGAGAGTTACAGAGCCTTCGGAAAGTATTCAGCCCACTTAACTTCTTCCACATTTTGTTACGTTACAGACTTGTTCAAAATTGGATTACATTTGTATTTTTCCTCATCTATCTGCACACAGAACCCCATATTGAAAAGGCAAAAACAGGTCTGTAGGCATTTTGATCATTTATTTAAAAAAATACAAACTGAAATATCACATTTCCATAAGTATTCTGACCCTTTACTCAGTACTTTGTTGGAGCACGTTTGGCAGCGATTGCAGCCTGGAGTCTTCGGTATGATGCTACAAGCTTGTCCCACCTGTATTTGGGGACCCATTCGTCTCTGCAGATCCTCTCAAGTGTACAACTTTCACATTTAACCCAGCCCCTCTGAATCAGAGTGGTGCAGGGGGTAGCCATAATCAACATCCACAGAACAGCAACAGTTGGTGAACTGCCTTGCTCAGTGGTAGAACAACAGAAAGTTCCCTTGTCAGTTTCGGGATTTGATCCAGCAACCTTTCAGTTGCTGTCCCAACGCTCTAACCACTAGGCTACCTACCGCCTTGGATGGGAAATGTTGCTGCACAGCTATTTTCAGGTCTCTAGAGAGACGTTCAATCGGGATCTGGCTGGGCCACTCAAGGACATTCAGAGACTTGTCCCGAAGTCATTCCTGCATTGTCTTGGCTGTGTGCTTAGAGTCGTTGTCCTGTTGGGAGAGGAACCTTCGCACCAGTCTGAGGTCCTGAGTGCTCTGGAGCAGGTTTTCATCAAGGATCTCTCTGCACTTGGCTCTGTTCATCTTTGCCTTGATCCTGAATAATCTCCCAGTACCTGCCACTGAAATACATCCCCATCGCATGATGCTGCCACCATCATACTTCATCATAGGGATGGTGTCAGGTTTCCTCCAGACGTGACCCTTGGCATTCAGGCCAAAGAGTTCAATCTTGGTTTCATCAGACCAGACAATCTTGTTTCTCATGGTCTGAGAGTCTTTAGGTGCCTTCTGGCAAACTCCAAGCGGACTGTCATGTGCCTTTTACTGAGGAGTGACTTCTGTCTGGCCACTCTACCATAAAGGCCTGATTGTTGGAGTGCTGCAGAGATGGTTGTCCTTCTGGAAGTTTCTCCCATCTCCACAGAGGAACTCTGGAGCTCTGTCAGAGGGACCATCGGGTTCTTGGTCACCTCCCTGACCAGGGCCCTTTTATTTATTTGAATATTATTTAACCTTTATTTAACTAGGCAAGTCAGTTAAGAACAAATTCTTATTTACAATGATGGCCTACCCTTCTCCCCCGATTGCTCAGTTTGGAGGCCACAGTGTTCTTTGGAACTTTCAATGCCGGTACCCTTTCCCAGATCTGTGCCTCGACACAAACCTATCTCTAAGCTCTACAGACAATTCCTTTGACTCATGGCTTAGTTTTTTATTCTGACATGCACTGCCAACTGTGGGACCTTATATAGATAGGGGTGTGTCTTTCCATGTCCAATCATTTGAATTTACCACAGGTGGACTCCAATCAAGTTGTAGAAACATCTCATTGATGATCAATGGACACAGGATGCACCTGAGCTCAATTTTTGAGTCTCTGGAGAGACCTGAAAATAGCTGTGCAGCAATACTCCTCACCCAACCCAACAGAGCTTGAGAGGATCTGAAGAGAAGAAGGGGAGAAAGTCCCCAAATACTGGTGTGCCAAGCTTGTAGTGTCATTCCCAAGAAGACTCGAGGCTGTAATCATAGCCAAAGGTGCTTCAACAAAGTACTGAGTACAGGGTCTGAATACTTATGTAAATGTGCTATTTCCGTTTTTTTTGTTTATAAATTTGCAAAAAATTCTAAAAACGTGTTTTTGCTTTGTCATTATGGGGTATTGTGTGTAGATTGATGAGTAAAAAAAACTATCACTTTTAGAATAAGGCTGTAATGTAAAAAATGTGGAAAGTGAAGTGGTCTGAATACTTTACTGCACTGTACTACCATACCCCGTTCAAAGGCACTTACATTTTTTGTCTTGCCCATTCACCCTCTGATAAATCATTATTTAACCTGTCTCCTATCCTTAATCTACACGGATGGAAGTGGATTTAACAAGTACCATCCACAAGGGACCACAGCTTTCACCTGGATTCACCTGGTCAGTCTATGTCATGGAAAGAGCAGGTGTTCTTAATGTTTTGTATGCTCAGTGTACAGTAGCCTACACAGTACAGCATTGAAATATTTTAGAATCTCCCACAGTTTGTGTTTTTCAATATACTTGTGATAGTGATATTCAGAGGCAGTGGATACAGGGACATATTATGAGCAACAAGACACAGTGCTTATCTTTTTACCGATGGTTTACTAATAACATCAACTCCATTGTTGCGGAAGCAGAAAAAAATGGAAAACGCATACTAGGCATTCCATACAATGATTTCCAAGACCAGCCTACCGAAGTCATGATAGAATTAGCCCATTCCAATGAGATACATGGACACTGAAAACACATATTATAAAAAAAGGAAATACATGAATAGTATGTAAGTCAATGATTGTCAATAATGGTTCTATGGATGTGTGTGTGTGTGAATGGGTGTGTGAAGGCGTGGGGCGTATGTGGTGTGTGAATGAAGGAGAATGGATGAGTGGGTGGAGTGGGTGGATGTGTAGAGGGGTGTTGAGGCGTATGAGAGGAGGGGAGTGAGGAAAAGACAGAGGTTGGGATGAACTGGGCCTGGGTGGGTAAGGGAGGGCAAGGAGTGAAGGTGGTGATCACTGTAAAGGATCAGGGTTGGGCTGCCTGTATAAACGCAGCCATAATGTCCTGTGACTAGGGCCCTGTATTGTGGTTGATCATGTCTAGGGCCAGTTGTCTTGGTTGGTGGGCAGTAGGTAGCGAATGTGCCCTTCAGCAAAGCATTTAACCCTAATTGCTCCTGAAAGTCGCTCTGGATAAGACATATAATTAGCCCTGTAACATATGTCCATTATATTAGCCAATTTCAGTGGACAACAGTTTAGGTTGTGGCATTCTATTGTTTATCCCTAATACCCTCAGTTGATCTGGTAGCCTGGCTGGCTGGGAGGCAGACATTGATCATCGGTTCCTTCTGCTGTGTGTCTGTCTGGCCCCTGTAACCACACAAAAATCTATCACCTTTCAGATGCACCTTTAAGAGCTGTAGTGCAAATGGACTGATTAGTCCTCCACCTCCTATAATTATCTTACAGTTACAACACATTTAGTCTTTTTCTTTCCCGCCTAAGTGCGACATCTGTTGAAATGTGCATAAATTAGCAACATTGTTTCCTATTTCCCAGATATTAATGTGTACATTTAACCCCTATTAGAATATTCAACACATTAATCAGATGGTTTCTGCATGTTGGTTGCTGGGCAGGACGGGCGCAGAGTGTGGTTAGCATCTTACCAGGGTCTCTGTCTAAAGAAATGTACACTAGGTATGTTGGTATCTGATGGGTGGATGACATCAGATGGATCAGGGCTCTCCAACCCTGTTCTTGGAGAGATACCCTCCTGTAAGGTTTCACTCCAACCCTGTTCCTGGAGAGATACCCTCCTGTGGTAAGGTTTCACTCCAACCCTGTTCCTGGAGAGATACCCTCCTGTAAGTTTTCACTCCAACCCTGTTCCTGGAGAGATACCCTCCTGTAGGTTTTCACTCCAACCCTGTTCCTGGAGAGATACCCTCCCGTAGGTTTTCACTCCAACCCTGTTCCTGGAGAGATACCCTTCTGTACTGTGGAAGGACCACCAGAGGGCAGGCTGGGCTCATGGATAGTAGCCCAACAAGGCATGGGAGACAAGGTAACCAGAGGCAATTAAGCACAGCTGACGGTACTAATGACATACTCTCCTTCCCCTATAAGAGAGAGAATGGAACCAGCAGAGAGAGGGGGGAAAACTATCTCTGGAAGATGGCCACTGAGAGAGAGAGAGAGAGAGAGAGAGAGAGAGAGAGAGAGAGAGAGAGAGAGAGAGAGAGAGAGAGAGAGAGAGAGAGAGAGAGAGAGAGAGAGAGAGAGAGAGAGAGAGAGAGAGAGAGAGAGAGAGAGAGAGAGAGAGAGAGAGAGAGAGAGAGAGAGAGAGAGAGAGAGAGAGAGAGAGAGAGAGAGAGAGAGAGAGAGAGAGAGAGAGAGAGAGAGAGAGAGAGAGAGAGAGAGAGAGAGAGAGAGAGAGAGAGAGAGAGAGAGAGAGAGAGAGAGAGAGAGAGAGAGAGAGGCTATCCGTCCCGTGACTTTTTGTTGTAGTTTAAAGATAATCATATTGTGTTCCTGTTTCATCTGGAGAAGAAGATGTAGGTTTTTCCTTGGAAGATTTTCATTGATTATGTTGGGGTGCTTGTGTTGACCAAATGCCCTCAATAGAGAACTGTGTTCAATCAAGAACCTACTCCTGACTCGTTTTCACTCCAACCCTGTTCCTGGAGAGATACCCTCCTGTAAGTTTTCACTCCAACCCCAGTTGTAATGAACCTGATCCAGCTGATAAACCAGCTAATTCTTAAACTCAGATGGCTAGATTGGGGTTGGAGGTTGTTCAGGATTCCATTTATTACCAAACCTTCAGGTCCCAGAGGTATTTTCTTCCCCAGATTTTAAACTTTGGCAGAACTATCAACACAAACTGCAGCCTTAGAAACCCAACGTTCAGAATAATGAATCTCAGTTCGTATTACTGCTGCTTCTCTTGTCAAATCTGATCTTCCTCGGCAGTAATGTAGCAGTGCCGTAGCCTGCGGACTAGAGGCTGAGGAACTGGTGAAAATCTAATACTTTCTGATGGATGGAGGAGAGGAGACACTCAGAGCAACATGATGCTGTTGCTGCTGCCTCTGCTGCTGGGACAACCCATCAGAGCTGTTTCCTGCCTGCCAGAGACAAACCAACAGGATATATCATTCCATGTACCAGGCAGCAGACACAGCAGACACACACCGCTAATCTGTATGACAATATAATACTCCTTGACGACAATCTCAATGCAATTATTCAATCACTTCACAGATCACTTCACTACAGATCATACCGGATAGGAAAAGAAAACAGATTTACACAACCCACACTGTTACCATAACCCTCCTCTGATCTGGGATGAGATATAAAACAAGAAAGAAAGAAAGAAAGGTTGTCTGTGGAAGGAATCTCACAATGCATCATGGGACATGGACAAGCAAACAGGCATAATGGTTGACAACTGAATTCAGAGTCCCAGTCTGTCTGTTTCAAAGAGCACAAAGGATCCAGGGCAGTTCTGTTGGAGCTGTGATTCACTGTGCTGGAGCCAGATCCCTCTGCCCTCTAAGTGCTGGGTTGCATCAGTCTTTATCAGTGATCGGGTTGTGCTGGTGCCGGTGGCAGTCCTGCTGGTGCTTCTCTTAACCTCCTCCACTAAGAGCCATGCTGTATCCCTACTGGACTGCTTTCTCTGACTCCACTCAGCTCCTGGTGAGTCAGAACAAACATGATCAATCCCAGTTGACAGTGTAACCACCTCATTTGCTCTATTCTAGTCTCTAGAATTTACAGCGTAAGGAGCACCAGAAACAGAACCACATCCTCTCCTCTCATTCTCCTCTGGTTTCACCTGTTGTTTCAACAGCGTTGGGTTTTAGGTTTCTCTCTGCTTCTCTGTCTCTGTACAGTTGAGCCAGGGTTCACCTCTATTTCACCTCTGTGTGTCTAACATGTCTGTTCTGTGTCTGAGACATGCTGTGGCTCCCTGTCGGGGCTGAGGGAGGAGAGGGGAGAGGGGAGAGAGGGAGCGCAACAGGACTGTCGTGAGACAATTTTCTCTCCCTCTGGGTCCATCTGTTCCCTTCACTCCAGACCCAAGTGGTGAGTGGAGGAAGAGGGGGAGAAGGTGGGGCAAGAGGATGAGGTGGGGGAAGAGGAAGAGGTGGAGGAATAGGAGCAGGAGCAGGAGCAGGAGCAGAAGGGGGAGCAGGAGGAGGAGGAGGAGATTGTTAAATGTGTTCCTTTAGCCCTATACAGCATTTATAGTGAGACCAAAGTTGGATTTCAATATTTGCTTGGCTCTTTCTTCAGAAGAAATAAAAAAGTTGATATCTTTGTTCAAAAGTCTGACATGAAAGAAGATCGTTCATCACAGTACAGTGTGTCTGTTACTGCTGGCAACTGATTGGCTGTGACAGGTTCCGGAGATATGTTACATCATCAAACAGGGGCGTGAGGATAGAGAGAGTCTCCTGATTACTGCTATACACCCTATGGAGGGAACTGTTGTGTCACACTTTTTAGAGCAGGGCTGTTCAATTCCAGGCCTGAGCGTCCGCACGCGCACACACACACACTCACACACACGCACGCACGCACGCACGCACACACACACACACACACACACACACACTTCATAAGCAAACAAAGATTCAGACAGATGAAGGCCCTTAGTTCTAAGCCTCCAGTTAGAGCTGTTGTTGTGGATGTGATTTAACTGTATTCATTCCCTCCTCGTCACTACTCCCCCTTCCTTCCCTCCCTGCTCCCCCCGACCAACACAACTCTGTACCCTCCTACGTGTGTGCGCTCACCGCACTAGGGATAATAACTGTGAAATATCTCATTAATTCCTCTTCCTCAGCTCAACCTCTACAACCTTGTATGGTCATACACACACACGCACGTTGCACATACACGCACGGTGCACACACATGCGCGGGCACACACACAAGTTACACAGAAAGTTATTTTTGTGAGTTTAATGCTTTTGTCGTATCAAGAAAAAAAGGTATGGTTAGCAGGCCTAACTGCTGCAAAAACAATGCTTGCCTTAAATTATAATTTGCCTTAAATTATAATTTTGCAACTGTTTGTTATAGAAGTGTCCAGAAATGATTCGGTCATTTTCACTTGTTTTTGAGAAACATACCCCAACCAGCGATTTCACTTCCTCATCCTCGTTGTGCAGTATGGGGGCTCTGAGAAAACATGAATAAATGTCCAAAAACACTCAAATACTTCCTTTTAGAAAATGGAGACGTTCTCAGTACAGGAATGCAGGACTCTGCTTCCTTTACTTTTACTCTCTTTTCTGAACGCACTAGGCGACCAGTTCTTATAGCCTTTAGCCGTACCCTTCTTCTTCTCCTCCTCTGTTCCTCTGGTGATGTAGAGGTTAACCCAGGCCCTGCAGCCCCCAGAACCACTCCCATTCCCCACGCGCTCTCTACTGCAGAGATAGCCTACAGAGTTCTGTCTTACTATCCAGGTCTGTGCCCAAACAATTTGAGCTTCTACTTTTAAAAATCCACCTTTCCAGAAACAAGTCTCTCACCGTTGCCGCTTGCTATAGACCCCCCTCAGACCCCAGCTGTGCCCTGGACACCACATGTGAATTGATTGCCTCCCGTTTATCTTCAGATTTCGTACTGTTAGGTGACCTAAACTGGGATGTGCTTAACACCCCGGCCTACAATCTAAGCTAGATGCCCTCAATCTCACACAAACCTTACATCCGTAACCATGGGCAACCTCTTAGATATCATCCTGACCAACTTGCCCACTAAATACACCTCTGCTGTCTTCAACCAGGATCTCAGCGATGACTGCCTCATTGCCTGCATCCTTAACGGGTCCGCAGTCAAACGACCACCCCTCATCACTGTCAAACACTCCCTAAATCACTTCAGCGAGCAGGCCTTTCTAATCGACCTGGCCCGGGTATCCTGGAAGGATATTGACCTCATCCTGTCAATAGAGGATGCCTGTTTGCTCTTTAAAAGTGATTTCCTCACCATCTTAAATAAGCATGCCCCTTTCAAAAAATGTAGAACCAGGAACAGATATAGCCCTTGGTTCACTCCAGACGTGACTGCCCTTGACCAGCACAAAAACATCCTGTGGCGTTCTGCATTAGCATCAAATAGCCCCCGCGATATGCACATTTTCAGGGAAGTTAGGAACCAATATACACACTCAGTTAGGAAAGCTAAGGCTAGCTTTTTCAAAGAGAAATTTGCATCCTGTATCACTAATTCCAAATAGTCTTTGGACACTGTAAAGTCCATGGAGAACAAGAGCACGTCCTCCCAGCTGCCCATGGCACTGAGGCTAGGAAACACAGTCACCACAGATAAATTAACGATAATCAATCATTTCATCAAGCATTTATGTACGGCTGGCCATGCTCCCCACCTGGCTACCTCTACCCCGGACAACAGATCTGCACCCCCCACAGCATCATGACAAGGCTTGACAAACCGCATGTGACTTAAAGGGCTTAGCACAGGAGGTCAGGGTCACCCCCGTCTAATTCACACATGGTCCGATTGTAATAACATTTTGTTTTAATTTTAAGCATTTTCTCTGGGCCGGCAGGAGGCTTGGCCAACAACACATATAAATAAATACTGAGGAGCCTCAAACCTAGAGGAACACTCTCCCTTCTCTCCTATAGAGGAACACTCCTCCTTCTCTCCTATAGAGGAACACTCCTCCTTCACTCCTAGAGAAGAACACTCCCCCTTTTATCCTACACTCTTCAAAAAAAGGTGATATCTGGAACCTAAAAGGTTTCTTTGGCTGTCCCCATAGGATAACCATTTGGATAACCCTTTTGGATTCCAGGTGGAACCAAAAAGGGATGTCCTATGGAGACAGCAGAATAACCATTTTGGATTTTTTTTTCTAAGAGTTTAGAGAGGAACACTCCCCCTTCTCTTCTAGAGAGGAACACTCCCCCTTCTCTTCTAGAGAGGAACACTCCCCCTTCTTTTCTAGAGAGGAACACTCCCCCTTCTCTTCTAGAGAGGAACACTCCACCTTTCTCTCCAAGGGCGGAACCCTCCCCCTTCTCTCCTAGAGAGGAACACGCCCCCTTCTCTCCGAGAGAGGAACACTTCCCCTTCTCTTCTAGAGAGGAACACTCCCCCTTCTCTCCTAGAGAGGAACACTCCCCTTCTCTTCTAGAAAGGGACACTGCCCTTCTCTCCTAGAGAGGAACACTCCCCCTTCTCTCCTTGAGAGGAACACTCCCCCTTCTCTCCAAGAGAGGAACACTCCCCCTTTCTCTCCTAGAGAGGAACACTCCTCTCTAGGAGAGGAGAATAATGAACCTTTCAGACAAACAGTAGCTAATTATATCTGTCCATAAATGAAGTGTCAAACCTGCCACTGTATCCCTGTGTGAGAACTAATGTAATATTTATGTTGCCCTACATTACTAAATGTAGAACAGCAGTCAGTGCTTTATGTAATGACACGTGTAATCTTTATTAAACCTAATATACCCTACAGACCTACACCCTACAGGCCTCTCCCAGTCCTAACCAGAGCTTCCTGAACCTGAAAGCACACAGCTCAACCCAGAACAACACAGTCTCTTTACCCAGGTGTGAGCCCATATACCGTGAGCCGTGTTTACTTGCTATTTAAAAGGTTTGCATTGGTATTAATGATGTAGATATTCATCCCTGGATCTGTCAAGTGTGGTTTGACTGTTTATCTAAAAATAATCTTTAAAGCAATGTAAACCCTTATGCAAATTTAGTCAGCTCATACACAATGTTAGCTGTCCTAGTGGTTAAATGAGCAGCATTAAGTGGGACATAATTCAAGACCTAAATCAACAGAATAAGCAGAACCATATCAAGCCTCCCTATACTCCCCCCTCATCATCCTCCTCAACCTCCTCCACCCCTCCTCACGCTCATCCTCCTCCTCCCTCATCCTCCTCCTCAACCTCCTCCTCCTCAACCTCCTCCCACCACTCCTCCTCCCACCCCTCCTCCTCATCCTCCTGCCGCCCCCTTGTCCCCTCTTCCTCCTCCTCCTCTCCTCTCATCCTCTCTGTCTCTTTCTCTCTGACTTCACCCCCCCCCCCCCCTTCCATGTGTGGAACATTCCAGTGAGTGATATGGAATTCAGATGAGGCTCCTCAAAGAGCGTATCCGATAGATCTGCTGGCCGTACTCCACTCAAATGAATTGTTTGAGCATTCCTGAGGGTTAGCGCTACGCCCACTGATGTAATAAAATAGCACCCATGCTTTGAGTGGTGTGTGTGTGTGTGTGTGTGTGCGTGTGTGTGTGTGTGTGTGTGTGTGCACATGCGTATACGTGTGTGGTCTGTAGGTAGCGCCTGGTATGAATGCATCGTACTGCCTCTTTACTACCCTGAGCAGTTGGAAGGCAACTCTGCTCTTCTCATTTTTTTTACACAGCTTTTATCTTGATCAGCTGCTCCTGATGTGCTATGTGGTCTGTGGACTGTGGGTCTGATGATACAGTATGATACAAGTCTGTACAATACTGAACCATGTCTAAGTTGCCTGCAAAACTGACAGCAAGTAAAAACATAATTTCCCTCCATGTGCTTCTGCAGAAAACAAGGAAATCTAGATTTGGAAGTGAGTACTACAGGACAAGGTCACTCACTACATGGTCCTCTCTAATGTCATTATGTCTGACAGTTCTATACTGTTTCAACTCTCTCTCCCCTCCTTCTACCTCTCTGTCTTCCTGTCTTTTTCTCTTTCTCTTGTTCCCTCACTCTGAAGATTGAATGTGGAGCACACATGACTTATCCCAAGTCACATCTTGAGCTGTTGACCACCCAGAAGGAGGGGAAGCCACAGAAAGCAGGCAGCAGGCCTGGATGGGCTCAGGCTGGGGTGGGCTGGGTACCAGTGCTGGTGGGCTGGTGGGCTGGGTGGCCGGTAGGCTGGAGGTTTGTGGGCTGAGAGGCCTGGGCGTGTGGGACAAATAGCAGCACATCCAATATCTAACTGGAGCATGGCCTTGTGGGGTAAGTATTTTGCTTTAGTGTCAGTTGTGTTTTCCACAGAGCAGGAGGGGTCTATTATCAGCCCCAGTCCCAGCCCAGTCTTAGTTCTATTCCTAATCCTAGCCCAAGCCCACACAGCCCAGTTCAAGCTCCAGCCCCAACCCAGCCTTGCCCATGGGGAGTCCTGTGTTCCTAAGAGCAGAGTTGTTAAAGCCATGCGTTCATCCTGGTCAATGCTATTTACTGATGACATTTTGAAGGTTCACACACATCACACTGAATGTGGATTGAGCATTTATGCTGTATGACATGATGAGTGTTTGAATCTTTGTTTGTGTATTTTAAATGAATACGGAGCCACCCAGACCAGAAACAGACATAGAAATCTGAGGTAGGAGAGAGAGACAGAGCGAGAGATGGAGAGAGAGATGGAGAGAGATAAGGTGAGCCAGACGTGCCTCCTGAAACTGGGCAGACCTTACAGTAGGCCACCCTGCCAGACACAGAGGCTGGCATCATGTACAACCATTCATCTGCCAACACAAGTGAGAGAAATATCTTTACCCAGATTAAACAGGAGTGATATCCTCGACACCTCAACACTGCCGAGATGTCATGTTCCACCAGCCTTGGTATAAACTGGAATATAATTAAATAAAATGATGGAAATGTTTGTTGAAACAATCTAGAATGGATCATTTTAACCCAAATTAATCTCTGTTTACTCTTTACTCCTATTGAATTACCTCGATGCAGAGATACACGTTGGGTTTTGTTCCGGCAACACTGAACTATAATTAGATTTAACGGTATTATATATTTAAGAGCTTCTGCCTGCTTGGCTGGCTCAGAATGATTTCAGCTCCCTATCCAATAGATTAGCAGCGTCAAATGTATATAACAGAGGTATTATGTTGCAGATACCATAACAACACTATCCTTTAAACCCCCTAGAGTCGATGTCCTCGCCCCCACGAAAATCGAATTAGCATAATAAAAAGACCCCCCCCCCCCCCCCCCAAAAAAAAAAAAAAAAAAAATCGGTCAATTTAAGGAAAGAGAGTTGTAGGGAGCAAGAAATTAAGAAAGGGAGAGAAAGAGAGAGATCGATTAAGGGAGAAAGAAAGGCTGCTGTGTTTTTCCAAAATCATGGGCATTAATATGGAGTTGGTCCCCCCTTTGCTGCTTTAACTGTCTCCAGTCTTCTGAGAAGGCTTTCCACTAGGTGTTGGAACATTGCTGAGGGGACGTCCTTCCATTCAGCCACAAGAGCGTGATGGATGTCGAGCACTGATGTCGGGCAACTAGGCCTGGCTCGCAGTCGGCTTTGTGCACAGGGGCATTGTCATGGTGAAACAGGAAAGGGCCTTCCCAAAACTGTTGCCACAAAGTTGGAAGCACAGAATCATCTAGAATGTCATTGTATGCTGTAGCGTTAAGATTTCCCTTCACTGGAACTACAGGGCCCGAACCATGAAAAACAGCCACAGACCATTATTTCTCCTGCACCAATCTTTAGAGTTGGCACTATGCATTCGGACAGATAGCGTTCTCCTGGCACCCGCCAAACCCAGGTTTGTCCATTGGACTGCCAGAACGCTTTTCCACTGATCCAGAGTCCAATAGTGGCGAGTGTTACACCACTCCATCCGACGCTTGGCATTGCGCATGGTGATCTTAGGTTTGTGTTTGGCTGCTCAGCAATGGAAACCCATTTCATGATGCTCATAACGAACATTTATTGTGCTGACGTTGCTTCCAAAGGCAGTTTGGAACTCGATAGTGAGTGTAACAACAGAAGACGTTTATGCGCTTCAGTACTCTGCGGTCCTGTTCTGTGAGCTTGTGTAGCCTACCACTTCTGGGCTGAGACGTTGTTGCTCCTAGACGTTTCCACTTCACAATGACAGCACTTACAATTGATCGGGGCAGAACTAGCAGGGCAGAAATTTGAAGAGCTGACTTTTGGGAAAAGTGGCATCCTATGATGGTGCCACAATTAAGTCACTGAGCTCTTCAATACGGGCCATTCTACTGCCAATGTTTGTCTATGGAGATTGCATGGCTGTGTGCTCGATTTTATACACTTGTCAGCAACGGGTATGGCTGAATTGGCCCAATACACTCATTTCAAAGGGTGTCCACATACCTTTGTAGTGTTGCTCTCAAAGGGGTTGGCCACCTCTTTCAAATACCGGGGGTTTGAATATGTTCATGTGACATTTGATTCCCACAAATTACTCCACATTCAAGATAAATCTAATGAATATCGGTCTTCAGTTGATTGAGGCTGATTTGCAAAACCTTTTCATCATCTTACTCTACACATAAGCAACATCTTTTGTGACTTGAGAAAAAAACACTTGCCTCCAGACTTCGAGTTGAGCATCTATGACTCGTGACTTAACTTGGACTTGAGCTGTATGACTCGAGAGACTCTATTTGTAGTCTTGTGCACTATGTAAGCCTATCTGTCCTTTATATCGGAGTGCTGCAGGTTCTGTGTGTTCTGTTCTGTGTCTTGACCAACCAGATTCACGTAAATCACTGGTTGAGCAGGTCAGGCACAAAGCACATTATCTAGCAAAGTGCGCACAGCTCCACTGTCCTCCAGTATTTATTTAGCAAACGTGATAACACATCATTCCCGACATACACAAGCAGGAACTCTTCACAAAAATGTTGCAGCAGCCTACACCTGAACTGTATGTGAAGAAAACAAAATGATTTCTTTCTGATCAACTAGACTACTGATAACTACAGCCAGCAGCTGCAAATCCTACAGACAATGCACCCTGTCCCCTCTTGCCCTCTTGCCAGGGTTATGTAGCCTATTTATAGCCAAATTATTTGTGTTAGGGGAAAAAAATGTGAATGTGATCAAAAAAAATTGGCTATATTCAGATGTGAGTTGGCTAGCAAGGCTACCTTGACCTTTTCAATCCATAATTCTTAACTGATATGACTGAAACAACACAATACTGGTTGTGGCGGCAGGCAGCCTAGTGGTTAGAGCATTGGGCCAGTAATTGAAAGGTTGCTGAATCAAATCCCTGAGCTGATGAGGTAAAAATCTGTATTTCTGCCCCTGAGCAAGGTAATTAACCCACTTTGTGAGTTATCTTGCAGTTGCATAGGCCTATATGCTGAAAGCTCAGCCCTGTGAGTCCTTTTGTCCAATTGCAGTGTCTGTGTAAAGTCTCATTTTAAAATATAATTCATAATAACAAGTACAAGTTTGCTGGAGTTTGACAGGGTTTTCCTTCCTAAAAACCCTGTGACCTGTTTAGAAAATATCTGTATACCTAGGCGGCAGTAAGTGAAAGGTCAAGGGTTCAAATCCCCGAGCTGACTAGGTGAAAATGTATCAGTGTGCCCTTGAGCAAGGATCTTAATCCTAATTGCTCTGGATAGGAGAGTCTGGTTAAATGACTATAAAGTAAATGTGGTTGCATTTCCCATACAACTACTTAATCCCTTTCAGACCCTACAGGTTTATGATTTATACATGGTTAGGTTACTAGAATAGGAAACGCTCCGGTCCCCAGGGGAAACTATTTGCCCCACCACTCCAGGACCTGTAGTGCCACCTCCGCATATGGGCATCATCAGTCCCAAAAATTGTTGCATTCAGTTTCAAAGACTATGTGATAGTGGGGGAAAGGGATGCCGTTTGTAACACACGTGGGTCCAAAATCAGTGATGCATTTTAATTGCAAAACACTTAACCTTTGACTTGAGGATTCGAAATCCAAAATTAGGGACTTGTGACTTGACTCGACCTGAGCTGTGGAACTTGGGACTTTCTCCAGTGAGAGCGTTTCAGCAGAGGAAGAGGCTAATCGAGAGGGCTCACTCTCGCCAACATCTGTCCAGAATAAGCCTAATGCATTTCCATGGGCATAATATCCAGCCCTAAACTTGTCGCCTGTCTTCGCGCCTTTGGGACACGCTATTGTTAGGGTGGAGACATGAGCATCTCATCATTACATACAAATCTCTGGTTTCAGCCTCTTGCGAATTGGAAAGGAAAGTTGGTGGGGTTTGCAATGCAGTGTTAATATGCTGGCTTCCCATAAAGTAAATGTAAGTTTTGCCCAAATTATATAAATGCTCCTGTCTAAATAAAAACAAAAAATATATACTTCACCAGAGAGCATGACTTAGCCAGAGAGGATTGTTAACTTTTTTTGTGTTGTTGTGGATTGTTTCAAATCACAAGTGTGTAGGCCTTTGCCTATTTGGGAAGCCCACAATTTGGGCAGCGTGGGTTGAACCGTTTAGAAATTACAGCACTTTTTGTACACATTTAAGGGGACCAAAAGCATTTGGACAAATATATGTGTATTAAAATTGTAAAAAGTTAAGTATTTGGTCCAGTATTCATAGTACGCAATGACTACATCAAGGTTGTGACGCTACAAATGTGTTGGATCCATTTGTTTGTTTTGGTTGTGTTTTAGATTATTTTGTACCCAATATAAATTCATGTTAAATAATGTATTGTGTCAATTTGGAGTCACTTATTGTGATTAGGCTCCAATAACACCATCATAGAGAATACACCGATGGTTAAAGGGAGTCAAATAAACGCTCTGCTGAGAGCATTTTACTGTCTGACAGGACAATATTAGTGTAAAAACTCTCTTCTCTCTCCCTGACACTTGAAATCAGTAGCCCTAACAATGTTTACATTCATGGGAGAGAGGCAGAGAAACACAGTGATGTTGAGAGAGAGTGAGGGAGAGTGAGGGAGAGTGAGGGAGGGAGGGATGGAGAGAGAAAGAGAGAGAATGACAATGCCCTGAGGTGTTTACAATCACAATCACATATTACAGAACTAGCCTACATTATTACATGAGAACATTATTAAACTACATTATTTATTTGCTCTGTAGGTGCCCTAACCGATAACAGATAAACCCAAAATTACACAGTAAACATGTCATCATCATCATCCACATTATCCAGCTGTCTGTTTACTGAGGCAGAGAAAACAACAATGTTCTGGCCAAGACTAAACACATCATTTCCTGCTACTGGAGCTGGAGACCAGTCCTGCTGCAGGAAGGAATGGATCTGAGTTCCCTGGAAGCAGTACAGTAACTTTCCCTTTTACTCCCTAGAAGATCATTGTTCTTCTTCTTTCCTCTAACTGGTTTCAGTGTTACACAAAGACACAGCCCCTGAAGGCAGACAGCAATCTGAGTCCTAAAGCCACTTATTCTTCTCTCCAATTCTGGCCCACATATCAGAGTCTGGTGGTCCTCTGGGTGAAACTGGATCCCAACAGATTAAACTGATCTGAAGAGATCTGATCCAGCCATGATGAATCACAAAGGAACATCCGGAAATATATAGAGGGTATTTAGACGACTCCCCTGCCAGCTTGTCATGAGAACAAGGGGGGACCTCCCAAATCATCCCCTCTACCACTCCACCCTTCTACGCTCTGAATCTCTGTTTCTCTCAATAAAGAGTTCTGCCGTGTGTATGGAAGTCATGAGGATGATCTCACAGAGGGAGAGACAAAGTGGAGCTGCTCAATGTATGCAAAGCTATACTCTTACAGCCTCCTCCAGACCCGGCAGCGATTGAGAAAACATTTGCACCGTCTACTTTTATACCGCTGTGTTATGGTTCCCGTGTCCTGGTCAGGACGGAGGTTAAATGGGAGCAGGCATGGTGGCGTGAGACTCAAGAATGCGTGAGATGTCCGCTCTCTGCACCGCTGGATGGAAACCCTCTGAAGTTATTGACTTCATGGTTCTGGCACCAGTCAGGAAAGCTCTGTCATCTCCTCTCTGTCTGTCGCTCTCTCTCTGTCTCTCTCAGAGACCACAGCTCTGCAGTCTGTCTGTTAACAGAGTCGGCATTAAGCATTAACGACACACTGCAGAGTTGGGAAAGAGAAAAACTGCAACATAAATGCACAGAGGAGTCCATTCTCTCCACCTGTGAGTGTTTTTTATGTTGATTATTTCCTTCTCTTCCTACTCATGACTCCGGAGGGCAGGCTCTGACATTATCAGGAAGTGACATCATCAGGAAGTGAGGTTAATTGTCTTCTACCTGCTCTCCTGTAAATTACAACCAGACTGGGAGCTCCTGCCTCTCTCTCCACAGCTCTATATCCCTAGAACCCACTCCCTGCCCGCTTCAACTAGGTTATCTACCTCGTCCTCTCTCTCTGCGTCCCATAATAATCATCGTCATTATTGTTAAGGCCTCATTTGTTCAGCGGACGCCCTCATTCAAGGCAGCAAGTGCAGCCTGAGAGGAGCAGACACACAGTGCAGAGCAAACACATCCTGCTGAGCACATCACAGCCGGGACAGATGAGAGGAAGATGTCTGAACAGCACTGTACAGGGTGGTGACAAACATTTCCAGGTCTACACACAGTAAGCTACTGGAAAACCGTATATGTTATGGCTTTACACCCCCTGCTATACGGTGGATTGAGAGTTACCTGTCTAACATAACACAGAGGGTGTTCTTTAATGGTAGCCTCCCCAACATAATCCAGGTAGAATCAGGCATTCCCCAGGGCAGCTGTCTAGGCCCCTTACTTTTTTCAATCTTTACTAATGACCTGCCACTGGCTCTGAGTAAAGCCTGTGTGTCTATGTATGAAGATGACTCAAAACTATACAGTGAGTGAAATCACTGCAACTCTTAACAAAGAGTGGGTGGCAATATGGGTGGCAATAAATTAGTTAGTCCTAAATATTTCAAAAACTAAAAGCATTTTATTTGGGACAAATCATTCACTAAACCCTAAACCTCAACTAAATCTTGTAATAAATAATGTGAAAATTTAGTTGAGGAGACTGAACTGCTTGGAGTAACCCTGGATTGTAAACTCTTACAGTGCCTTGCGAAAGTATTCGGCCCCCTTGAACTTTGCGACCTTTTGCCACATTTCAGGCTTCAAACATAAATATATAAAACTGTATTTTTTGTGAAGAATCAACAACAAGTGGGACACAATCATGAAGTGGAAAGACATTTATTGGATATTTCTAACTTTTTTAACAAATCAAAAACTGAAAAATTGGGCGTGCAAAATTATTCAGCCCCCTAAAGTTAATACTTTGTAGCGCCACCTTTTGCTGCGATTACAGCTGTAAGTCGCTTGGGGTATGTCTCTATCAGTTTTGCACATCGAGAGACTGACATTTTTTCCCATTCCTCCTTGCAAAACAGCTCGAGCTCAGTGAGGTTGGATGGAGAGCATTTGTGAACATCAGTTTTCAGTTCTTTCCACAGATTCTCGATTGGATTCAGGTCTGGACTTTGACTTGGCCATTCTAACACCTGGATATGTTTATTTTTGAACCATTCCATTGTAGATTTTGCTTTATGTTTTGGATCATTGTCTTGTTGGAAGACAAATCTCCGTCCCAGTCTCAGGTCTTTTGCAGACTCCATCAGGTTTTCTTCCAGAATGGTCCTGTATTTGGCTCCATCCATCTTCCCATCAATTTGAACCATCTTCCCTGTCCCTGCTGAAGAAAAGCAGGCCCAAACCATGATGCTGCCACTACCATGTTTGACAGTGGGGATGGTGTGTTCAGCTGTGTTGCTTTTACGCCAAACATAACGTTTTGCATTGTTGCCAAAAAGTTCAATTTTGATTTCATCTGACCAGAGCACCTTCTTCCACATGTTTGGTGTGTCTCCCAGGTGGCTTGTGGAAAACTTTAAACAACACTTTTTATGGATATCTTTAAGAAATGGCTTTCTTCTTGCCACTCTTCCATAAAGGCCAGATTTGTGCAATATACGACTGATTGTTGTCCTATGGACAGAGTCTCCCACCTCAGCAGTAGATCTCTGCAGTTCATCCAGAGTGATCATGGGCCTCTTGGCTGCATCTCTGATCAGTCTTCTCCTTGTATGAGCTGAAAGTTTAGAGGGACGGCCAGGTCTTGGTAGATTTGCAGTGGTCTGATACTCCTTCCATTTCAATATTATCGCTTGCACAGTGCTCCTTGGGATGTTTAAAGCTTGGGAAATCTTTTTGTATCCAAATCCGGCTTTAAACTTCTTCACAACAGTATCTCGGACCTGCCTGGTGTGTTCCTTGTTCTTCATGATGCTCTCTGCGCTTTTAACGGACCTCTGAGACTATCACAGTGCAGGTGCATTTATACGGAGACTTGATTACACACAGGTGGATTGTATTTATCATCATTAGTCATTTAGGTCAACATTGGATCATTCAGAGATCCTCACTGAACTTCTGGAGAGAGTTTGCTGCACTGAAAGTAAAGGGGCTGAATAATTTTGCACGCCCAATTTTTCAGTTTTTGATTTGTTAAAAAAGTTTGAATATCCAATAAATGTCGTTCCACTTCATGATTGTGTCCCACTTGTTGTTGATTCTTCACAAAAAAATACAGTTTTATATCTTTATGTTTGAAGCCTGAAATGTGGCAAAAGGTCGCAAAGTTCAAGGGGGCCAAATACTTTCGCAAGGCACTGTATGGTCAAAACATATTGATACAACAGTAGCTAAGATGGGGAGAGGTCTGTCCATAATAAAGTGCTACTCTGCCTTCTTAACATCAATATCAACAAGGCAGGTCCTACAGGCTCTAGTTTTGTCGCACCTGGGCTACTGCCCAGTCGTGTGGTCAGGTGCCACTAAGAGGGACTTCGGAAAATTACAAATGGCACTTAAATGTACACGTAGAGCTAACATTAATAATATGCATGTCAATCTCTCATGGCACAAAGTAGAGGACAGATTGAACTTGTCACTACTTGTTTTTGTAAGAGGTGACATGTTGAATGCACCAAGCTGTCTTTTTGAACTACTAACACCCATGCAAACAGTTAATTCAGCCTCATTTACTGCCTTTCAAAAAAAGCATCACTGATATGGCTGACTTGTTTTGTAATGGCTGTTGGAAGGAGTGGACCAAAGCGCAGCGTGGTACGTGTTCATCTTATTTATTTAGAACTGAACACTGATTAACAAAAACAACAAGAGAATAACTGAAACAGAAACAGTTCTGTCTGGTGCAGACACAAAACAGAAAACAACTACACACAAACACAGGTGGGAAAAGGCTACCTAAGTACGGTTCTCAATCAGAGACAACGATAGACAGCTGCCTCTGATTGAGAACCACACCTGGCCAAACACACAGAAATAGAAAACTTAGAACACAAAACATAGAATGCCCACCCCAACTCAGGGCGTGACAGTACCCCCCCCCCCCCCCCCCCCCCCCCAAAGGTGCAGACTCCGGCCGCAAAACCTGACCCTATAGGGGAGGGTCTGGGTGGGCATTACTCCACTGTGGCAGCTCTGGTGAGGGACGCTCCACCTTTGGCTCGGCCCACTTAGGTGACGCCTCTAGAGCGGGGACCCTCACCGCCGACCCCGGACTGAAGGCCCTCTCAGAGAGCCCCGGACTGAAGGGCGCCTCTGGACTGATGGGCTGCGACTCTGGCGCCTCTGGACTGAGGGGCTGCGACTCTGGCGCCTCTGGGCTGAGGGGCTGCGACTCTGGCGCCTCTGGGCTGAGGGGCTGCGACTCTGGCGCCTCTGGGCTGGAGGGGCTGCGACTCTGGCGCCTCTGGGCTGGAGGGGCTGCGACTCTGGCAGCTCCGGGCTGGAGATGACAATCACGGGCTACAAAGGGAAATAGAAAAGCTAGAAAAGCCATGAATCATGTTCCCCCCGCTATCCTCCAGAAGGCAAGGTCAGTATAGGTGCATCAAAGCTGGGACCGAGAGACTGAAAAGCTCAAGGCCATCAGACTGCTAAATATCCAAGGTAGTCACCTGGAATGCATTTCAATTAACAGCTGTGCCTTGTAGAAAGTAAATTTGTGGAATTTCTTTCCTTATTAATGCATTTGAGACAATCAGCTGTGTTGTGACAATGTAGGGCTGGCATACAGAAGATCAAATCAAATCAAAATCAAATGTATTTATATAGCCCTTCGTACATCAGCTGATATCTCAAAGTGCTGTACAGAAACCCAGCCTAAAACCCCAAACAGCAAGCAATGCAGGTGTAGAAGCACGGTGGCTAGGAAAAAATCCCTAGAAAGGCCAAAACCTAGGAAGAAACCTAGAGAGGAACCAGGCTATGTGGGGTGGCCAGTCCTCTTCTGGCTGTGCCGGGTGGAGATTATAACAGAACATGGCCAAGATGTTCAAATGTACATAAATGACCAGCATGGTCAAATAGTAATAATCACAGGCAGAACAGTTGAAGCTGGAGCAGCAGCACGTCCAGGTGGACTGGGGACAGCAAGGAGTCATCATGTCAGGTAGTCCTGAGGCATGGTCCTAGGGCTCAGGTCCTCCAAGAGAGAGAAAGAAAGAAAGAGAGAAAGAGAGAATTAGAGAGAGCATACTTAAATTCACACAGGACACCGGATAGGACAGGAGAAGTACTCCAGATATAACAAACTGACCCTAGCCCCCGACACATAAACTACTGCAGCATAAATACTGGAGGCTGAGACAGGAGGGGTCAGGAGACACTGTGGCCCCATCCGATGACACCCCCGGACAGGGCCAAACAGGAAGGATATAACCCCACCCACTTTGCCAAAGCACAGCCTCCACACCAATAGAGGGATATCTTCAACCACCAACTTACCATCCTGAGACAAGGCCGAGTATAGCCCACAAAGATCTCCGCGACGGTATAACCCAAGGGGGGGCGCCAACCCAGACAGGAAGATCACATCAGTGAATCAACCCACTCAGGTGACGCACCCCCTCCAGGGACGGTATGAAAGAGCCCTAGTAAGCCAGTGACTCAGCCCCTGTAATAGGGTTAGAGGCAGAGAATCCCAGTGGAAAGAGGGAAACCGGCCAGGCAGAGACAGCAAGGGCGGTTCGTTGCTCCAGAGCCTTTCTGTTCACCTTCACACTCCTGGGCCAGACTACACTCAATCATATGACCCACTAAAGACATGAGTCTTCAGTAAAGACTTAAAGGTTGAGACCGAGTTTGCGTCTCTCACATGGGTAGGCAGACCGTTCCATAAAAATGGAGCTCTATAGGAGAAAGCCCTGCCTCCAGCTGTTTGCTTAGAAATTCTAGGGACAATTAGGAGGCCTGCGTCTTGTGACCGTAGAAGATAGCCCTATTTGGTAAAAGACCATGTCCATATTATGGCAAGAACAGCTCAACTAACCAAAGAGAAACACAATTCCATCATTACTTTAAGACGTGAAGGTCAGTCAATATGGAGCATTTCAAGAACTTTTGAAGTTTCTTCAAGTGCAGTTGCAAAAACTGGCCTCAGAAATTGCAGCCCAAATAAATGCTTCACAGAGTTCAATTAACAGACACATCTCAACATCAACTGTTTAGAGGAGACTGTGTAAATCGTCTCAAGTGTTAGCTTTTGTTTTTTTATGTAATTAAGGTACAATATTTTATTGCTATTGTTGGTGATGGTGTTGTTGTTTTTCCTTTTCAAAACAAAAAAAGATTTACAATCCTACAAAAAGAGAAACATACACGAAACTACAATATATCACATGGCCAGCAGAGATCACTATAACCACAGATAATTAGGCATGAAAGCTGGTCTCAACGCAGAACAGGCCAAGGAAATACCCAGTTACAGTCAAGTCCAGCAACCTTTTTTGATTCATCACAAAGCGTGCTGGCTCAGTCCTGATTAAGTTCTATTAACACCGTCATGGAGAGTTCACTGAACGTTAAAGTGAGTAAAGGATCACTACTGTTTCATAACATTTTCCAGCCCAGAAACAATAATAGACTCAGATTATCGTGGAGGTCAGACTACTTTGGATTCCGCCTTTTTCTATCTGGAAAAATAAAGGCTTGATAAGCTTCAAAGACCTCTGCGGTTTTAAAGATCTTTGTTCCAAATATGGTTTGCCACTTCATAACCTCTTATACTACATTTAGCTTTCTCCTTCATGATTTGACTCCCATACCATTTCATGATGTTGACCTAGACTGCTTCTATGGCAGTAGAAAACAAACGAGTCCTTCTAATATGACTAGTGAGATTACCTGAACAACTAATTCCCACTCTTATCTACTGCGTTATCTTCTCTCTTTCAATTTTTCTTTCCTTTAAAAATCCAAAAGGGTGGGAGGGTGGGATGGGGATATGTTTCATATATGGATATTTTTCTATTTTAGTTTTTTTGGTCTTTATTGCTTGCTAGGTCTGTGCATGTATTATAAATGTACGCGCTCTGACAATCTAATTGTCATTTGTCCAATGATTTATTCGGCCTATTGCTTGAACATATCATTCAATAATTGATCTAAAACATATTTTTATGCTCTGTGGCTCAATGATTTCTCTTGTCGTCATTAGTCAGTGTAAAGGATCGGAGTTGGGCTGCCTGTATAAACGCAGCCATAATGTCCTGTGACTTGGGCCATGTATTCTGGTTGATCATGTCTAGGGCCAGTTGGTTCGGTGGGTGGGCGGCAGGTAGCCCAGCAGTTAGGAGTGTTGGGTCAGTATCCAAAAGGTTGCTGGTTCTGTTAATGTGCCCTTCAGCAAGGCATGTAACCCTAGTTGTTCCTGGAGAGATACCCTCCTGTAAGTTTTCACTCCAACCCCAGTTGTAACGAACCTGATCCAGCTTGTCAACCAGCTAATTCTTAGACTCAGGTGGCTAGATTGGGGTTGGAGCCAACAGCTACAGGATGGTAGCTCTCCAACAATTAACCTTTTAGACCAAGGGTGGGCAACTCCAGTCCTCGAGGTCCTGATTGATGTCACACTTTTTCTCCATCCCTAGCAAACACAGCATCCAGGGTGGCAGGTAGCCTAGTGGTTAGAGCATTGGGCCAGTAACTGAAAGGGTGCTAGATTGAATCCCTGAGCTGACACAGTACAAATCTGTGTTCTGTCCATGAACAAGACAGTTAACCCACTGTTCCTAGGCTGTCATTGTAAATAAGCATTTGTTCTTAACTGACTTGCCTAGTTAAATAAAGGTTAAAACTAACATAAATCCAGAGTCACATCTTGAGTTGTTGACCACCCAGAAGGAGAGGAAGTCACAGAAGGTGGGCTGAGAGGCCTAGGCACGTTGGACAAATAGCAGAACATTTAAATGGAGAAAAACCTTGTTGGGTAAGGATTTCGCTTCTGTGCCAGTTGTGTTTTCCACAGTGGTCTATTACCAGCCCAGAGCCCAGCCTCAGCCCCAGGCCAGTCTGAGCTCCAGTCCCAACACAGCCTTGCCTATAGGGAGTCTTGTGGTCCTAAGAGCAAAGTTGTTACAGCCATGCGTTCATCCTAGTCAATGCTATTCACATTTAAAGGTTTGCACACATCCCATCGAATGTGGATCTAGCGTTCATCTGCCGACATGATGCTCTCTACCTACGTGATGTCTGTTTCAATCTTTGTTTGTGTATTTTAAATGAATACGGAGCTACCCAAACCAATAACAGACACAGACATCTGAGCTAGGAGAGAGACAGAGTGAGGGAAAGAGAGATGGAGAGCAGACCAAGATAAGATAAGGCCCAGCTTATCTCTCTCCATCTCTCTTTCCCTCACTCTGTCTCTCTCTCCTAGCTCAGATGTCTGTGTCTGTTTCTGGTTTGGGTAGCTCCATATTCATTTAAAAACACCTCAACACTGCCGAGATGTCATGTTTCACCCAGCCTTGGTATAAACTGGAATATAATTAAATACAATTATGGAAATGTTTGCCGAAACAATCTCGAATGGATCATTTTAACCCGAATTAATCTCTGTTTACTCTATACTCCTATTGAATTATCTTGATGCAGAGACACACGTTGGGTTTTGTTCCGGCAACACTGAACTCTAATTAGATTTAACGGTATTATATATTTAGGAGCTTCTGCCTGCCTGGCTGGCTCAGAATGATTTCAGCTCCCTATCCGATAGATTAGCAGCGTCAAATGTATATAACAGAGGTCTCATGTTGTTGTCTGACTGACTGTCAGCCGATACCATAACAACACGAATGTGTCCACAATAAAAAGATGCACTATCCTTAAAACTGATGTCAATGCCCCACTCTCTTTTTTTAAGGAAAAAATTGTTTTAGGGAGCAGGGAATGTAGAAAAGGACAGAAAGAGAGGGAGAGAGATATTAGGGGAGAAAGAAAGGCTGCTGTGTTCTGAGCCCCTCACTAATCCTGCAGATTAACATAGGTGTTTCAGGACTCCGACCTCAGAGGGTCTTTCACATCACTGAGCCACATGGTTCAAAGGTCATCATCTGGATATTTTTAACTATTAGAAAAGGTCCCATTTAGCCCTGATTGGTGTTACACCAAGCCCCCGAGACCTGTGACCCTTAATCCTACCGCAGTCATGTGGCCTTGGGAGAGTTTCTGCTCTCTACCTCTCTACTCCTCTCTCTGCTGTGAGTGCCAGTCAGCCAGCCAGCCAGCTCTGACCAAGTGGTGGCGAGGTGACACTTCATCTACAAGGTTGTGTGTTCATACAGTGTTGTTAATATAATAACACAGTGTTAATAACAGGTTTTGTGGAATGTGTACTCTAATTAAATAATGTCTGGTAGGGATGACACTGAGGGGACGCTGTTTTTCGCCATGTGGTTATAGTTGTGGTCCTGTAGACTACATGGACAGTCTTCAAGATGGACAGGGTGTAATGGTCTACAGATGGCGCTCAGCGGTCGGCTCGGCCTGCAGACGAGGAGCAGCGGGAGGCCAACTGAAAGCTGCTCCACATTTTACTGACTGAGACCCATGTTACTGAGCACCACATCTACATTATTGAGACCGGGGCAGGAACTAACTGGAGCCTCACATGGCTGACTGCGGTACCTGACCTGCCACATATCTGATCCCAGGCTCTACCAGATCTATGCCAGACCCTCGACACACCTGGGTCCAAACAGTGTTTGACATCTTTCAAATCTAAGAGCATTTGCTTGAGCCTGTCTGGACTGTCACCTGAGTGGGGGTTTTGTACTTACGGGACTCTGCCATTGGTTCCATTGCACCACGCGAGCTCAAATAAACACAAAATAAATATTGCAAAGGTTTCAGATACTATTTGAACCCAGGTCTGGCTCGCGCCACCTCTCTAGCCCAGAGCAGACCAAATCATTATTGGTCACATACACATGGTTAGCAGATGTTAATGCAAGTGTAGCGAAATGCTTGTGCTTCTAGTTCCGACTATGCAGTAATATCTAACAAGTAATCTAACAAATTCACAACAACTACCTTATATACATACACACACAAATGTAAAGAGATGAATTAGAATACGTACAAATAAATATACAGATGAGCGATGGCCGTGCGGCATAAGCAAGATGCAATAGATGGTATAGAATACAGTATATACATATGAGATGAGTAATGTAGGATATGTAAACATTATTATAGTGGCATTATTTTAAGTGACAAGTGATACCTGTGTTTAGTCCATTTATTTATGTGGCCAGAGATTTGAGTCTGTATGTTGGCAGCAGCCTCTCTATGTTAGTGATGGCTGTTTAACAGTCTGATGGCCTTGAGATAGAAGCTGTTTTTAAGTCTCTCGGTCACCAGCTTTGATGCGCCTGTACTGACCTCACCTTCTGGATGATAGTGGGGTGAACAGGCATTGGCTCGGGTGGTTGTTGTCCTTGATGATCTTTTTAGCCTTCCTGTGACATCGGGTGCTGTAAGTGTCCTGGAGGGCAGGTAGTTTGCCCCAAGTGGTGCGTTGTGCAGACCGTACTACCCTCTGAAGAGCCTTGCAGTTGCTGTACAAGACGGTGATACAGCTGTTGGGGTTCGTTCCTCCTTGTTCCTTGTCAATCATTGGCTCATGGGTAAAATTAGCACTATGACAATATCTTGAATTGAATAATTCAAAAACCTGTATTAATGCAATTGCAGACAGAATATGACAATCAGGAACATAGCACGCATGTTTCCACGTAAATTCTGCATCAAAGAAAAGGTTGCATGTTATTTTATCAAACTCGAAGTCCAGCCTTTAGTGATGTCACTGCCTACGTCATTACATTTTACTCCTGACCAAAACCATGCCTACAAAGCTATATAAACAAGGCTTTTAGTGTTATCTAAAAGCCTAGCAGTAAATGTCCACTCCCCAAAGTGGATTTATCGTGGAATGTCTGACTAGTCCAATCTCCTACACTCCCCTGCAGAGTTCTGTCTCAGTCACACTTTTCTCAGAGGGGTCTCTTTATAAGAGAGAGAGAGGACTATAAAACAACTGTGGAACAATTCTAAACCTCTATAATTAATATATATATATTTTTAATCTGCAGTCTAGGACCCTATAAATGTAAGGAGGGAGGGGTCTTATAACCCCTCCCCTTTAATTAATACAACATAAGCATAATACATTATTCTAATACATCAAACATGTGTACAGCCCCAATCATGACCCCTAGGTGAACCTCTAACACAGCCTCCACAGGTGGAGGGGGGGCTCCCTCTGCTGTTTGCTGAAGTCCACTAAACATCTCCTTTGTTTTGTTGATGTTTAGTGAGAGGTTATTTTCCTGACACCACACTCCAAGGGCCCTCACCTCCTCCCTGTAGGCCATCTCGTCGTTGTTGGTAATCAGGCCTACCACTGTAGTGTTGTCTACAAACTTGATGATTGAGTTGGAGGCGTGCATGGCCACGCAGTCATTGGTGAACAGGGAGTACAGGAGAGGGCTGAGAACGCACCCTTTTGGGGCCTCGTGTTGAGGATCAGCGGGGTGGAGATGTTGTTTCCTACCTTCACCATCTGGGGGCAGATGACTAGTATTATGACTAGTCTCTCAAAGCATTTCATGATGACAGAAGTGAGTGCAATGGGACGATAGTCATTTTGTTCAGTTACCTTAGCTTTCTAGGGAACAGGAACAATGGTGGCCATCTTGAAGCATGTGGGGACAACAGACTGGGATAGGGATTGATTGAATATGTCCGTAAACACACCAGCCAGCTGGTCTGTGCATGCTCTGAGGACACGGCTAGGAATGCAGTCTGGGCCGGCAGCCTTGTGAGTATTTTTTTTTATTTTTATTTTTTTTATTTTACCCCTTTTTCTCCCCAATTTCGTGGTATCCAATTGTTGTAGTAGCTACTATCTTGTCTCATTGCTACAACTCCCGTACGGGCTCGGGAGAGACGAAGGCTGAATGTCATGCGTCCTCCGATACACAACCCAACCAGCCGTACTGCTTCTCAACACAGCGCGCATCCAACCCGGAAGCCAGCCGCACCAATATGTCGGAGGCTACACCGTGCACCTGGCAACCTTGGCTAGCGCGCACTGCGCCCAGCCCGCCACAGGAGTCGCTGGTGCGCGATGAGACAAGGAGATCCCTACCGACCAATCCCTCCCTAACCCGGACGACGCTAGGCCAATTGTGCGTCGCCCCACGGACCTCCCGGTCGCGGCCGGTTACGACAGAGTATGGGCGCGAACCCAGGGACTCTGATGGCACAGCTGGCGCTGCAGTACAGAGCCCTTAACCACTGCGCCAAGCCTTGTGAGGGTTAACACGTTTAAATGTTTTACTCACGTTGTCAATGGCACAGTATTGTACTCAAAGCGAGAAAATAAGTTGTTTAATTTGTCTAGGAGCAAGACATCGATGTCCGCGACGGGGCTGGTTTTCTTTTTGTAATCCGTGATTGACTGTGGACCCTGCCACATGCGTCTTGTGTTTGAGCCGTTGAATTGCTACTCTACTTTGTCTCTATACTGACGCTTTGCTTGTTTGCCTTGCCTCAGCCTTGTTTGCCTTGCCTCAGCCTTGATTGCCTTGCCTCAGCCTATGTTGCCCTTCAGTTCCATTATATTTTTGGCTCTGACGGAGAAATGGATCACCCCAGCTGCACTGCTACTCCAGCTGCACTTTCTTCATCTGTCTATGTTTTCTCTCATAGTCCGAGAGCATCTGGTCGTCGAGGTTGTGGCACAGGTCTACTCATTTCAAGTGGAGATTTTCTATTTTCTCCTTCGCTCACCTGTCTATCTCCTCATTTGAATTCCATGCTGTCACTGTCACTTGTCCACTCAAACTTAACATTATTGTCATCTATCACCCACCAGGTGCCCTTGGAGAGTTCCTCAATGAGCTTGACACCTTGATAAGCTCATTTCCTGACAATGGCTCACCACTCTTCGTTCTTGGTGACTTCAACCTCCCGACATCTGCCTTCGATTCGTTTCTTTCCAACTCTCTCTTTCCCCTCCTTGCCTCTTTTGACCTCACCCTTTCCCAATCCCCTCCAATTTACAAGGCAGGCAATATGCATGAACTCATCTATTCTAGAGGCTGCTCACCTACTAATCTCAATGCAACAACCCTCCAGGTCTCTGATCACCACATTGTTTCCTTCTCTGTCTCCCTTTCCTCCAATCCTAACCACTCAGCCCCTACCCATATGGTAATGCACCTATGCAATCGTCGCTCTCTCTCTCCCACTACTCTCTCCTCTTCTATCCTGTCATCTCTTCTTTCTGCTAAATCCTTCTCTTTCCTGATTCTGCCTATTCAACCCTACTCTTTTCCCTTTCCGCATCCTATGACTCGCACTGTCAAAGGCACACAACTGTCTACAAAGTCCCACAGTTGACAGTGCATGTCAGAACAAAAACTAAGCAATGAGCTCAAAGGAATTGCCTGTAAAGCTCAGAGAAAGGATTGTGTCGGGGCACAGATCTGGAGAAGGGTACCAAAAACTTTCTGCAGCATTGAAGGTCCCCAAGAACACATTGGCCTCCATTCTTAAATGGAAGAAATTTGGAACCACCAAGACTCTTCCTGGAGCTGGCCACCCAGCCAAACTGAGCAATTAGGGGAGAAGGGCCTTGGTCAGGGAGGTGACCAACAACCCGTTGGTCACTCTGACAGAACTCCAGAGTTCCTCTGTGCAGCATCATGCTGTGGGGATGTTTTTCAACAGCAGGGACTGGGAGACTAGTGAGGATTGAGGGAAAGATGAACAGAGCAAAGCAGAGAGAGATCATTGATGAAAACCTGCACCAGAGTGGTTCAAGACCTCAAACCAGCTCAGGACCTCAGACTGGGGTGAAGATTCACCTTCCAACAGGACAGTGACCCTAAGCACACAGCCAAGACAAAGCAGTAGCGGCTTCGGAACAATCTCTGAATGTCCTTGAGTGGCTCACCAGAGCTCAAACTGGAACCCAATCGAACATCTCTGGAGAGACCTGAAAATAGCTGTGCTGTGCAGCGATGCTCCACATCCAACCTGACAGAGCTTGAGAGGATCTGCAGAGAAGAATGGTAGTAACTCCCCAAATACACGTGTGCAAAGCTTGTAAAGTATCATACCCAAGAAGACACAAGGCTGTAATCGCTGCCAAAGGTGATTCAACAAAGTACTTGTTACAGGTTCTGAATACTTATGTAAATGTGTCGTTTCCTTTTTTTTTGTATAAAGAAATACAAACTGTTTTTGCTTCATCATTATGTGGTATTGTGTGTAGATTGATTAGGGGGGAAACAATGTAATCCATTTTAGAATAAGGCCGTGAAACGGAACAAAGTGAAGAAATCTGAATACTTTCCAAAGTCACTGTAAATAGAAAGGGAGAATATCCACTCGCTGTTAAACTGCTCCCAAATAGGACTATTTTTTTATGAAGATATATCAAACCGCATTCACACATCTCCAGAAGCCACGGACGTTGTCACGATTAAATCAGGAAGGTGAATAAGTTTGGTTGTAATAAAATTAAATGAAAAACAAGCAATCCGTTGTTATTTTAAAACAACAACAATAAATACATGTAAAATGTCGGGATGTCATAAGATCGCATGATAAAAAAAGATCTGCCTCCGTTGTAGTAGGCCTAAGGGAGGGCTTTGGTTTGAACATAACAAACAGAAGATAAGCAATTTTTCACAGGTTACGGATAACTTGTAAGTATGAGGTTCACCGGTATTCACCAAGGTTCTCATCTTCATGATGCGCATGGACACGTAGCCTATATCATCGAGGGGGCTTTAAGCACGTCCAAAACGTGTCCTGCATGGCTAAAATAATGTGGGCCTGCATACCTTGCATAGATAAAAAGGGAATGACAGCTCACTTTTTTCCTCCTCTCAGACTTTATATTTTAATAATGCTTTGGTGATAAAGATGTATTTACAAGCGGTCTCAGGAGCCAAAATCCCTTTATTGACAGCCTTGACTACTTTGCGATTGCAAAGGGCAAACAAAAAAGCCTTCATTAAGAGGAGGGAAGGCTATGCTTGGTTTTTAATCAAATTAAACTGAATGGGGAAAAAACATCACATTTTTTATGTTTCTAAATACAATGTATACAGGCACCAAAAGCACATTAGGCTACTCTAGGTCCTTGAGCATATCGCGGCTGGATAGGCTGCGTTTCCACTGTCAACATTTGTACCATAACTAACTGTGTTTCTGCTAAAACCAGCTTTTGGTTGGCCTTTAATATCCCTATCAGCGCTGTCTGAAATTAGCATTTTGGATCATGTCTTTAAGGACAAACTTCAAATATTTCCAACCCGCCCATCTGAGATCAAGCGAGCTGATATAACACAGGTAATTCGCCGGTAAGGCTGGAAAATGCTAGTTTTGCAGTTTTTACGTGACAAAGTTACAAAATAAGGCGCGTTTGACACTAGCGCCGCCTTAAAGCCACCCTCTTAAGTTGTCCTCTTGCTCAGTTTTGCACCGGGGCCTCCCACTCCTCTTTCTATTCTGGTTAGAGACAGTTTGCGCTGTTCTGTGAATGGAGTAGTACACAGCGTTGTACGAGATCTTCAGTTTATTGGCAAATTCTCACATGGAATAGGCTTAATTTCTCAGAAAAAGAATATAAACAATAATAATAAGTTATTTGTTTCTGGCCATTTTGAGCCTGTAATCCAACCCACAAATGCTGTTGCTCCAGATAGTCAACTAGTTTTAAGAAGGCCAGTTTATTGCTTCTTTAATGAGAAAAACATTTTTCAGCTGTGCTAACATAATTGCAAAAGGGTTTTCTAATGATCAATTAGCCTTTTAAAATGATAAACTTGGATTAGCTAACACAATGTGCCATTGGAACACAGGTGGTTGCTGATAATGGGCCTCTGTACGCCCATGTAGATATTTCATTACAAATCTGCCGGTTCCAGCTACAATAGTCATTTACAACATTAACAATGTCTACACTGTACTTCTGATCAATTTGATGTTATTTTAATGGACAAAAAATGTGCTTTACTTTCAAAAACCCAAACTTTTGAACGATAGTGTACATATCTCCCTGGTATATCACATAATTTATGCAGCAGCATTGCTGTGCTGTGCTCACTTGAACAGGAAGGTGGCTCGACAGTTGTTCTTGTGGGCAAATTTTGTCATGAAACTTTGTCATCAAAGTCTGGCATTCTCTATATTTATGGTGCTTTCAAGACAACTGAGAACTCTGGGGGAAAAAAAGTTGAATCATGACAAAAGTGGTCTTCAGGTCAGAGCTCTAGAAAGAGCCTGAGTTCCTGACTTGGAATTTCGAGTTGGATGACTGTTCGAAACGCACAGGGCCAAACAGGAAGGATATAACCCCACCCACTTTGCCAAAGCACAGCCCCCACACCACTAGATGGATATCTTCAACCACCAACTTACCATCCTGAGACAAGGCCGAGTATAGCCTACAAAGATCTCCGCCACGGCACAACCCAAGGGGGGGCGCCAACCCAGACAGGAAGATCACATCAGTGACTCAACCCACTCAAGTGATGCACCCCTCCTAGGGACGGCATGAAAGAGCACCAGTAAGCCAGTGACTCAGCCCCTGTAATAGGGTTAGAGGCAGAGAATCCCAGTGGAGAGAGGGGAACCGACCAGGCAGAGACAGCAAGGGCGGTTCGTTGCTCCAGAGCCTTTCCGTTCACCTTCACACTCCTGGGCCAGACTACACTCAATCATGTGACCCACTGTTGAGATGAGTCTTCAGTAAAGACTTAAAGGTTGAGACCGAGTCTGCGTCTCTCACATGGGTAGGCAGACCGTTCCATAAAAATGGAGCTCTATAGGAGAAAGCCCTGCCTCCAGCTGTTTGCTTAGAAATCCTAGGGACAATTAGGAGGCCTGCGTCTTGTGACCGTAGCGTACGTGTAGGTATGTACGGCAGGACCAAATCAGAGAGATAGGTTAACAGTAAAACCTTAATCAGCCCTTGCTTTGACAGGAAGCCAGTGTAGGGAGGCTAGCCCTGGAGTAATATGATCAAATATTTTGGTTCTAGTCAGGATTCTAGCAGCCGTATTTAGCACTAACTGAAGTTTATTTAGTGCTTTATCCGGGCAGCCGGAAAGTAGAGCATTGCAGTAGTCTAACCTAGAAGTAACAAAAGCATGAATGAATTTTTCTGCATCATTTCTGGACAGAAAGTTTCTGATTTTTGCAACGTTACGTAGATGGAAAAAAGCTGTACTTGAAACAGTCTTGATATGTTCGTCAAAAGAGAGATCAGGGTCCAGAGTAACGCCGAGGTCCTTCACAGTTTTATTTGAGACGACTGCACAACCATTAAGATTAATTGTCAGATTCAACAGAAAATCTCTTTGTTTCTCGGGACCTAGAACAAGCATCTCTGTTTTGTCCGAGTTTAAAAGTAAAACGTTTGCAGCCATCCACTTCCTTATGTCTGAAACACAGGCTTCTAGCGAGGGCAATTTCGGGGCTTCACCATGTTTCATTGAAATGTACAGCTGTGTGTAATCCGCATAGCAGTGAAAGTTCACATTATGTTTTTGAATGACATCCCTAAGAGGTCAAATATATAGTGAAAACAATTGTTAAAAGGTCATATGGCAGCACCCAAAGGGCTTGAATTGTCGAGCTCTTCCTGTAGATTTTGCAGTGATGTAGTGTTCCCATAAGCACTGAGCCAATCAAAGCACAACTAGAGAACATGACCTATTACCTATTGTATTTTCCGCTGGCTGCTCCACCACAACAGAAAGCACTAAGCTAGGTTTAAACACCTGCATTTTGGAGCTGCCTTACTTAAGAAAGCAAAAAAGAGACCATGTTTGTATCCTGCTATATAACTCAAACAGGCAACAACAAAAAAAATAAAAATGAAGTAATATATGTATAAATATATACACGCATAAATATGTTTGCTAAACAGGTAGGGCTCAAAACAGGTGGGCTCTGCCACACCGGCCCAGAATGACTGGTGCCCACTGAATACAAATATACTAAGTACTGTCTATTTTTGCTCATAAAATACAATACTGAAATAAATCAACAGTGGATTTAATGCAAGGGGTAGTTTTGTAGATCAAAACCCCAATTGCACCGACAGTAACCACTGCTGTTATTGCAACAAGAGCAGGGCCTGTAACAGAGCAAGTTGTGGCTGTAACGGCACCACTAGCGACTGCAATAGACACAAATCTTCTTGGGAAAAACAAGTACTTGATTATATTGATTCATTTCAAAACTTTTCATTTGTAACCCATCAGTAAACTATCAGACTATATTCAGACTGGCAGAAAGACAGAAGGCAGCTAAGATTGTACAGATTCCCCAAAAGATAGAACTGACAGCAGGCAAAGGCATACCATTACAGTGTCACTGTAAAATAATCGTTTCAGAGACAGAGGATGCTAATGCAGAGTAAATAATGAAACAAATTACTCACATGAAACAAATTACTCACATGACTCACATGACTAGGGTGGCAATCTTTAGTTTAGTTAAGTATAGTTTGGTGTCTCGATAGTTGTTCTTGGTGATAGCTCTGACTTAGTGCGTCACTACCGAACAATTGAGTCTAAATCTGTTTCACTTTCCTATACATTTGTCAATGGTGTGACACATGAACCTGGTGTTGAACAGAGGACACACGGGCTATGTGACTTGGTCCCATAGTTGGACGGCTGCGGTTGCTGCAGGGAACAGAAGATTGCTGGTTAATTACCATAAAAGAACAGACAATCTTCCTTGTTACACACACATATAGGAAAACTCAAAAGTATTCCCGCAAATGTATCTTTATACTGTAAATATAATATTATACTGATACTATCTGACTTTGGCTCAGACTGTTGATCACGCTCTCTGCAGCAACTGGATCCTGGACTTCCTTATGGCATCATAAGAATGGAAAATTATGTGGATATATTGAAGCAACATCTCAAGACATCAGTAAGGAAGTTCGAGCTTGGTCGCAAATGGGTCTTCCAAATGGACAATGACCCCAAACATAATTCCAAAGTTGTGGCAAAATGGCTTAAGGACAACAAAGTCAAGGTATTGGAGTGGCCTTCACAAAGCCCTGACCTCAATCCTATAGAACATTTGTGGGCAGAACTGAAAAATCGTGTGCGTGCAAGGAGGCCTACAAACCCGACTCAATTACACCAGCTCTGTCAGGAGGAATGGGCCAAAATTCCCCCAACTTATTGTGGGAAACTTGTGGAAACAATTTAAAGGCAACGCTTCCAAATACTAATTGAGTGTATGTAAACTTCTGACCCACTGGAAATGTGATGAAAGAAATAAAAGCTTAAATAAATAATTCTCTCTACTATTATTCTGACATTTCACATTCTTAAAATAAAGTGGTGATCCTAACTGACCTACGCCAGGGAATTTTTACTCTGATTAAATGTCAGGAATAATGAAAAGCTGAGTTTAAATGTTGTTACAGTAATATTGTCCTGTCAGACAGTAGAACACTCTCACTGCTGCAGTCACACTAACATTCTCCAAGCAGAGAGAACAGAATCTTTGAGTTTTGACCGTTTTGCCCCAGCAGAGACATGCGGCAGAAACTCTGTAAATGAGTCTGACCTCCCTGATGACCTCAGTCTGTTTTTGTTTCTGGACTGGAAAACAAGATTGAATTTTTCTCCTCTTCAACCCTAAGTGTTATTAGAACTTAATCAGGAATTAGCCAGCATGCTTTGTGATTAATCAATTAAAAGTTGCTGGACTAAACTGTAACTGTGTAATTCCATGGCCTGTTCTGGGTTGAGACCAGCCTTCGTCCCTCATGGTTGTAGTGACCTCTGCTGGCCATATGATATATTATAGTTATGTAAAATCCTATTTTTTGTGTTTCTATTTCAGAAAATTATTTGTATTTTTAAAGGTGCAATAACAACAACAACAAGCACAATTTTTTTACGGCTGTTCGGGCACACCAATTTTTTTCTGGAAGCAAGTTGATGTTCAGAGCAGGTCTAGAACAGCCCTTAGCCCTGGTATATTGCCCATAACCACACCCCCTGTGGCCTTATTTAAATGATAATGCCGAGAAACTGGTGTTTGGAGGATATATTGGCATAGGTGTTGTTAGGCCCGAGACAAAGTCAAACTAACATTAGCAATTTTATACAACAGGTTACACACGTTCAAATAATGATTACGCATATTTTCATTAAAAACTTTATTTTGTTGAGTTTATTCATACTATTTCATCCTTCCACAATATATAGTCCCGACACAAATCTAGGGTTGCTACCTAAGCCGGCTGGTCGTTCATTCTATCAGTTTGGTCACTGGAGACGCTACCCAGTAGTTCAGTCTTTTTGTTCTGTATCTATGGATGCGACCCAGTTGTTCGTTCTAAATGTTTCATTGCTATCTAGCCAACTACAGCCAACTTAGTCACGTCAAAAGGTGCAGCCGGGAATAACAGCGAAGTAGCTGCATTTGTTTAAGCGTGACATTTGTTTTCTAGTGATAATTATTTGGCTACATCCATAACAATGAGCTAATGATGCCTGATTTTGCCTGGCATTGAAAATTTGCTCACTCGTCAGGAAACTGTTGTTCAGAGGAGCTAGCCAACAACACAGCTAACACAATAACTTGAAACTGAAGCTGGAAAGATTGCAAACATCTGTGCTTCAGCCTTTTTCAATTGCCATTTATTTGTACAGTGGCTTGCAAAAGTATTCACCCCCTTGGCATTTGTCCTATTTTGTTGCCTTACAACCTGGATTTAAAATAGATTTTTGGGGGGGGTTGTATCATTTGATTTACACAACATGCCTACCACTTTGAAAATGCAAAATATTTTTTATTGTGAAACAAACAAGAAATAAGACAAAAAACAGAGACCTTGAGTGTGCATAAGTATTCACCCCCCCCCCCCCCCCCCACAAAGTCAATACTTTGTAGAGCCACCTTTTGCAGCAATTACAGCTACAAGTCTCTTGGGTTATGTCTCTATAAACTTGGCACATCTAGCCACTGGGATTTTTGCCCATTCTTCAATGCAAAACTGCTCCAGCTCCTGCAAGTTGGATGGGTTCCGCTGGTGTACAGCAATCTTTAAGTCATAGCACAGATTCTCAATTGGATTGAGGTCTGGGCTTTGACTAGGCCATTCTAAGACATTTAAATGTTTCCCCTTAAACCACTTGAGTGTTGCTTCAGCAACATTGTCCTGCTGGAAGGTGAAGCACCATCCCAGTCTCAAATCTCTAGAAGACTGAAACAGGTTTCCCTCAAAAATGTCCCTGTATTTAGCACCATCCATCATTCCTTAAATTCCCAGTCCCTACAGCATGAACATCCCCACAGCATGATGCTGCCACCACCATGCTTTACTGTGGGGATGGTATTCTTAGGGTGATGAGAGGTGTTGGGTTTGTGCCAAACATAAAGTTATCCTTGATGGCCAAAAAGCTCAATTTTAGTCTCATCTGACCAGAGTACCTCTTCCACTTGTTTGTGGATTCTTTCACATGCCTTTTGGCGAACACCAAACGTTTGTTTGCTTTTTTCTGGCCACTCTTCCATAAAGCCCAGCTCTGTGGAGTGTACTGCTTAAAGTGGACAGATACTCCAATCTCCGCTGTGGAGCTTTGCAGCTCCTTCAAAGCTACCTTTGGTCTCTTTGTTGCCTCTCTGATTAATGCCCTCCTTGCCTGGGGAGAGCTCCTTGATCTTCATGGTGCCGCTTGCTTGGTGGTGAGCCTTGCTTGGTGGTGTTGCAGACTCTGGTGCCTTTCAGAACATGTGTATATATACTGAGATCATGTGACAGATCATGTGACACTTAGATTGCACACAGGTGGACTTTATTTAACTAATTATGTGACTTCTAAAGGTAATTGGTTGCACCAGATCTTATTTAGGGACTTCCTTGCAAAGGGGTGAATACATATGCACGCAACACTTTTCCATTCAATTTTTTAACATTTTTTTGTAGGTACTTTTTTAATTACATTTCACCAATTTGGACTATTTTGAGTATGTCCATTACATGAAATCCAAATAAAAATCCATTTAAATTACAGGTTGTATTGCAACAAAATAGGAAAAACTGTATGTATCCATATAAATGATGCCAGCTGATTCATGATTTGGACTGGCTGAGAAACGCTGCCTGCCTGTCTGTCTCGTCCTGACATGTTCATGTCTTTGAATATTGAAACAATGTTGCAAATGTCAGAGAAAGCAAGGTTTATACAAATCTCTGGTGTTGAAAACTAAGGACATATGACACGTTTTAACGTTAGAGAGGAGATCAAGTTTAGAACTTGCCTGGCTGGGCTGATGAGACAGCGGTTTGCTCAGTCAGATGAAACAGAGTAAATAGGCATTTTAATGTTGGTAACATGTGGAATGACACCGCAGTTTTAACCAATCAGCATTAAACCCAACGCTTAATTATAAACTGGGTGGTTTGGCTGACAGCTGTGGTATATTTATTTTACTAGGCAAGACAAGAACAAATTCTTATTTTCAATGACAGCCTAGGAACAGTGGGTTAACTGCCTTGTTCAGGGGCAGAACGACAGATTTTTACCTTGTCAGCTCAGGGATTTGATCTTGCAACCTTTCGGTTACTAGTCCAACACTCTAACCACTAGGCCACGCTGCCACCCTGTATATCAGACCGTATACCACGGGTATGACCAAAACACTTATTTTTACTGCTTTAATTACATTGATAAACAGTTCATAATAGCAATAAGGCCCCTCAGGGGTTTGTGATATAAGGCCAATATACCATGGCTAAGGGCTGTGTCCAGGCACTCCAGCCCTTAGCCGTTGTATATTGGCCATATAAATCAAATCAAATGTTATTGGTTGCATGCATAAACATATTTAGCAGATGTTATTGTAGGTGTAGCGAAATGCTTGTGATCCTAGCTCCAACAGTGCAGTAATATCTAACAATTCACAACAATACACAAATCTGAAAGTAAAAGAATGGAATTAAGAAATATATAAATATTAGGACGAGCAATGTCAGCGTGGCTTTGACCAAAATAGAGTAGAATAGAATATAGTATATGCATATGAGATGAGTAAAACTGTCATGTATTGTCATGTTGTGTCTTTCTGTCCTTTCCTTTCACCCTGTCTCCCTCTGCTGGTCGTACTAGGTTACCGTTTCTGTCCCTCTTTCCCCCAGCTGTTCCTTGTCTTCTCTGACTACCTCATTCACCCCTTTTCCCACCTGTTCCTTTTTTCCCTCTGATTAGGTCCCTATATCTCTCTCTGTTTCTGCTCCTGTCTTTGTCGGATTCTTGTTTGTGTGTCTCATGCCTGAACCAGACTATCATCGCGTTTGCTGCAACCTTGTCCTGTCGGAATCTACCTGTCCATCTGAGCCCACGTGTGTTCATCATTAAAGAAACTCTGTTTGTTAATTCGCTTTTGGGTCCTCATTCACGCACCTGACAAAAACAGTAAGTAAACATTATTAAAGTGACTAGTGATTCCGTGTCTACAGTATGTACATAGGGCAGCAGCCTCTAAGGGGCAGGGTTGAGTAGCCAGGTGGTAGCCGGCTAGTGATGGCTATTTAACAGTCTGACGGCCTTGAGATAGAAGCTGTTTTCCAGTCTCTCTGTCCCAGCTTTGATATATGCAGGAACTGTTCCAAACTGTTACGGCTGGGAAGGATGCGAACGCCTAAGGCTAGGGGCCGGTGTGCCGGCGACAGGCTACTATAGAACACAATCACACCTAGAGCAGACAGTGGTGAGTCCAGTGGTGAGAGCAACTTTGTTGCATTTTCTGGGGAGAAAGAATACTTGCTTTAACTTTTCAGCGTTGATTTAGTTGAGCACTCTCCCTTAGTAAACTATTAGACTAGGTTCAGATACACAGACAGACAAGCAATACGTCAGATTGCTTGTTTGATTGATCAATTGGTAAACTTGAGCGGAGAGGTCAGCTAAACACCAAGCAGAAGTAGAAATGGAGGGAAATGGAATAGACAGACCAAGAGATAAAGAGACAAACACTATCAGTTCAGATGATTACAGGCCTAGTCATCAATTTTGAATTACTTTGTTTTTTTCTTTGAAAGGGAAAGGGGGGGATACCTAGTTAGTTTTACAACTAAACTGAAATATGTCTTCCACATTGAACCCAACCCCTCTGAATCAGTAACAAGGGTCCTGTCCTGACCGACAAGGTTATATCACTACAGTATCACTTTCAAATAACACATTCATAAACAAAGTAGACTAACGCAGCAGAAATGATGTAACAAAATACTCACACCTCCATCTTTCGTTTAAATGTAATAATGCGCCTAGATACCAGCTCTGGTGGTAGCTGTGGCTTAGTGCTCCTTCCTAACAATATTCTCTAGCTCTTTCACTTTACTTTAGACACATGTATAAAGGGTGTGGCACAGGTAGTCGATGGGGAACAGAAATGGACAGTGTTAGTCATGATCCTTGGAAACCAACATTAGAGTCTGCCCGACTGCAGGTGTTGCTGCGGGGGACCAGAAGATTGCTGGTTGGTGCCCACTGTAGAGACGGACATAATCTACTCTGTCACAAACACAAGTCATAAAATATTCCGGCAAATTCATCTTTATACTATATGTAGTATCATACTGATGCTATCTGTAGACTGTTAGTTAGGCTATTTTATCAAGGTCTGTCTGGGTCGTCATGCCGACCGCGCCAACATCCCAAAAATATGGGCACATGTGCAATGACATCCACAGTCCACTGGACTGCAGTCTAAGCTTGGGACAGGTAGTTTTTGACACATAGTCTAGTTTAGGAGTATGTCAATTGATTCAATGCCAGACCAATATGAACTACATTACCTAACATTGATATATTTATTTCTGGTCAGTCCATAATACTCCATTTGTAACAATGATTCATGTTTTAAATATTACTTTGACAAACTTTGTTACTATCAAAGTGACACTTCTGATCTTGACCAAACTGTTATAATCTCAAATAATCCAACTATTATAGATCCTACATAACATAGTAATATCTTAAAGTTATAGATATTTCTCAGATGCAACTTCAGGCCTAACTCCCACATTCTGTTTGAGGCCTTAATCAGGATGAAATGATATTCACTTTTGGTTTCTTTATAGTACACACAATAACACAACAGGCCTAGAGTAGAAAAACATGAGTGTTTAGAATGATGTTTACAGTGTGAGGGGAGGAGGTAGCTTCACACACAGAGTCAACGGACACCCAGCAGGTCAAGAGATGCTCCTGTAGCCTCGCAGCTTGGAGCAGAGGGCTGGGCTGCAGCTGTTCCGTTCTGCAGGCGTCTCCATGCCGCCAGAATGCAGACACAGCTTCACACAGCTTCACACACACACACACACACACACACACACACCATGACCATGCTGCTTTATACAGTTACAGAATTCTCTATCCTCATGGCTGGCCCTGAATAACTTTGTGTCTTTTGTCTTTCTTGGCGTATTATGTGGATCTCTCTACTAAGCATATCAATTATTTCTAGTGAAAAAATAGGACAAAGGGGTGTATACCAGTTTGTATTATTCATTGAGGGAATGATGCATGATTTTTAAACTAGGTTATTGCTCTCAGTCAGATTGAATCGTTTCAAAATGCTTAGACTATAAATCAATAACGCCCGAGGGGGTGTGGTATATTTAAGCAATAAGGCCAGAGGAGGTGTGGTATATGGTCAATATACCACGGCTAAGGGCGGTTCTTATGCACGACACAACACAGAGTTAGAGCAGTAAAAATACATGTTTTCTCATACCCGTGGTATACGGTCTGATATACTACAGCTGTCACTCAATCAGCATTCAGGGCTCGAACCACACAGTTTATAATGCTTATTTTAAACCAGATAGTCCGGGTCCTAAGCATTATAAACTGGGTGGTTCGAGCCCTGAATGGTGATTGGGTGACAGCCGTGGTATATCAGATCATATACCACAGGTAGAACAATTCCTGTATTTTTTACCAATTACTTTGGTAACCAGTTTATATTAGCAATACGACACCTCGGGGGTTTGTGGTATATTGCCAATATACCACGGCAAAGGGCTGTATCCAAGCACTCCGCAAGAATAGTCCTTAGCCGTGGTATAATGGCCATGCATCGCGTCCCCTGGCGTCTTGGAGGACGTGTGTTTTGGGAGGGTTGAAAGCTGAAAACGTTCATGCAGGAGCTCGATGATGTCATCTGCGAACTCACTCCCCCAAGTCAGAGGCACCGATTTGTTGTCTTCGTTTCATTTCCCACCTGAAGTTTCTCCAATGCGTCTCGGACCGCAGCACAAACCGAGAAAGTCAGATAACTAAACTTTGCTGTCTAAACGACGTGGGATTTAAGGGATTTAGCGACTGGACATAGACCCGAACAGCCCCTTTTCTGTGGGCGAGCGCGTGAACTTTTACTGGAACCGCAAAAATGAATCGGAGTTTTAATAAATCCCAATCTTCCCTGCAATATTTTGATTGCATCGCGGTTGAAGTGAAAAGCAAGGTAAGCCGACTAGCCTATCGTTGGAACACATTTAGACACCATCATGACAATTTTCTTTGAAGTAGGCTAAATAGTTAGCCTAAGCTACTTCACATGCTCTGGAATGGGGTTTCTGGCTAAATAGACTCGGCTGTGGTGGAAGAGGTAGTAGACTGTACTGCTACTTGTCTAGATTTGACCTGCCACATGCAATGGGAATACTCACAAACTCTCAACAATTACGCTACAGTTGGTTAGTTGATGAATTGGTTGTAAACTACTGTGATTTTCACAAGGCAACTTTTTCAAATTTCTAGTGGAAAACCCGCTGAAGATTGGGACTATTCATGCGAATCCTAATGCCATGGCAGATGTTCTAGAAAAACGGGTTTTGCATTGAGGAAGGATCGATTAAATGTGTTAATTATTCTAAAGAAAGTCTCGTGGTAATTCCCAAGAGTAGCGGTCGAGATATGGTTATTTTTTGCAACATTTGTTGCAACTACTCTTGATTGTTTTGCTACTAACAAGAGTTGACACTGACAGCGTGTTGATTTCAACACACCAATACACCGACTGACTTTACAAGATCATAGCCGAGCTTTCTCAACCAAATTACATTCCAATAGACCTAAAACCGATTTATTTAGTTATTTTAACACAAATATGCTCTCTCATTGTTGTGAAACAAAAATGTAATCGTCTGTCGATGTGGGCTAGAAACCGAGACATGTTGTATTTTAGTTATTCGGTCATGCAGCTCTTGACCTGTTGTGTGTGTGTGTGTGTGTGAGAGAAACTACCTCCTCCCCTCATACTGTAAACATCACTCTTAAGTCTGGAGTGTGTGCCAGTTGCCTACCAACCAACAGACATTGGTGGGTGATAAGACGAATATGTGCCATTTGAAACCATTAGTGGAATAGATCAGTTCAGACGACTAGATCTCTTCTCTACTGGCCCATGTCGTGTCCTTCCTCCATCCTGACATGTCAATATATTGTACTGATAGTATATTCGTCTACTTCTATGATATCTGTTGCTCAGGTTATGTTCCTCCATCATTCTTTTCTTTCCTCCTCTCTTACAAGGTTTAGGATGGTGCTGATGTTGTTTAGTTTATCCTCAGGTGGATTTCACAGCCTGGACATTTCTTAGGCGGGTTGTATAATCTTTGTGTAGTGTTGTGGCTGGCAGTGTTTTGCTCAAGGCTCTCGTTGGTGAAGTGCATCAATGCACCATGCCTGCCCGCCGCAGAGCTGATCCACCTCTATTGTTTCAGAGGGCTGAGTGAGTATTCAGCTCTAATTCAGAGTTAATATTCAGTCTCACTAATTCATACCGGGGCTGGAATGCTGCTGACCCATTGTCTGTCTCTCTGTCTGTGGTGAAAGGAGGTCCTCTTTTAGGAGCCCTATCAGAGTGTTAGGGCCCCCTTCTGGCTTATCTCTCCTGGGAACCCCTTAAGGAGTAAGCCGTTTAATGTTTTGTTTGCGTGTTTAAAACAACCTCTGATAGGTGGAGAGGAAACTTGTCAACTTTAGGAGAAACTTGTCATCAAGAGCCATATTGGGTTGGGCTAGGTAGGGCAGGACTAAACGTGTCATCACAGAACTAATAGGCTGTTGTAGTGAGTCAACCGGTGTCATCCTCTAGTGACACGACACCCTAACTCACCATCACCACTCTATTCAGGCCTGTTGGAGTGTGACCTCAATCAGGCACCATCTCTCCCCACTGAGGGAGTGAATCGGTATCAGCCTCTTAGTGATGTCATAAAGGAGTTTAGTTCCTGTTTTTCACTGACCCAGGAGGAGAACCTGTTCTCGGGAATTGTTCTGATAACACCAGACTCGAACAACGTGGCTTCTCAAAGATGAGCTGTGTTGCAACGGGCTGGTTTGTCTCGGCGCCAGCTGTTCTCTGTAGAGATGTCTTTAGATGGTACTGTAGCATGTCTTCATTCACCCGACAGTATCTACCTCACCCTCCCTCACCCATCACGGTTCATCTCTCAACCACTGGAATTTGCATCTCCATACAAAAACTGTCCGTAGGTCGGCTGGGTAGTTGAGATTGTCACGTGGGGAAGAAGCGTGATAAGACCGAGAAGCCATTAGCAAACTTAGTCTGGCCTCCATCCATGTCAGTCAGTGTGTCGGGCCTAATGCTTGAGCAGCGCAGCCTGTACCTGTCTGGACCCGTTTTTAACATTCTCCCGTGAAAGAGGAGGAGGTGCTCTTTGTTAGTGTGATGTATTAATTTCAGGTTCTGATTCAAATTTAGCTCATGATCTTGTCCAGACTTGAAGCTGGCTGACTCCCTTTAGGCTGTGTTCGTGTTTTAAACACAGGCTGGTTTAGCAGCTCAGTCACACAGATGACATGGTAACATACTGAAACACTGACCTCTACTTTTCAACAGCTAACATATATCTAGCACAGGATTCTGTTTTTGAATCTATTTTATTGAGGTTTTTTTTTCTCTTCATAAAATCATATCGTGCCTCAGTGGTTTTCACAAGACCTCATTAGCCCACAAGCTGAGAGAGAACAGTCTGTCACAAACCCATCACTTATTGCTAAATGTAGGTTTCATTTGATGATTTATTTTGGTGTGTGTGTGTGTGTGTGTGTGTGTGTGTTTATTCATGTTTGGCATCAGTATGAGTTGGATAACACACCTGGCATCACACTGCCTCACCAACATATTCAGATGGTATTTCACGTTGTAATGACAAACTGCATGACAGGCCCAGTCTAACACAAACCTCCCAGCAGTCTAACCTTGGCCTTCCTCTAGAACAGACAGTCATCCGGCCTTCCTCTCTGAGCAGATAATTACCGCACCATAGCATTGTGCAGCACAGTTCACCACCATCCACAAGTGACTACTGTTGTAATGTGACTGCTATTGTCAGAGACAAAGCCTAGCTTGTGTTATGCAGACCCAGTGCCCATGCATACAGTGATAGGGTTTCTACTGGCTATGTCAGTTACATGACCAGAGCTGTGACCCCTGGGTCACCCCAGCTGCTCTCCATGGTGGTCCATTCTCTCTCTCTCTCACACACAGACACAGACACGCCAGTACAGACAATCACGCCTCTGGGCATCCTGTTTGAGCAAACCTTGGTGTGTGTGTGTGCATGCTCAGTCAGTTTGTCCACCCCCATATAATGTTGTTCTGACCCGAACTGTTTTGTCTGTTGGCGTCATCTCATCCAGATAGGCTTGTTTACTGCTGACTCATTCACCTGCATTGTTCCTTTGTCTCAGACAAATGGCACCCTACTCCCTATATAGTGCACTACTTTTGACCCGGATCCTTGATCAACAGTACTGGACTAGAGTGAGCTCCAAAAGTATTGGGACCGTGACAATGTTCATGTTGTTTTGGCTCTGTACTCCACCTCTTTGGATTTGAAGTGATACAATGGCTATGAGGTTAAAGTGCAGACTATCAGCTCTAGTTTGAGGGTTATATTCATCCGTTATCGTGTGAACCGTTTAAAAATGAAAGCACTTTTTGTACATAGGAAGCATCCACGTTAATGTAGAAGTGTTTAGAAACATTCTATTCTTATTTACAATAAAAGTGACTCCAAAATGACACTACATTATTTTCTGTTCATTTCTATTGGACACAAAATATTCCAAAATAATAACCAAAATAAACAGCAAGTGCATCCAACAAGTTTGTACGGGACCAAATACTAAACCTTTGACTACTTTAACACACACAAGTGAATTTGTCCCAATAACTTTGGTCCCCTAAAATGTTGGGACTATGTACAAAAAGTACTGTAATTTCTAAATGGTTCACCCGATAGGAATGAAAATACTCTCAAATTAAAGCTAATTAACCTCACAGTCATTATAATTTCCAAATCCAAAGTTCTGAAGTACAGAGCCCCAAAAAAACAAACAATTGTCACTGTCCCAATTATTTTGGAGCTCACTGTGTATTTAGGGAAAAAGGTGCATTTGGGACAAGCCTAAACCTCCACTTCCCTCTTGCTTCAGTGGGATAAATGGAAGACATGGACATAGCAATTACGGCTCTTTTCTTGACCTGTGCCGTGGCTTGTTTGAGTGTTACATTGTGTAAATAGTTTTATTGTGGTTAGACTGTCTGTGAAGTTCTGAAAAATCATCTTCTTTAGACATCCTGAAGGAATATTGTGTCTGTCTGCCGATTCTGTTTTGGCTGAACATCGTCTGGCCTTGGTGGTGAATTAGAGAACAATGTGAAGCAGTTGTGACACTGATTACCTAGCATTTTAGGACTCTGTCCCACTGAGGTCCCTTGTGTCTAACTATACGTTTGTAGGCCAGGTCGATATCGATCGAGATTCAAGTATAAGGTCGGCTCAAATTGTGTTCAGTGCTGTGCTCGGTCACCAAGCAGCTGTCTTGCTAACTCACCCCTATGTGTTGTCCCTGCAGTACGGAGCAGAGTTCCGGCGGTTCTCCGTGGACCGGTTCAAACCGGGGAAGTTCGAGGACTTCTATAAGCTCGTCATGCACGTTCACCGCATCGCCAACATGGAGGTCATGATTGGCTACGCTGACATCCACGGAGACCTGCTGCCAATCAACAACGACGACAACTTCTGCAAGGCGGTGTCCACGGCCCACCCACTGCTCCGGGTCTTCATACAGAGACAAGGTGAGGAGGAGCTCGACTAATATATAGTGTAGCTGTTTCTGATCGAGCAGACTTATCGTTTTCTTCTGCGTCGTCATTGGTTGTAATGATTTAGGGTCTGTTTTCTCACCTATTGGTCAGGATCCTTTTTGTTTCGCTCACACTGGGGGGTTTACTGTCCTGTACTGCTGGTCCGCCGTGGGTGGGTGGGTGTGTGTGATGGGTCAGTCCTGTGTGCTATCTAAAAGGGGAATGCTTGCAGGCGAAAGCAGCCAATAGAAAGGAGGTCGATGGGAACGTCTTCTTTCATGCCAGACATGACTTCGAACAAAAGCCCTGCTTGAATGAGATGCTCCTCACTATGTAGGGCTGAACTGAGCGCTGCTAATCCAAAGGCACCGCTCCTAAACACTGAATGGGAGCCGGCCCCCCCCCCCCCCATATACACAAGGCCTGCGGAGGCCTCTTCCCCTGTATACCAGGCATGGGACCAGGCATGGGCATCCGACTGCAGCCGGCCCCAGCATACAAATGCATCCATCACCTTTCATGTGGAATGTTCACGTCATTGGCTGTGTTGTGTTTCCTGGTGTACTGTCCCGCTACGTACTGCTGCAGTTCGCGTTATGACAATACTCCCAATGGTTGTAATGCAAGAGGCTGAACAAAGTGGGGTGTTATCATGGCACATTGCTGACACAAAGGATTTGTTTGTTGAAAGGATTGCAGCTCCAGTAGGAAGGAAGATTATACAATGCCTCTCCTAACAAAGAGTTTGTTTTATCAGGTGTTTTTTTGTTGTTGTGAAGATCTAAGTAATGATAGTGAAGTATTCATGTGTGTGCAGCAGGGTAAGGTGAACTTATTGCATTGGGACTCATGGTGTAAGCGTGGGTACTATTTACAGGAATTCGTGCTGTAGTTACTTTGGAGATGAGTCAGCATTCTGGAGCTGTGTATTGAACTTTACTGGAGGCCATTGTTCTAACGTCTATTCATACTGAGGCCTATTCCTGCCTGTGTATCTGGGGGTAAAAATCCCCTGTGATGAGTAGCGCTGGGTAGTACCAACCTACAAGCACCACAGGTTTCCCGTCAGTCACGCTGTCCAAGCATCTCCTGACCACCCGGAGAACAATCCAGGCCTCTGTCAGAGACGGTCAGTAGTTAGAACTGCTGCCCTCTCTCAGGGCCTCGCATAGAGTCATTAGTTTGACTCAGCGTCACGACTCTGTCACTCTGATCACACGGATCCTATTCTAACGCAGTATGGGTCGTCTGGACCCACTGACTGAACAAACACTTAACTAGATCCTAACCTCACAGAGACGACAATACTGCTCATAACAGCAACAGTCTTAAACATTGTCCCTCTCTCTGTTTTGGGAAAAAGCTGGAAAGGAAATTCGTTATGCAAAACACTCCTCTCTGAGTGAAACTCTGGAATGGGTTTATAAGACTGAACAGAGAAGGTAAATGTCCCTGACAATTGAGTTTCAAAGCCCAGAACCCCTCACTGTCTGTCAATTTATAGTCTTCTCTCTCCCACCACATGACCTCGGACCCAGCCAATCAGAGTAGAGACATAAAGTCAGATGAGGCCCCTGGGGCCAGGGTAGGGTGGTCACTAGATCACCTCCATGGTCCACTGCCATGACAAGGACCCATTTGATGTGCTGCTGCACAGGTGCACTTCTCCCCTCCGCCCGGGACCCACTAAGACCCTCAGATCTCTGGGTAATGACTAATCTGAGTCCAGGGGGGAACTGAACCTGTAAGAGCCCCGCAAAGGGCCCACTTCCTCCTGGTTTAATTTGAACTCACCACCCCACCCCCTACCTTTCCCCAACCCCCTCCCCCGTGTGAGTGTGGAGACCTTGCTGCTGCTTTTACAAGGTTGTCTTTCTCTCTGGCCGGTAACCAGGCCTGTCGGCAGTTTAGAGGGCTCAGTCAGTAGCCACATGCATCATTGCATCTGGCTTTCACCCATCCTTCCTGTGCTCTCTGTTGTTCAGTGAGTTATGAGGTTGTAGGACAATCAACATCGGACTGAGGAAGAGCGGGTTAAGGATCGTTCTCCACCTGCTGTTATGCAGTATTTTCCTGTTTAAAGGGGAGATCCAGGGATATTGGAACGATTCCTTTTGCATAATTTACTAATCCTGTTACTGGAGCCACGTCTGTTTGCAAAATCATGATTAATGAAGTGCAGAGATGGGGAAGCTGTGGCCTCGACTAGTAAGCTGATTACGGAGGGGCAACAGTATTAGGATTGTCCTGTAGACATATAGAGCAGAGACAGTTGAACTCTGGAACAGTCTATTCTAGTGTACAACTGTTACAGTTCGGGAGCTTTGGAAGATACAGCATGAGTATGAGGACAGAGGGGAAAGGAGTAGTGGGAAAGCATGCCTGTATTCAGGCTCCCTGCCTGAGATGATGGTGTGGGTGTGATTGTAGCTGTCCAGTCATGTGGAGCCTGCTGGTCACTCACATTAGCTCTGGGTCAGAGAGCTGCAGGGGTGGAACTTTGTCTGGCCTCCCTGGTTCTGCAGTGGTGGAGCTTTAGGTTGTCTCTGAAATGTCACCCTGTTCACCATATAATTCACTACTTTTGACCAGGGCCCTATAGGGAATAGGGAGCCATTGTGGAAGCGGCCTTAGTCTGGCCTCTTTAGACCAGCTCTGGCATGACCACTTCTAATGTAGCTCAAGCTGATAATTGCTGCATTGGGTTAAGGTTCAACTTGTGAGTTGTAACTTTTTAATAAAAATCTTTGCCACGATGCAAATGGATTCAAATTGCATTATAAATACAGAATGAAATAGCTGGCACTCATGGTGTGTATCAGGGGTAGGCAAATAGATTCAGCTGTGCGAATCTAGTGAAAAGTCGTGGGGGCGGCCGGAACATAATTATAATCATTTGTACACTGCAAATTGATCAAAAATAAATTGTATTTGAAAAGAACAATTGCATACAGTGCCTTCAGAAAGTATTCACAACCCTTTTCACACATTTTGCTGTGTTACAAAGTGGGAATAAAATGTCATTTTTTTTGGTAAATGTTATACACAAAATACTCAATGTCAAAGTGGAAGAAAAATTCTAACCTTTGTAAAAAAAAAAAAAAAACATGAAAAATGAAACACTATCACTATAGATAATTATTCGACCCTCTCAGTCAATGCAAATTAGAATCACCTTTGACAGTGATTATAGCTGAGAGTCTTTCAGGGTAAGCCCATTTTATTATTTTCAAAATTCTTCATGCTCTGTCACATTTGTTGTTGATCAATGCTAGACAACCGTTTTCAGGCAGATATAGATAGTCTGTAACTCGGCCACACAGGTACATTCACTGTCTTGGTAAACATCTCCAGTGTAGATTTGGGCTTGTCCTTTAGGTTATTATACTGCTGAAAGGGGAATTCATCTTCCAGTGTCTGGTGGAAAACGGACAACCAGGTTCTCCTCTAGGATTTTGCCCCTTTGCTCCATTCCGTTTATTTTGTATCATTAAGTAACGGGGAGTTTAATAGGGACCGACTGGCGCAGCTGTCTAAGGCACTGCATTGCAATGCTAAAGGCGTCACTACAGACCTGAGTTCGAGCCCGAGCTATATCACAACCGGCCGTAATCGGGAGCCCCATAGGGCGATGCACAATTGGCCCAGCGTCGTCCGGGTTAGGGGAGAATTTGGCCGGGGTAGGCCGTCTTAACTGACTTGCCTAGTTAAATAACATTAAAAAAATATATACAATCATACCCATAACATGATGCAGCCACCACTATGCTTGAAAATATGGAGAGTGGTACTCAGACATGTTTGGGGTAAATCCAATATTACCACGACTTTGTATTCAGGACAAAAAGTGAATTGCTTTGCAAGGATGCCTGTATCTTTGTAGTGACACCATCCAAAGTGTAATTAATAACTTCACCATGCTCAAAGGGATATTCAATGTCGGCTTTTCATTTTTTTGACCCATCTACCAATAGATGCCCTTCTTTGCAAGGCATTGGAAAACCTCCCTGATCCTTGTGGTTGAATCTGTGTATGAAATTCACTGCTTGACTGAGGGACCTTTTTTTAGAAGATAATTGTATGTGTGGGGTACAAGGATGAGGTAGTCATTCAGAACTCATGTTCAACACTATTGCACACAGAGTGAGTCCACACAACTTATTATGTGACTTGTTAGGCAAATGTGTACTCCTCCTTATTTAGGCTTGCCATATTGACTGAAGACATTACAGATATAAATGTTGAAAACAATTTGACTTTGACATTATGGGGTATTGTGTTTACGCCAGTGACAGAACGTTTTTAAATTCAAACAAAATGTGGAGAAAGGTGAGGGGTATTGGCACTTTCTGAAGGCGATGTACCTTGATTACATACAGACATGATCACGTCTTTTTATTTTTTTATTCATGGGAGTACTTGAGCAGATTTCCTAAATTGAACTAATTTTTTAAAGCTAAATTCCTGGTGATTTTATAGATAGTTAGATCTATCTACCTACCTACCTTTCTACACACACAAAACAACTTTGGGGGGACCAAAATAAATAACTCGCTGGCTGATTTTTGCGTCACGGGCCACCTGTTGCTACCACTGGTGTATATGCAGAGCATAGATAGATTGGTTTTATTGTTTTGCATTGGGTCAGTTCCACAATAACAGAATTTCAACGTTTAACAAACCATACAACTCTATGCACAAGGACTACTTTTAACAATTTCCACAGAAAAATGTATCAAAAAGAATTTAGTGGAAGAGCTGTGGTGATGTAAACTTTGGGAACAGAATTTTGGTAAAATCTCCCTCTGGTTTTTATGCGACCACGTTTACCAAAAACTCTGTTAAATATCTGCTCCGAATTTTACTTTTACCTACTTTTCGCCCCAATTTCGTGGTATCCAATTGGTAGTTACACTCTTGTCTCATCGCTGCAACTCCCGTACGGACTCGGGAGAGGCAAAGGTTGAGAGCCTTGCATCCTTCGAAATACAACCCAACCCAGCCAAGCCACACTGCTACTTGACACCATGCCTGCTTAACCCGGAAGCCAGCCGCACCAATGTGTGGGAGGAAACACCGTACACCTGGCGACCGTGTCAGCGTGCATTGCGCCCGGCCTGCACAGGAGTCGCTAGAGCACGATGGGACAAGAACATCCCTGCCAACCAAACCCTCCCCTAACCCGGATGACGCTGGGCCAATTGTGCGCCGCTCCATGGGTCTCCAGGTCACGGCCGGCTGCGACAGAGCCTGGACTCTAATCAGGTTCTCTAGTGGCACAGCTAGCACTGCAATGCAGTGTCTTAGACCACTGTCCAACTCGGGAGGCATCTGCTCCGAATTAACATGACACATTGAATTAACATGACACATAGAAAAAATAGTTTTTGGTTATTGAACTACAGTAAGTGAAGTGGATTTACACCCAGTAACGGAATTACGGTAATGGAATTACATCATGGGTCCCTGATCTGTAGTACACAGAAATGCATAATTATGGATATGAATGAGATTCTCCAAAAGACATGTTTCACAAGTTTGGACAGCGCAGCAGAGCAGAGTAGGGTTCCGTGTAGTACAGTCTAGCAGAGTAGAGTATAGTACATTATACTATACTGTACTCTTTCTTTGCTGTATTGGACTGTACTCTGCTGTGCTCTGCTTACTGTATTGTCCAAACTTGTGAAACATACGTCTATGATTGGTCCAGTCCGTCTGTGGACTTTAACAGCAAGGCCAAGGTGAACCGACCAAATTTCAACTACTTTTCAACGTCCATGGATGTCCGGTGTTGGTCGGTGCTCAGTGGGTGAGGATGCTGGTTACAGTAAATGGAAAGCGAGGGGGCTCATGGGTAGGTTTCAGTAAGAGCTGGGAGAGGTGACATTAACTGGAGAGAGAGCGCGCAAGGGATGGGTTCTCCAGACTCTTAACACTCTTGGTTTTACCAAAGGACAACAGAAAGACAAAGAGAACTGCTATGAGCTGAACATAGTATGCCAGTGGAAGGGAGGACAGTAGCAGGTGACCCAACTGTGGTTTGTGACCAATATCCCATTGTAGCCAATTCACTTGTAGTAATTCTGTTACTCAATCTAATTTATTTAAAACGCCCTTTTTACATCAGCAGATGTCACAAAGTGCTATACAGATCCCAACCTAAAACCCCAAACAGCAAGCAATGCAGATGTAGAAGCACAGTGGATAGGAAAAACTCCCTAGAAAGTAGAAAGGCAGAAACCTAGAGAGGAACCAGACTCTGAGGGGTGGCCAATCCTCTTCTGGCTGTGCTGGGTGGAGATTATAAGAGTACATGGCCATTAAGGCCAGATCGTTCTTCAAGATGTTCCAACGTTCATAGATGACCAGCAAGGTCAAATAATAATCACAGGGGTTGTAGAGGGTGCAACAGGTCAGTACCTCAGGAGTAAATGTCAGTTGGTGTTACTAATGTTTTAAAATGTATTTTATTATTCTGAATTTTAATCACTTAATAATTAATAAACAAATTTGAAATCGGTTAAATCACTACAAGTCATTGGTAGGTCTACCATTACTTGTTACTTATGAACTTTCATTATCCTCTCATGAGGGAGAGAAACTAGAAAATATCTTAAAGATGAGTGGGATTTTGATAATGGAATTACAAGGCACAAGGAAATATTTCTTACATTTACAGAAGCTAAAACAATTCTACAAAACTAAATGTGTTGAGATTATTCGGCATGGCTCTTTACGTCAACATATTTGTGTTTTGATGTATTTCTTAAATGGTCATTTCCATGTAAAAGACCCAAGAACATGAACATGTGAAGTTCATAGGAGCATTTCAAATTTGGTGTCAAATAAATGCTAAGAGTCTCTATATTTCAGGGAAATAAAGGCATGTATACATTTTTCAACCATTTCCATCCTAAAAAATTAGGACTAAGCAAAATGCTTTGCTTTCTGGTCAAACGGAAAACATCTCCCAGACAGTCTTAAAAGGTATTAGAAATACAAAGCTCTGCAATTTTGTTAATGAATTAAGTGATTAAAATGTGAAAATCTGTTACCTTTTTGGTAGTTTCAGCTCAGGTAAATGTCTTGCGCTTTTGTCGTGTTGCTGTTTTTGTTTGTCTTTCTGTTTTTTCATTTGCGAGTTTGACTTTGAGCATCTCTGGATGTTTGCAAGTCCTCCATGGATGGGTAGGTTGGTTCTGATGCGATGTCCCATCAACATTTGTGCTGGTGAAAGTCTGTTCTGCAGCAGTGCGCTGCGGTAGATCACTACACTTTTGAGGAAATCCTCCTTTCCATCTTGTGCCCTTTTCATCAGACCTTTGCCAATTTTGACTGAACTCACTGCTAAGCCGTTGGGGCTTGAGGTGTTATCTGAATCCCCAGTCGTTAGCGAATGATTGGAATTCGGAACTTGAGAACTGCGGGCCATTGTCGGAGTACAGTTCAGACGCAACCCCATGTCTAGGGAAGACTGATTCCAGGTAGGTGATTACAGCTTTGCTGGAGGTAGTTGGCAGTGTTGCTACTTCAGGGTAGTTTAGGTAGTAGTCAGTAACAACAATGTATTTTTTTGCCATTGCAGTCAAAAAAGTAAACTCCAACTTTGTAGTAGGGTCTGTTGGGTGCTGGATGAGGCATTAGTGGTTCTGCTTGCTGCTTTGGCCTGTAGGTCAAACACAGTTCACATGAAGCAGTGGTCTGGCTGATTTCCTGGTTGATTCTTGGCCAGTACATTACTTCTCATGCTCGTTGTTTGCATTTTACCTCAGCCAAGTAGCCCGTGTGTGTTTTCTGTAGCATTGCTTTGCGTAGTGTCATGGCAATGACTATCTTGTTGCCTTTGAACACTGTCATCCACAATGGTGAGCTCTGCTCTGCACATCCAGCAATCCTGTATTCTCTTTGGACAGTTGTTTTTCTGTGTGGGCCATCCTATTAGTATTGTTTCTTTCAACTCTGTCATTGTTTCATCAGCTGCTGTCTCTCTTTTGATCTGCTCCATTATCTCAGAAGACACAGGAAGTGATGCTACGATCATATCGACATAGGCCTGAATCAGATTTTCTGTGTGTTGGCACTCCTCTTTCTTGTCAACTACTTGAGAAAGAGTGTCAGCGGCAAACATTTAGCTTTCCCGGGGTGTACAGTGCCTTGCGAAAGTATTCGGCCCCCTTGAACTTTGCGACCTTTTGCCACATTTCAGGCTTCAAACAAAGATATAAAACTGTATTTTTTTGTGAAGAATCAACAACAAGTGGGACACAATCATGAAGTGGAACGACATTTATTGGATATTTAAAACTTTTTTAACAAATCAAAAACTGAAAAATTGGGCGTGCAAAATTATTCAGCCCCCTTAAGTTAATACTTTGTAGCGCCACCTTTTGCTGCGATTACAGCTGTAAGTCGCTTGGGGTATGTCTCTATCAGTTTTGCACATCGAGAGACTGAAATTTTTTCCCATTCCTCCTTGCAAAACAGCTCGAGCTCAGTGAGGTTGGATGGAGAGCATTTGTGAACAGCAGTTTTCAGTTCTTTCCACAGATTCTCGATTGGATTCAGGTCTGGACTTTGACTTGGCCATTCTCACACCTGGATATGTTTATTTTTGAACCATTCCATTATATATTTTGCTTTATGTTTTGGATCATTGTCTTGTTGGAAGACAAATCTCCGTCCCAGTCTCAGGTCTTTTGCAGACTCCATCAGGTTTTCTTCCAGAATGGTCCTGTATTTGGCTCCATCCATCTTCCCATCAATTTTAACCATCTTCCCTGTCCCTGCTGAAGAAAAGCAGGCCCAAACCATGATGCTGCCACCACCATGTTTGACAGTGGGGATGGTGTGTTCACCTGTGTTGCTTTTACGCCAAACATAACGTTTTGCATTGTTGCCAAAAAGTTCAATTTTGGTTTCATCTGACCAGAGCACCTTCTTCCACATGTTTGGTGTGTCTCCCAGGTGGCTTGTGGCAAACTTTAAACAACACTTTTTATGGATATCTTTAAGAAATGGCTTTCTTCTTGCCACTCTTCCATAAAGGCCAGATTTTTGCAATTTACGACTGATTGTTGTCCTATGGACAGAGTCTCCCACCTCAGCTGTAGATCTCTGCAGTTCATCCAGAGTGATCATGGGCCTCTTGGCTGCATCTCTGATCAGTCTTCTCCTTGTATGAGCTGAAAGTTTAGAGGGACGGCCAGGTCTTGGTAGATTTGCAGTGGTCTGATACTCCTTCCATTTCAATATTATCGCTTGCACAGTGCTCCTTGGGATGTTTAAAGCTTGGGAAATCTTTTTGTATCCAAATCCGGCTTTAAACTTCTTCACAACAGTATCTCGGACCTGCCTGGTGTGTTCCTTGTTCTTCATGATGCTCTCTGCGCTTTTAACGGACCTCTGAGACTATCACAGTGCAGGTGCATTTATACGGAGAATTGATTACACACAGGTGGATTGTATTTATCATCATTAGTCATTTAGGTCAACATTGGATCATTCAGAGATCCTCACTGAACTTCTGGAGAGAGTTTGCTGCACTGAAAGTAAAGGGGCTGAATAATTTTGCACGCCCAATTTTTCAGTTTTTGATTTGTTAAAAAAGTTTGAAATATCCAATAAATGTCGTTCCACTTCATGATTGTGTCCCACTTGTTGTTGATTCTTCACAAAAAAATACAGTTTTATATCTTTATGTTTGAAGCCTGAAATGTGGCAAAAGGTCGCAAAGTTCAAGGGGGCCGAATACTTTCGCAAGGCACTGTAGATCATCTTCACTTCATACTTTTGCAGTATGATCAACATTCTGGATTCTCATTGGACAATCATTCAGTTGCTTAGACATGATTGACACCAATGGTTTGTAGTCAGTTTTGACTTCAAGGCTTGTCTGTAGACTTATTGGTGAAACCTTTTGCAAACTCACGTTCGCCTGTAGTTCTTTCTCTATTCGTGCATAACTTATTTCTGCACCTGTCAAGGCTCTGGACGCATAAGCAACGGGTTGCCATGTGTCATCATGCTGAAGAACTACTTGCAGAAGAACTACTCACAGGCCAAACTGTGACACGAATGCAGAAATCCTTGTGCTTTTTTCTGGATCATAGAACCTGAGCACTGGCTCTTCTGTGATTGTCTTCGGGTTGTTTTTGAAGCAGTTTTCCTGCACATATGAGTCCATGTCCATTTGTTTATCTGTTCCAGAAGACATCGGAGTGGTGCGGACAGTTGAGAGATGAACTTTTCAGACACTTCGTGCCCATGAAGTGTCTGAAGTCATCCTTGTTCTTCGGGTACTCCATGTTGTTGAAAGCTGATATTTTTCCTCGGTTTGGTTTGACTAGATCCTCTGAAATGTCTCCCACAAAGGTATGTGTTTTCACATCACTCTCATTTGCCCTTGTTTAGTTTCAGGCTGACTTTCCGTGTCAGGTGCAGCACTTGTCTCACTCTCACATCATGTTCTTCTTTTGTTGACCCCCAGACGATGATATTGTCCATGGTCTCTAGTCCTGGAATGTGCTCATAGATTGTCTTGTGGTAGACCTCTGGCGCTGAGAGAATCCCATATGGTAGACTAAGAAATCTGTTCCTGCCCTCAGGTGTGTTGAATGTGCCTAGCCCTTGAGCTTGCATCATCTAGCTTCATTTGCCAGAATCCTGATGAGGCATCAAGCTTACTGAACCACTTTGCTCCAGCAAACTGTAAAATTATGTCTTCTCCGGTTGGCAACTTGAAATGCTCTCGCTTGATAGCCTTTTGAGATCTCTCCGGTCTAAACATATCCTGAGATCCCCGTTCTTTTTCATCACAATAACCAGTGATCTTACCCAATCTGTAAGTTCATCCATGTTTGTGATCACATCCATCTTTCCATGCGTCAGAGTTCCTTCTTGAGCTTTTTTTCATGCACAACTGGAGTAATTTTGTCATCAATACATATTTTGTGTTCTCCAGGTTAACATCCGAGACCCTAAAACACATCCTCGTACTCAGTCAGTAGTGACTCTTGGTCATTTTCAGTCTGATGTCACTACATACTCTTTTCACCAAATGTAGCTTTTCACAAGCACTGATTCCTAGGATAAGCTGTACAGTCTTTTCCACATTCAGCAGCTGTGCTTTGAAATGTTTTTCCTTTGTGCTGTAAAGTTACTATGTAGCTTCCTTTGACTGCTATGTTCTCCCCAGTATACAGTGAGGGGGGAAAAAGTATTTGATCCCCAGCTGATTTTGTACGTTTGCCCACTGACAAAGAAATGATCCGTCTATAATTTTAATGGTAGGTTTATTTGAACAGTGAGAGACCGAATAACAACAAAAATCCAGAGAAATGCATGTCAAAAATGTTATAAATTGATTTGCATTTGCATTTTACTCTCTTAAACAGAGTGTTCCTAATCTCAGTTTGTTACCTGTATCAAAGACACCTGTCCACAGAAGCAATCAATCAGATTCCAACCTCTCCACCATGGCCAAGACCAAAGAGCTCTCCAGGGATGTCAGGGACAAGATTGTAGACCTACACAAGGCTGGAATGGGCTACAAGGCTGGAATGGGCTACAAGACCATCGCCAAGCAGCTTGGTGAGAAGGTGACAACAGTTGGTGCGATTATTCGCAAATGGAAGAAACACAAAAGAAACACAAAAGAACTGTCAATCTCCCTCGGCCTCGGGCTCCATGCAAGATCTCACCTTGTGGAGTTGCAATGATCATGAGAACGGTGAGGAATCAGCCCAGAACTACACGGGAGGATCTTGTCAATGATCTCAAGGCAGCTGGGACCATAGTCACCAAGAAAACAATTGGTAACACACTACGCCGTGAAGGACTGAAATCCTGCAGCGCCCGCAAGGTCCCTCTGCTCAAGAAAGCACATATACATGCCCATCTGAAGTTTGCCAATGAACATCAGAATGATTCAGAGGACAACTGGGTGAAAGTGTTGTGGTCAGATGAGACCAAAATGGACCTCTTTGGCATCAACTCAACTCGCCGTGTTTGGAGGAGGAGGAATGCTGCCTATGACCCCAAGAACACCATCCCCACCGTCAAACATGGAGGTGGAAACATTATGCTTTGGGGTTGTTTTTCTGCTAAAGGGAAACGACAACTTCACCGCAGAAAAGGGACGATGGACAGGGCCATGTACCGTCAAATCTTGGGTGAGAACCTCCTTCCCTCAGCCAAGGCATTGAAAATAGGTCGTGGATGGGCATTCCAGCATGACAATGACCCAAAACACAGGGTGGCTCAAGAAGAAGCACATTATGGTCCTGGAGTGGCCTAGCCAGTCTCCAGACCTTAATCTCATAGAAAATCTGTGGAGGGAGCTGAAGGTTAGAGTTGCCAAACGTCAGCCTCAACCTTAATGACTCGGAGAAGATCTGCAAAGAGGAGTGGGACAAAATCCCTCCTGAGATGTGTTGCAAACCTGGTGGCCAACTACAAGAAACGTCTGACCTCTGATTGCCAACAAGGGTTTTTCCACCAAGTAGTAAGTCATGTTTTGCAGAGGGGTCAAATACTTATTTCCCTCATTAAAATGCAAATCAATTTATAACATTTTTGACATGCGTTTTTCTGAATGTTGTTGTTATTCTGTCTCTCACTGTTCAAATAAACCTACCATTCAAATTACAGATGGATCATTTCTTTGTCAGTGGGCAAAAGTTCAAAATCAGCAGGGGATCAAATACTTTTTTCCCTCACTCTAACTAGTAACCATGATTTTCATAGGGTGTATTTTGCTCTTCACATTCGGTGTTTTGTTGTCATCCAGCACCAACAGGTTTACATGAGCTCCAGTATCGGGCTTGGATGGTATTATAGTTTAATTCGCAGTCAATGGCACAATCCATTTAGCTTTTGTTGTTATATAATTTGCTATATGCAGGGCCATTTTTGGGCTTGTGGATAACTCCACATTTTCCACGTGTGGTATTTAGATTTTTCTCTTTTGGTTGTTTTTGTTTTGTGTGTGTGTTGCTCCTCTCTTTTTATTGCATGCACTGACGTCTCATCCCTGCGCAGCACTTTAGCTTGTGCTCTGGTGGTTTCAGCTGCTCGGCACGTTCACTGCTTTATCCAAAGTTACATCTTGCTCACGCAGCAATCTCTCCTTGAGTCAATTATCAAGTATGCCACAGACAATCCTGTCTTTCACTAGTGAAAATCTGAAGACTCACAACTGACTCCCTGTTTCTGATCATTAGAGAAGCATCTCTCAAACGTGATGTTCTGGCTTGATACAAAGTACTCCTCAAATTTAGCCATGAGGACTGTCAATGTCAAGTTTGCCTCGTCTAGCTGAAAGCTATTGTAAATGTCCAATACATCCCCAACAAAAACATGCTGAAAAATGGAAGCTTTCAATTGATCTCCCCTTGCTCCACTGGTTGCTATGTAGATATTGGATTTTTGCTTGAAACGTTTCCATTTGTCGGCTAGATTGCCTGTTAACTACATAGGAGTAGGAGGACTAAGCCTATCCATGATCGTGAAACAGGTACAGTTTCAATTTCTCTTTGGTAAGTTGCTCATCAACTTGCTCATATATTCCAACATATTCCAACTCAGCCCTGTTCTTCGTATGATGACAAACCAGAGCTTAGGTTGAACTACTTTTAATAAACAGATACTTCAGCTAGAAATGTCCTTGTGTAGCCATGCAAGGCATACTTCAACTCCCCCACCCTCGCATAGCCTGCTGGGTGACACAGTCTTAATGTTATTAACATGTAACAACACAACTTATGCTTCATTCTTAAGATGGAAAATGGTTCAAATGTATCTATGCCTTCATTTCTCAATAAAGACTTCACTTTCCTTTTGACACCCAATTTTGAAATGCTCCAATGGACTTCACATGTTGGTGCTCATGGGTCCTTTTCCATGGAAATGCCCATAGACATTTCACTTAACATGTTACTGAGGTGCACACAGTCAACATAAGTTTTCTTTAAGGGTCTTATTGACCTCCATTGTCAGGTACAGTTAAGTGTTTTTCCCCTGTCTCAAGCAAGCACTGCTTGTTTGATGTACCGGAATCCCCTCCAGTGCAAGGAATTAATCAAAACTGAAAAAACCCCCACTAATGTAGAGTTATAAAGTTAATGTTGAGTGTGTGCCAGTCATAATCCTGCCTACAACTACATTAATGTAGCGGATTCCTGCCTTTAAGCAAAATATGTTTTTGCTTTGGTTTTGGGGGGGGGCGTTTTTTTTTTAAAGACAATGCCATTGCTGAACAGACTGAACTTTAAACAGACAAACACCTCTTTCGCAAAACCCACAGTTTAAATAAATACTGGGAAGTTGGGATCTAGGAGGTGGGTGATATAGGCCAAGGTCGTCTCGTTGGCGGTGTAGCTTGTTTAACATGTGGTGTTATGGGTACATAACCTGATTAACCTTCTAGAAACCCGCCTGGGACACTAGACTGATAATAGTGTTAGCGAAACAGTGTCTCCCTTGTTTTAGTACAAATGCACAGCACTGACTGTCAGAAGGAAACTGCTTTAGCAACATTTAAGTTAAATGTGGTTGCAAAGCGTTAAATCTGGTTGCAAAAATTCAAATAGTTCTCCGAATTTCAGTTTGTGACGAAGCAAGCACGGATACTGTAGAGAATCATTGTGCCATCCAAACCGCTGTGAAATATATTCTCCATAACCAAAAATATTGTGTTTTCATCTGTTTTGAAGCTGGTGTACAAAACCGAAAGTAAAAGACACAAAACTAAACTTAGGAACCGGAATCATAGAACTAGCGCACATAGAACATATCTTAGAACATAGCTTCTTAGAGTTGCTTTCAATGAGAGCGACAGATCTATAACACACACACATTTCTATGTGGGTTTGGTCAGGTCGCCCAAAAAGTTAGATATTGCAGCTTTAATGTGGCAAGGAGAACTAAAATTCAGTCCATCATAGTGAACCAATTGTTACTATTGTTTTTGCTGCTTTTAGACTCAAACGTGTATTGAGTTGTTTGCACAGCAGACGTTCAGGGAAAGTATTATTGTAATTACACTGAGACATGGATTGTGTATGTCTGCCATTCAGAAGTTGAATGGGATAGACAAAAAATGTAAGTGCCTTTGAACGGGGTATGGTATTGAGACCCGGGCGCACCGGTTTGTGTCAAGAACGGCAACGCTACTGGGTTTTTCACTCAACAGTTTCCTGTGTGTGTCAAGAATGGTCCACCACTCAAAGGACATCCAGCCAACTTGACAAACCTGTGGGACACATTAGAGGGCCAGCATCCCTGTGGAACGTTTTCGACACCTTGTAGAGTCCATGCCCTGACGAATATATACTCTGTGTATAGACTCTATTTCAAGCATAAATCGGTTGTTGAGGAATGTAACTTGGCATGGTCTGAATAGAGGAATGTCATACACACTGCAACAGAACCCTGCTGTGGGACAGTGACTGGACTGAATGAACCAGCTGCTTTGTTATATTTCTCTAATTGCTAATCAAAGTGTGGTGGTGCTTTACAAAATGTTGCATCAAACATCCCTCTACAGTAAGTATAATTTAATTCCCCAGAGAGGACCAGACCAGTGTCTGAAGTCCCAACAGATGTCTGAGATGGAGAGCCAAGACTGCAGACTGTATTGGCCAGCTAGAGACCTAGAGAAGGCCCAGACTGACAAATAACCCCTCAGATGAGATCTAATTGGGTCGAACTCGTAACGAGATGGAAGTAAAATTGTTATTGCCATTTTAGATTTTAATTTTATCCATAGTTAATCTTCCGTGACATTGTTTTTCTTAGATCCATAAGTTTATCCTTCTCATCATGATAATGTGTTATTGTTGGAGGAGAGTCCTTTTGGCATTTAGCACGCCTCTGTTAGCAACATGTCTCCTTTCCCCCAGGTGTAGCCCCCCCACCAAAAAACAAAAAATCCTGAAGACTTGCCTGTAGCTTCACTGCACCATTAGTCTGTCAATGCATCCCTCTTATGAAGGCTGGGTGTTATTTGTGTCTGTCTACCACAGCAGCCAACCACGGGGTACTGTCTGAACATCTGGTCCGCCCAGACCCAGACCTTTCATGACGACGGGGCTTCAGAGAACGCTCCCTGGAACAGGACCACGATTTGTTACCACCGTCATTGTACTGGAGACTCCTCCTGACGAGACACACACCTGAAAGATGTGTTTTCACCTCTCCACCAGTGTAGTGTACAAAGCTGTGCCCTCTGAGCGTTTTGAACCATGGTGTAGAGTCATATAGCATTAGCCCTTTATCCCCCCCAGACAGAGCAGTGACAGCAGAGCAGGGTTAGGGATGTCACTCCTGTGCTGAGCTCGGATTAGATGTCTGATTAGTTTAATGTAGTATTTATTCATGCAAGAGTTCTGCCTTTCTCCTCCTCTCCAGGCCTTATGTAAGTGTGCTACTGGATTATGCAACTCACATGCTGCCTGGCCAGAGGAGAGGACTGCAGCAACCCTTGTATTATCGGCCATGGCTCCCTTCCAGAGGACAAAAGAACGGCTACAGCATGAAAGTAGAGGCCTGCTGTCAGGGCCACGTTGACTTGAAATAAAAAAGAATCTGAGCAGGAGATGGACAATGAGACAGGTCTAATGCACAGTTAATTAGTGATGCACCGATATGACATTTTTGACCGATACTGTTATCCAATATTTTCCTTGCCAAAAAAAAACCAATAACGATTTATTTTTACATTTTTGCAGCCTTTTTAAGCATTCTAGCACAGTTAAATAGTTAACACACACGGACGCAGCGGTCTAAGGCACTGCATCTCAGTGCAAGAGGCATCACTACAGTCTTTGGTTCAAATCCAGGCTGTATCACATCCGGCTGTGATTGGGAGTCTCATAGGGTGGCGCACAATTGGCCCAGCGTCGTCCGGGCTGTCATTTTAAATAAGAATTTGTTCTTGCCTAGTTTAATAAAGGTTACTTGCACACCACACTGACCCTAAAAATATTTTGTTGGCATTTTACATATGTCCCCATTACCAGTAAAGCATAATCAAAACCTATTTCTTTCACTTACTTGCTGTGCTGTTTCGTTGTTCAGTCGTTTCATTCTCAACCAGGATTTCTATGGAACGCTGATTTCTATGGAACGCTGTTTAGCTAACTATATATAGCTTGGTGTCATCTAAAATAACCCTAATTTATAAGAGTTCTTATTTGATTAATGGTGGTTGGACCCATCTATGTGAAGCTAGCCACAATAAGGATTAGCCACAATAGTGGACTTTGCTGTTAGCCTTCAACATTAAAGTATGGCATAATTCTACTATTTGTATTCACTGTCAATGACATACTTTTATTTTGAAGGCAAACCGCAAATTCCACTATTGTGCCTAATCCTTATTGTGGCTAGCTTCACAACTCATAACCAAGTCCGGTCAAGCCTCACTAGCCAGATGAAGCTAGCTGGTTGCTTATAATGTTAACTTTGGGCAAGAGGGTTAACTAGCTAGCTATTTATTTTTATGAACTGAAGTTCAATTTCAATAAGCGAACAACAAGTGGCAACCTAGCTAATACTTACTCACAAGGATTCCTAAATCATTGCGAAGACTAATGACAATGACTGCAGTTTCTACTGGTCATTGCAGACATTGTGGGTTAGGTTAGGAATGCTGTGTTGCACGTGTAGCGCAAAATTTTACGTGGCGTCATTACATCATGTACCTACGTTATATAGGTATGTACCTACGTTATATAGGTATGTCCCTACGTTATATAGGTATGTACCTACGTTATATAGGTATGTACCTACGTTATATAGGTATGCACCTATGTTATATAGATATGCACCTCATCTACCTACGTTATATAGGTATGCACAGTAGCTTTTACATCGGTTTTTAACACGGTGTTAAACTAGACATCTGGCTGATACCGATGTTGGCATTTTTAGCTAAGTTTTATTATTATTTTGATTTATTGATTTATAAAAAAAACATATATATTTAAAATTTTTAAAAAATATTTTATTTTAAAAATTAATATGATGCATCCCTACAGTTAATGCATTTCCGATGTCTGAATGCTCTGCAGGGATAAAAGCCTGGTTCTGTTTGGGATAGAGTGATTCTGAAATGGGTCCATATGTATGAGCTGGTCCACATGTTGCTCTGGACAAACAGACAGGCTCTTGAAAGGGGAGGAAGAAACCAGCTGTCAGTAGCCCCTCCACCCCTGTGCCCCTCCCCCACTCCCCAGCATTAGGTTTCTTTCCTCTCACTTTGGTGAAAGTGCTGAAGCTGACAGTATGACCGTTCAGAGAAAGTCTGAAAGAGGGTGAGTCGAAAGGGAGAGAATGGCCTCTGCAGGTTTAGGCTAGTCCCGTCTGCTGTGGTTCTGTTACTCTGCTGTCAGACATCAGACAGCCCTGTCTGGGTCATTGGTAATCCCAGTCATATCCAGAGGGGAGACGGTCTGAGCATCACAGCACCATACTGGACAAATAACTCCCAGAGAGGGGGGACACTGGCTGGCTGCAGATGAACAGACCAACATGCTGTTCCTATTTGTTTCATAGCAAGCCTGTATTTGGCTTACCTCTACAGTATATTTGGTTATCCTGCCTGCTTCTGGTAGTAGGCTGTCCTTTGTGTGTTCCTGGACCATGTCAAGTGTATCTACTCTATGGTGGCATGGCCAGAGCAGTTAAGTGGTTAGTGTGTGTGGAAGGGGGGTCGTTTTTCTCCTGTGCTCCTCACAGAGAGAGTGAGTGAGTGAGTGAGTGAGTGAGTGAGTGAGTGAGTGAGTGAGTGAGTGAGTGAGTGAGTGAGAACTGTAGCTACCTGCTAGGGGCTGCATGGAGGGGTAGCACCATGCCTGATTGGGACAGGCCCTCTGTCCGCCGGCTCTGTTGTAGCAGGACCATTATCGGCAGTTTAGATGGGCCCTAAGTCAACCCACTTGTTAGTGTCTCGGTCGTGCCACATCACCCCCTCCTTCACCCCTGCTCTTCCCATCAACAGGGGCCACATAGTTTGGTTTAGTTTACACAGGCAAGTTTTTTTTCCCCCCATGGCTTTACTCTGATTTCCCCTGTTTGTGTCTTGGTGTTTGTTGATGTTTTGTAGTTTAATGGTTGTTTGTGGAGTTGGTCATTACACGTTCATGGCAACAACACAGCAGCTGCTTGTTGTTTAGGAGATTCACAGGAGCAGGGATGGTTGGGATGAGAGCAGACGTGTGGAGGATTGGTGGGAGGAACCTGCACTCCTTCCTTTATTAATCTCCCCCCTCCTTGGATTCCTCCTTCCTGGTCGCCTCTCTCCTCTGTCTGCTCCTGAGATCACACACACTCCTTCCCATCCTCTCTCTCTGATCCCTACACTAGAGTGGAGGGAGGAGGGTGTTCACTTTAATTAAACTCTAAACGTCTGTTGTATTTGGCAAACTTGGAGGTGTTTTTTTTTTTTTTTCTCTCTCCCTGCTTCGTTTTGTTTAACGACCTGCTTTGAAAAGGCCTCGCTGTGTCAGGCCTCGCTGTGTCAGGCCTCGCTGTGTCAGGCCTCGCTGTGTCAGGCCTCGCTGTGTCAGGCCTCGCTGTGTCAGGCCTCGCTATGTCAGCTCCCACAACCTATGTTTCCAGACACACTGCCATGATTCCTGTGTGAGTTTCTCTCCCACATAATCTGAGACTGTTTCTGTACCAATACATGTTAGCCTATACGACCTGTTGTGATTAATATGGCTGCAGTTCTCCGGAGACTAACAGTTTAACAACCACCACCAAACCCTTTGTCAGCTCTGTAAATACAACTGTCTACCTATTCCTTCCAACCCTGCAGCAGCTTGATCCATGACTGTATGTTTTTAGACCGGGTAAAGGAGGGGAGGTTAAGCCTAGAGCGAGGCGATCGTTGTTTATAGCCCCAGCCAGGCTGTGTTTAGTGGATTCTGGACCCGACCCAGTCACATGTGGTTTAGGAGAGAACTATCCCTGTGCTGGGCGAACCCTGGAAGAGGTTCATTGTGGGTGCTGGTTGGGGAGGGAAGCATTTAGTGTACTTTGTCTGCGGGCTGTTTGAGCAGAGGAGAGGTTAGGATGGGAGCAGGCAGTGTATCTATGCAAACCAGAGACCAGCTCTCTCTAGTTCCTCTAATTACTGATCTACTGTAGGACAAGGGTGTGTGTGTGTGTGTGTGTGTGTGTGTGTGTGTGTGTGTGTGTGTGGAGAGATTATGGTGCCCTTAACCTAGTTCCTTCTCTATCTTGTTTTAAAGTCTCGCTGCATTCACCGTAAATTGGCACGGACATGCCTCGTCTCCTGTCGAGTGCTGTGCTGAGATGACGTCCTTTATTCTAGTTCTCACATTTTTTTAACCAACCAGTCTATTTCTGTTAGTTTTACTGTCTCGTACATCGTGGTAAGACTATATTAAGGTTAACTTTTGCTTTCAGCATTTTTCTTGTCTTTCACAACAAAATGGTCTCTCTCTAAAGCATTCTGGAAAGCTGTAAACATTAATATCTCTGTCCCTGTAGAATCCTGTGGTGTTTGATGACCGGGCAACAGAGAGATGAGTTCTGTAGCAGTATATAATCAGCCCCATTTCTCTCTCAGGCAGCACAGCTACATGTGCTACTGGGCCTTTAACAGTCCCAGCAGCTATTGAACACATACAAAATAAACACTTTTTTTTATGTAACCTTTTATTTAAGAACAAATTCTTATTTACAATGACGGCCTACCGGGGAACAGTGGGTTAACTGCCTTATTCATGGGTTTGAGCTGTGAGGAAAAAGTAGTGTGAGAGTCAACGGAGCGGTGCAGGGAGAGTTGTTGTGTTCTTAACATCGCCACTGCCTCCCGTGCCACAGTTTTTATTTCTGGAGGACATAATTACTAAGGAGGGCCTCTCCTCCTCATCTACTCACAACACCAAACACCCAGCAACACGCTGGTCTGTCTGGGAAGCAGAAATATGGTATGGACCATGAAACACGGAATTAGAAGAACAGAATTGCTCTAGGAAGCTTAGATTAGATTATTTAGGGACTTTCACATGTATTTGTTGCAGAATTGCCCGATACCTAGCATGTAGGGATCCACATATCCCGTCACCTGAAAGCCATCACATCTTCATCCACAAGACCAGCCACGCTGTGTACATGTTGACGGCAGTCAATATCTAGTCCTATGAAGCAATGGAAGAAAAAAAAACATATCTGCATGGTCCCAAAGTCACTTTGCTCTCTCGCTACAGCCTCTTCCCCCTCCACCCCTTCTCAGTGAACTAACATGATTAGCCCTGATGCAGCGATTCATTGGGCACAAGTAAAATATCAGTTTTTCCTAGAAAGGCTCAGTTGTGACTTGCAGTCAGATGAGATGGGGTGTTTTCTATAGGGTGTTTTCTACAGGGTGTGATTGTTCATCAGCTTTATTCTGAATCACCTTGGCGATAGCATGTTAAATTCTGATTCTCTGTTTGTCCTTGTTTCGCTGATCTCCAAATGTGGTTATGTATAGATTAAGTGTGAACAGGCTTAAACAACACTCTTCGGACTGTAGTATGGGCTTCTAGTCCACGGTTGGGGGTGGTGAATCCGCTGAAGGGGAAGTAAAGGAACAATTAAGCTGAGTTTTTAGAATGTGTTCAAAGAAGAGGCATATATAGGTCATCGTGCTGTAAAACAATGAGACAGCCTGCTGTGCCATACCCCCCCCCCCCCCCCCTTCACTCTAACCTCCCCCACCCCACAAGGACCAGGGAGGCACTTGTTCAATGTTTGATTGGCTGCAGTGGATCAGGAGAGCTGTCAATCACAAATAAATTTGCTGATTGGCTGAGCTGGGACATGCAGGCAGGTGACAGACCTGCACATGAACTTTTGAATTAAGACAATGATGCCCAACCTCTTTAGTCATATTGCAGAAAATATATTTTAGAGGATAACAATTTCAGTTGTTTAAGCATAATCCCACCCCTTGTGTACCTAATATAAACATCCCTATCCTTCTCTGTGGTCCTTTGCTCACAGGAGGTCTGTGATTTAAGCCATCTTATTGTCTGTGTGACTGCACCCCAATAACTGACAGCAGACAGACACACAGAGGGAGAAAGGGAGAGAAGGAAGGATGGAGGAGACGGCCCCTTTACAAACATCTGGGCTTTTGGCCAATCAGGCCAGCTCAGCAGTTCAACCGTTCAGGGCAGTGGGATGGCAGGAAGAGAAATGAGCTCCAACTCTTCTCAGATGACTTGTGGAGACTAGACCTGTAGACAATATGAATCGTTTAGATTTGTAGACAATAGATACTGACGGCTAGAATGGAGAAGTTTGTCTCAGCAATCTGGGGAAGTTCTGATGCTACATTATAATACATCCATTTATTGAGTACAATTTGTGTTCCTGTCTTATCGCTGTTGTTCGCAGTCCTGACTTTTAAAGTAGAGGCCTTCACTGGTCCAAAATCAGGTCTTAGGTATTCAGGTACAGGTGGACCCGGGATATTATCTCAGGGGGCCCATTGTAGGAAAATAGTTATTTCACTTTTTTGCTTTGTTGGAGAAATTGAGATCTGGGCAGGGTAGGATCTCATTAGTGTGTGTCATCGTCTACAAACAGAGTCAGTGGAGCCTGGCAGGAGGCGGGCAGGAGTGGAGAACCTGACACTTTAGAAGCACACAGGAAGCAGTCTGGTTGTGTACAAAGGTGTGGATGGTTCAGGTGTAGCAGCAGAGCTCCAGACCAGTCCTGTTGTTGTTTCAGGTGTAGTTCTAGCCCGGGCCTGTCCCAGCATGCAGCCTGCCTAACGGTTACCCAACAACACCCAGGGACGGTGAGCCTCAACTGGGGAGGAGAGGCTGACACTGCCCCGTGTGGACAGAACCACCTCTGTGTCTTACACAATGTAAACAGGGGAATTTAACAATGTGATACAGTATTATGGCTAAGGAACATAATGAACCATATGCTCTGCACAGTAGGACTTTACATACGCAGGATATTATCAGATTATCTCGTGTTGTTATGGAGATGTGATTTACATACAGTAAATTGAATTTCATATTCTTGTCAACCACCGAAATAAGATGCATCTCTGAGGGAATCATAGTGAAAGCAGTTTTACTGTGGTTGAATTAAACCCTAATCAGCATTCGCTTAGCTTAGTGTGTGTGTGTGTGTGTTGTCTTTTAATGGTGGATGAAACATGATTCTTTGCCACCATTAGACTGCAATTACCCGTCCAAATCCTTCGTTCCCGTTCCTCCTCCCCTACCATCGTTTTAATGATACGTACTAGTTCACTTCTCCCTGTGCCTGACATGAAAACCACAAGTTAATAGGCTGCGGTGAAGTCCCAACTCCACTTGGCCGCTGGTGTGATTCTCACTAGTACGTGAGTTTTTGTTTGCCAGTATGAGTCGTGTGTGTTTGCCAGTGTACATTGATAGAGCTGGTATGTGAATGTCAACCTGGATTGTTGTGCTTGGACAGGCTGGGTATTAGGATTAATATCGGTAAGCAGGATCCTGTGCCGGTAACACTCACAGAAAAAACACAGAAAAAATGACATTACAAGACCCGGGAAACATTTTCCTCCTATGTCACACTAATGCAATTCCCCAAAACACACATGTGCAGTAGCAGATTAGCAAAACAATAAAAGGGCACATTATCCAAACCGGTTGTAGCATGGAAGCCACAAAGTCGCCATAAATTCAAAGCGCACGCTTAATTGACACTGCCGACTACACACGTGACCCAAATGCAGTTAATAAACCCTACAAGAAACCCCTACAGTAATAGCCAATCAAATGTTTGCCTCTGATCTGTCATTGTGACTCTTCAGACAGTCACAAATGTGACCGGGCTATGCACAATACACTACCGTTAACAATTCAGAGAGACATGAAGGAAAATTCTATTGTCCTAGAGCCTATTGTCCTAGAGACTATTTTTCTATTCAGTCCCAATGGCACTGAAACCCAAAATCATGACTCCTGTCTCGCATGACAATTCCTAACTTTATTCTGTAATCCATAGGTTGCATTATCAACGCATGTCTCTCACCCATGCATGTGATCAACAAACCGTAGTAGTTATGAATATTTTTTTTAAACGGAGTTGGTCACCGTTAAGATCACTTGCTATTTAAACGATTTCCACCCTTGGTCTCACTGTTTATTCATGAGCTCATTCATTTGAAGGAGGTTCTCTAGCAAGTTTAGCAACTTTGGTAATTTGACAAAGTGTGTGAGAGATTCTGTAACGCTATAGGCGTACTCTTGGTGCACCCTGAGTGCTCTCTGTGTCGAGATAACCGACTGCTGAATTAATTGAGGAACATGATAAAGCTCTGAATTTATGAAAGACCTGTTTGGCAATTCACAACAATGTCATTGTTGTTCAAAGGTAGTTACTCTCATTACTAAATATCAGTTTAATTTACATTGAAATCTTCACATAGTGGCACAGCCAATCCTTACTTTGGGAGAACCCTAGAATTGTGACCATATTTTGGTTTTAAACCCTTTACATTTCCCGGGACTCTCGGGATAAATATGAATTATTCCCGGTATTAAAACATGGTAGATTTTCGGGCAAAAATTAATCCCTACTGGGTATAGAGCACCATGTGGCGTGGTAGTCAGACTCCCCAGATCCTCTCTGATGAGGGGGAGAAGTGGGGTCACAGGAGATGTTGGATGGGGATAGAGAGAGATGGGAGTGTCTGTCGGTGGGGGTACAGTCCTTATCCTAACTTCTCTCAGGACCTGTTAGTTGTTACCCAGAACCTGGGGAGATTAGAGAGGGTTATGAGGAGGTTAGGTTTAGGAGGTCTGGCTCTGCTCACTGACAGAGACAGCCAGGCTGGTGAAGGGGTGGAGAAAGGTCAGGCTAGGCCAGACCAGACCAGGCCAGGGAGAGGCTGTATCTAGTGTCGAGGCAAGGATGGGATCATCGGTACACCCTCATTGACCCCCACACTGAGTTTATCAGTGGGCCCTCTTCTTTCCCCTCCAACGCTGCCCAGGTAGATGTCTCACTGGGACAGTGGTGGAAAGACTACTCTTTGGAGTTTAGGAAACTCCATTATTGGGCACTTTAATCAAATAACACGCCCTCTCACCCCCTCCCCTGAACTAATAAACCATTCTGATATCATTACTGGAACATCCAACATCCAATGATGCCCTTGATTTACAGTCTAAATGAGGCTGTCTATGACTAATACAGCTCTGTGAGTCTACTTTATTAGGTTACTCCTCTTCAGCCTGGATCAGTGTAAATGACTTCTAATGTATCCACTAAGGACACATACATGTTCTCTCGTAATGAACAGTGTGATCCAGATCGAATAGGAATCTAATCTTTCAATCCGGAGCAGGTTAAACATTATTAAAGGACTAAAGAGTCTGAAGCTCTCGCTAATGTAGCTGTCCTCTGTCGGCGTGCTTTGTCTGACTCCTACTCTGTAGTGCTGTCTCTATCTGTCCCTTCCTACTCTATAGCGCTGTCTCTCTTCCTAAAGCTTAATGCTCTATTGTAGCAGGCTAGAAACGGCAGCAGTCTCCTGCTGTTGTGGTTCAAATAACATCTGTCCCCAATGCACCATCTCTCCCCTCACTCTCACGCTCTAGTGGACTAAGATGGCCATGAGCTCTAAATATGTATTTTTTTTTAGAAAGAAGATTTTTGGACATCCTTTGTGGAAGCTTTTAGAAATCCCTTTTTTCCCCATTTTTGGAAAGTAGGAGGCCGTTGGACTCGCTCCCTCAGATGAACTCCCTCCCTGGCGAGGTCCAGACTCCGATGTCTATTAGGAGAGATGTATTCCTTCGTGTTCTCTGTCTCTCCTTCCAGTCGATCTCTTGTTTGTAAACAGACGGGTGGCCCTGACTCCCAGCATGCCACTGTGATTTAAGTCACCCTGCTCCGATACGCTGCCAAAATCTGTCCCACAACCTCCTCTGTTTCTAAATTCTGCTGTGCTTGGCTGCTACTTTAAATGTGAAGTGGACAAAATTGCAATGCTATTAGCCTGTATTCACAGATCATCTAGGATGAGTCGTCTCCCCGTCCCCCCCACCCCTTATTCATTTTGATTTAAATGGCAAACTCCGATGTCAAATATGGGTCCTGAACTCCCAATTTACTGCTAAAAGCCTGGAAGGCTTGTGGAACTTATGGACAGCGGTAAGACAACGCTCAACATTAACCGCCAACACATGTTCTGACTTCTCTGGGTGGAGACCATTTATCATTTAACCCCCCCCCGCCAACCACTAGACAAGTCGGCAACCATGACCTGTGTTAAAAAATGTGATGCGTCTGAAAAAGAGGAGGAGAGAAGGCTAATCCTCCATCGTAGTGCTGCCGTTCCTGTTCTCCACCCTGATCTCTTCAGCAGCAGTCCCCCTAACTGGTCCCAGATGTCTGGTGGTAACAGGCAGGGGGTAGAGGAGGAAGGGGGAGGGCCGTGCTGCTGACTGTGCACTCTCAGGGAGCACAAGCTCCTCCCTCGCCCGTCTGTCTCTTGAGAGTATTTGAGTAAAGTCAAATCTCCAGAGGCTTTCCTCTGTCTTCGCCTGTCTTCCCCTGTCTCCAGCCTCTAGCTCTGCTCCCAGTTCTGGAGGAGCAGTGGTTGGAAGGGGTCAGTCTAATAGGTCTTGCTCGGGTTCTTTGAACTTCGTGTGTGACGATCGAGACGACAGGATATTTCTGTTGTTATGGTAGAGCTGGAACTTAAATAATGTCCTCCCTCACCGGCCACTCTAGCTGTCATCTACTATGTAGATGTTCTTAGGCCCCTAAACATTCCCCCCTGACCCTGCTACCGTGGCAAACATGTTTGCTTATTTTAAATTCTAGGCGATTCCCGTTTTCCATGTTAGTGTTAAAGGAATGCCTTTGCAGCAGTCTTCCTGCTGCAACTCAGACCTCCCTGATGCTGGACGGACAGACGGGATCACACAGGTTTTAGAACCTCTAACTGACCCTTTCCCTGCAGGTGATGCAACACCTCTGGTGGCTGGTGTGGAGATGAGTGGATGGGGAATTTCTCGAGTAATCTCTGGCCAGGCTAGCCACGGTAGCCAGTCACATAATGGGAAAGGCAGCCAGTCACATAATGGGAAAGGCAGCTGTGTCCCGTGCCCTGCATACCCTCTATACACCTCTCTGTGGTGGTTATGGTCTTTACCTCATGTCAAACTCATTCCACGTCGGGTTTGCGCTCCTCCCTTGCACTTGATTGATTGAATTAAGGTCACTGAAGAACTCCCCTCACCTGGTTGTCTAGGTCCATGGAATGAGTTTGACACCCCTGGTCTATGCTGGCAGTAAGAGCAGTTAGTCACTGTTTAGTCCGTGGGTAGTCACTTTGTTCCTGTGGTGGTGGAGGAAAGACCCTTTTTATTGTCTCTACGGAAGATGGATAGCCTAGCTGTGTTGTGTGAGTGGTGTTTGCGTAAGCCAGAGTAGTTTGTTGGCCCAGAGTATTGGTTACCCATGCTGTTTTTAAAGGAGGCTCTTGATCTTTGAGGTCATGTGTTCTTCAGTGAGCTGGCTGTTCAGGCCTAGCAGGGGTCTGTAGCAGGGTCACGTCTAAATACTAACATCTCTTCCAGTGGTCACTCTCAGTGGCTAGCCCAAGCCTGGCCTGGGGGGAGGATGTTCTCACCCCTCTCTCTCCCTGACCTCTAACCTCCAATCTCTCACACCAGCCTGGCAGAAACCTGCTGGTTTGTTCCTCTCTGGCTACTGCTCGCTGACCAACATGGTTCTGAGGAGTCTATGTTTAGTAATGTACTCAAACTGAAGGAACATTCAGGGTCTAGTTCCCGTAGGCGACACCTGGTGAGCAGAGGGGATCCTAGATGCCTACAGTATACCTGGTGAACAGTGGGGATCCTAGATGCCTACAGTACACCTGGTGAACAGAGGGGATCCTAGATGCCTACAGTATACCTGGTGAACAGAGGGGATCCTAGATGCCTACAGTATACCTGGTGAACAGAGGGGATCCTAGATGCCTACAGTATACCTGGTGAACAGAGGGGATCCTAGATGCCTACAGTATACCTGGTGAACAGAGGGGATCCTAGATGCCTACAGTATACCTGGTGAACAGAGGGGATCCTAGATGCCTACAGTACACCTGGTGAACAGAGGGGATCCTAGATGCCTACAGTATACCTGGTGAACAGAGGGGATCCTAGATGCCTACAGTATACCTGGTGAACAGAGGGGATCCTAGATGCCTACAGTATACCTGGTGAACAGAGGGGATCCTAGATGCCTACAGTATACCTGGTGAACAGAGAGGTACTGAGTTCCCAAACATCTCTGCATCATAACTGTTGCGTAACGGAGGTGTAATATGCCACGTGTTGTCGTCCATCACAAACACCAACTAAGACCCTGAATGTTCCCTCAGATCGTTAGGCTCACGTCAACGTGTGAGTTATGTTGCTTATTAATGTTCTGTAAAGCTAGTGTTTGGTGTTTATTGACGTTTTGTAAAGCCAGGCTTACGATTGGTTTGTCACAGAGGTGTAGAATGTTACCATTATTTACCAGTCTTTGTAATGCAGAGTTCATTTAAAAAAAAAAAAAAATGTGTACCTTTTATTTAACTAGGCAAGTCAATTAAAAACAAATTCTTATTTACAATGACGGCCTAGGAACAGTGGGTTAACTGCCTTGTTCAGGGGCAGAACGACAGATTTTTTTCGTTGTCAGCTCGGGGTTTCGATCTAGCAACCTTTCGGTTATTGGCCCAACGCTCTAACCACTAGCCTACCTGCCGCAACATTATACAGAGCCGACAGATTAGTCTAGACTAATGTATGTTAGTTTTCCCATCAACGTGAACGACAACACTACATCACAACAATATGCACTGTTCTTAGATTTAAACTGAACAAATGGGCTCAGAAATAGTGGCTCAAAATCTAACATTTTATTTTCTACTTTGTGTTTATCGTTGTACTCTGTGCTGGCCAGTAGGCTACATTCTGGCCAACACATTCCGCTTGCTGGCGAATACATACATTCAGCACTAAACGTACAACAAGGTGTTTGAGAACAAAGCACATGGGGAGGCCTAATGACTGATCATAAAAACCCTTTATTGGACTTGAAAATAGTCTATTTTTCACAGGTCCAGTTAACAAGGAGGAGAGGAGAGTACTATGTAGGGAATAGGATGCCATTTCAGACCTAGCCCAGCCTAAAGGGGATGCAGGATTAGGACTAGGCAAGGCTAGAGTACCCACAGCTACAGAAACTGAGTTAAGTTGAACCTGTCCAGAGATATCTCCATATCCATCAAGCGCCACATTCCTGACTGGTGAAACCCTACAGAGCTAGCCTGGCAGTCTGACCGGATTGTGGGTGGGAGGCCAACTCGGCCCTCTTACAAACAGAGGAATTTAGGCACTTCACCTTTAACCCCTAAACCCTGACCCATACTGGGATGGGAGAGCCAGGTCAGGTGACTGGCAGCATCACATGACTTGGTTGAGGCTGTTTGTTGTTGTACCTTAGAACATAAATGGCACCCTATTCCCTCAATGGTACAGTACTTTTGACCAGAGCCTATGGGGATGCCATTTCGGGTGCCACCTAATTAGTTCTCTTGGGGAAGATGTTAAAGTTGATTTGGTTCATGTCAGTGTTTTCAGTTCCATGCCAAACTATTTAGCTGTATTCCCTCCGCATTAGTACCTTTTCATTACATGTCTTGTTTTGTGCTGCGTCAGTCAACATCAGGCTGAAGGTATTGACTCGAAGCATTCAGACTTTCTAAATTCCATTTCCCCCCGATGCTCTAGAAGCCACATAATAATCATGCTCTGATAATCATTCTCTTTTATCCAACAGGGCTGCAGCTCTTACATTACTGGGCTAATTGTCCTTCCATCTTACCATCCAATTATTTGTGTTTGTATAAATTGTCTTTCCATTCTAGTCAGCAGTCTGTCCATGTGGCCTGGATCTCGGTGAGATGCCACCCTTTTCGCTCGCTCTCTCTCTCTCTTTCTCTCTCGCTTGTGTTTCTCAGATAGTTCAGAGACTCTTTCTTGACCCTCAACTTTGTTAGTTTGGAAAGGACTTTGGGATTCAGTGGGGGGAATGTGTTGTTCAGTTTCATCAGTGTGTCGCGTGCCTGGGGTTTTGGGACAAGGTGTGCCTGGGGTTTTGGGACAAGGTGTGCCTGGGGTTTTGGGACAAGGTGTGCCTGGGGTTTTGGGACAAGGTGTGCCTGGGGTTTTGGGACAAGGTGTGCCTGGGGTTTTGGGACAAGGTGTGCCTGGGGTTTTGGGACAAGGTGTACCTGGGGTTTTGGGACTAAAGGCGGGACAGTGGAGGGAAGTGTTGGTGCACCAGTCCACCTCGGTAATGAGATGAAGCAGTACAGCCTCAATGTGTTTCCCATCAGCAGACTTGCACTTGTGGCATAAATTCCTCCCCATAATAAAAGCCTGTCTGGCTTCAATCTAAATAATTATACTTCCTGCTGCCTCGACCCGACAACTAAGAATAATTTCTGCACCCTACTTTGATGATATTCAGAAGCTTTTGGAAGATTTCTTAAAAACAAGAGTTGAAAGCAGCAGTGAAACAGAAAAGGGTGTCTACGGGTATTTTCCAGACTCTCTCTGACAGGGTCGGCAGGGCAGGAGCTGGAGCCGGCAGGGCAGGAGCTGGAGCCGGCAGGGCAGGAGCTGGAGCCGGCAGGGCAGGAGCTGGAGCCGGCAGGGCAGGAGCTGGAGCCGGCAGGGCAGGAGCCGGCAGGGCAGGAGCTGGAGCCGGCAGGGCTGGAGCTGGAGCCGGCAGGGCTGGAGCTGGAGCCGGCAGGGCAGGAGCTGGAGCCGGCAGGGCAGGAGCTGGAGCCGGCAGGGCAGGAGCTGGAGCCGGCAGGGCAGGAGCTGGAGCCGGCAGGGCAGGAGCCGGCAGGGCAGGAGCTGGAGCCGGCAGGGCTGGAGCTGGAGCCGGCAGGGCAGGAGCTGGAGCCGGCAGGGCAGGAGCTGGAGCCGGCAGGGCAGGAGCTGGAGCCGGCAGGGCTGGAGCTGGAGCCGGCAGGGCTGGAGCTGGAGCCGGCAGGGCAGGAGCTGGAGCCGGCAGGGCAGGAGCTGGAGCCGGCAGGGCAGGAGCTGGAGCCGGCAGGGCAGGAGCTGGAGCCGGCAGGGCTGGAGCTGGAGCCGGCAGGGCTGGAGCTGGAGCCGGCAGGGCTGGAGCTGGAGCCGGCAGGGCAGGAGCTGGAGCCGGCAGGGCAGGAGCTGGAGCCGGCAGGGCAGGAGCTGGAGCCGGCAGGGCAGGAGCTGGAGCCGGCAGGGCAGGAGCTGGAGCCGGCAGGGCTGGAGCTGGAGCCGGCAGGGCTGGAGCTGGAGCCGGCAGGGCAGGAGCTGGAGCCGGCAGGGCAGGAGCTGGAGCCGGCAGGGCAGGAGCTGGAGCCGGCAGGGCAGGAGCTGGAGCCGGCAGGGCAGGAGCTGGAGCCGGCAGGGCAGGAGCTGGAGCCGGCAGGGCAGGAGCTGGAGCCGGCAGGGCTGGAGCTGGAGCCGGCAGGGCTGGAGCTGGAGCCGGCAGGGCAGGAGCTGGAGCCGGCGGGGTGGCTTCTATATGAAAATCCACAGCAGAGCTGGCCAGACTGGGTTCTGTGGCTTGTGGTTCTGTACCTTCTAAAGCTGTGGCTAGAGTTGCACATTTTATGGAATATTCAGAGGTGGAAACTTTCTGTGAGAATATATGGGTATTAACGGAAATATATGAAAATTCATATCATTTAAATATAGACTTTTTTTGCATTGGGTATATTTACCATATCATATAGAGACAAACATAAACCTTTTACCTAATCATAAGTAGACATAATTGAAAATGATTCAATCCTCCCAATATACATTTTTAAAAGCAATTTAGTAACGAATTACGAACTTTAATTAAATGAATTGACTCTTCACATGGGATGATTTCACTGAACAATGAAAGAAAGGGAATATTGAATGATCCCCAATGATCCATTGGGAGATGCAAAAACATTTTCAACATACATCTGTAAAATGATTAAACTAAAGCTTTGGTTGTCCTCCTCTCAGGCTTCCATGTCTTCTCACTAGACCGCCTCAATGTCCACCTCTTGAACATCAGACTCTGAGGCCTCATCTTCCCTTGTCACTTTCCAACCTTGTTGAGGATGGCTTGTTGTCAGGCTCAACAAGCCTCAAATTTGCACGGATGGACACCAATTTTTCAACTCTTGTATTGGTCAGCTTTGGTGTGTGTGTTCCCAAACAAGGACCAGTTGCGCTCTGAGGCAGCTGATGTTTGTGGGATTTGGAGGATGATGGAGGAAACGGGAAAGAGCCTCAGATCCACAAAGTCCCACCAGGTGGCTGATGAGATGTTGGCACGACTGCCATTTTGCATCTCCATCCCAAAGCCCTTGCTTGGAAGTGTAGTTTGCCAGACTGCTAAGAACCTTGTCCTCATCCATGCCAAGGTAGCGAGACACGGTAGTGATGACACTGTAGGCCTTGTTGATCTCTGCACCAGACAGGATGCTCTTGCCAGCATACTTGGGGTCCAACATGTACGCTGCGGCGTGCATGGGCTTCAGGCAGAAATCTTCACACTTTTTGATGCATTTCAGAACTGCAGTTAACTCTGTTTGGAGCAACAGTAAAGTGGGCAGGGCTGTACGGATTTCTTCTCTTACGTCTGCAAGCAGAGTCTGAACATCAGACAGGATGGCATTGTCTCTCTCAATCCGTGCAATGGCTATTGCTGTAGGTTTCAGGAGTTTCAGGCTGCTTACCACTCTCTCCCAAAATACATCATCCAGGAGGATCCTCTTGATGGGGCTGTCCATGTCGGCAGACTGTGATATGGCCAATTCTTGGAGAGACTCCTTCCCCTCCAGTAGACTGGAGGAGATGTTTGCATGATGACAACACCACCCCAACGGGTGCTGATGGGCAGCTTCATTTTGGTGCTCTTATTCTTCTGACTTTGCTTGGTGAGGTAGATTGCTGCTATAACTTGATGACCCTTCACATACCTAACCATTTCCTTGGCTCTCTTGTAGAGTGTATGCATTGTTTTCAGTGCCATGATGTCCTTGAGGAGCAGATTCAATGCATGAGCAGCACAGCCAATGGGTGTGATGTGAGGGTAGGACTCCACCACTTCAGACCAAGCAGCCTTCATGTTTGCAGCAGTGTCTGTCACCAGTGCAAATACCTTCTGTGGTCCAAGGTCATTGACGACTGCTTTCAGCTCATCTGCAATGTAGAGACCAGTGTGTCTGTTCCTTGTGTCTGTACTCTTGTAGAATATGGGTTGAGGGGTGGAGTTGTAGTCAATTATTCCTTGTCCACAAACATTTGACCACCCATCAGAGATGATTGCAATACAGTTTGCTTTCTCTATGATTTGCTTGACTTTCAACTCTGCACCCAGCAAATGAGTAGATAAATCATGTCTGGTTGGAGGGTGTATGCTGGGTGAAGAACATTCAGAAATCTCTTCCAATACACATTGCCTGTGAGCATCTGAGGTGAATGAGCTGCATACACAGCTCGAGCAAGACATTCATCAGCATTTCTCTGACTACGTTCCTCCAGTGAGTCAAAAAGAGCTTCTGATTCCAGGAGGACCACGAGCTGTTGCTATCGATAAAGTGTCTGATTCATCATTTTCAACTCGACTAGAAGTAATAGGACTTTTGTCAGAGGTTGCTTGTTGTAAGTGCTGAGGGAACTTTATGCCCTTGGCCAGATGATTCTGCATCTTTGTTGTATTCTTCACATATGATTTGGCACAGTATTTGCAAATGTACACAGCTTTTCCTTCTACATTAGCTGCAGTGAAATGTCTTCACACATCAGATAGTACCCGTGGCATTTTCCTGTAAAGATTAGACAAAAATATGTAAAAAATATATATAACATTCCATGTACAAATAAATAGTTAAGCAAATTTGATTAAACTCCTTTTTAAGATAAATGTTTAATTTTTTTCCCCCCCGTTTTATTTCACCTTTCATTCATTCATATATACAGTGCCTTGCGAAAGTATTCGGCCCCCTTGAACTTTGCGACCTTTTGCCACATTTCAGGCTTCAAACATAAAGATATAAAACTGTATTTTTTTGTGAAGAATCAACAACAAGTGGGACACAATCATGAAGTGGAATGACATTTATTGGATATTTCAAACTTTTTTAACAAATCAAAAACTGAAAAATTGGGCGTGCAAAATTATTCAGCCCCCTTAAGTTAATACTTTGTAGCGCCACCTTTTGCTGCGATTACAGCTGTAAGTCGCTTGGGGTATGTCTCTATCAGTTTTGCACATCGAGAGACTGAAATTTTTTCCCATTCCTCCTTGCAAAACAGCTCGAGCTCAGTGAGGTTGGATGGAGAGCATTTGTGAACAGCAGTTTTCAGTTCTTTTCACAGATTCTCGATTGGATTCAGGTCTGGACTTTACCTTGGCCATTCTAACACCTGGATATGTTTATTTTTGAACCATTCCATTGTAGATTTTGCTTTATGTTTTGGATCATTGTCTTGTTGGAAGACAAATCTCCGTCCCAGTCTCAGGTCTTTTGCAGACTACATCAGGTTTTCTTCCAGAATGGTCCTGTATTTGGCTCCATCCATCTTCCCATCAATTTTAACCCTCTTCCCTGTCCCTGCTGAAGAAAAGCAGGCCCAAACCATGATGCTGCCAACACCATGTTTGACAGTGGGGATGGTGTGTTCAGCTGTGTTGCTTTTACGCCAAACATAACGTTTTGCATTGTTGCCAAAAAGTTCAATTTTGGTTTCATCTGACCAGAGCACCTTCTTCCACATGTTTGGTGTGTCTCCCAGGTGGCTTGTGGCAAACTTTAAACTACACTTTTTATGGATATCTTTAAGAAATGGCTTTCTTCTTGCCACTCTTCCATAAAGGCCAGATTTGTGCAATATACAACTGATTGTTGTCCTATGGACAGAGTCTCCCACCTCAGCTGTAGATCTCTGCAGTTCATCCAGAGTGATCATGGGCCTCTTGGCTGCATCTCTGATCAGTCTTCTCCTTGTATGAGCTGAAAGTTTAGAGGGACGGCCAGGTCTTGGTAGATTTGCAGTGGTTTGATACTCCTTCCATTTCAATATTATCGCTTGCACAGTGCTCCTTGGGATGTTTTAAGCTTGGGAAATCTTTTTGTATCCAAATCTGGCTTTAAACTTCTTCACAACAGTATCTAGGACCTGCCTGGTGTGTTCCTTGTTCTTTATGATGCTCTCTGCGCTTTTGACGGACCTCTGAGACTATCACAGTGCAGGTGCATTTATACGGAGACTTGATTACACACAGGTGGATTGTATTTATCATCATTAGTCATTTAGGTCAACATTGGATCATTCAGAGATCCTCACTGAACTTCTGGAGAGAGTTTGCTGCACTGAAAGTAGGGGCTGAATAATTTTGCACGCCCAATTTTTCAGTTTTTGATTTGTTAAAAAAGTTTGAAATATCCAATAAATGTCGTTCCACTTCATGATTGTGTCCCACTTGTTGTTGATTCTTCACAAAAAAATACAGTTTTATATCTTTATGTTTGAAGCCTGAAATGTGGCAAAAGGTCGCAAAGTTCAAGGGGGCCGAATACTTTCGCAAGGCACTGTATATATGGAAACAGGTGAATTAACACTCCTCAGTTCGCAGGCTCAAGCAAGCTAAAACCCACATGGTAACAAAAACTAACTAGCAGAAGTTGCTAACAAATTAGAAATGATTTATACACACTTTGCTGTAGGCTACTATTTACTAGTTAACAAAAAATCATGTATGTCATATAAAATATATTCATCCCACCCAGTATTGTAATCAAAACTTACCAGAAAGCATGTTGTCCTTGACTGTGACAGTGTAGCAGTGTGGGCTCATTAGTGTGCAAGATCTTGAGAATCAGCTGTACATGTGTTGGAAGAATGCACTGTGCATGCAGAGGGTTGCAATTCCATTGAATTGGGGATGGTTTAACCAAAATATGACGCAATACCTAGAATTGCCTTATATGTATCCCACAAAAAAGCTTAACTTTTTTTTTTTAATGAATTTTAGCAAAATTCCCAGACTTAACTTCCCATGGAAAATTTCTGGGAAATTTACCGGAAAGTTTCCGACCCTTTGCAAACCTAGCTGTGGCCATCTGTATATGTAGCAAGGAGTGCAGCAGTTTGCTTTCAGAACAGCGTTATTAAAACTGTGTTGTGTCCTGTCATTAGATTCCGTCATTAGTGTAGTGGGGAGGAGATGCAGAAAGTCATTAGTCGGCCTGGGAGGTTGGGTCAGTACAGTGGTGCACAAAATACTCCCACTGAAACTATTAGCACAGAGAATTGTCCCCCCCAAAAATACTTTAGCACACTTTTCCAGCAGAGGGAACACATCTATACCACGTGACCATATGGTTATCCCACTTGCATATGCTATTACGTCAAACACATACACCCAGGCAAGTGTCCACCCCAGGAGGGACTATGACTCGTGGCCCATTGCCATGGAAGTGGTGGATGCCCCCCCCCCCCCCCCCCCCCCCCCCCCCCCCCGTAGGACCTCTAGTTCCTGTTCCTGCAGCACTGTGCTTCACACTGTCCGGACAAACTTCCTCCTTGGATCTGGATCAACACAGCTAGCAGTACAGACATGTCCTGAGAGGAAGGTCACAGGATGAGTTTATTATGCCTGAGCAGTCCTCTCACTATCATACTGTTTCTCTGTTTCTGGCATTCTCTGTCTCTCCATGTCTCTCTTTATTTATCTTCCTGCCATTGTCAAGCTGGATAGATAGTAGCTACCTAATGTCATTTTCAGTGAGTGTTTTACATTTTACAAGAGGAAGTGAATGAGAGAAATTGTGCAAATGAACAAAGTTGTGATGAATGCTTTTCTGAAGGAAGAGCATTATGTGTATAAGGAGCAGAGGGGAGAAGAAAGGGGGGGGGGGGGTGCTAGTAGGAAGTACAGGGAAAGAAATGGCATCTGTACAGAACTCATCCAGAGCTTTTTGACTTCTCAAACACGGCAGAAAGACGTAAGATATCTGATGGCAAAAATGTTGTGGTGAATTGCATACAGGTGTAACTTCATCACCTCATGTGCGCTGCACAACAGAGACTTACCGATAGATATACAATGCTTTGGACTAACCAGCTCCCGCTTTCTCATGTTATGCTATTTACAAACAAACACGTGACTGGCTCAACTGTTCATAATGTGAGGGGTGGAATGAAAAGGGCAATCTGCTTTGTCTCCGAACGTAATGCACAAGTTGACTGTAGGTATTAACTTAAAAAGTTGCTATAAATATTCAAATGTATTGAACAACTTCAAAGAAGTAGTTTTGACAGTATTGAAAAACCATCCTGTGTTTTTTTTCTCCAAATACCCCAGTATATCGTATACCGCCTAAGCCTAGACATATTGGGTTGGTTGAAATGTTTTTATATATTTTTAAAAAAAAATAGTTTTGCTTGAACACACTCCGTTGCCCTTGCTTGCAGACAGCGAGTCGTGTACAACTGAAGCTCAGAATGATCGGTATTCCAACTGTAATCCCATCCTGGTGTTTGATTACAACTGTTCTTCCTGTGGCTCTGGTCCACCCCACTGACTGCAGAGCTACACCAGACCAGCACAGCACTCGTCAGGCTTTCTCTACGGCCCAGAGTGCAACAGGGTCTGCCACAAGTTCAGCCCAGTTGAAGCTTTGTTCTGAAGTGGAGGGAAAGGATTTCACAGTAAACAAGCTGCGGAGTTTTAATGATAAACTTCCCTTTGTCCTCAACTCCTTGTGTGGGTGTTTCTTTAGAGTGGGACTGGTAAACAGTCAGTACGCTGTGACTCTGGTCCCATTTTGGCCATGGTTTGGCTTGGCAGGCAGGCAGGGCCTCCCCAACAGCAGCTGTCTAAGCAGTACCAGTAAAGCGGGACAGCTCTGTCAGCACTGTCAGCACAGACAGGAACGCCCCACACACACACACACCCCCACGCTGTCAGCTCTGCTCTGCCCTCTCAGCGTTTTATTAATGACTCTAGGACTGCAATCTGGAATGTATTGGCAGCTTCACTATTCTGTTGTGTTGATGTCCCAAGTCTGGAATAAAGTTAATCTGTGTTCATGTTGTCATCTTGCAGTTTTATGTGTGTTTTGGTCATTTGTCCATTTTTAAAAACATGAAGGGTTGATGCTTGCTTTACCCAGGGGTAGAGTTAGAGGAGTTTGGACTAAGACCTGTTGACGTGTATGGTAATGAGCACTGCGTACATTTCTTGCTACAAATAAAACCTTTATGTATTGTGTTCTTTCAAAGGAAAACATCTGCTCACCATTTGAGGCTCATATGCTTCAAGTGAAGTGTCCCTGAGAGCTAAGCTGTTCTAAGTAGTTCTGTTCCGTGAGCAGTTGTTTTCTCCTGTCTCCCAGAGGCCTTAAGGGGTTCTATATTTTCTGTGTTTCAGTTCTTAGCAGTTCTGTTCTGGGTTTCAGAAAAGGCTCTAACCAGTTCTATGTCTCCTGTTGTGTTTCAGAGGAGGTCGACTACAGCAGCTATGGGACTCACTCTCTGACACGAAAGAAGAAGGCTGTGGTGGCGCTGCGGAATGACGTCAACAGGAAGCGACCTCACATCCGTATTGGCATGCCGCAGGACTTCCGGCCAGTCTCCTCCATCATCGATGTGGACATCTTGCCAGAGTCCCACCGCCGCGTTCGCCTCTACCGCCATGGTTCTGACAAACCCCTGGGGTTCTACATCCGGGATGGGACAAGCGTACGAGTGACGCCCCATGGCCTGGAGAAGGTGCCTGGGATTTTTATCTCCCGCATGGTGCCTGGGGGCCTGGCTGAGAGCACTGGCCTGCTGGCCGTCAATGACGAGGTCCTGGAGGTCAATGGCATTGAGGTGACTGGGAAGACGCTAGACCAGGTAACGGACATGATGATCGCCAACAGTCACAACCTGATTGTCACAGTGAAGCCGGTGAACCAGCGGAACAATGTGGTGCGAGCCAGCCGGATATCCGGCAGCTCCGGTCAGTCGTCAGACAGCAGCGGTTCCACTGGCTACCCCAGCCTGTCCACCGCAGCAATGGCGACCGGTGCCCATGGCTACCCCGACGAGCTGGAAAGCGATGAGGAGTCAGACATCGTTATTGAGAGCACCCTCAAGCGGCCGTCGAGGCGCTCCAGCGCATCAATGGTGTCCGTGGCTTCAAGAACGTCACGCTCCCATACCCAAGCCCCTCCCCAGGCCCCCGTGGAACCCACCAACCCCCCAATCCGACCCCTCTCTGTGGTTTCCACCACCTCCTCCCACTCCCAGCCCAGCCTCAATGGCCTTTCTCACCACGGCAGCCTCAGCTACATGCTGCACAGGGACCTGAACCTCCAGCAGCCCCAGTTACAGAACCCGCAGCATCACCAAACCCAGCACCACAGCAGCAACCCAGCCCTCCGGGAGAGCAACAGCAGCCTGCACAAAATCCTCAGCACCATGAGGACGGACCCTCGACATAGCCTGGCTCTGCCCCGGGGAGGGGTGGAAGAGGATGGCACCGTCATCACCCTATAATACACACACACCTACACTAATAATACACACATACACACACACATTGGACGTGAGCTGGAGCATCCCCTGCCCGGTATACCCACCATGAGAATGAACGTTGTTCCTCAAACCTCCTACTAATTTTGTTACATTTTTTATAAAACAAATAAGGACAGTTTATTCTGTATTGTTTGAGTTTTAAGGTTTTCAATGTCTTGTAAATGAGCATTTTAGGCCACTAATGTGTAGGCCTGATGGGGTTCACCTGCTATCCTTTAGTAGCCACTTTTAATCTGAACCTCTATCTCCTTTTTGGGACCAACTTTGAGCTTTTGTTTTTAAGAAAAATTCAATGTTTCTGTACAATGCTGCCTGTCTACTGATTCTCTATATCTGTATTTTACATGTGGATTCACAGGTGATTTATATTCTCCAATAAATTATTCTAAGCTTTAATAAGGAGAAGTGTTGGATCATCACATGTACTAAAACTCTTACTTCCCTTACCAGCAGTCATTTATACCTGGTACATTTTGAACTGCTATCAAGCAATACTTCCTACACTGAACATAGTCTATATCCTGTTTCGTCTTCTCCACTGGTTGTCTGTTTTTGGAGCTCCAGGAATGCAACATGCTCTCTGGAAAAAAGCCACTATCTGACTAGCACCCCTCTCACTTCACCGCTAATGAATCCTTATCTTTACTGTTTACTCACCTGCTTAGCTGTGAACCCTGTTAGTTACAGCAGGCAGGGGGATGTGAACCCTGTTACAGAAGACAGGGGGATGTGAACCCTGTTACAGCAGGCAGGACTGCTAAAAGGTGAAGGTGATAACACCTGAATCTGCATCTGCTTAACCTCACTCATTCACTTTCCTACACTGTGTTGGGCACACACATTGAGACCCATGTATGGATCCAGTGGAACTTTGGTTAACAAGCGTCATCTATCCATCCATGGTATGGTTAACTTTCATAGAGTACATGGATTCTGTGGGACACTAAGCCATCATCCATAGGTGGTTTGATTTTTGTATGGGATTCTTCTCACCATTATTCACATTGTAGTTCAAGGCTTTTAAGCTGTCAAGGTTTGCAAAGTATTATTTTTTAAAGTCTTATTGTTGTTTCAACGCTTTAAATCTCCAGGATTAACATAGGGTGATAATCCAATTTTGGTTCACAAATATGTCATTTGTGTTGCTCTTTCCTTTTCCTCTCCCCATAGGCTGCTTTGGTTACCTTGACACTGTTCTTATGACCATAGTGCGGTTATTCCATGCATATCTTTACTGTGCACAGTCAGTTCAACCCTGTTGAGTAGTGCTATAATGTGTTGGTCACTTCCCCCTTCTGGTAGTACCCTGTACCATCGATTGTGTGAGCCAACATATTCACGCCTAGGAAATATTACAGGTTTTATATTTATTACAGAAACATCTAGATTTTTCTGGAATAATGTCTATTGTTTTACTGTCTTTTTAATGTACATACGGATTTTATAATAGATTTTTACAAGGGAAAAAGAATGACATAAGAACAAATAATTCCATGAGGTGTTATGGTACGAGGATGATTATGATGGGGAATATTTCAGCATATCATGTAAACTGGACTGTTTTTATTCTATGGGATGATGATGATGCTGTACAGACATTGCTATACATTCTCCACACTTATTGGAGAAAAGGTTTGTAAAACACTTTGTGCCTTTTTAATTCATTTTAGTCCAGATATGTACTGAGCACTCAAATGTAAACAACAATTGAATGGATATTAGGGCTTGATCTGTAATTGCTCAATCAATATTTAGTAGGCCTAGATGCTCTTTCAACATAGTAAACCGTAAGTATCACTTCAACTAATTTCCACAGTTGAAATTCAAACCCTTAATGCAATTAATTTGAATTGTATTGTGAATATTGTGTTTATATTTTCTTACTGTTTTGTACGTTTTGGGAGATACATTTTGAAATAAAGGTTTAAAATGCACTTGCTGTCCAGATTTTCATTCCAATTTTCTACTGTGGAAAGTTGACTCATTGTTTCCTGTGTTTTTACACGTTTCTAATGGCGATTGAGTCATCAGATTTCAGTATTCAACTTCAGAGGAAATTAGTGAGAAATAGCCCTGATTTAACATTGCTCCTTTTCGCTTAGCTCTACTTGATCCTTGTAAGCCGCCATCAACATATTCAACCACGTGATTTAATCAGCTGACAATCATAACACGGTAGCTGAAAACAACAAAAATAAACAAAAGGGGGAAAGATGGAGCCTAGGATGGAAAATAGGGTAGATGTTCTCTCCCCGCTGGAGGAGTCCAGTGCCGAGGTGAGTCGGGACAGTGGCATCGTGTCGCAGAGTGTGAGCAGTTTATCCATGTTGAGTGAGGCCCTAAGCAATGGTACCGTGTCGCAAAGCCCCAGCTTCGACGCAGCAGTCTTGCGGAGTCCGAGCTTCAACTCCGAGGAACCCGACACGGACCCAGACCACAACGAGGAGGATGATATCCTGAGACACACTACCCTAAGTTACTCCTCTTACATCAGAGATACTGCTGGAGACGAGGTTAGTATTAATCAACCTTTCTGATGGATGTAAAATATATAATACTGTCTATGCTGGGAGGTGCAATAGCGCTAGCCAAAGCTAGCTATAACTGGATACGCGTGACAAGAGAAATGTCACTTGACTGGTTATAACCATATCCTGCTTTCTATACCCCACAGATCCTGGGTTTGGAGAAAAGTCTGGAGGAAATGCTTACTAGGGTGGATGAATTTGTTGGAATGCTTGACATGGTACGTGCTCAAAGATCGGCAGTATTTGAAATATGTATTTCGTTTACTTGAGTAATTTGTATTACACAAGGCTGAACTGCACTCTATTGTGTTTTTTAACAAGATACTTTCAGGAGCTGTAATTTGTATTTTCAAAATACTAAAATCCTTTTCTATACAATTTATTTTTTTATAGCGCTTCAGTTTTGTGGGCCCCTCACCCTGCATTGGTATCAGAAGTCTGATGGCACTATGGTGTGATAAAATAATCTGCGAAATCAGGGCTGTCCAACCCTGATCCTGGAGAGCTGCCATCCTGTAGGTTTTCACTCCAACCCTAATCTAGCACACCTGATTTGTAATAATTAGCTGGTTGATAAACTGAACCAGGTTAGTTACAACTGTGGTTGGAGCGAAAAGATACAAGGTACCTCTCCAGGAACAGGGTTGGACACCCCTGTGCCGAATTAACTGCATATAATTGTATATGTAAAAATGGACATTTGCAAAACATGCTGAGTATTATTGTAATGAGTTCTGACTGACACAAGGCTTATAATACCCAGTGTGCTTTGCAGTTCATTTTGGTATGTTCATTTTCACATTTTGGTAATTTAACTGACGCTTATCCAGAGTGACTAACAGTCAGTGCATTCAACTAGAGCAAGTCAAATGTTTCTGTAGCCGTTACTTATTGAGAATGTTGTTGCTGTTTGGGCCGACTACTTGGAAATGTATTTCTGTATTTTGTAGTTTGATACATAGCTTTTTATGGTATATTGTAATTTGTGCGCATCCCTGTATGTGCTGCTCATGTCTGTGAAAGTGGGTGAGAGATACAATTTTCTTGTTCTGGTTATAGATCCGCAACGACACATCACAGATTGTCAACGAGAACCTACCTCAAATACATAGAAAATCAGAAGAGATGAGACAAATATACAGAAAGATTGACAAGTTGGATGTAAGTGTGATTTACTTAACGTAATTGTTAATGACCAGGATGATGTCATTGAAATCCTGACATGATCTGTGTACCAAATGACACCCTATTCTCTATATTTGGTGCACAGATATGGTAGTTCTGTATCTGACCCTGTTCCCTGGTGTTGTGTCCAGGTGTTTGTGAAGATGGTGGGTGCCAATGTGAATGTCATGGAGGAGCATGTCACTCAGGCAGAGAAGGAACAAGGAACCCTGCCGGGCGCCTTCAGAAAGATCTTCCGTACCATTAGTGTCCCGAGCTTTCTAAATGTGAGGAGTCAATCAATCAATGCACATCTCAGTCAACCATTAAGGCAATATCCATTTGGAGTGTAAATGCTGTATTCCTATACTTAATCACTATCCCCCTGAACCAGTATCTCTGTGTTTTTTTTATTTTATTTAACCATTATTTAACTAGACAAGTCAGTTCTGAACAAATTATTATTTACAATGACGGCTTAACCTGGCCTAACCCGCACAATGCTGGGCCAATTGTGCGCCGCCCTATGGGACTCCCAATCACGACCGGGTGTGTTACAGCCTGGAATCGAACCAGGGTCTGTAGTGACGCCTCTAGCAAAGTCTTCTGTAACACCCAAGAAGTTCCAACTCAAACTGTCATTCACCAGCTCTGCAAGCGTTATAATGTCAAAATACATTTGCTGATCACCAATTGTGGAGTTTCGCTGAGCAACTATCTTCATTTTCTCCAGTTACGGCCGGTATGTACTTCCAAAAAAAGGTATAAATAAGAATGTACAAGCATCTGAAAAAAAAGCCTATTTGGCACCTCCAATCACTCATTATTGCCACGCACAGGTCGGAAGTCTATAACAGCTCAAAACATTGGAGGTGCCGAAGAGGCATTTTTTCAGTTGCTTATACAAAATGTCCATAACGTCAGTACATCAAAATCAAATGTTTCTTGTCACATGGGGGCAGCAGGTAGCCTAGTTAGAGTGTTGGACTAGTAACCGAAAGGTTGCAAGATCGAAACCCCAAGCTGACAAGGTAAAAATCTGTCGTTCTGCCTTTGAACAAGGCAGTTAACCCACTGTTCCTAGGCCGTAATTGAAAATAATAATTTGTTCTTAACTGACTTGCCTAGTTAAATAAAAGTTTAAAAAATACATGAAATGCTGAATACAACAGTTGTAGACCTTACTGTGAAACACGACCCTGCCAAGCGACACACTGCTTGCTTAGTCCGGAAGCCAGCCGGACCAATGTGTCAGAGGGAACACTATACAACTGGTGACTGAAGTCAGCGTGCATGCACCTGGCCCGCCACAAGGAATCGCTAGAGCGCGATGGGACAAGGACATCCCGACCAGCCAAACCCTCCCCTAACCTGGACAACGCTGGCCCAATTGTGCGCCGCCTCATGGGTCTCCCGGTCGTGGCTGGCTGCGACACAGCCTGGGGTCGAACCCGGGTGTGTAGTGACGCCTTAGACTGCTGTGCCACTCGGGAGACTCTATAATAATTACATTTTAGTTGTCCATTGCTCTGTGGATATATTTGTATTTTCAGAACTGCATTGTTGGTTAAGGGCTTGTAAGTAAGCATTTAACGGTTGTATTTGGCACGTGACTTAATTTATTTCCATAACTTTTGTCTCTACAGAAACCAGCCAGCCCCAGTAGGCAGCAGCATCAGGAGCTTCCCCCAGTGTTGAGAACAGATGATTATTTCATCTCACACCCAGGACACTGAAAGCTTGTCTCAAATAGCACCCTATTCCTTACATATTGTATTACCCATTGCTTTCTGGTCAACAATAGTGCACTATATAGGGAATAGGGTGCCATTTTAGGAGGCTATTTGAAACAGATGCCTGCAGCTCCCACACATCGCACATGCAATGGTCAGCCTGACTCCTCTTCAGGTGACCTCAGTCTGTATGGTTGTCTTAACTGGACCAGAGCCATAGATGGATACGGCTCTGGACCTGACTATAGACAATAATACTAGTGTCCTCTGGACTGGAGGATCTGACAGTACAACAGTTTCAACAAGCAATATAGTGTTGGCTCTCAAGACGCTGAAGAAATCAGACGATGCGGACACCTGAAAAAGGAAAATTGTGTTATTGATCTGAAGACTTCTTCAAGACTCTGTTTTTCAAGTGCCTCTGAGTGTTTCCCTTTATTTTATTGCGTGGTCACCTGTTGAATTAAATTGCTATAAGGAAAATGTTATTAATTGTCACACTTGTACTCTCACCAATCGTATGATTTGAAGTATATGATGTTCAAGCTTGAGTAAACCTTAACATGATGTTTTTGTAATGCTATTGTTTCCTGTTTGTATGGCCTAATACTGGAGTGGAATTGGCACTTAGTCATTCTCAACACACTGCACCAAGCAACATTTATTTGTTGAACATATTTTGTAATAGTTGTATATTCTTTGATACTTTTGTCACTCATGATCATCATACTAAATAATTATCAACAAAGTGGTTTCTTCCTTATTGACTTTATCAGTAAACCATCTGGAAAGCTGTTACTGAGTTTCACACCACCACAGATATCAAAATATATCAGAGGAATACACAGCTAGCTGCTACATAAAGCACTTGTTGAAAACTAAACTATTTTATGTCACTTTCTCCTTGCTACAAAGAGCTCATGTGTAAAATAACTAATAACTAAATAAAAATGTGTTCTTAACTGACTTGCCTAGTTAAATAAAGGCTAAATTAAAAACATCTGATTCTCAATGCTATATATATATTTTTTTTTTCACCTTTATTTAACCAGGTAGGCAAGTTGAGAACAAGTTCTCATTTACAATTGCGACCTGGCCAAGATAAAGCAAAGCAGTTCGATACATACAACGACACAGAGTTACACATGGAGTAAAACAAACATACAGTCAATAATACAGTATAAACAAGTCTATATACGATGTGAGCAAATGAGGTGAGATAAGGGAGGTAAAGGCAAAAAGGCCATGGTGGCAAAGTAAATACAATATAGCAAGTAAAACACTGGAATGGTAGATTTGCAATGGGAGAATGTGCAAAGTAGAAATAAAAATAAAATATTTAAACAAATAATAATATAAAAGTATACATTGTCATATCCATTAACTCACAGTTGTCCATGTAGGAATTTGTTCTTAACTGATTTGCCTGGTTAAATAAAAAATATTCTCAATGTTATACAAAAGTATTAATTGTCATTAAACGTAACATTTAATGTACATTTCATTATCAATGGGCTGAAAATAATTGAGCTACCAAGGTTGGTTGCACTTTGGTATTTCTCCCAAATCATTTTGATGGAAACGCCCATTTGGGTGCCATTCCCGCTCGTAGGTACCCGTCAATCAAGCCGAAGAGCGCATCTATTGGTTGTTTGGCCCCAGTATATGACAACACAAGTTTTTTTCTCCGGATGAAGCGGGAGAGACCTGTTGTGCATCCACACTGGATTACTAGCAAGTTGCATATTAAGGTAAGTTCCATATGAAGTTTTACACAACTATTCAACAATAAAACATGTAGTTTATAGGGGAAATTATTCTTTGCAACACAAAGTAAAAGTTTAGTTGTCTTTTTCTGAGTGGAATAATGTACTGACATTAAACTAGTTAGCGAGCTAGCTTGCTACTGTATATAACTAGTTCGCTATGTAACGCAGTATTCATTCCGTTAACTGACGTTAGCTAGTGTTTCCAGTTTTGAGATCTAGCTAGCTAGTTAGCCATTCTCGTGCTCATGTTCTCTTGATAAGTGGATAAATACATGATGACACTGTAAAGTTTTATCTTTTCCATTCATTATAATTCAGAATGATTCTGCAACACGTGGAATGTGCTCATCAGAGATGCGCTGTTGGCTACGTCATATTCAAGTCGCATTTTCCTCTCCAGATTCCTACCTGCACTTTGAATCATGGCAAGCAAACCGGTTTGGGAGCAGATAGGTGCAGGCTTTGTGCAACATTATTACCAACAATTTGATTCTGATAGAACCAAACTCGCCGATCTCTATGTGAGTATTTACATTTCAACACAGTTAGAGATGTGTAATGGTGTTTCATGGACCAACCTTGTCATCTGGAAACCTGGGGTGACTCTCCGCTCTTAATTCCTTGCCTACTTCACTTGGACTCTCTCCTTCAAATAACCCTACAGTTTTCAGCTTTGCTCATGTGAACCACAATCCCAACGCTGTGTTTTAACGTTTAGAAACGTCAATCATTGCTTACAATATGGCTTCTGAAACATATGGCCCTTTCATCATCGAGAAAAAAAGCATTAAAATATACTTACTGTTGCAATTTTTCAAGATCCATACAGCTATGGGTACTGCAAGCGATGCGTGTTAATGTTCAGATTGAGTGTCAGGACTCTTAACTCCCCTGTACAGAAGATGTGTAATGGATTGGAATTGAGTCATGTCGAGTCATGTTCAAGGGCTATCCTCCGAAGTGCTTTGAGAAAGTGGCATGGATGAGAGGATATAAGGAATCGAGGAAAACTTTTGAGATGGACCCATGGGGTGTATTCATTGGTCAGATTCCGTTGCAAAACATTTGGGTTGGTAACCGTTTACTCCAAGCGGAAAACATTTTACAACGAAAACAAGAATTTCTATTGGTCTAATTCAGGTAGGTCCCTCCCATTCCGCAAAGCGTCTTGCAACGGAATCTAACTAATGAATACACAGCTGCTCATGTTGTTCAGTGTGTAACTGATGTGAGAGCTCGCTGTCTTAATAAATTATTGATGTTTGTGTGTCCAGACTGATGCGTCATGTTTAACATGGGAAGGAGTTGGTTTCCAGGGGCATAAAGCCATTATGGAGAAGATCACTGTAAGTGACATCTTCATTTAAACTTCAAAGTAATTATAATGTATAGCCTAATTATTTTAACATGGTACAGACATAAAATACCTCTTCTCTCCCTTACTGCAGAGCTTACCGTTCCAGTCAATTCAGCACAGCATCACCGCACAGGACCACCAGCCCACGCCAGACAGCTGTGTAATGAGCATGGTGATGGGACAGCTCAAGGTAGGTCATTTCAAATGTAGTGGACACACGTTGAGTGACTTGCTGGTGTAACAGGGAGATCGTACCAGAAACTCACCCACAGCTTGAGGTGGCGCCAGTGATTTGCATCCTTTTCAGTGGCACAACTGGTGTATATATTGTCAAGTTGACAGTCATGTGTGTTAACTGTTTGTAGCAGAGGATTGTAGTCAAGCCAAGTCAGAGGCGAGTTGAGAGAATAAGCTAACACAGTGACGCGGGTTACAGTGGTGCCGTGACCTGGATCCACAGTTAAGCTTAGATCAAAGGCTGGGGTCAATGTAGTGCAAGTTTAGAGGGGCGAGAGTAACTGAGTGACATCGAACCAGAAACTCACCAACTGCTTGAAATGACCCTACTTTAAGCCCAGTCAAAGACAAGTTGAGGAAAGGAAAGAAGCTGCTAAGCTAGCATAGTGACACTGGTGAACCTGGGTACAAAAAATGCCACAAAATAAAGATGGATATCTGCACACTTGGGCTGAAACGTTGCACAATAAATTGCAGGAACATTCATCGGTGTCTTTGTTTCACCGCTGAACATGGAAGGAGCTGCTCCTGTTTTCATTTTAATACCACTTAAAGACACTTGAGCTTAACTGTAATCAATTTTAGAATCAAATCGATGGTTCTTATTGTGGTTAATTTCTACTGTATGTAATGATTAGGGTTGCACATTTTGGGGAATATTCAGAGGGAAACTTTCCATGGGAATTAACGGAAATATATATGCAAATTAATATCTTTTTAAATGTAATGTTTTTTTGCATTGGATATTTACCATGTCATATGGAGACATATTTTTACCTTGAGTAGACATAATTGCAAATGATTAAATCCTTCCAATAGAAATAAACAATTTAGTTACGAATTTAACTTTAATTAAATGAGTTGACTCTTCACATGGGAGGATTTCACTGAACAACAAAATAAAAGGAATATTGAATGATCCTCAATGATCCATCGCATCTCCCAAAAACATTTTCAACATAAATCTGTGAAATGATAGTCCAGAAACTAAAGCTATGGTTGTCTTCCTCTCAAGCTTCCATGAGTTCTCCCTGGACCTCCTCAATGTCCACCTCTTGAACATCAGACTCTGAGACCTCATCTTCACTGTCAATTTCCAACCTTGTTGAGAATGGCTTGTTGTCAGGCTCAAAAAGCCTCAAATTTGCCTGGATGGCCACCAATTTTTCAACCCTTGTATTGTTCAGCCTGTTGCGTGCTTTGGTGTGTGTGTTCCCAAACAAGGACCAGTTGCGCTCTGAGGTGGTGGGATTTGGAGGATGATGGAGGCAACAGGGGAAAGAGCCTCAGATCCACAAAGACCCTTCCACCAGGTGGCTGATGAGATATGTTGGCACGAGTGCCATATTGCATCTCCATCCCAAAGCCCTTGCTTGGAAGTGTACTTCAGTGATCGGCAGCTTACCGATCACTGTACCTGTACATAGCCAAACTGTAAATAGCACACCCAACTACCTTATCCCCATATTGTTACTGATCTTTCTCACCCAGTATCTCTACTTGCCCATCATCTGCACATCAATAACTCCAATGTTAATGGTAAATTGTAATTATTTCACATCCATGGCCTATTTATTGCCTTACTCTTCTACATTTGCACACAGTGTACATGTCTTTTTCTATTGTGTTATTGACTGTGTTTATGTGTAACTGCTGTTTTTGTCGCACTGCTTTGCTTTATTTTGGTCAGTTCGCAGTTGTAAATGAGAACATGTTCTCAACTGGCCTACTTGGTTAAATAATGGTGAAATAAAAACTTTGCCAGACTGCCAAGAACCTTGCCCTCATCCAGGCCACGGTGGCGAGACACGGTAGTAATGACACCATAGACCTTGTTGATCGCTGCATCAGACAGGATGCTCTTGCCAGCATACCAACATGTACGCTGCGGTGTGTATTGGCTTTTTGATGTATTTCAGAACTGCAGATTCCTCTGCTTGGAGCAACAGTGAAGTGGGCAGGGCTGTATGGATTTCTTCTCCTACATACTGTTATAGGTTTTAGGAGTTTCAGGCTGCTTACCACTTCAGGCAGAAATCTTCACACTTTTTGATGCATTTCAGAACTGCAGATTCCTCTGCTTGGAGCAACAGTGAAGTGGGCAGGGCTGTACGGATTTCTTCTCTTACATCTGCAAGCAGAGTCTGAACATCAGACAGGATGGCATTGTCTCTCTCAATCCGTGCAATGGCTATTGCTGTAGGTTTCAGGAGTTTCAGGCTGCTTATCACTCTCTCCCAAAACACATCATCCAGGAGGATCCTCTTGATGGGGCTGTTTATATCGGCAGACTGTGATATGGCCAATTCTTGGAGACTCCTTCCCCTCCAGGAGACTGTCAAACGTGATGACAACACCACCCCAACGGGTGTTGCAGGGCAACTTCAATGTGTTGCTCTTATTCTTCACACTTTGCTTGGTGAGGTAGATTGATGCCATAACTTGATGACTACTATTTACTAGTTAACAAAAAATGTATGTCATAAAATATATTCATCCCACCCAGTACTGTAATAACTTACCAGAAAGCATGTAGTCTTTGGCTCAGACAGTGTAGTAGTGTGGACTCAATAGCATCTCATTAGTGTGCAAGATCTTGAGAATCAGCTGTACATGCGATGGACGAATGCACTGTGCATGCAGAGGGTTGCAGTTCCATTGTATTGCAGACAGTTTAACCAAAATATGCCACAAGACCTAGAATTGCCTTACATGTATAATACAATAAAGGTTCACCTTTATAAGCTAACTTTTTGGTGAATTTAAGCAAAATTCCCGGTCTTAACGTCACATGGAAAATTTCCTGAACATTTCCAGAAAGTTTCAGACCCTTTGCAACCCTAATAATGATAGATTAGTAAATTATATTGGTAGAGGATGATGCTCATCTGTTCTCTTTTCTTTAAAAGGCTGACACGGACCAGGTGATGGGTTTTCAACAAACGTTCCTGCTGAAGAACGTGGACAACAAATGGATCTGCACAAATGACATGTTCAGATTGGCACTACATAACTTTGGAGCATAGGAGGAAATGGAAGGATCATGTACCTTCCACAGAGTTAGCTTTTTATATTACTTTTCAACTTTACGTGTGTGTGAGAGAATGATTGTCAGATTCTTGTCTTCAATAAACTCATTAACCAGTTATTCTGTATTAGGAGGAAATTGAGACAAATGTGTTCTGCACAGTTAACTGCATACTGTTACAGTGGTGGTGAATTGTGATGTCCAGACTAGAGGTCTACCGATTATGATTTTTCAAGGCCAATACCGATTAATCGGCCAATTTTTAAAATGTGTGTGTGTGTGTATATATATATACACACACACACACATTTTTGTAATAATGACAATTGCAACAATACTGAATGAACACTTATTTTAACTTAATATAATACATATGGGCTTTTGGATGGGTGTTCCTAAGGTGATTCCACAGGTTGGTGGTATTTTTTTTATTTAGCCATTGCTGACCCCATGCTTACATCTTTATCACAAATAAGACACCTTGCTTTCCCTGGTGCCAATTCCATGTAATAGTCCCACACTGGTGCTTTGCTTTTCTCTGCCATCTGTAAAGACAATGATACTGAAGAGTCTGCTTAGGAAATACTCATCTGTTTGAATAAAAATAGAGTTTAAGTTACCTGTGATGAATGTTGAAAACAAAAACTAATTTCTATATGCAGGAATTCCTATTTTTAATAATGGACATGGTAAGAATTGACTACCAAAGTGCGAGTCATAATTCCCATGACACCTAGCAAAATCTGAAAAGCGGTTCCTTCATTCATTCCATAGGATATTTTTAGATTCACTTAAAATAAGGTCTGTGTTTCGTGTAAGCTTACACCACCTTGCCAATTTTATAACTAGATATCCATAGGACAAGGTAACTGATCAATATTGGCTAAATATAAGCAAAGATCTTTTTTGTTTTTGTTTTGTAGATTTATGAAAATATGTTGACAAACGTTACCTTACCCTAGTGAGATTTACACGGGTATCAAAACCCCGAGGCGGTTTAAGCCTGCACGAAACACAGACATTATTTGAAGTAGATCAAGACATTCTCTATGGAAGACAGGAACGGTAAAATAACGAAGGAACTCCTTTCAAATGTAGCCGCAAGTTATTACATGAATTACAACGCGTCAACTATTTCTCTCTAAACCATATACCTTTGACTATTACGAGCCTGCTGCTGCCTACCACCCCTCAGTCAGACTGCTCTATCAAATATCAAATCATAGATTTAATAAACACACAGAAATACAAGCCTTAGGTCAAATCTGGAAACTATCACCTCGGGGTGGGATCCATGAGTCTAAATATTCCTGTCACATTGCACAACCTTCAATGTTGTGTCATAATTACGTACATTTCAGGCAAATTAGTTCGCAAAGAGCCAGGCGGCCCAAACTGTTGCATATACCCTGACTCTGCGTGCAATGAACACAAGAGAAATTACAATTTCACCTGGTTAATATTGCCTGCTAACCTGGATTTCTTTTAGCTAAATATGCAGGTTTAAAAATGTATACTTGTGTATTGATTTTAAGAAAGGCATTGATGTTTATGGTTAAGTACACATTGGAGCAACGACAGTCGTTGATTGATTGTTTTTTATAAGATAAGTTTAATGCTAGCTAGCAACTTACCTTGGCTTACTGCATTCACGTAACAGGCAGGCAGGCGTTGGACTAGTTAACTGTAAGGTTGCAAGATTGGTTCCCCTGAGCTGACAAGGTAAAAAAATAATCCTAGGCCGTCATTGAAATTAAGAATGTGTTCTTAACTGACTTGCCTAGTTAAATAAAGATTAAATAAAGGTGTAAAAAAAATGGCACCCAGAAATACCGATTTCCAATTGTTATAAAAACTTGACATCGGCCCTAATTAATCGGCCATTCCGATTAATTGGTCGACCTCTAGTCCAGACATGGTGCACAGGAATACAACATAATAAATTCATTCCCAAATACGTTTCTGGTACGATTTGCCTTATTCTGTTACTCAAACTATAGTATTAGTTCCCAATATTGGATAACATTTCATCCATACATGCCTTGTTATTAGGAAATGGCACCCTATAAAACCCTCAAACTCAACTTTGGACCGCGAAGCCAGTTCCACAGCATTTTTTCATTGTTCCTTTATAAATCAGGGACTGATTTAGACCTGGGACACCAGGCATGAGTAATTCAGGTAGAACAGAAAACCAGGATGCGCCGTGCCTTGTAGGGTAAGAGTCGAGTATCCCTTCTGTAGTAAAGTATAGGGTACCATTTCAAACGCAGTTTAACTAGGGAAGATCTCAATTGGCTACTCCTCGCGTCCTCTCATCTCCTCAAAACCAATTAGATGAGAAAGCCTGAGGTCCCTCCCCTCTGACCTCCAATGGGTTGAGTAGGAGACAAGTGGAGGATGTGAGGATTATGCAATTGATCTTCCCATAGTCTTCTGCAAAGGTATAAACTGCCTCCTACGTGCAGCCAGCTGCAGTGTACCGATCGCTGCAGCTGTACACAGCCCATCTGTAAATAGCCCAACCAACTACCTACCTACCTCATCCCCATATTTGTTTTTCTGCTCTTTTGCACACCAGTATTTCTACTTGCACATCCTCATCTGCACATACATCACTCCAGTGTAAATTGATAAATTGTAATTGTACCTCGCCACTATTGGCCTATTTATTGCCTTACCTCCTTACTTCATTCGCACACACTGTATACAGATTTTTCTATTGTGTTATTGACTATGATTGTTTATCCCATGTGTAACTCTGTTTGTTGCACTGCTTTGCTTTCTTGGACAGGTCGCAGTTGTAAATGAGAACTTGTTCTCAACTGGCCTACCTGGTTTTTTATTTTTTTATTTCACCTTTATTTAAGCAGGTAGGCAAGTTGAGAACAAGTTCTCATTTACAATTGCGACCTGGCCAAGATAAAGCAAAGCAGTTCGACACATACAACGACACAGAGTTACACATGGAGTAAAACAAACATACAGTCAATAATACAGTATAAACAAGTCTATATACGTTGTGAGCAAATGAGGTGAGATAAGGGAGGTAAAGGCAAAAAAAGCCATGGTGGCAAAGTAAATACAATATAGCAAGTAAAACACTGGAATGTTAGATTTGCAATGGAAGAATGTGCAAACTAGAAATAAAAATAATGGGGTGCAAAGGAGCAAAATAAATTATTAATTAAATACAGTAGGGAAAGAGGTAGTTGTTTGGGCTAAATTATAGGTGGGCTATGTACAGGTGCAGTAATCTGTGAGCTGCTCTGACAGTTGGTGCTTAAAGCTAGTGAGGGAGATAAGTGTTTCCAGTTTCAGAGATTTTTGTAGGTCGTTCCAGTCATTGGCAACAGAGAACTGGAAGGAAAGGCGGCCAAAGAAAGAATTGGTTTTGGGGGTGACTAGAGAGATATACCTGCTGGAGCGTGTGCTACAGGTGGGAGATGCTATGGTGACCAGCGAGCTGAGATAAGGGGGACTTTACCTAGCAGGGTCTTGTAGATGACATGGAGCCAGTGGGTTTGGCGACGAGTATGAAGCGAGGGCCAGCCAACGAGAGTGTACAGGTCGCAATGGTGGGTAGTATATGGGGCTTTAGTGACAAAACGGATTGCACTGTGATAGACTGCATCCAATTTGTTGAGTAGGGTACTTCTCGACTGATGTCTTCATATGTTGCTTCAATGTATCCACATAATTTTCCCTCCTCGTGATGCCATCTATTTTGTGAAGTGCACCAGTCTCTCAAATCAAATCAAATCAAATGTATTTATATAGCCCTTCGTACATCAGCTGATATCTCAAAGTGCTGTACAGAAACCCAGCCTAAAGCCCCAAACAGCAAGCAATGCAGGTGTAGAAGCACGGTGGCTAGGAAAAACTCCCTAGAAAGGCCAAAACCCAGGAAGAAACCTAGAGAGGAACCAGGCTATGTGGGGTGGCCAGTCCTCTTCTGGCTGTGCCGGGTGGAGATTATAACAGAACATGGCCAAGATGTTCAAAAGTTCATAAATGACCAGCATGGTCGAATAATAATAAGGCAGAACAGTTGAAACTGGAGCAGCAGCACGGTCAGGTGGACTGGGGACAGCAAGGAGTCATCATGTCAGGTAGTCCTGGGGCATGGTCCTAGGGCTCAGGTCAGTTGAAACTGGAGCAGCAGCACGGCCAGGTGGACTGGGGACAGCAAGGAGTCATCATGTCAGGTAGTCCTGGGGCATGGTCCTAGGGCTCAGGTCCTCCGAGAGAGAGAGAGAAAGAAGGAGAGAGTTAGAGAACGCACACTTAGATTCACACAGGACACCGAATAGGACAGGAGAAGTACTCCAGATATAACAAACTGACCCTAGCCCCCCGACACATAAACTACTGCAGCATAGATACTGGAGGCTGAGACAGGAGGGGTCAGGAGACACTGTGGCCCCATCCGAGGACACCCCCGGACAGGGCCAAACAGGAAGGATATAACCCCACCCACTTTGCCAAAGCACAGCCCCCACACCACTAGAGGGATATCTTCAACCACCAACTTACCATCCTGAGACAAGGCTGAGTATAGCCCACAAAGACCTCCGCCACGGCACAACCCAAGGGGGGGGGGGGGTCAGACAGGATGACCACATCAGTGAATCAACCCACTCAGGTGACGCACCCCCTCCAGGGACGGCATGAGAGAGCCCCAGTAAGCCAGTGACTCAGCCCCTGTAATAGGGTTAGAGGCAGAGAATCACAGTGGAAAGAGGGGAACCGGCCAGACAGAGACAGCAAGGGCGGTTCGTTGCTCCAGAGCCATTCCGTTCACCTTCCGACTCCTGGGCCAAACTACACTCAATCATATGACCCACTGAAGAGATGAGTCTTCAGTAAAGACTTAAAGGTTGAGACCGAGTTTACGTCTCTGACATGGGTAGGCAGACCGTTCCATAAAAATGGAGCTCTATAGGAGAAAGCCCTGCCTCCAGCTGTTTGCTTAGAAATTCTAGAGACAATTAGGAGGCCTGCGTCTTGTGACCGTAGCGTACGTGTAGGTATGTACGGCAAGACCAAATCAGAGAGATAGGTAGGAGCAAGCCCATGTAATAATGCTTTGTAGGTTAGCAGTAAAACCTTGAAATCAGCACTTGCTTTGACAGGAAGCCAGTGTAGAGAGGCTAGCACTGGAGTAATATGATCAAATGTTTTGGTTCTAGTCAGGATTCTAGCAGCCGTATTTAGCACTAACTGAAGTTTATTTAGTGCTTTATCCGGGTAGCCGGAAAGTAGAGCATTGCAGTAGTCTAACCTAGAAGTGACAAAAGCATGGATAAATTTTTCTGCATAATTTTTGGACAGAAAGTTTCTGATTTTTGCAATGTTACGTAGATGGAAAAAAGCTGTCCTTGAAATGGTCTTGATATGTTCTTCAAAAGAGAGATCAGGGTCCAGAGTAACGCCGAGGTCCTTCACAGTTTTATTTGAGACGACTGTACAACCATTAAGATTAATTTTCAGATTCAACAGAAGATCTCTTTGTTTCTTGGGACCTAGAACAAGCATCTCTGTTTTGTCCGAGTTTAAAAGTAGAAAGTTTGCAGCCATCCACTTCCTTATGTCTGAAACAGATGCTTCTAGCAAGGGCAATTTTGGGGCTTCACCATGTTTCATTGAAATGTACAGCTGTGTGTCATCCGCATAGCAGTGAAAGTTAACATTATGTTTTCGAATAACATCCCCAAGAGGTAAAATATATAGTGAAAACAATAGTGGTCCTAAAACGGAACCTTGAGGAACACCGACATTTACAGTTGATTTGTCAGAGGACAAACCATTCACAGAGACAAACTGATATCTTTCCGACAGATAAGATCTAAACCAGGCCAGAACTTGTCCGTGTAGACCAATTTGGGTTTCCAATCTCTCCAAAAGAATGTGGTGATCGATGGTATCAAAAGCAGCACTAAGGTCTAGGAGCACGAGGACAGATGCAGAGCCTCGGTCCGATGCCATTAAAATGTAATTTACCACCTTCACAAGTGCCGTCTCAGTGCTATGATGGGGTCTAAAACCAGACTGAAGCATTTCATATACATTGTTTGTCTTCAGGAAGGCAGTGAGTTGTTGCGCAACAGCCTTTTCTAAAATTTTTGAGAGGAATGGAAGATTCGATATAGGCCGATTGTTTTTTATATTTTCTGATTCAAGGCTTTATTACTGCCACTTTTAGTGAGTTTGGTACACATCCGGTGGATAGAGAGCCGTTTATTATGTTCAACATAGGAGGGCCAAGCACAGGAAGCAGCTCTTTCAGTAGTTTAGTTGGAATAGGGTCCAGTATGCAGCTTGAAGGTTTAGAGGCCATGATTATTTTCATCATTGTGTCAAGAGATATAGTACTAAAACACTTGAGCGTCTCTCTTGATCCTAGGTCCTGGCAGAGTTGTGCAGACTCAGGACAACTGAGCTTTGAAGGAATACGCAGATTTAAGGAGGAGTCCGTAATTTGCTTTCTAATAATCATAATCTTTTCCTCAAAGAAGTTCATGAATTTATCACTGCTAAAGTGAAAGTCATCCTCTCTTGAGGAATGCTGCTTTTTAGTTAGCTTTGCGACAGTATCAAAAAGGAAGTTCGGATTGTTCTTATTTTCCTCAATTAAGTTAGAAAAATAGGATGATCGAGCAGCAGTAAGGGCTCTTCGGTACTGCACAGTACTGTCTTTCCAAGCTAGTCGGAAGACTTCCAGTTTTGTGTGGCGCCATTTCTGTTCCAATTTTCTGGAAGCTTGCTTCAGAGCTCGGGTATTTTCTGTGTACCAGGGAGCTAGTTTCTTATGAGAAATGTTTTTAGTATTTAGGGGTGAAACTGCATCTAGGGTATTGCGCAAGGTTAAATTGAGTTCCTCAGTTAGGTGGTTAACTGATTTTTGTCCTCTGGCGTCCTTGGGTAGACAGAGGGAATCTGGAAGGACATCAAGGAATCTTTGTGTTGTCTGTGAATTTATAGCCCGACTTTTGATGATCCTTGGTTGGGGTCTGAGCAGATTATTTTTTGCGATTGCAAACGCAATAAAATGGTGGTCCGATAGTCCAGGATTATGAGGAAAAACATTAAGATCCACAACATTTATTCCATGGGACAAAACTAGGTCCAGCGTATGACTGTGACAGTGAGTGGGTCCAGAGACATGTTGGACAAAACCCACTGAGTCGATGATGGCTCCGAAAGCCTTTTGGAGTGGGTCTGTGGACTTTTCCATGTGAATATTAAAGTCACCAAAGATTAGAATATTATCTGCTATGACTACAAGGTCTGATAGGAATTCAGGGAACTCAGTGAGGAACGCTGTATATGGCCCAGGAGGCCTGTAAACAGTAGCTATAAAACAGTGATTGAGTAGGCTGCATAGATTTCATGACTAGAAGCTCAAAAGACGAAAACGTCATTTTTTTTTTTTGTAAATTGAAATTTGCTATCGTAAATGTTAGCAACACCTCCGCCTTTGCGGGATGCACGGGGGATATGGTCACTAGTGTAGCCAGGAGGTGAGGCCTCATTTAACACAGTAAATTCATCAGGCTTAAGCCATGTTTCAGTCAGGCCAATCACATCAAGATTATGATCAGTGATTAGTTCATTGACTATAATTGCCTTTGAAGTAAGGGATCTAACATTAAGTAGCCCTATTTGGAGATGTGAGGTATCATGATCTCTTTCAATAATGACAGGAATGGAGGTGGTCTTCATCCTAGTGAGATTGCTAAGGCGAACACCGCCATGTTTAGTTTTGCCCAACCTAGGTCGAGGCACAGACACGGTCTCAATGGTGATAGCTGAGCTGACTACACTGACTGTGAGAGCACCCCTCCAGCTAGGATGGAGTCCGTCACTCCTCAGCAGGTCAGGCTTGGTCCTGTTTGTGGGTGAGTCCCAGAAAGAGGGCCAATTATCTACAAATTCTATCTTTTGGGAGGGGCAGAAAACAGTTTTCAACCAGCGATTGAGTTGTGAGACTCTGCTGTAGAGCTCATCACTCCCCCTAACTGGGAGGGGGCCAGAGACAATTACTCGATGCCGACACATCTTTCTAGCTGATTTACACGCAGAAGCTATGTTGCGCTTGGTGATCTCTGACTGTTTCATCCTAACATCGTTGGTGTCGACGTGGATAACAATATCTCTATACTCTCTACACTCGCCAGTTTTAGCTTTAGCCAGCACCATCTTCAGATTAGCCTTAACGTCGGTAGCCCTGCTCCCCGGTAAACAGTGTATGATCGCTGGATGATTCGTTTTAAGTCTAATACTGCGGGTAATGGAGTCGCCAATGACTAGAGTTTTCAATTTGTCAGAGCTAATGGTGGGAAGCTTCGGCGTCTCAGACCCCGTAACGGGAGGAGTAGAGACCAGAGAAGACTCGGCCTCTGACTCCGACCCGCTGGGGTTTCATCCTTTCCTACACTGAAATTACCCTTGCCTAGCGATTGCGTCTGAAGCTGGGCTTGTAGCACAGCTATCCTCGCCATAAGGCGAGTACAGCGACTGCAATTAGAAGGCATCATGTTAATGTTACTACTTAGCTTCGGCTGTTGGAGGTCCTGACGAATCGTGTCCAGATAAAGCGTCCGGAGTGAAAAAGTTGAGGAAAAAAAAACAAAATTATAAACGGTAATTAAAAAGTAAAAACCGTAAATGTGTCAGGTAGCAAAACAGGTTGGCAACAAAACGCACAGCAACTCGAAAACAAGTCTGCAAGTTGTGACCGGAAATGACATATCATGGGATATCCCTACCGGCCAAACCCTCCCTAACCCGGACGACGCTAGGCCAATTGTGCGTCGCCCCACAGACCTGCCGGTCGTGGCCGGCTGAGACAGAGCCTGGGCGCGAACCCTCAGTTAAGAACAAATTCTTATTTATAATGACTGCCTACCCCGGCCAAACTTGGACGACGCTGGGCCAATTGTGCGCCACCCTATGGTACTCCCAATCACGGCCGGATGTGAAACAGCTTGGATTCAAACCAGGTACTGTAGTGACGCCTCTTGCACTGAGATACAGTGCCTTAGTCCGCTGCGCCACTCGGGTTTGATGCTGATCATGTGAAGCACATCTGCAAGTTGTGACCGGAAATGACATATCATGGGATATCCCTACCGGCCAAACCCTCCCTAACCCGGACGACGCTAGGCCAATTGTGCGTCGCCCCACAGACCTGCCGGTCGTGGCCGGCTGAGACAGAGCCTGGGCGCGAATCCTCAGTTAAGAACAAATTCTTATTTATAATGACTGCCTACCCCGGCCAAACTTGGACGACGCTGGGCCAAATGTGCGCCACCCTATGGTACTCCCAATCACGGCCGGATGTGAAACAGCTTGGATTCAAACCGGGAACTGTAGTGATGCCTCTTGCACTGAGATACAGTGCCTTAGTCCGCTGCGCCACTCGGGTTTGATGCTGATCATGTGAAGCACATCTGCAAGTTGTGACCGGAAATGACATATCATGGGATATCCCTACCGGCCAAACCCTCCCTAACCCGGACGACGCTAGGCCAATTGTGCGTCGCCCCACAGACCTGCCGGTCGTGGCCGGCTGAGACAGAGCCTGGGCGCGAACCCTCAGTTAAGAACAAATTCTTATTTATAATGACTGCCTACCCCGGCCAAACTTGGACGACGCTGGGCCAATTGTGCGCCACCCTATGGTACTCCCAATCACGGCCGGATGTGAAACAGCTTGGATTCAAACCAGGAACTGTAGTGACGCCTCTTGCACTGAGATACAGTGCCTTAGTCCGCTGCGCCACTCGGGTTTGATGCTGATCATGTGAAGCACATGCTCAAATGAAGGCTAGCCAGCTTCATCCTCACTGTTTTCAGTTTCCTTTTTGTGTTATTAAGATCCCTTGACCCACAACCTTATACACTTTTATAGTAATGCATGTCAACCATCATGTAAACTCCTATAAGTTGACCAGGCTATGTGTATGTTGTCCTGCAACACAAAACAAATGTCTGCTTCTGAAATGGCACCGTATACACTTCCTATATGGTGCAATATTTTTGACCAGGGCAAGTAGTGCCCTATATAGGGAATAGGGTGCCATTTCAGATGCAGTCAAGCAAATTATGACAGCTTAAGATCAAGACATAGGCCCAGATGACCTATTGACCCTGGTAGTAAATGCAACCCAGACACCAAATCCTCTGACAGGAAGATGAGCAAAACTTTGTGAATGCATTCTGCTACAGTACTTAGTTTGTCACTTCTGAAACAATGTACACCAGGGGTGTACACCTCCGCGGAGGGCATAGTGTCTGCACGTTTTAGTTCTTTCCTTTAAATTAAGACCTAGACAACCAGGTGAGGGGAGTTCCTCACCTGGTCATCAATCAAATACAAGGAAGAAGCGAAAACCCCCAGACACTCGGCCCACCGTGGAATGAGTTTGCCACAATGTACACTGTCATCTCGCTACCATGACTGGCCCCTTGTTCACATATGACGCATATTGAGTAATTTCACAGTCAACGCCATTGAGTATTGCTCTTGAAAATACATTTCCATCATGATGAATACAATAATACGTAAAGAATGCTGAGTTTTTCTTTGAGGAGATAACAGTAGCCTGTAACAATTTTGGGCTAGGTCAGCAATATTAGTGTTGGCCTCCAGGGGGCGATCACAGTTGGCCAGAAGTTATTTATTTTCAACTGAAGGTGGCGATGCAACTGTTGACAATAGAACCCTGACTATAGGACTGAAAGTTGAGGAAAGTCCAACTTTACGAAATGTATCAGCAACATGTTAACCAATTGGGTTGAATTGTTTGATTTGTGCAAATGAAAGGCATATGCGCAAAAATAGTTGATAAGGTTGTTTTAAGGGCCTTCAAGAGATGGTCGCCTAGTGACTGGTGAGTGACTACGGCATTAGGGCACCAAATCAAGACATTTACAAGCATATATGATGAACCATTTGTAAATCTGTGTTTATGTCTTGTTACCGAAGATAGTTTTACCGAATGCTGGTGATTGAATAGCTTTACATGGCGAGCCAAATTTCACTGGGGCTAGACCTTTGGATTTATTATTTTTTGCGTAACATTCAAAATATAACGATAAAAATTGTTATTCTTGATTTTTACCTTTGCAATACCAATGCAAATTTTTTTTTTGCCATTAATTCATTATCATAAAGATTGCTATGTACTCACGTTCTTACAAAAACATTTTCTTCAAATAATGGACTGGAAGAGTCGTCTACTATTGGCTGATGAACTGTGGCATGATATGACGTCAGCATACTCTCTTTGGCCCTCCCCTTTGCCTCAATTTCCGGACAGCCTATTGGTTGTTTTGAATTGTACCATGTGACTAGCTAGCTTTTTCCATAGCCTTCATTTTGTCTGTAGCCACTCCCACATCTCTTTAGTGCTCTTATATAAATGTTTATTAGCCCAATTAACTAATCAATTAAGTGTGAAATGGATTTAAATCTCTACGAACCTTCCAACTATGTTTGGAACATTCCTCAATTTAGTCCACGGCTAACTTCAATCTCATTGGTCACCTTCCGTATATGCTAATTAGGACCCAAACGTCATGTCCTGAACACAGCGCCATTTTTTTTTATATACTTCAGGAGGAGGGTGAAACAGCATAATACACCAATTATTTCACTTTAATGTAAATCATTTTTTCCTGAATTAACTTTGGCGGCTGCATGTTGTCTGGAGAGGTAAGTGGCAGAGCATTGTCCAGGTGGATTGATTGCGCACTTCCGTGACACCGAGACTGAAGCGCTTGCGGATTGGTGAAACTATCCAGATTGGGAAAAAAATACGCGACAGCCATCCTTTTATAACCGGAGACGCCAAAGCAAAGGTAATTTTATGTCATGTGAGCATCCTCAACAGTTCATCACAAATCTACACCTATTGTAGCCATTGTCAACAGTTGCGCAGATGCGCTGTCACAAATCAGCCAACCAGGCATGTGTGTATGCAGTTCAACCAATGATTTATCATTGCGTTCAACACAACTAGCTAGCATTTTAGCTAATGTGTTTTTATTCCCGCCAATGCGTACAATTCGATGGGTTTAGTTAGTTATCCGGTCCCCCGGCCGCTTTTGATTACAGTTGATTGCACAGACGTCCCATTCGAATGGTAGTTGCCCTTTCAACTTCCATGGTAGTTTCTGTGCCTACCTAAATGGTGACCACGGGTAACTGCGAATCAGGATTTAATTCCGAAGAGAGAGTCTGGAAAACGTCTACCACATCCAGGGAAAGCACCAGGAACACAAATGATCAACTCCCGAGTCAGGGAAGCAAGTAACTTTCGTTAGCCAGCTAGTGATGAAAAAAAGCAATACTGGACCTTTTGTACACACAAAATACACACAAAATACTTGAATGAGGATCCATTACAGATTTTTAGAACTGATGTTCAGAGTCATTTTTTTAGTGGTCAGAAATGTACATGTATGTTTTTGAAAGTAACATTTGACTGCCAGTTGCGTATCCGTGTGACAATGTCCAAATTGGTTCACGCCAAAAAGTATTTTAAGTATGAGGCAGGTAACTTTTTTTTATCGCGGTTTAGTGAAATTACTATGAACCTTATTCAAAATGTAATAGCGAGAATAAAAGGAATTTGTGTTTTTCAATTGAAATGCCAGATTATGATTACCGAAGTAACTAAATAATAACAATTATTTTCTTGTCAATTTGGGAATCATTCGACCTTTTTATATTAACATGCATTGTAATGTCACACCAGATGACACATTCAAGGCACCAATACATGAAATTGTATATAAACTAAACATTTAAGGTGGCCGTTGTTTAGACATTATTTTTTCACCTTTGTTTTGGCCGTATGGCAACTACCCAATTGTTCATGTTATCTTGCAGTGTGTTTTGATTTGGAGAGTAGCTATATTAGCTAAAGGATGATGCTGGGTGAGTGTAGCTATATTAGCTAAAGGATGATGCTGGGTGAGTGTAACGTTATCTAGCTTCATGAATGCATTTACAATTCTTAAGATGATGTCACTAGGTTATATGGGCCATAAACACATGAATCCATAGGCTACATTCATGGGTAGTGTATTTTCATTTAGGCCTATCCATGTTAACAATTTGAAATGGACCCAGGTTGTTATACTAACCATGTCCCCAGGCTTATTGTTATGGTACTTTTATGCACAGTTTACACAAATGGCTAATAGGCTAACAGATCTGGGATAACTGAGTTAATAAGTCTAAAGTGTACTGTAGGTTATATTACCTGGCCTAACAAGATGCCTCTCTCTTTTAGGAAGCTGAGGAACAATGTATCAAGTCCCTGTTGGAAACTTGGAAAACATCAGAAAAACAAGGAGAAAAGTTAAACATATTTTGAGTGACTTTGGACTGGAGAATTGTAAAGTCCTTCTGGAAGTAGGTATTTCTTGTGCAATTTTTACGTTTAAAACTATCAGATCAGTGTAGCAACTATTGTTTGTCGGCTAGATGAATGCCTAATTATTGCCATTTTACCCATTGTTTAGAGTCATGATTGTACTTTTCCCATAACTTTTAAAGACTGTGTCCCATGTGGCACCTTGTTCCCTATGGGCTATATAGAAGTGTACTATAAAGGGGATAAGATGCCATTTGGGATGCATGACAGTGAATGATCAGAGATCATTGATCAGTGTTGTTTTCTTCCTGTGATACTTAGCTGTATGTTGTCTGTCACCATCTTCCAGGAGCTGAAGAAGGAAAAAAATTCGGATTCTGATGAGGTGTTCCAGGAGACCGAGTGGGTGGACTTCAGTGAGCCCTTTCCAGGCAAGAGAAAGAAAAAGGTACAATAGCACCTGGAAAGATTAGCTAGTCTGATGGGGATGTCAACAAACCAAGCAAGTGTTTAATTTGAAACAGAATAGTTTATAATTCAACTGATTGATTAAATGTGCCAATATTTCTGGGGTCTGTCAAAATGAATAGCTGTGTGTGTGTGTTTAATTTTTTTTTTTCTAAATACATGTTGATTCAGTTCTTACTGAATCAACTGAAATGGATGCCTATTCCCCAAATTCCCACCCTATCCCCATAGGGCTCTGACAAAAGTGGTGCACTATGTAGGGCACACCCTTTCAGACAAAAAAAACGAACATTCATTCCTTAGAGTGAGGTAAATAATCTTATTTTGCTAATCACTCTTGTTGACTGTGCATTTTCTTCCCCAGTGGCCATACCGCACACGGCTGTTGTGCTGCACCCTCTGTAAGTACTCTACACGGAACTGGTACTCCTACAAGAGTCATCTGCAGCGGAACCATGAGTATGAGAGGAAACTGTGTGTCCTGGCTCCCTGCCAGATCTGCCCCTTTGTCGCCCACCCCCGAGTCCTCAAGAAGCACCTCCTCCTCTTCCATGGCTCTCCGAACATGGACCAGGATGCAGAGTCTCTGCATTCAACTACCAAGAAAGGGGACCGGTTTAAGTGTCGTAAGTGCCGATATGTGGACTCAAACCTGTTCTCAATGAAGAAGCACGTCCTGCTTAACCACCTGGAGAAGCTGTGGCACCACTTCTCAGGACGGATACCAGACACTAAGTTCCCCCATACAGCCTCCAGGCAGTTCTGTAAGGTGTGTAAGATGGCCATCGAAAGCACGGAGCACATGCTGCACCATATCCTGTCCTCTCCCACTCACCAGTGGGCCTGCGCTCAGATAAGGACCTGGATCTTAGAGAACACTCAGTACACCAAGCCTTCAAATTACCAAACACTGGCCCCTAAAAACCAGCTGCCACAGGTATCCAGTCCTGAGCAGCTGGCCGGGGCCAAACAGAGCTTCCTCCCCCCACAGTCTTCAACCCTGGTTCATATGGCCGGTGCTAATGCTAAAGGCCTCCTCCAGCCTGGTGCTACTGTCAACCTGCAGAGTGCTATGCCACAGGGGGCCATCTCAGCCACCATGCCCATCGGCCAGACCATGGTCAGACTGCCCTCTGGCACCTCGCTACCTGGTGCTCCTCACAACCAGGTGCCTTTCATAGGGGTCCAAGGTCAGCAGCAGCCCCAGCAGGTCTTCCTGCCCCCGAGGGTGCAGATCAGCATTCCAGGGATGTCCCAGTCCCTCATGATGACTCAGCGCCTCCCCCTGAACCATGGGACCCCCCAGAGTACCATTCTCCAGAGCACCCCTCAGGGCACCATGCTGACCTCCCAGTCCCTCCTCAGCCACCTCATCCCCACAGGCAACAAGGTCAACGGCATGCCCACCTACACCTTCGCAACACCAATGGGCATGCCCGGCCAGACGAGCAACGTCCAGCTGATGAGCAAGGCTCCTCAACCCATCAAACCAGCAGGTAACCCCGCTCTCAACGCCAAAGCCAAGAAGTGGATCACCTGTCCCATCTGTAATGAACTGCTCCCCTCCAATGTCTATGAGGCTCACCAGCAGGCTGCCCACAAGGCCCAGCCCAGAACAGCCAAGCAGCAGGGCCTGGCTGCCCGTGCTCCCTTCCTCAGGAAGATGCCTGACAAGACAGTCAAGTGTTTGAAGTGTAAGATCCTCCTGTCTGAGAAGGGCCTCTTTGAACACCTGCTGCACGGGCTCAACTGTCTCTACTGTCCTGGGATGTTCTACTCCATCCAACAACTGGTTGAACACACAAACACACAACACAACCCCACACAGAAGGCCAACTGTGACTTCATGAGGCGGGAGTATAGACTGTACACAGACGACAGCGGTAACCTTCTGTTCCCCTACTTTGACATTAACACCACGGCCCCCAAAGAAATCCTAGGAGACGCAGAACTGAAATTAGCTCTGGTCACGAACTCCCTGGACCTGATCTTCCTCAAGATGCAACCTGGTGGTAAACAGGAAGTGTGTCGGAACCCCAGTAAAACGATGCAGACCGACTGCCCCTTCTGTGAAGAGAAGTGTGTCACACTGGAGAACTACCGGGCCCATCTGAGTGGGAAGCACTGCATTGCGCCCACTGTCCATGCCATCCTCAAGACCTCAGCATTCAAATGCATCTACTGCAACGGCGTTTACACAGGCAAGACCACGCAGAAAGCTATAATCATCCATCTACAGCGGTGCCGCCGTGCACCCAAGACCCCTACAGATGCAGACAGTCTCCAGTCCACCCCCACCAACGGACGCCAGCAGCAGGTCATGGCCTTTAACCAGATGATCCAGGTGCCAGGTCGGTACTCTACCCAGCTCCCTCCCGTCCCCATGGCAGCGAAGCCCTCCGTCCCCATCCCCCACTCCTCCGAGTCACCTGCTGAGCTGCAGAGCAAGCTGAGGCTGGAGGCAGCCTTCAGGGAGGCCATGGAGGCCAACAAGAAAGAGAGGGATGCGCGGGCAGCCTTCCGCAAGCAACGAGAGAAGGAGAAACGAGAGCAGGCACCCCTGACTGACCCCTCTATTCAGCTAGCCCTGGACCCCAGTGGGATGGAGAAACGCCCCTCTGAGGAGCGGAAAGACTTCCTCACAAGATACTTTCACACCAAGCCGTATCCCACAAAGAAGGAGTCTGAGGAGCTCTCCAAGAGACTGTGGCTGACCCGGACTGAGGTGTCCACTCTGTTTGGAATGAAGCGCACCAAGTGCATGAAGGCGATCCAGAGGAACAGCCCTACCATCTTCATGGGCTTCAACATGACTGAGCTGAAGAAACTTAAGCACGACCTCATCATCCCAGATGTGGAACCTGAGAAGATGGCTGAAGTGGAACCAGAACAGGCAGGTTCTCCAGAAGTGGAACCAGCAGAACCAGAAATGTCTCTTCCAGAAGAAGATCCTTTAGAACCACATCAGGATGTTCCAGAGATGGATCCTTTAGAACCAGAGCCGGTGGCTGTCTGAGTTGTCACTTCAGAGTACATGTACAGTGTATATAGATCCCTTTACCTGGCTGACTGCAGCAGATTGCAGTGCCCTGAAATGTATACTTTTATATTGATGTTGAGCTGCCTGCTAGTGTTGTCAAGATTAAATGTCAACTTAATTTGAGGTGTTTACTTATTATTCTCCTTTTCGTAGAACTGTAATTCAAATGTTGACATTCTCACAGGCTACATGTTAGAACAAACCTCTGTATAAGTGTAAAAAAATATATATAAAGCCAGGAATTTATTAGTTCAACGAAGGGTATTGATTCTGAGTGACACTCCGTTTTCAGGGGTTGGTTCCGAGAGCTGTGTTACATACAACCAACACATGGTTAAATCCACCATTTTATTTCTAGGGGGCATCGTTTAGAGATGTTTTTCAGCCCATTGACCATGATTCAGTTTGAAGGATATTTTACTTGCTGCTTGTTTTGAAATACGGTCTTAACTGTTAAAGCTATAAAGTACACCTGTATTATGGAATACTCATACTATACAAACTGGGATAATTGATTACTGACTTTTTAAGCAACTAAACTATTAACTCTCCTGTTCAAAACTTAATGGACAGTATGTGTAAATGTTTATCAGAATACCTTTTTTCTGTTAGTGATGTCATTTTGTATGATAGTTACTGGCCACCGTTCTCAATAGAAACTCAAATCTATTATGTGTTTATGAGTCCATTGACCAGATGAGACTGAGTATAATCATAACTGTAAGATTCTGTCTAGCTTTTTCTTTTCAGAATGTGTATCAACAGCTGTGCTATTCTTTCCCTTTATTGAAACTACGTAATGGATCGTAATGAGTACGCTCAGATACTGCATTTTTCCATAGCCTCCATCACTTTCAACTTTGCTTTCCTCACCCTTGTTAATTTGCTGTTTTGTCCACTCACTTTGTTGAATGTTAATATTTTTGGATAACAGAATACCTCACCTGGTGTTTTTACCATTTTCACATGTTAATTAATCTATGGCAAGGATGTCAAACTCACTCCATGGAGGGCTTAGACTAGAGTCTGCTGTTTTTTTTAATTTTCAATTAGGGCCTAGACAACCAGGTGAGGGGGGCTCCTTACTAATTAGTGACTTTAATTCATCAGTCGAGTACAAGGTGGAGCGAAAACCTGCATACACTTGGCCCTCCTTGGAAGAAGTTTGACTAGTGTGCTATGAGTTTGTTCTTTTTTTGTCTTTGTTTCTACTACTTCCTGTCTCATTTGCAATTGATTGTTAGGTGTATGTACTGTATACCTGTTGGGTTTTCTATGTTTTCAGTCCTTGAGAAGCAAAAAATGTATTTAGTCTTGAAGGTTTGAGCCTGCTGATGCATTGTGGCAGAATTGTGCAGAATAAAAACTTTTTCCAATAAATACATATTTTACTTCTGCAACGTATTTCTTATGAATGGCTGTCCATCTGAGAAAGTTGGTCTCTATCAAAAGTGGGATATTCTAAAATCAAATAATGGCTAGCATTTATTTATATCTGTAGAAACAGAATTAGGATCTCTATCTGTGTAGCAATTAACTGTCTGACAAGTACAAAGGATAATTTAACCAAGATACACCACAGCCCGTCATAGTGGGCAGAACAAGCAGGGAGCTGGACAGAGCCAAGCACGAGCCTAGTGAGATCCTATTGGCGCGTTCTAGCATATATTTGCATATTTTCGTTCAGAGTAGCTGAAGTTCGCGTGTGCAATATCTCAATTCGCCTTTGCGCTCCGAAATAACGCAAAGAGTAAAGTCTACACAACGTAGTCCAATCTGTTCGTAACAGAATGCAGTTTGGGGAACAGAAAACTATTCAAGCGGATGCTTCACATCTATACATCCGGTGAAATATATATATTTATTTTATTTTTCATGAACAACAAATCAATACAGAAAGTACATGAGGGAACACAAGTGTATATATAGATTATAAACAATGGACAATCGATCTAGGGGGTACAATATCACATTACAATTTTACACAAGGACCTTAAGGGACATACATACACTTACAATTCAGCTTTTTTGTTAGAGTATTTAACTGTCTTAAAATACAGTACAATTTATTTTTGTAGGGTACGAAAATGTGTTTTTTTGTTTGTAAATGTACATTTGTGTATATGAAATTTGGCCAAAAGAATAATGAAATTAATTACATAAAAATGTTTCAGCTTATTTCTATTTTATGTAAAGAATCCAAGCAGTACATCTATTTTATTTTATTTTATTTATTTCACCTTTATTTAACCAGTTAGGCAAGTTGAGAACAAGTTCTCATTTACAATTGCGACCTGGCCAAGATAAAGCAAAGCAGTTCGACACATACAACGACACAGAGTTACACATGGAGTAAAACAAACATACAGTCAATAATACAGTATAAACAAGTCTATATACGATGTGAGCAAATGAGGTGAGATAAGGGAGGTAAAGGCAAAAAGGCCATGGTGGCAAAGTAAATACAATATAGCAAGTAAAACACTGGAATGGTAGATTTGCAATGGGAGAATGTGCAAAGTAGAAATAAAAATAATGGGGTGCAAAGGAGCAAAATAAATTAATTAATTAAATACAGTAGGGAAAGAGGTAGTTGTTTGGGCTAAATTATAGGTGGGCTATGTACAGGTGCAGTAATCTGTGAGCTGCTCTGACAGTTGGTGCTTAAAGCTAGTGAGGGAGATAAGTGTTTCCAGTTTCAGAGATTTTTGTAGTTCGTTCCAGTCATTGGCAGCAGAGAACTGGAAGGAGAGGCGGCCAAAGAAAGAATTGGTTTTGGGGGTGACTAGAGAGATGTACTTGCTGGAGCGTGTGCTACAGGTGGGAGATGCAATGGTGACCAGCGAGCTGAGATAAGGGGGGACTTTACCTAGCAGGGTCTTGTAGATGACATGGAGCTAGTGGGTTTGGCGAAGAGTATGAAGCGAGGGCCAGCCAACGAGAGCGTACAGGTCGCAATGGTGGGTAGTATATGGGGCTTTGGTGACAAAACGGATTGCACTGTGATAGACTGCATCCAATTTGTTGAATAGGGTATTGGAAGCTATTTTGTAAATGACATCGCCAAAGTCGAGGATTGGTAGGATGGTCAGTTTTACAAGGGTATGTTTGGCAGCATGAGTGAAGGATGCTTTGTTGCGAAATAGGAAGCCAATTCTACATTTAACTTTGGATTGGAGATGTTTGATATGGGTCTGGAAGGAGAGTTTACAGTCTAACCAGACACCTAAGTATTTGTAGTTGTCCACGTATTCTAAGTCAGAGCCGTCCAGAGTAGTAATGTTGGACAGGCGGGTAGGTACAGGTAGCGATCGGTTGAAGAGCATGCATTTAGTTTTACTTGTATTTAAGAGCAATTGGAGGCCACGGAAGGAGAGTTGTATGGCATTGAAGCTTGCCTGGAGGGTTGTTAACACAGTGTCCAAAGAAGGGCCAGAAGTATACAGAATGGTGTCGTCTGCGTAGAGGTGGATCAGAGACTCACCAGCAGCAAGAGCGACCTCATTGATGTATACAGAGAAGAGAGTCGGTCCAAGAATTGAACCCTGTGGCACCCCCATAGAGACTGCCAGAGGTCCGGACAGCAGACCCTCCGATTTGACACACTGAACTCTATCAGAGAAGTAGTTGGTGAACCAGGCGAGGCAATCATTTGAGAAACCAAGGCTGTCGAGTCTGCCGATGAGGATGTGGTGATTGACAGAGTCGAAAGCCTTGGCCAGAACAATGAATACGGCTGCACAGTAATGTTTCTTATCGATGGCGGTTAAGATATCATTTAGGACCTTGAGCGTGGCTGAGGTGCACCCATGACCAGCTCTGAAAGCAGATTGCATAGCAGAGAAGGTATGGTGAGATTCGAAATGGTCGGTAATCTGTTTGTTGACTTGGCTTTCGAAGACCTTAGAAAGGCATGGTAGGATAGATATAGGTCTGTAGCAGTTTGGGTCAAGAGTGTCACCCCCTTTGAAGAGGGGGATGACCGCAGCTGCTTTCCAATCTTTGGGAATCTCAGACGACACGAAAGAGAGGTTGAACAGGCTAGTAATAGGGGTGGCAACAATTTTGGCAGATCATTTTAGAAAGAGAGGGTCCAGATTGTCTAGCCCGGCTGATTTGTAGGGGTCCAGATTTTGCAGCTCATTCAGAACATCAGCTGAGCAGATTTGGGAGAAGGAGAAATGGGGAAGGCTTGGGCGAGTTGTTGTGGGGGGTGCAGTGCTGTTGACCGGGGTAGGAGTAGCCAGGTGGAAAGCATGGCCAGCCGTAGAAAAATGCTTATTGAAATTCTCAATTATGGTGGATTTATCAGTGGTGACAGTGTTTCCTATCTTCAGTGCAGTGGGCAGCTGGGAGGAGGTGTTCTTATTCTCCATGGACTTTACAGTGTCCCAGAACTTTTTTGAGTTAGTGTTGCAGGAAGCAAATTTCTGCTTGAAAAAGCTAGCCTTGGCTTTTCTAACTGCCTGTGTATAATGGTTTCTAGCTTCCCTGAACAGCTGCATATCACGGGGGCTGTTCGATGCTAATGCAGAACGCCATAGGATGTTTTTGTGTTGGTTAAGGGCAGTCAGGTCTGGGGAGAACCAAGGGCTATACCTGTTCCTGGTTCTAAATTTCTTGAATGGGGCATGTTTATTTAAGATGGTTAGGAAGGCATTTTTTAAAAATATCCAGGCATCCTCTACTGACGGGATGAGATCAATATCCTTCCAGGATACCCCGGCCAGGTCGATTAGAAAGGTCTGCTCGCTGAAGTGTTTCAGGGAGCGTTTTACAGTGATGAGTGGAGGTCGTTTGACCGCTGACCCATTACGGATGCAGGCAATGAGGCAGTGATCGCTGAGATCTTGGTTGAAAACAGCAGAGGTGTATTTAGAGGGCAAGTTGGTTAGGATGATATCTATGAGGGTGCCCGTGTTTACGGCTTTGGGGTGGTACCTGGTAGGTTCATTGATAATTTGTGTGAGGTTGAGGGCATCAAGTTTAGATTGTAGGATTGTAGATTGTTGTTTAGATTGTAGGGTGTTAAGCATGTTCCAGTTTAGGTCGCCTAGCAGCACAAGCTCTGAAGAAAGATGGGGGGCAATCAGTTCACATATGGTGTCCAGAGCACAGCTGGGGGCAGAGGGTGGTCTATAGCAGGCGGCAACGGTGAGAGACTTGTTTTTAGAGTGGTGGATTTTTAAAAGTAGAAGTTCAAATTGTTTGGGTACAGACCTGGATAGTAGGACAGAACTCTGCAGGCTATCTTTGCAGTAGATTGCAACACCGCCCCCTTTGGCAGTTCTATCTTGTCTGAAAATGTTGTAGTTTGGAATTAAAATGTCTGAATTTTTGGTGGTCTTCCTAAGCCAGGATTCAGACACAGCTAGAACATCCGGGTTGGCAGAGTGTGCTAAAGCAGTGAATAGAACAAACTTAGGGAGGAGGCTTCTAATGTTAACATGCATGAAACCAAGGCTATTACGGTTACAGAAGTCGTCAAAAGAGAGCGCCTGGGGAATAGGAGTGGAGCTAGGCACTGCAGGGCCTGGATTCACCTCTACATCGCCAGATGAACAGAGTAGGAGTAGAATAAGGGTGCGGCTAAAAGCAATAAGAATTGGTCGTTTAGAACGTCTGGAACAGAGAGTAAAAGGAGGTTTCTGGGGTCGATAAAATAGCATCAAGGTATAATGTACAGACAAAGGTAAGGTAGGATGTGAATACAGTGGAGGTAAACCTAGGTATTGAGTGATGAAGAGAGAGATATTGTCTCTAGAAACATCATTGAAACCAGGAGATGTCATTGCATGTGTGGGTGGTGGAACTAATAGGTTGGATAAGGTATAATGAGCAGGACTAGAGGCTCTACAGTGAAATAAGCCAATAAACACTAACCAGAACAGCAATGGACAAGGCATATTGACATTAAGGAGAGGCATGCTCAGTCGAGTGATCAAAAGGGTCCAGTGAGTGGAGAGGTTGGTTGGGGGTCACGGCGATTTAGACAGCTAAATCGGTAGCAAGCTAGCATAGGAGCAAGCTAGCATAGGATGGAGGTCTGTTGTTAGCCAACTCTTGCGTTCCGTCAGTAGATTAGTGGGTTTCCGTGTGGTAGAGGGGATTAATCCAAATCACACAACAACAACAAAAATAAAAACAATAGATATAGTTATAGAGGCCCAAGAAGAAAAATAAATAAATAAATAAAATAAAATAAAAATTGTCCGATTGTCTATTCAGATAGCAGCCGATAAGATAGCCAACGGCTAGCAGGCCGCAGATGGGCGCCCAGGCAACGTTGCGCCGGAGAAGCCAGCCGGACAACTCCCTCGGGTAGACAACGTCGGCAGTCCAGCCGTGAAGGCCCGGTGGGGCTCCGCGTAGGCAGCAAAACGGGTCCGGATAGGTGACTGCAGCCCAGGAGTGATTGATGGAACTCTTCGGCTGGCTAGCTCCGGAACAATTGATGTTAGCTCCGGAATCGACGAAAGCCGATAGTCACACGGATAGCAGCTAGCTAGCTGCGAGATCCAGGCATGGACGTCCGGAGCCAGCGGCCGAAATCCAGGGACATGGAGAGAAAAAATTGGTCCGATATGTTCCGCTCCGAGCCGCGCTGCGCTGCACCGCGCCGTACAAAACCGAAGGACAGCCGATGACCACAAACAGTGGTCAGCTGAGTACCAACGATTAGCCAGTAAATAAGCTAACTAGCTTCTGAACTAGCCCCTGAACCAGCTTCAGAGTAGCTTCTGGACCAGCTTCTGGCTAGCTCCCGGCTAGCTTCTGGCTAATTTCTGGCTAGCCTCTCAGAGGATCACAGATCTGAGGTAAATAATACTTTTTTATATAAATATAAATTGGTGAAGCGGATTGCAGGAGAGTGTTCTGAAGATGAGTTTTTGGAAAATTAAAAATGTATGTGAAAAAAAGTTGTAAATATATATATATACGGGACACGACAGGACGAGGACAAAAATACGTCTGAAATGCTATGCCATCTTGAGCAACAAAAAAAAATATATCCACAAAATGTGTTCAATTATAAATCTACTGATGTCTTGCCACAGTTTTCTTACATGAATTCAATGCCAAAAAAGATGCAACACTGTTTCTGGGTGGTGATTATAAAAGGAGCAATTTGAGTTGATGTTTTCCTTAACCTTCTTCATATAGTGGTTGGCAGGATAATATTTCTGAATAATTTTAAAGGAAACTTCCTCAATTTTGTTAACAACTAGGTATGTGTGTGACAACATCAAAACTTTTTCCAAACAGATAATATCAATAAATCCATTCCAATAAGGCATGACAACACCTGAGGGAATGGCGTCTAAGTGATAAGAATTCCTTATAACTGAGTGAAAGGCCCTCTGCATTTACCAGTTGGCTCACCAAAAGGATATTATTTCCGAACCAATATTCTAAAAACAAAGAAGTATTTTTATACGATATATCCCGATTATTCCATATATAATATCTGTGTGGAGAAAAATTGTGTTTATAAATTAAGGACCATGACAAGAAAACCTGCCGATGAAAAGCAGAAAGTTTCACTGGAATTTTGTCAATATTTTAATTGCAAAACAACATGAAATTAAGGCCACCAAAAGTAGAGAAGACATGATGAGGATTAAAATTCCAGATAAAAGTGGGTCTCCTTAGGAATTGTTTTATCCAATTGATCTTAAAAGTATTATTTAAAGTAGTAATGTCCAGAAAATTCAGTCCACCATTAAGTGTTCAATACAACAGTTTCCTAGTTTAATGGGTACGGTTTCTCCAAAGAAAGTTGAAAAGCATCTGGTCTATCTCCTTGCTTATTTTACTGTCAAGATATAAAGATAGAGTGCCATATGTTAGTCTAGAGATACCTTCAGCCTTGGTTATTAGGACTCTACCTTTTAAAGATAAGTCCACTGTAGCCATTGATTTACCTTTTCTGGGTATTTTTAATAAGAGGATTAAAATGTAGTAAACCTAACTTTTGATCCTTTGTAATGGTTATGCCTAAATATGTAAGTTCTTCTTTTACTGGAATACCATAATATGAAGGTGTCACACAATCTTTGACAGCTATGAGTTCACATTTATAAATGTTAAGATATAGACCAGACGCTTTGGAAAAGGATTGTATCACATTGATCGATATGGGAATTTGGTTAGCGTCTTTCAGAAAAGTGTAGTATCATCAGCCAGCTGGCTTGTAATAATTTCTTTACCAGCTATGGAAATACCTTGTACAGGACTATTATTTAAAGAATTTGCAAGAAGTTGGGTGATTAATAAAAACAGGTATGGAGAGATAGGACAACCTTGCCTAATTCCTCTCTTTAACTCAAATCTAGGTGAGGTGCCATATTTCAATTTGATAGAGCTGTTACCATTTGCATAGAGAGTCTTAATAGCCTTACAGAAAAAAATCCCCAAAGCCAAGTCTCTCAAGGGAGTGGAAGAGAAACTGATGCTCTACCTTATCAAATGGTTTATAAAAATCTAAAAATAATATGAAGCTATCCTCGGTTATTAGGTCTGAGTAGACAAGTATGTCTAATACTAGTCTGATATTGTTAGAAATATGTCTGTTCCTCATAAAGCCAGACTGTGTTTCATCAATGATTGCATCCAGGACTTCTTTCATTATTTTGCAAGTAGTAAGGCTAATATCTTATAGTCATTATTAAGAAGACAAATTGGACGCCAGTTATCGATGAGCAGCACTTCTTTTTTAGGCTTAGTTATCAGTGTTATTAACCCCTGACTCATTGTAGGAGGGAGAACATTGTTTTTAATACTCATTGTTTTTAATACTAAAAAGACTTCAAATAGGAAGCGAGCTACTTGTTCAGAAAATAATTTGTAAAATTCTGATGTAATTCCATCAACACCTGGTGATTTATTTTTCTTTAGATGTTTGAAAGACTCTATAATCTCTTCAACTATGATGGGTTCATCACACTGTTTAGATTCTATATCACTGATAGAGTGAACATTATTCAGTGAGTTAAAAAACACATCTGTGGATTCCTGACAGTACATAGAGCTATACAATTTTCTGTAAAAATTGCTACAGTATTTAGCCATTCATTTTTGGTCATCTGTAATAACACCATCAATGTTTAACTTATGGATAGTGTTATTTTTAGAGTGAAATTTCTTAAGTCTAAAGAAATAGGATGAATTCTGTTCTCCCTCCTCAATCAATTTTTTCCTAGATCTAATAAAGGCTCCTTCTGCTTTTAATTTAGATATATTATCTAGTTTATTTTGTAACTCAATTAGTTCCATCTTCTCGTAATCTTAATGATCACCTTTTCCTCCTCAGCTCTTCTGGTCTTAGGAAGATTACTACCATATTTTCTAAGGTATTTGGACACCTCAAATTTAAAGAGCTCCCAGTTCTTGCAATAAGATTTTTCTTCACAAGCCCTTTCCCAAAAGTGTGAGAGCAGATCTTTAACCTCAAATTGAACTATATCATTATTTAATAATGAGCTATTTAGCTTCCAGTAGGATGCTCTACCAAGGTTAGTACCAGGGGTAAATATTTTGATATCAATGTAAATAGCCCTATGGTCTGTGAGGGGAGTAGTACAAATATTTGTAGTAACACACTCACTATCAATACATTTGGATATAAGCCAAAAATCTATTCTGGATTGTCTTGAACCTGTTTTGTTACTCCAAGTGAATGATCTGTCGGCCGGAAACCTCTCTCTCCATATATCAGTAAGATCAAACTTTTCCATAAAAAGTATTAAACCCAAATTCTGATTGGTTGGTCTACCTGGGGGCCATCTATCAGTTGAATTATCTATAGTAATGTTAAAGTCCCCTCCTATCAATAATAACGGATTGGGAAATGTAGATAACCAATATGTTTCTCTATAGATTCAAGTAACTCATCATTCTCATGTTTGGTGTTGTACCAGTAGAAGTTTACATTAATGAGCATAATGTCATTGTAACTGATCACAAGACAAATAAAGTGACCAAAGGGGTCACATTCCGAGTGTAGAATATTACCACCAAAGGTATTTTTCATTGTAGTGACAGCAGCGGAGCGTTCAGGTCCATGGGAAAGCCAAATATCGTTGCCCATCCGGTGAAATATATGTCTCATTGTTTTATGCATGTACTGACTCGTCTGGTATGCGCCGTCCATTCATAGTGTCGCGTATTAGTGACGTAACCAACAGGATTTCCACTAGTTACAAAGTCAACATTTTCTATATCGTAAAAATTCCTGAAAAAAAGAATGTCGCTTTTGGTCTTAATTTAAGGTTAGGCTTAGCAGTGTGGTTAAGGTGAGGGTTAAAATCAAACGTTAAAAAGATAAATAGTAGAAATAGGCGGGGTTTATGACTTTGTGGCTGTTATAACTATACGACCAAAATAGAAGCCACTTTCTTGTTCGTTTTTTCACTGACAGACCCAGGCTACCGATTTGTTTCAATTCACGCTTTGGGGTTTGAATAATTTCATACGGTAAGCGTGTTTTTGAAACCTTAGCTACTTCTATATTTTCAATGCTGTAATTTTACTTGAGTTCTTTCAACTTTGACTTTCTGGGAATTTCCAAGCCAGTGCTAGCTAACGTTATCTAGCTAGGCTTGCAACAGTGGCAATAGTGCTTTCTCGCTTTTAGCCTCAGTAATCTAATTTATATCTAAAGAAACGGGTGTTCCGCTGTTAAATATAGTTAATAACAACATTTTGATATTTCTCCGAAAAACTAAGTTGTACCAAGTCTTTTTAACGTTAAACTTGTTACTTTCCAACATGTCTCTCCCAGGAGATACGCGCTAACACTGCAGCATCAATATGTCGTACATGCTACCTCATCTCCACAACGGCTGGCAGGTCGACCAAGCCATTCTATCCGAGGAGGACAGAGCCCTGGTTATCAGGTTTGGACACGATTGGGACCCAACATGTATGAAAATGGACGAGGTGTTGTACAGCATAGCTGAAAAGGTAAGATGTATGTTATTGTACCAATGTTGATGTTTGTATTTAACATCTGTGACTACGTTTCATTGAACGTTGCTATTTTTACAGTACCAACATCACTATTCCTCACTACAGGTGAAAAATTTTGCAGTCATCTATTTGGTGGACATCACAGAGGTGCCGGACTTCAACAAGATGTACGAGCTGTATGACCCTTGCACTGTCATGTTCTTCTTCAGGTGAGTTTCAAGTTATCATGTCTGCCTTCACTTCAGAGCCCTGCAAACCAATCTCTAGTTTTGACTTGCTAAATTAATGCAAATGTTCAACAAAAATGGGTATTGTTGAATAGGCAAGTTGTGAAAAGCAAAGGGATGCTCAGCTTTAAACAGCCCCACGCTGCTGTTTTAGTCCTGCATGACTGTGAAACTAAAATATTCATTCTCTTGACCTCTGCACTGTTCCAGGAACAAGCACATCATGATAGATCTGGGGACCGGTAACAACAACAAGATCAACTGGACCATGGAGGACAAGCAGGAGATGATTGACATTGTTGAGACCGTTTACCGAGGGGCGAGAAAAGGGCGAGGTCTGGTCGTATCTCCAAAGGACTACTCCACAAAATACAGATACTGATTGGTTCTTCCCATTGCTTTGTGTGATGCCCAATGGGAGCAAATCTGTCTTCAATATTAGACTTTATGAACCGCTGGACTACAGACAGGCTCTCTTTTTATGTTACTGACAAGTCAACTTTTTTCTATCGCAGTTATTAAAACGATCATTTGTTATTTTTGTATTTAATGTTGTGTTCATATTTGATACTGCCATTTAGTTATCACTTCACAGCCTGTATTCTCAGACCCAGAATAAGGCTAGTCCTCGATTTAAAAATAAATAAAAAATCATTCACAATTAATCTCAATTGAGTGTTTCAGTTCAGGGTGGCTTAATCTGGAAAATTGGCGCATATGTTTAATCTGTGGTGTATATGTGATGTGCCTGGCTGCCTCGCGCTCCCTTCCTCAGGAAGATGACTGACAAGACTGTCAAATGTGTTAAGATCCTCCCTGAGAAGGGCCTATACGAAAACCTGCTGCATGGGCTCAACTGTCTCTACTGTCCTGGGATGTTCTACTCCACCCAACAACTGGTTGAACACACACAGAAGGCCAACTGTGACTTCATGAGGCGGGAGTATAGACTACACAAATGACAGCAGTGACCTTCGGTTCCCCAACTTTGACATTAACACCACGGCCCCCAAAGAGATCCTAGGAGACGCAGAGCTGAAACTGGCTGTGGTTACCAACTCTCTGGACCTGATCTTCCTTAAGATGCAGCCTGGTTGTAAACAGGAAGTGTGTTAGAACCCCAGTAAAACGACGCGGACCGACTGCCCCTTCAGTGAGAAGTGTGTCACAGTGGAGAGCTACCAGGCCCATCTGAGTGGGAAGCACTGCATTTAAAGCACTGCGCTTTAAATACATCATTCATTGCTTGAAGCCATACCAAGGCACACACCCCTAACGGAGCAAACTTATCTCAAAGTCTGTTCAATAATGTACAAGAACATTTTGGGAAAATGTGTTGGTCAGTACAAACCATTCCGAAACGTAGCAAGTGTTCAAGCGAACTGAACACACCCCTGGCTATCCAAATGTCTTGCTACTCCACGCCCACAGACGTTCATTTTTTTTTCTCTGCAATGAGTCTGGATCTGAGTGCCTCCTCGATGATTTCTAGAACACATTCTAGCCGTTCCGATTGGTCCCAGAAACCGATGACCTTGTTTCGTCACTTCAACAATATGGCAGTCTAGATTGAAAGTATTCGATTTTTATTTAGTCACATGCATAGGAACACAGATGTAGTTGCAGTGTACAGTGAAATTCTTAAGCTCCGGGATCCAGAAGTGCAAGTGTGAATGAAACAAACATAATACATATTTTTAACTGTGACAATGATAAATATAAATGTATATTCAGCATGATAAATGTCCATTGGGGTGGTGGCATGATAGATATCTGTTCAGCTCCTCGGATATGTGTACGCAGAGGAACTTGTTTTGACCGCCTCCACAGCAGCCCCGATGATGAGGATGGGCCTGTGAGAATGTCAAATAGAAACATCTATTTGAAAGGTCATCCAACTCGGAATTCCAATTTGGGAACTCTTTCTTGAGCTCCGACTTTCGACCTGAAGACCACTGACGTCATGATTTGATCTCATCTTTTTCCGAGTCCCAGTTGTCTTGAGCCTCATTCCCTTGCTAGTCGGAACTACGAAATTCTGATATTTTCGACTTGCTAACTGGTTGTAGTCATACACGTGCCGCGTTCAAAGAATCAGCAAGTCGGAAACTTCCAAGTTCTGATTCATATGTAAACGCCATATAATGAAACAAATTGTATGGCTTTTATATGCCGTTTTGTTACTTTTTAGTGACGTAATGCGCAAGCGTAAATAACAGAATTCGTGTTTTCACCAATAGACCCAGGCTACCAGTTTGGTTCAGGGCTTTGGTGCTTGTGATCATTTTTATAAAGGTAAGCGTTTTTTAAACCTTACTTTTAAATTTTCAATGTTTAAATATTATTTGAGACCTTTCAACTCCGACTTTCTGGTGATTTCCAAGCCAGCCAGGCTAGCTACTATAACGTAGCTACCGTTAGCCACGGTGTTATCTAGTTTGGCTTAAAATATTTTGGGGTTTTTCATTATCGACAATAGCTTATCAAATAAAATGTTATGGGTTGCATTCGCATACACATATTTGGCTGATGTTATTGCGGGTGTAGCGAAATGCTTGTGTTCCTAGCTCCAACAGTGCAGTAATAATATCTAACAATACACACGAATCTAAAAAGTCAAGGAATGGAATTAAGAAATATAAGAACGAGAATCTACACACAATACCCCATAATGACAAAGCAAAAACAGGTTTTTAGAAATTTTTAATAATTTATCAAAAATACAAAACTGAAATATCACATTTACAGAAATATTCAGACTTATTACTCAGTATAGTACTTTGTTGAAGCGCATTTGGCCGCGATTACAGCCTTGAGTCAGTCAGTCTTCTTGGGTATGATGCTACAAACTTGTCACCTGTATTTGGGCTATTTCGCCCATTCTTCTCTGCAGAGTCACTTTAACTCTACCGACATGTACGAATTACCTCGACTATCCTCGCTACTGTTATTTTACTTTAATTATGTTATCTATATTTTTTAGTTATCTATTTTTTTACTTAACCAACAATGCAGTTAAGAAAAATACGTGTTAAGGGCTTGTAAGTAAGCATTTCACTGTAAGGTCTACCTGTTGTATTTAGCGCATGGGACAAATACAATTTGATTTGAGATCCTCTCAAGTTCTGTCAGGTTGGATGGGGAGCGTTGCTGCACAGCTATTTTCAGGTCTCTCCAGAGATGTTCAATCGGGATCAATCAAGTCTGGGCTCTGACTGGGCCACTCAAGGACATTCAGACACTTGGCAAATCAAATCAAGTTTTATTTGTCACATGCGCTTAGGTTAATACAACAGGTATAGGTAGACCTTACAGTGAAATGCTGACTTACAAGCCCTTAACCAACAATGCTTTAAGAAGTTAAGAAAAAATACATTTAAAAAGTGTTAAGTAAAAAAATAGAAAATAAAAGTGACAAATAATTTAACAGCAGCAGTTAAATAACAAGCAAGGCTGTGTCGATACAGAGTCAATGTGCGGGGGCACCGGTTAGTTGAGGTAATTGAGGTAATATGTACAGTTGAAGCCAAAAATTTACATACATCTTAGCCAAATACATTTAAACTCAGTTTGTCACAAATCCTGACATTTAATCCTCGTAAAAATTCCCTGTCTTAGGTCAGTTAGGATCACCACTTTATTTGAAGAATGTGAAATGTCAGAATAATAGCAGAAATAATGATTTATTTCAGCTCTTATTTCTTTCATCAAATTCCCAGTGAGTCAGAAGTTGACATACACTCAATTAGTATTTGGTAGCATTGCCTTTAAATTGTTTAACTTGGGTCAAATGTTTCAGGTAGCCTTCCACAAGCTTTCCACAATAAGTTGGTGGAATTTTGGCCCATTCCTCCTGACAGAGCTGGTGTAACCGAGTCAGGTTTGTAGGCCTCCTTGCTCGCGTACGCTTTTTCAGTTCTGCCCACAAATGTTCTATAGGATGAGGTCAGGGCTTTGTGATGGTCACTCCAATACCTAGACTTTGTTGTCCTTGAGCCGTTTTGCTACAACTTTGGAAGTATGCTTGGGGTCATTGTCCATTTGAAGATCCATTTGCGACCAAACTTTAACTTCTCGACTGATGTCTTCATATGTTGAAGACATCCACATAATTTTCCCTCCTCGTGATGCCAACTATTTTGTGAAGTGCACCAGTCTCTCAAATCAAATCAAATCAAATTTATTTATATAGCCCTTCGTACATCAGCTGATATCTCAAAGTGCTGTACAGAAACCCAGCCTAAAACCCCAAACAGCAAGCAATGCAGGTGTAGAAGCACGGTGGCTAGGAAAAACTCCCTAGAAAGGCCAAAACCCAGGAAGAAACCTAGAGAGGAACCAGGCTATGTGGGGTGGCCAGTCCTCTTCTGGCTGTGCCGGGTGGAGATTATAACAGAACATGGCCAAGATGTTCAGAAGTTCATAAATGACCAGCATGGTCGAATAATAATAAGGCAGAACAGTTGAAACTGGAGCAGCAGCACGGTCAGGTGGACTGGGGATAGCAAGGAGTCATCATGTCAGGTAGTCCTGGGGCATGGTCCTAGGGCTCAGGTCAGTTGAAACTGGAGCAGCAGCACGGCCAGGTGGACTGGGGACAGCAAGGAGTCATCATGTCAGGTAGTCCTGGGGCATGGTCCTAGGGCTCAGGTCCTCCGAGAGAGAGAGAAAGAAGGAGAGAGTTAGAGAACGCACACTTAGATTCACACAGGACACCGAATAGGACAGGAGAAGTACTCCAGATATAACAAACTGACCCTAGCCCCCCGACACATAAACTACTGCAGCATAAATACTGGAGGCTGAGACAGGAGGGGTCAGGAGACACTGTGGCCCCATCCGAGGACACCCCCGGACAGGGCCAAACAGGAAGGATATAACCCCACCCACTTTGCCAAAGCACAGCCCCCACACCACTAGAGGGATATCTTCAACCACCAACTTACCATCCTGAGACAAGGCTGAGTATAGCCCACAAAGACCTCCGCCACGGCACAACCCAAGGGGGGGGGGGGGTCAGACAGGATGACCACATCAGTGAATCAACCCACTCAGGTGACGCACCCCCTCCAGGGACGGCATGAGAGAGCCCCAGTAAGCCAGTGACTCAGCCCCTGTAATAGGGTTAGAGGCAGAGAATCACAGTGGAAAGAGGGGAACCGGCCAGGCAGAGACAGCAAGGGCGGTTCGTTGCTCCAGAGCCATTCCGTTCACCTTCCGACTCCTGGGCCAAACTACACTCAATCATATGACCCACTGAAGAGATGAGTCTTCAGTAAAGACTTAAAGGTTGAGACCGAGTTTGCGTCTCTGACATGGGTAGGCAGACCGTTCCATAAAAATGGAGCTCTATAGGAGAAAGCCCTGCCTCCAGCTGTTTGCTTAGAAATTCTAGAGACAATTAGGAGGCCTGCGTCTTGTGACCGTAGCGTACGTGTAGGTATGTACGGCAGGACCAAATCAGAGAGATAGGTAGGAGCAAGCCCATGTAATAATGCTTTGTAGGTTAGCAGTAAAACCTTGAAATCAGCACTTGCTTTGACAGGAAGCCAGTGTAGAGAGGCTAGCACTGGAGTAATATGATCAAATGTTTTGGTTCTAGTCAGGATTCTAGCAGCTGTATTTAGCACTAACTGAAGTTTATTTAGTGCTTTATCCGGGTAGCCGGAAAGTAGAGCATTGCAGTAGTCTAACCTAGAAGTGACAAAAGCATGGATTAATTTTTCTGCATCATTTTTGGACAGAAAGTTTCTGATTTTTGCAATGTTACGTAGATGGAAAAAAGCTGTCCTTGAAATGGTCTTGATATGTTCTTCAAAAGAGAGATCAGGGTCCAGAGTAACGCCGAGGTCCTTCACAGTTTCATTTGAGACGACTGTACAACCATTAAGATTAATTTTCAGATTCAACAGAAGATCTCTTTGTTTCTTGGGACCGAGTTTAAAAGTAGAAAGTTTGCAGCCATCCACTTCCTTATGTCTGAAACACATGCTTCTAGCAAGGGCAATTTTGGGGCTTCACCATGTTTCATTGAAATGTACAGCTGTGTGTCATCCGCATAGCAGTGAAAGTTAACATTATGTTTTCGAATAACATCCCCAAGAGGTCAAATATATAGTGAAAACAATAGTGGTCCTAAAACGGAACCTTGAGGAACACCGAAATTTACAGTTGATTTGTCAGAGGACAAACCATTCACAGAGACAAACTGATATCTTTCCGACAGATAAGATCTAAACCAGGCCAGAACTTGTCCGTGTAGACCAATTTGGGTTTCCAATCTCTCCAAATCAAAGTTTATTTGTCACGTGCGCTGAATACAACAGGTGTAGATTTTACAGTGAAATGCTTACTTATAGTGCACAAAAGGTGTTAGGTGAACAATCGGTAAGTAAAGAAATAAAACAACAGTAAAAAGACAGGCTATATACTGTAGCGAGGCTATAAAAGTAGCAGGCTACATACAGACACCGGTTAGTCAGGCTGATTGAGGTAGTATGTACATGTAGTAATGGTTAAAGTGCCTATGCATATATAACAGAGACTAGCAGTAGCATAAAAGAGGGGTTGGCGGGTGGCGGCACACAATACAGATCGCCCGGTTAGCCAATGTGCGGGAGCACTGGTTGGTCGGCCCAATTGAGCTAGTATGTACATAATGTATAGTTAAAGTGACTATGCATATACGATAAACAGTTGAGAAGCCCTTTTATCCTAGACTTGGCACTCCAGTACCGCTTGCCATGCGGTAGTAGAGAGAACAGTTTATGACTAGGGTGGCTAGTGACAATTTTTGACCATTTTTAGGGCCTTCCTCTGACACCTCCTGCAGCAAAGCACCCCCACAACATGATGCTGCCACCCCCGTGCTTCACGGTTGGGATGGTGTTCTTCGGCTTGCAAGCATCCCCCTTTTTCCTCCAAACATAACGATGGTCATTATGGCCAAATAGTTCCCTTTTTGTTTCATCAGACCAGAGGACATTTCTCCAAAAAGTACGATCTTTGTCCCCATGTGCAGTTGCAAACTGTAGTCTGGCCTTTTTAAATTGAGGTTTTGGAGCAGTGGCTTCTTCCTTGCTGAGCGGCCTTTCAGGTCATGTCGAAATAGGACTCGTTTTACTGTGGATATAGATACGTTTGTACTGGTTTCCTCCAGCATCTTCACAATGTCCTTTGCTGTTGTTCTGGGATTGATTTGTACTTTTCGCACCAAAGTACGTTCATCTCTAGCGGTATGATGGCTGCATGGTCCCATGGTGTTTATACTTGCGCACTATTGTTTGTACAGATGTACGTGGTACCTTCAGGCGTTTGGAAATTGCTCCCAAGGATGAACCAGACTTGTGGAGGTCTGATTTCTTGGCTGATTTCTTTTGATTTCCCATGATGTCAAGCAAAGAGGCATTGAGTTTGAAGGTAGGCCTTGAAATACATCCACAGGTACACCTCCAATAGGCTAATTGACATCATTTGAGTCAATCAGAAGCTTCTAAAGCCTTGACATTTTCTGGAATTTTCCAAGCTGTTCAAAGGCACAGTCAACTTAGTGTATGTAAACTTCTGACCCACTGGAATTGTGATACATTGAAATATAAGTGAAATAATCTGTCTGTAAACAATTGTTGGAAAAATTACTTGTGTCATGAACAAATTAGATGTCCTAACCGACTTTCCAAAACTATAGTTTGTTTACAAGAAATTTGTGGAGAGGTTGAAAAATGAGTTTTAATGACTCCAACCTAAGTGTATGTGTATGTAAACTTCGAACTTCAACTGTACATCACTGGGGCCAAGCTTCCTGTCCCGAAGCCACTCCTGCGTTGTCTTGGCTGAGTGCTTAGGGTCATTGTCCTGTTGGAAGGTGAACTTTCACCCCAGTCTGAGGTCCTGAGCGCTCTGGAGCAGGTTTTCATCAAGGATCTCTATGTGCTTTGTTCCGTTCATCTTTCCCTCGATCCTGACAAGTCTCCCAGTCCCTGCCGCTAAAAAACACCCCCACAGCATGATGCTGCCACAACCGTGCTTCATCGTATTTATTTTATATATATTTTTTATTTCACCTTTATTTAACCAGGTAGGCCAGTTGAGAACAAGTTCTCATTTATAACTGCGACCTGGCCAAGATAAAGCAAAGCATTGCGACACAAACAACAACACAGAGTTACACATGGAATCAACAAACGTACAGTCAATAAGACAATAGAAAAGTCTATATACAGTGTGTGCAAATGAAGTAAAATTAGGGAGCTAAGGCAATAAATAGGCCATAGTGGCAAAATAATAACAATTTAGCAATTGAACACTGGAGTAATAGATGAGCAGAAGATGAATGTGCAAGTAGAGATACTGGGGTGCAAAGGAGAAGGAAAAAAAATAACAATATGGGGATGAGGTAGTTGGGTGGGCTATTTACAGATGGGTTATGTACAGGTGCAATGATCTGTAAGCTGCTCTGACAGCTGATGCTTAAAGTTAGTGAGGGAGATATGAGTCTCCAGCTTCAGTGATTTTTGCAATTCGTTCCAGTCATTGGCAGCAGAGAACTGGAAGGAAAGGCTGCCAAAATAGGAGTTGGCTTTGGGGGTGACCAGTGAAATATACCTGCTGGAGCATGTGTTACGGGTAGGTGCTGCTATGGTGATCAGTGAGCTGAGATAAGGCGGGGCTTTACCTTTAGCAAAGACTTATAGATGAACTGGAGCCAGTGGTTTTGGCGACGAATATGGAGCGAGCCAGCCAACGAGAGCCTACAGGTTGCAGTGGTGGGTAGTATATGGGGCTTTGGTGACAAAACGGATGGCACTGTGATAGACTGCATCCAGATTGTTGAGTATAGTGTTGGAGGCTATTTTGTAAATGACATTGCCGAAGTCAAGGATCGGTAGGATAGTCCGTTTTACGAGGGTATGTTTGGGTGCATGAGTGAAGGATGCTTTGTTGCGAAATAGGAAGCCAATTCTAGATTAAATTTTTGATTGGAGATGCTTGATGTGAGTCTGGAAGGAGAGTTTACAGTCTAACCAGACATCTAGGTACAGTGGGGCAAAAAAGTATTTAGTCAGCCACCAATTGTGCAAGTTCTCCCACTTAAAAAGATGAGAGAGGCCTGTAATTTTCATCATAGGTACACTTCAACTATGACAGACAAAATGAGAAGAAAAAAAATCCAGAAAATCACATTGTAGGATTTTTAATGAATATATTTGCAAATTATGGTGGAAAATAAGTAGTTGGTCAATAACAAAAGTTTATCTCAATACTTTGTTATATACCCGTTGTTGGCAATGACAGAGGTCAAACATGTTCTGTAAGTCTTCACAAGGTTTTCACACACTGTTGCTGGTATTTTGGCCCATTCCTCCATGCAGATCTCCTCTAGAGCAGTGATGTTTTGGGGCTGTTGTTGGGCAACACGGACTTTCAACTCCCTCCAAATATTTTCTATGGGGTTGAGATCTGGAGACTGGCTAGGCCACTGCAGGACCTTGAAATGCTTCTTACGAAGCCACTCCTTCGTTGCCCCGGGCGGTGTGTTTGGGATCATTGTCATGCTGAAAGACCCAGCCACGTTTCATCTTCAATGCCCTTGCTGAAGGAAGGAGGTTTTCACTTAAAATCTCACAATACATGGCCCCCTTCATTCTTTCCTTTCCAGTCGCCCTGGTCCCTTTGCAGAAAAACAGCCCCAAAGCATGATGTTTCCACCCCCATGCTTCACAGTAGGTATGGTGTTCTTTGGATGCAACTCAGTATTCTTTGTCCTCCAAACACAACGAGTTGAGATTTTACCAAAAAGTTATATTTTGGTTTCATCGGACCATATGACATTCTCCCAATCTTCTTCTGGATCATCCACATGCTCTCTAGCAAACTTCAGACGGGCCTGGATATGTACTGGCTTAAGCAGGGGGACACGTCTGGCACTGCAGGATTTGAGTCCCTGGCGGCGTAGTGTGTTACTGATGGTAGGCTTTGTTACTTTGGTCCCAGCTCTCTGCAGGTCATTCACTAGGTCCCCCCCGTGTGGTTCTGGGATTTTTGCTCACCGTTTTTGTGATCATTTTGATCTTGCATGGAGCCCCAGATCGAGGGAGATTATCAGTGGCCTTGTATGTCTTCCATTTCCTAATAATTGCTCCCACAGTTGATTTCTTCAAACCAAGCTGCTTACCTATTGCAGATTCAGTCTTCCCAGCCTGGTGCAGGTCTACAATGTTGTTTCTGGTGTCCTTTGACAGCTCTTTGGTCTTGGCCATAGTGGAGTTTGGAGTGTGACTGTTTGAGGTTGTGGACAGGTGTATTTTATACTGATAACAAGTTCAAACATGTGCCATTAATACAGGTAACGAGTGGAGGACAGAGGAGCCTCTTAAAGAATAAGTTACAGGTCTGTGAGAGCCAGAAATCTTGCTTGTTTGTAGGTGACCAAATACTTATTTTCCACCATAATTTGCAAATAAATTCATTAAAAATCCTACAATGTGTTTTTCTGGAGAAAAAAAATCTCATTTTGTCTGTCATAGTTGAAGTGTACCTATGATGAAAATTACAGGCCTCTCTCATCTTTTTAAGTGGGAGAACTTGCACAATTGGTGGCTGACTAAATACTTTTTTTGCCCCATAGTATTTGTAGTTGTCCACATATTCTAAGTCAGACCTGTCCAGAGTAGTGATGCAAGACGGTTGGGCAGCTGTGGGCAGCTATCGGTTGAAGAGCATGCATTTAGCTTTACTTGCATTTAAGAGCAGTTGGAGGCCACGGAAGGAGAGTGGTATGTTATTGAAGCTCGTCTGGAGATTTGTTAACACAGTGTCCAAAGAAGGTCCAGAAGTATACAGAATGGTGTCATCTGCGTAGAGGTGGATCAGAGAATGACCAACAGGAAGAGCGACATCATTGATGTATACAGAGAATAGAGTCAGCCCGAGAATTGAACCCTGTGGCACCCCCATAGAGACTAGAAGAAAAAGAAACGCACACCTGTTAAGACGAGGTGCTGGCTAGCGGAGTAGAAACTTGAAAATAAAAGAGAGCCGCACACTGTAGGAGCTCAGATGCAAAAATGTAATACCAACGTTTCGACAGCCAAGCTGTCTTCATCAGGGTATAATCCCGAAACGTTACATTTTTGCATCTGAGCTCCTAGAGTGTGCTGCTCTCTTTTATTTTCAAACCCCCATAGAGACTGCCAGAGATCCAGACAACAGGCCCTACAATTTGACACACTGAACTCTGTCTGAGAAGTAGTTGGTGAACCAGGCGAGGCAGTCATTTGAGAAACCAAGGCTGTTGAGTATGCCGATAAGAATGTGGTGATTGACAGAGTCGATGCGGATGCCAGTTCAACGAAAACGGCTGCACAGTATTTTATTGATGGTGGTTATGATATCGTTTAGGACCTTGAGCGTGGCTGAGGTACACCCATGACCAGCTCAGAAACCAGATTGCATAGCAGGGAAGGTACGGTGGGATTCAAAATGGTCAGTGATCTGTTTGTTAACTTGGCTTTCGAAGACTTTATGAAGGCAGGGTAGGATATATATAGGTCTGTAACAGTTTGGGTCTTGGGTGTCTCCCCCTTTGAAGAGTGGGATGACCGCGGCAGCTTTCCGATCTTTAGGGATGCTTATTTAAGATGGTGAGGAAAGCACTTTTAAAGAATAACCAGGCATCCTCTACTGACGGCATTAGGTCAATATCCTTCCAGGACACCCGGGCCAGGTCATTTAGAAAGGCCTGCTCACTGAAGTTTTTTTAGGGAGCGTTTGACAGTGATGAGGGGTGGTTGTTTGACCCATTTACGGACGCAGGCAATGAGGCAGTGATCGCTGAGATCCTGGTTGAAGACAACAGAGGTGTATTTAGAGGGCAGGTTGGTCAGGATGATTTCTAAGAGGATGCCCATGTTTACGGATTTAGGGTTGTACCTGGTAGGTTCCATGATAATTTGTGTGAGCTTGAGGGCATCTGGCTTAGATTTGTAGGATGGCAGGGGTGTTAAGCATATCCCAGTTTATGTCACCTAACAGTACAATCTCTGAAGATAAATGTGGGGTGATTAATTCACATATGGTGTCCAGGGCACAGCTGGGGGCTGAGGGGGTCTATAACAAGCGGGAACAGTGAGAGACTTATTTCTGGAAAGGTGGATTTTTAAAAGTAGGAGCTCAAACTCTTTAGGCACAGCCCTGGATAGCATGACAGAACTCTGCAGTCTGTCTCTGCAGTAAATTGCAATTCCGCCCCCTTTGGCAGTTCTATCTTGGCGGAAAATGTAGTTGGGGATGGAAATTTCAGAATTTTTGGTGGCCTTCCTAAGCCAGGATTCAGACACGGCTAGGACATCAGGGTTGGCGCAGTGTGCTATAGCGGTGAATAGAAAAAAAACTTAGGGAGGAGGCCAGGATGGTGCCAGGTTTCTTCCAGAAGTGAGGCTTGGCATTCAGGCTAAAGAGTTCAATCTTGGTTTCATCAGACCAGAGAATCTGGTTTCTATCGTGTTTTTCATGGTTTGAGAGTCCTGTAGGTGCCTTTTGGCAAATACCAAGCTGGCTGTCATGTGCCTTTTACTGAGGAGTGGCTTCTGTCTGGCCACTCTACCATAAAGGCCTGATTGGTGGAGTGCTGCGGAGATGGTTCTCCATCAGGAAGGTTCTCCCATCTCTACAGAGGAACTCTGTAGCCATCATGAACCATCAGGTTCTTGGTCACCTCCCTAACCAAGGCCCTTCTCCCCCGAATGCTCAGTTTGGTCCCAAACTTCTTCCATATAAGAATGATGGAGACCGCTGTGTTCTTGGGGGCCTTCAATGCTGCAGATATTTTTTGGTTCCCTTTAATATAGACAGGACTGTGCCTTTCCAAATCATGTCCAATCAATTGAATTTACCACAGGTGGACTCCAATCAAGTTGTAGAAACATCTTAAGGATAATCAATGGAATCCAGTGGTGAAAAAAGTACCCAATTGTCATACTTGAGTAAAAGTAAAGATTAGAGGTCGACCGAGTATGATTTTTCAACACCGATACCGATTATTGGATGACCAAAAAAAAGCAGATTCCGATTAATTGGCCGTTTTTTTTGTTCCTTTTTTATTTATTTATTTTATTTTTTTGTAATAATGACAATTACAACAATACTGAATGAACACTTATTTTAACTTAACATAATACATCAATAAAAGCAATTTAGCCTCAAATAAATAATGAAACATGTTCAATTTGGTTTAAATAATGCAAAAACAAAGTGTTGGAGAAGAAAGTAAAAGTGCAATATGTGCCATGTAAAAAAGCTAACGTTTAAGTTCCTTGCTCAGAATATGAGAACATATGAAAGCTGGTGGTTCCTTTTAACATGAGTCTTCAATATTCCCAGGTAAGAAGTTTTAGGTTGTAGTTATTATAGGAATTATAGGACTATTTCTCTCTATACCATTTTGTATTTCATATACCTTTGACTATTGGATGTTCTTATAGGCACTTTATTATTGCCAGTGTAACAGTATAGCTTCCGTCCCTCTCTTCGCCCCTACCTGGGCTCGAACCAGGAACACATCGACAACAGCCACCCTCGAAGCATCGTTACCCATCCCTCCACAAAAGCCGCGGCCCTTGCAGAGCAAGGGGAACAACTACTCCAAGTCTCAGAGCGAGAGTTTGAAACGCTATTAGCGCGCACCCCGCTAACTAGCTAGCCATTTCACATCGGTTACACCAGCCTAATCTCGGGAGTTGATGAGCTGTTTATGACTTCAAGCCTAATGCTTGAAGCATTGCGAAGAGCTGCTGGTAAACGCACGGAAGTACTGTTTGAATGAATGCTTACGAGCCTGCTGCTGCCTACCATCGCTCAGTCAGACTGCTCTATCAAATATCAAATCATAGACTTAATTATAAGATAATAACACACAGAAATACGAGACTTTGGTCATTACTATGGTCGCATCCGGAAACTATCATTTCGAAAGCAAAATGTTTATTCTTTCAGTGAAATACCGTACCGTATTTCATCTAACGGGTGCCATCCCTATGTCTAAATATTACTGTTACATTGTACAACCTTCAATGTAATGTCATAATTCTGTACAATTCTGGGAAATTAATTACGGTCTTTGTTAGGAATAAATGGACTTCACACAGTTCGCAACGAGCCAGGCAGCCAAAACTGCTGCATATAACCTCACTGCTTGCACGGAACGCAAGAGCAGTGACAAAAAAAAAACGAATCCCCGAGCTGACAAGTTAAAAATCTGTCGTTCTGCCCCTGAACAAGGCAGTTAACCCACCGTTCCCAGGCCGTCATTGAAAATAAGAATGTGTTCTTAAGTGACTTGCCTAGTTAAATAAAGGTGTAAAAAAAAAATGAACATACAGAGAAGGAATTGTCAGATGAGTCATAATAGCCTGGAAGTAAAGCCACACTGGGAGCCACATTTTAAATGGAATACATTGAATACATGCAGCAGGGTGGAAAAAAATAGCATTAAAACACAATGTATTTTAATTGTATTGTCAGTAGGGCTGTGATCACCATTCATGCAACACATTCAATATGTACAGTACCAGTCAAAAGTTTGTAGAGTAATAGTGAAGACATCAAAACTATGTAATAATACATATGGAATCGTGTAGTAACCAAAAAAAGTGTTTAAACAAATCAAAATATATTTGAGATTCTTCAAAGTAGTCTTGGCATTCTCTCAACCAGCTTCATGAGGTAGTCACCTGGAATGCGGTTTCATTAACAGGTGTGCCTTGTTAAAAGTTAACTTGTGGATTTTTTTTTCATCTTAATGCATTTGAGCCAATCAGTTGTGTTGTGTCAATGAAGGGTGGTATACAGAAGATAGCTTTATTTGGTAAAAGACCAAGTCCACATTATGGCAAGAACAGATCAAATAAGCAAAGAGAAACAACAGTCTATCATTACTTTAAGAAATATGAACGATGATCTCGTCATGTGTGTTTCCCACCGTGAAGCATGGAGGAGGCGATGTGATGGTTGTGGGGGTGCTTTGCTGGTGAAAATGTCAGTGATTTATTTAGAGTTCAAGGCACACTTAACCAGCATGGCTACCACAGCATTCTGCAGCAATACATAATCCTATCTGGTTTGAACTTAGGGGGACTATCATTTGTTTTTCAACAGGACAATGACCTAACACACCTCCAGGCTGTGTAAGGGCTATTTGACCAAGAAGGAGAGTGATGGAGTGCTGCATCATATGACCTGGCCTCCACAATCACCGACCTCTACCCAATTGAGATGGTTTGGAATGCTTTGGACTACAGAGCGAAGGAAAATCATGCAACAAGTGCTCAGCATATGTGGGAACTTCTTCAAGACTGTTGAAAAAGCATTCCAGGTGAAGCTGGTTGAGAGAATGCCAATAGTGTGCAAAGCTGTCATCAAGGCAGCTGATGGCTGATTTTGAATTTAAAAAAATATTTTTTTTTACATGATTCCACGTGTTATTACAAAGTTTCGATGTCTTCACTACAATGTAGAACAAATTAAAAATAAAGAAAAACCCTTGAATGAGTAGGTGACCAGTCGACTAAATGTGGTCAGCCTTAATGTCAACCCCAGTACATGTCATCGTCACCAATCAACTGCATTAAAATGAAAAACGACTGACTACCAATTTCTCTATGCTAGCTATGCTACCAGTTTATACGAACGGGAGTTAGCATTTAGCAGTCATTTCTTCTAAACCTGAAAAGGGACTACTTCTAAATGTGTCAAAATTAGACTTTTTGTAACCACATTGTGGGCCTGTTACAATACATCAATCTTGATGGATTTGACAAGTATCCCCTTAGATCAGAGTTCGGGCATGTGCGCCAATCTGGAGTTCTTCTGTCCCCCACAGTCTGCTTTCCATTGACCTCTACCACATCTATCAAGTCTTTCGCCTAATTAACTAAACATGTTACTTCCCAATATTTACTCTCCCAGGTTACGTGTTGACACTGCAGGATCAAGATGTCGTACATGCTACCGCATCTCCACAACGGCTGGCAGGTCGACCAAGCCATCCAATTCGAGGAGGACAGAGCACTGGTTATTAGGTTTGGACACGATTGGGACCCAACATGTATGAAAATGGACGAGGTGTTGTACAGCATAGCTGAAAAGGTAAGATGTACGTTATTGTACCAATGTTGATGTTTGTATTTCACATCTGTGACCACGTTTCATTGAACGTTGCTATTTTTACAGTACCAACATCACTATTCCTCACTACAGGTGAACATTTTTGCAGTCATCTAGTTGGTGGACATCACAGAGGTGCCGGACTTCAACAAGATGTACGAGCTGTATGACCCTTGCACTGTCATGTTCTTCTTCAGGTGAGTTTCAAGTTATCATGTCTGCCTTCACTTCAGAGCCCTGCAAACCAATCTCTAGTTTTGACTTGCTAAATTGATGCAAACATTCACTAGGCTCCGCAAATGGGTTTAGAGAGCACAGGCCCTCATGCTATGTAGGCTAGCTGAGGACAGCAAAGGGATGCTCAGTCTTAGAGATTATCTGGTACTTGTGTATAATTTTTAGCCAGTAGTTCTGAAAGTAGCCCTCGAGCCAAAAGTGATCCCCGAAAATTGCATACTAAATCGCGTATGTCCACCATGTCATTGCTTTCTCTCGCTCTGCTGTGTGTGCATCTTTCTAGCTGTCACTCGAATGATGAGGAGCTGAAGCTCACTGGAGTTGCTAGTTGGCAGGCCCACATGTGGGAAAATTTTGGGGAAATAGCCTCGCACATCTTCCAGTAAACAGTTGCTTTCAAACTAGGAATTGTATGGCTAATTGTGGTAAGACTGTTGTTCTGGTCATAGATTATACATGTCATGTATAAATGTCATGTTGTAGAAGGCTCCAGACACTTTTTGGGGTGATTTGGCTTGTTTTTGAGAAACGTACCCCAGCCGCAATTCACTTCGTCATTGCTCATTGTGCAGTATCAGGGCATGAGCAGAAGCTAAAACAAAACACCCAAATACATCCTTTTAGCAAAGGACGCGCGATGTAGGTCTTTAGATGTTGTACACATGAAATTGTGTCTTTCCGAACTTTATCCTCAACATTATAATCCATTTTGGTCGAGTTGCACTGTTTCTCCAATGCAGCTGTGCATGCCGTGCGTGTTCCTATAGTACACGGACACAGCCCACACAGCCCACACAGCCTACACAGCCCACACAGCCCACACAGCCTACACAGCCCACACAGCCTACACAGCACAGCTGGTAGAAGAAACAGCTTGAGTCGCACAAAAGGGAATATAACGTTGACAATTTTAGAATGACAATTTAATGTGTGCAAAATCTAAAGACCTGCATCACTATACTGGGAACGTGTTAGTTTCTTAAAGAATACATTTGTGTGTTTTTGGGGCTTTTGTTTGTTCAATATCAGGGCATGCAAAAGACACAATGAGCAATGAGGAAGTGAATCGCAGCTGGGGTAAGTTTCTCAAAAACAAGCTAAATCACAAAAAAAGTATCTGGACCTTTCCATAACATTCCATTTACTTCAAAAATAGAGATTTACTTCAGAAATAGAACAATTCTCCTTTAGTACAACAGACCCAAGCTGCTTCAATTAACTGAGCGCAACACAACTTTTTGTTGTTGTCCTGCATGACTCTGTGAAACTGAAATATTCCTTCTCTGCACTGTTCCAGGAACAAGCACATCATGATAGATCTGGGGACAGGTATCTCCTAAAGACTACTCCACAAAATACAGATATTGATTGTTTCTTCGCTTTCCAGTACTTTGTGTGGAGCCCGATGGCAGCAAATCTGTGTCCTTCAATATGAGATATTCTGGACAACTGGATTACAGACAGGCTCTGATCTAGGGGCCCTGCTCTCTTTTTTTATGTTATAACTAAGTCACCTTTTTTTTCAACAGCAGTTATAAAATACATCATTTGGTTTCTTCTTTATGTAATAAATGCCATGTTCATATTGATAGTTGTTACTTCACAGTCCATATTCTTGGACGCAGATTGAGGCTAGTCCTCGATTTAATCATTTTCAATGAAGAATCTCCATTGAAAGTGTGTCATAGTTCAGGACTAGACTTAATCTGGGCCTGGAAAATAGGCCCTTATGTTTAATCTTATGTTTAATCTTATGTGACCTGTTTCTCCTGAAATGTTATGGGTAGTGCCGTGATGACAGGAAGACTTGGAATGATCCAACCCCATCATATTGTTCAAAAAAATGTGAATACACATTTATTGTATTATAGAAAGAATTATGTATTGTGTCCATGTAACAATTGTTTACATGGTAAAATCCATCTAAGTGATATCCCATTAAATTATATAGCAAATGCCATAGGCTGATGTAACACAACAATAGATCAGTAATAACTATACTCTGTGTAGTCCTTTGTCATGGCATATCTTCTGTCCCAGAAATCGGGTGAAGTTAGCCGATGTGTTAACCCGAGGGCTTGGTCACTTAGAAGTCTGCTGCTCCTCCAAACCAGCCTGGGTCATCAGGTCAGTAACGTTCTTCTCCAGGTCATCAATTCGAATCCCCACTTCATCCAATGGGTTGGTTAAGGGCAGTCTCGCAATATATGTAATTACATTATTATTATAATGTACTGTGCATAGTTAGGTTGTACATGAAACAGGATTTTTTTTTACAGAGAAAATAAATGAAATGCATATTTTATTCTCTGAAAAACCACTGGATTTTCATAAACCCTTTTTTAAATCTCTGATTAAAATAAACAGCTGCAATTTTGAGATTAGGTCTATTGCTTGAATATCCTATTATTTGTATGCACTATAAACTCAACGGCAGCTTTGAGATGCTGTTCTTCAATAACAGAGATTCATTCTATTCAACAGTTGCTAGTAGTAGGGTATGATTAAAAGGATATTTTTTTAGAAACAATCTGGTCGGAGATTATTTGAAATTTATTGTGAAGGTTCTGCATCGTCGCTTCCATCTTTGGGAGAGACCACACAAACAATAATTTCTTAGATACAAATGTTACCATCGGGTAAGAAAAACGCTATACAGATAAGAAACTTACCATTTCTGTCAATTCATTTGCAGCTTTTGAGTTGGATTCGGACATCCTGATTCAGCCGTGGTTTCAAAGTCAATGGGATTTGTCTATGAAGTTGTGCGTCCCTGTCCCTGCGTGTCATTCTTGGCAACAATGTTTCAACTGAAACGCACAGGCGGTAGTTAAACATTACTTTGGGAGACCTTTGCTAAAGAGTGTGTATGTAGTCTCCATACAATCTATTAGAGGTCGACCGATTAAACGGATTGGCTGATTAATTAGGGCCGATTTCATAACAATTGGAAATCGGTATATATATATTTATTTATTTTTTACACCTTTATTTAATCTTTATTTAACTATTCCTATTTTCAATGACAGCCTAGGAACGAGGCAAAACGACAGATTTGTACCTTGTCAGCTCGGGAGATCCAATCTTGCAACCTTACAGTTAACTAGTCCAACGCTCTAACCACCTGCCTCACGAGGAGCCTGCCTGTTACGCGAATGCAGTAAGCCAAGGTAAGTTGCTAGCTAGCATTAAACTTATCTTATAAAAAACAATCAATCAATGACTGTCGTTGCTCCAATGTGTACTTAACCATAAACATCAATGCCTTTCTTAAAATCAATACACAAGTATATATTTTTAAACCTGCATATTTAGCTAAAAAAAAATCCAGGTTAGCGGGTAATATTAACCAGATGAAATTGTGTCACTTCTCTTGCGTTCATTGCACGCAGAGTCAGGGTATATGCAACAGTTTGGGCCGCCTGGCTCTTTGCGAACTGATTTGCCAGAATTGTATGTAATTATGACGTAACATTGAAGGTTATGCAATGTAACAGGAATATTTAGACTTAGGGATGCCACCCGTTAGGAACGGAATAAACGTTTTGTTTTGGAGGTGATAGTTTCCAGATTTGACCTAAGGCTCGTAATTCTGTGTGTTTATTATAGTTAAATCTATGATTTGATATTTGATAGAGCAGTCTGACTGAGGGCTGGTAGGCAGCAGCAGGCTCGTAATAGTCAAAGGTATATGGTTTAGAGAGAAATAGTTGACGCGTTGTAATTCCTGTAATAACTTGCGGCTACATTTGAAAGGAGTTCCTTCGTTATTTTACCGTTCCTGTCTTCCATAGAGAATGTCTTGATCTACTTCAAATAATGTCTGTGTTTCGTGCAGGCTTAAACCGCCTCGGGGTTTTGATACCCGTGTAAATCTCACTAGGGTAAGGTAACGTTTGTCAACATATTTTCATAAATCCACTCTACAAAAAAAAAATGATCTTCGCTTATATTTAGCCAATATTGATCAGAATTACCTTGTCCTATGGATATCTACAGTTATAAAATTGGCAAGGTGGTGTAAGCCTACACGAAACACAGACCTTATTTTAAGTGAATCTAAAAAATATCCTATGGAATGAATGAAGGAACCGCTTTTCAGATTTTGCTAGAAGGTGTCATGGGAATTATGACTCGCACTTTGGTAGTCAATTCTTACCATGTCCATAATTAAAATAGGATTTCCTGCTTATAGAAATTAGTTTTTGTTTTCAACATTCATCACAGGTAACTTAAACTCTATTTTTATTCAAACAGTTGAGAGTATTTGTCTCCTAAGCAGACTCTTCAGTATCATTGTCACTTCAGAGCTGTGTGTGTGTTTTACAGATGGCAGAGAAAAGCAGAGCACCAGTGTGGGACTATTACATGGAATTGGCACCAGGGAAAGCAAGGTGTCTTATTTGTGATAAAGATGTAAGCATGGGGTCAGCAACGGCTAAATCAAAAAATACCACCAACCTGTGGAATCACCTTAGGAACACCCATCCAAAAGCCCATATGTATTATATTAAGTTAAAATGAAAGTGTTCATTCAGTATTGTTGCAATTGTCATTATTACAAATATGTATGTATGTATGTATGTATGTGTGTATGTATATATATATATATATATGTATGTATGTATATATATATATATATATATATATATATATATACACACATTTTAAAAATCAGCCGACTTTTTTTGTCCTCCAATAATCGGTATTGGCGTTGAAAAATCATAATCGGTCGACCTCTACATACTATAGAGTGTACCTTTTCATAAATCATTAATTAGGCTAACAATCAGATGTTTTTCAACAAAAGACATGTCTAATTCAGAAAATTATTCTGAACAAAATTATAAAAGCAACATGTAAAGTGTTGGTCCCATGTTTCATGAGCTGAAATAAAATATAGAAATGTTTCATACGCACAAAATTTTTATTTCTCTCAAATGTTGTGCACAAATGTGTTTACATCCCTGTTATTGAGCATTTCTCCTTTGCCAAGATAATCCATCCACCTGACAGGTGTGGCATATCAAGAAGCAGATGAAACAGCATGATCATTACACAGGTGCACCTTGTGCTGGGGACAATTAAAGGCCACTCTAAAATGTGCCGTTTTGTCACACTACACAATGCCACAGATGTCTAAGGGAGCTTGGAATTGGCATGCTGACCGCAGAAATGTCCACCAGAGCTGTTGCCAGAGACCACATGTAATCACGCCAGTCCAGGACCTCCACATCCGGCTTCTTCACCTGCTACTTCACCATGACTGCACCCGGCCTAATGGATTTATTTCAATTGACTGATTTCCTATAAACTGTAACTCAGTAAAACCGTTGAAATTGTTGCATTTGTATTTCTGTTCAGTATAGTTAATGCATTGTGGCCTACTAGGCGTGGTTACAGCACAGAATGGTTGGTAGTCAAACTGAAACTACATTTAAGAGGAATGGACTACAGAACGGTAGGCTCAACTTTTTTGTTTCAGTCTTGTTTTAAACACCAATTCCTTTCTGTTGCTGACTTTTACCAACATGTTCCAGCTTTGTGATGATTGATGACCTTCAGGCATTTCTCTCACAACACCAAGTTAAAACCCTTAGATGCACCTCTGTGTTGATCTGATCTCAATGGATATTTCAGATCCTTTGGGACTCCATGACAGTTTTTTTTTATATAAGAGACCATCCATTTAGAATGTTATTCTCTGACAGATGACAGTCATCCACCATTATGTAAACTCAGCAAAGCTTCTTAATCCGGGCTCACTGCAATCATCCCTTATTCTCAACATGATAATGATGGAAGAAAAGTACAAATACATAAATATAGGCCTATGTACAACGTCTCAAACTAGGACAAGTACAATAGGCTATACATATACTAAGAAGTGGTCGATGTCCCCTTCCAAATTAATTCTGTCTCGGACCATGAAACCAAACTCAGATCTTGGCAAAACAGGGAGTGACGATTTTGACGTACAAGGAAGCGCTGCTCGATCTTTCGTTTTTTTTATCTTTTGGTTTTTAGGGCGGGGAAAGAGCAATTCATGCTCTCTCGATTTTAGCTGGAATTATATTTTCCAGATAAAAGGGTTTTGTTTGTAAATAATAGTTATGTGCTGCATGGATTCCTGCTGCCGTCCAGTTAAAACTGCAAACCCATCCAGAGCACTGGGGATTTGAGTCGCTTCGACTAGTCTAGTTTTCTACACAAATCGCGATCAAGCCAGTAAATCGAAGCTGCTTTTAAATAATATTGCACTAGGCAGTGTAGCCTAGTGGTTAGAGTGTTGGACTAGTAACCGAAAGGTTGCAAGTTCAAATCCCCGAGCTGACAAGGTACAAGGTACAAATCTCTCGTTCTGCCCCTGAACAAGCACTGCTCCTAGGCTGTCATTAAAAATAAGAATTTGTTCTTAACTGACTTGCCTAGTTAAATAAAGGTACAAAATAAATTTGATTGGTTGACCGATGTGCTCAATTGTAAAATTCAACTTGTTAGATTGTGTCTCATATATTTCCATTAGTATCAGTAGCGCCACGTGAATGTTTATTGATGCATGATCAACTCGTCATTTCAACTCTGGATTTCTGCTAAAGTATACCCTCTGGATTTTTACGCTAAACTGTTCAATAGAACATAATTGATGGACACAGTGCATTACATCCGAGTTGAAATAATTGTTTTCATTGTCAGGAAGGCATCATTATGTCCCCTTCATTAGTTATTGATCCAGTAGTTGACTGTAAATAAGCATCCAAAGGCACCACATTCTCTGACTAGGCTTCACCACTTTTATCGAAAGGCAAGTGCAGTTCACTAGAACTTTGCACAGCCCTTTGGCACTTTCCATGTTTTGCTGTGCTCTGGTAGACTAGAGAACAGAGAGAGAACATGGAAGATGAGATGTTTGAGCAGCTCATGTATGTCCTGAACCAACTGGGCTATGGTGTTTGGTGGAGTGGTGCCTTAAATCCCCCAGTACAGGGACATCAGACAGACACAGAACGCAGAGGGATTCTCCACCTATGTCTGCCTCGTCCTACTGGTGGCCAACATCCTACGTATACTGTTCAGGTAAGTTTTGCCACAGGTGTGGTACACTTGTTGCATATTATTCAAAATGTGCATTGATGCATGTGAAGGCTGTAGACTAAGTGCATTTTAAAGAACAGACAGACGTCAACTATTTGGCCCTTCAGAATTTGTGTTTGAAAATGACACGGCCTCTCACTGAATAGTCATATTAGTTTGAATAGCACAGTTCCGGTTTGGTTTCAACAAATGCTTATAGTCTCCAGCGCGGGAACTTTATTACTGCCCTTGAGCCTGACTAGTCCCTCCCTCCCGGTCTTCTCTTTCCAGGTTTGGGTGCTACGTTGAGACACCACTCCTGTGGCAGAGCATCGTCGTGATCGCCACCATGTTGAGCATGCTCGACCTGTGTACCAACGTCCGCGTGGCCACCGAACTCCAGACTAAGAAACATTCATTCACAGGTCAGTATCCTCCTCCCTGGCCTGTCCCTACTCACCTCTTTACACGTGTCTTTAACCTCCCGGTTCCTAGCTCCTATTTGTGGCTTTATAATCAGTTCATAACCTCTGTTCGCATCATGGCATGAGCTACTGATAATGCTTGGTTTTATCACCGACCTGTAGATCAAACATGCCTTTGACATGTAGAATAAGCTGGGGGGTTTATCTCTGTGAGTGTGTGCATTTAGATTTAAGTGGTTTTAGCAGTAAATCATATTATGTCACATGTTGGCTCTTCATGACATTTTCTATCTGCAATGTTTGAAACCATTTGCCTACTGAACGCGGCCTTGTACTGTACACCTCTAGTTTGTCTTTGTAATAGGAATTTCCAGGTGAACGAAAGAGAAGAGGAGTCACAGATAAACTCAATAAAAAAAAGCTATCCAGTTTATTACAAGTTTGCAAAATGGAGAACAATATCCCGCACAGGAGCAGAGAAGTATCTAGTGTCTGGTGTCAAATACTATCAACAGAGATATGAAAACAATTCAGAATATTCACACTGATGAAGCAGGGGGCTGTCAATGCTTTGGCCCTGAGCTGCACCACACTTTCCCAAGCGATCTTGCTGTTCAATGTGTAAATGGATGTTTTGTTTTTTAAAATTGTATTGCTGTGTGTTTTATGTTGTAAATGTGTCTGCAACTTTGTGTGCTGCAATTTTCGGCCGGGTCTCGCTTGTAAAATATATTGTTAATCTCAATGAGACTAATCTGGTAAAAAATAAAATTCACCCGCACCTTGCACAAACAGAAGACTGGTAGATTCATGTGTATTACAGAAAGGGAAAATATAAAATGCTAAACATGAACATTCTTCATATTAAATATTGCCATAATAACAGGATGTGGATCATCAATAAAATTAGATTTGATCTGTTGCGGAACTAGAGGGTGCTGGCTGCTGTATCTGGCTCATAATGCCCTTCCTCAGCCTGTTGGCTATATACACTGACTGACTGATCTACACCCGTGTTCCTCTGCCAACGCAATATTAGAACATTAAACCCTCGGTGCTGCACTCATGGGGCCTCAATCCAGAGTTTGGTAACCAATCAAATTGGCAGGATCATGGGAGGTGGGTCAGTTGGTTTGAGATCAGTCAAACTTTTAAACGAACGTGGAGGTTTCAACTCTGTCAGACGTAAAACAAATGCTGAAGTTTCAACTCTGGTCAACATTTGAGGTTTCTACTTTGTCCCGACCCAAACGTTGAGGTTTTAACTCTGACTTAAAACAAACGTTGAGGTTTTAACTCTGTTAATTCCTACAGGGAATTTGTTATGGGGGTCGTCCTTTTGAAATCACTAACCGTATGTCAAGAAGAAACCTCTCCTCACTTGACACTGTGGGTCAGTTCTGGTCTGTAGCACAAGGTGAAACCAAGCTCTATTTAGGGAAACCTACCTCTCTTTAGGGAAACCAAGCTCTCTTTTCTCCCCTTCCTCTTATTTTGTTTTGTCTGTAGTAACAGTCACTAAGGAGGAGATCAAAGTCCCTAAGAAGTTATTTCTGGGTAGGTGCCATCTCTCTCTCTGCCATCCAGTTATTCATCTTCCTTCCTCCCTTAAACTCGCTCTTTCTGTCCTTACTACATGGACTTATGTGGCACTCCCTCTGTTATTCCTCCATTTACAGTACTAACTGCCACTAACTCATCAGCATCCTCCTGCACTAACCTGGCATGCATCCTCCTGCATTAACCTGGCATGCATCCTCCTGCATTAACCTGGCATGCATCCTCCTGCATTAACCTGGCATGCATCCTCCTACATTAACCTGGCATGCATCCTCCTGCATTAACCTGGCATGCATCCTCCTACATTAACAAGGCATGCATCCTCCTGCATTAACCTGGCATGCATCCTCCTGCACTAACCTGGCATGCATCCTCCTACATTAACCTGGCATGCATCCTCCTGCATTAACCTGGCAGGCATCCTCCTGCACTAACCTGGCATGCATCCTCCTGCACTAACCTGGCATGCATCCTCCTGCACTAACCTGGTATGCATCCTCCTGCACTAACCTGGCATGTATCCTCCTGCACTAACCTGGCATGCATCCTCCTGCATTAACCTGGCATGCATCCTCCTGCATCGCATGTGATCCTTCCTCGTCATATTTGTGATTCATGAAGAACCAATATAGTTGTTATAGTGTTCGCATGGAAGTTCACAATGCATGTTAGCTATAGTCAACAGCTTGAAGTGTGTTGGTGTGTAAAACACTTTTTTTATGCTTCTGATATTAGTTTACTATAGCATGCGTATGTATTGCAGTGATTGTTCATGGAAATTGAATTTTGCTTCAGTTCGTTGCGATGTCTGATTGTGATGACTCAGATTCTTACTCAGAACATTAAAATGCATGCATTCTAGACTCCTATATATTGATTAACCATATGTATTGAGACTAGGATTGTTGCTGTTTACTTAATGTTATTGACCGTGAGACTAACTGCTCGGCTATTTTGTGGCTAGAAAAGTCATGACTTGACTGTTTCTTGGTTTGAAATGAACTATGCTCAGTGTTTTTTGTTGTTGTCGATAGCGTGACAACAACAATTGTATTAAATGCTGCATGTGAAAGCTAATGTGCACTACCCACGGCCTCTCCTCTGTGGTCCTGTCTGGTAAAACAACAATGATGATGACTTGGATTCACACCAGCTTGCTGAAGAGGCACAGACAACTCAGATGGGACCGTTAGAGACTGTGGTCTTCCTAACTCTCTCTTTGTTATTCTACATCTATCTTTTCCCTTTGTTTCAACTCCCTCTTGTTACATTATAGCAGCTGAGAGGGGCTGAGGACCAGCTGCTATAATGTTGAGAGAACGGAGTCTCGCAACCTTTCAGTCGCTCAATTGTACCTGTTTCATTGTGCTGAGAACTTTGTTTGTGTGAGTAGCGTGTGATGCCCATCATAAATATGGATTTACTAACAATGGATCTCAATGTCGTGTTAAGTTCTAGTTGACACTGCTGCTTTGTACTTGGAGAGCAGTTGCTATCCTCTATGTGAACAGTAGGTGGTGCTGGGAAATAACAAATGCCCACAGTGCCTGTGAAGATGCAGTAATGCTCTGTGTTGTATATTGGCCATAGTCCTCACTGACAGTGATGTAATTTACCTTCTCAGAATGGCTATCCATCACGCTTTATTGGGTTCACTTGTCTTCTCTCTTTGATTGATTATGCATTGTAGAATCCAATGATAGTTGCAGAGAAAGGTGCAGACTGTCTGAGATATTCGTTTCAGAAATCAAAAATACATTTTCGCCCTTTTATTCAGCCTCTGTGTTTGGAGTTGTGTGTTTGTGATTGGGAACTAGGAGTTAACTGGTGGAGTTGTTGCCAACTTCTTACAACTTATCAAATTGTTTTCCACCCAGCGTGATGTTGTTCTACAGCACAACTCCAGTGGTATGGTAAGCTGGCTTTCTTCTCATCACAGGAGAAAAAGCTTAATTCTGACTTCAACTTACCTCATCAAAAGGGGCTCCCGAGTGTGCAGCGGTCTAAGGCTCTGCATCGCAGTCCTAGAGGCGTCACTTCAGACCCTGGTTCGATCCCGGGCTGTATCACAACCGGCCGTGATCGGGAGTCCCATATGGTGGCCCACAGTTGGCCCAGCGTTATCCAGGTTAGGGGAGGGCTTGGCCTTCCATTGTAAATAAGAATTAGTTCTTAACTGACTTGCCTAGTTAAATAAATAAACACATTTTAAAAGCTGCCGTTTTGTGTGCCACATGTACGATCATGGTTCTGGACTGTACTTGAAACAGTTGGCACTTGGCAGTGGAACCAGAGTTCAGTTGGCACATTTCTTGGCAGTGGAGCTGGAACCAGAGCCAGGCTGTGTTCTCCTTGGCCTCTGCCTGGCTTTGGGCTGGATCTGGAGCTCAGCCTCTCTGCTTTCCGGGCTCTCTGGATCTCTGTCTCCCAGACCTCCTTCCTCTTCTCTTGTTCTGCCTCTCTCTTTGCCCCTGCCTCTACCTCCTTGGCCTGTGCGGCCTCTCTCAGCCGTCTTCCTGGCCTCTCGCAGTCTCTCTGGCAATCCATCACCTCTCTCTGCCAACCTTGATTATCATTGACAGAACTTTTGCTCGTCTGTCTGCTATACACGTATGGGTCTGTTCATCTATTGATTAATCCAGGAAGAGATATGAAGGAGAGGCATGTTGTAATCCACTATTGATGAGAGAGGAAAGAGGAATTCCTCAGCCAACAACTCTCTGACGAACTTCCTAAAGGGCGATTGTCTCAATGTAGTTTGGGAGTAACAGATAGTTCTGACGTCTCCTTATCTTTGTTGGGGTTTCGGGCTTTGAGGTTGGCAACAATTGAGTATTTCAATAACATTTCACCTGCTTTCACTGAAGTTGTAAATGTGAGTGTCAAACTGAGACTGACAACAGTATTCTGACACATTACCACTGCAGTGTAATGCGGACCCGTGAAACCAGAATATTTCTGTATATTCCTAACGTTGTTGTGTGTTCTGTGGTTGTATTGAACTGTTTGTACATCACAGTACGAACAGAGAACAGAGCTGGCTCCCCTCTGTGGCTCTCTCTCCAGGCTCCATTATCGCGGCAGGTTGTCCAATCAAAAACAATTATGTCCCAATCACTCTGGAGAAGTGCATTAAGCTTCCTCCTTGTGAGTTCAAACCGAGAGCAAACTCTTTCCTCCCTCCCTGCGTCAGTGGACTGTTTCTTTGGAACCTGTTCTGGGTTAAATTGGCTGTGAATTTAGGGTAACGACTTCACAAGACCATTATGTCTCTGTCTCCGCCCCTGTCATTTGGTAATGTGTGTTTGTGTATTGTGCGTGCAAGCATGGAGACTGTACCCTGGATCTCAGCATATCTGTTTGTTAAAAATCCTCAAGGTAGTTCTGGTATTATGAAGTTAGTGACTGGTTATGATAGGATCTTAATCTGGTTTATGAGACTGCTGTCAGGCCGACGGGAAGGTTGACTTTAAAGAGATCATTCAGGTTAAGAGAGTACGACGTTTAGGTGTATGAGTAAACCTACGGATTACCTACCCAGGTGGAAGTCAAATGTATTGAGCTGCTCAAACGGCGGTCTAGTTTGGACAATCTTTCTCAGCTTTGTGGTAGTGTTCTACAGATCCAGGGATACATTTTGTTTCACTCTGCATCAAAATTCTAATTCAAATCACATGCTATTGTTTGTCTTCTATTCTGTTCCCTTTTTAGGATGTCTGTTGACAGTTGGACCAGCGAATAGGAGCATTGAGCAGTATTTGGCACTACCAGAGATGTGAGGGGAGTTGGTTATTAGGCCCGTGTACTGGTAAAGGGACAGTCAGGGAGGACAGGGACAGTCAGGGAGGACAGGGACAGTCAGGGAGGACAGGGACAGTCAGGGAGGACAGGGGCAGCGAACTGGGGCATTGAGAATAGTCTACTTATATAATCTTTTGTTGCTTATTAGTCATCAGTCTCTCCTGTATGGTGTGATTCATTGGAACCCTTCCGATTCACATCCTACTCTCCTCACACACCTTGCTTTGACTTAGCCCCAAAAAGCAGGTTCTTTTTTTTTTCTAGACCATTTTTTAGGTAGCTGTTTTCTCTGCATGATTATGGACTATGAATTACATGATTGACAACATGTGATTATGGGAAGTGTAGACCTGGCAGGCTAAACGACACCCTCTAACTAATGTCCTGGGGAGATAAACTACTGCAAAACAATATCTAACTCTGGCACATGCCTGCCTGCTTACACATTTACCATTGCTCAGTGAGCAGAAAGCGCGTGTGCGTGTTGTGCACGGGCAACAAGGGGTACGTTTTGACATGAAGCCTCTCCCCCACACTGTCCCCGTGGTGGACACACACACACACACACACACACACACACACACACACACACACACACACACACACACAGTGGCACCGTGTCAGAGTAAACAGAGGGATGAAAGAGGAGAGGAGGAGGGGAACGAGAGCACCCCAGGGTAGATGAGTGGCACAGTTGGGTGTCGCACGCTAAGGTACTGCTGTTAACACCTGAAACAATTATCTTCTATCACTACAAAAAGCAATTTCCCTCTAATTTCTTTCACGTTGGGAACCTGGAAGTAACATTTCTATTCTGTGGTGTGTCTGCGGAGGATGGGTTTTAGTACTCCTTTATGTTGTTATCCCCAATACACTCATCTCTGGGCGTACATTTCCTTTAGATCCTGTATGAACAGGTCAGACTGCTAGCAGGACCCTGATTGGTTGCTTTTTGAGTTGCAGACCATAGACATGATCGATCATGCACACCCTGACTCTCACATACACACCAATACACCTGTCTGCCATGTGTATTAGTCAGAAATCCCATGTAAATCTCAGAACAGTTTAACATCAGTATTTCAATAAAATACATTCAATTGACATGTCAAACCTATTAGTTGTTCCACTTTAGAATGCAATCAGTCTCAGTAAGTCAGCAGGACGGGTAATGTAAGGTGTCGTACCTCTTCGTGTGTATCAGAAGGCAATGTGATTATGGAAAAGGGTAGGAAACCAAATCCAACATGTCATTTTAGATGAAAGGGGGGATATCTAGTCACTTGTACAACTGAACGCGTTCACCTGAAATGTCTCCCGCATTTCACCCAACCCCTCTGAATCAGAAAGGTGCAAACTGTATGAGTTTGTTCAAATTGCTCACTTTTATTTAGTTTAGGTGTGTTGGAGTCGGAATAACAAGGAGCTTGTCTTTTAGATCAGTAGAATCTAATTTCATCATGGAGGTAGGTAGAGGGTTGTAAAAATCCTATTGAAGATACTGCACAGTGGACCCCCCCCCCCCCTCTCGCCACCTCTTCTCCCCCCTCCGTTCAGCGACACCTTAACGTTGTTTAGAGCAGGGTCAGGCTCCGAGACGTATTCAAATACGTTACCTGCAGCTCAGTGTTGACAGCAGCCAGTCTCCGAGCTGAGATGTCATAGATTGTATAGCAGTCCTGCAGTTGTTATAATCTTCATGTTGAATTCATGACTTAAACTCAACTTTGTTGTTTATTTTTTTGTCATTTATTCCCCTGATGAAAAGGGAACAAAGCAAAAACTAACTTAAGGGAACATTTGGTGAGGCAGAAACATTTTACAGTAAATCATTCAGGGTTTTCCAAATGCACTTTCCATGCAGCTATGTGTCCTTGTCTCGCGTCACACGCAATGCTTTTATTATGATCTTCTCAAAAGCCAGTGTATTATTATGGAGATAAATCGAGCTGAAAAGGTTAAGAACTGTTAGTTTTATCACTGTTCGTAGTGTCTTACTTGTCTCCTCTCTTTGCATGTGTCTGTCTGCCTCAGACTTTGAATGGAGCCACTTCTGGTCGTGGAGTCGTTTCGTGGACTTACATGCAGTGTGTGGGGGCGTTCATGCTGCTGGCGGCCTACATCACCTACCTGCTGCTGGACTCCTCTGTGTTCGTAGAGACCCTGGGCTTCCTGGCTGTCTTCGCTGAGGCCATGCTGGGGACGCCACAGCTCTACTGTAACTACCAGAACAAGAGTACTGAGGGGATGAGGTGAGTTCAGTTGTCTTCCCTTTCTCTCAATTGATATTCACTCTCTTTCATCCCATCTCTTGCTTCCTTACTCTTCATATCCCAGCTGCTGAGCTTCAGTGGTTAATTTAAGCAATAAGACCCGAGGATGTGTGGTATATGGCCAATATACAGCGGCTAAGGGCTGTTCTTATGCGCAACGCGGAGTGCCTAGACTCAGCCCTTAGCCGTGGTATATTGCCCATATATCACAAACCCCCGAGGTGCCTTATTGCTTAAATAAACTGGTTACCAACGTAATTAGAGCAGTAAAAATAAATGTTTTGTCATACCCGTGGTATACGGTCTGATATACCACAGCTTTCAGCCAATCAGCATTCAGGGCTCAAACCACCCAGTTTATAATATGAGATCTATTACTTCAAACTGGTCTTTTAATTTTAATCTACAGACCTGTGAATAAATTCTCTCTCATTTATGGAACACTTAAACACTTGGGTATGTAATTCACAGACCCGCCTGGGACTGAATTTAGTTCATTCAGTGAAAGGATTTTCTACTAGAAGTGAAGATATTGTTTGGTTTATATGATTTAAACGGATGACTTTGTTTTGAACAGGAAGCCTCCTTAGATTTGTCTTAAGTTGTTGAATTAATTGGCTTTTTACTGCCTTCATTCCCCCAGCGATTAAATCCTTAGGCAGGATTCACACTGAGACAATTAAATACATTTAAAACATGAACCTTCATTGTTAATGCTCCATTCTAATGCCGTTATCATCTTCATAATGATTATGGATATGTTCAATAATGCAAGCTTTAGTGCTGTTGCTGTCATCATTTAGTTTTGTGGCTCTGTTCTCCGAGTTCTTATTGTGAGTCATGCAGTAGTGACTAGTCATGACCAACACACATACAGTGCCTTGCGAAAGTATTCGGCCCCCTTGAACTTTGCGACCTTTTGCCACATTTCAGGCTTCAAACATAAAGATATAAAACTGTCTTTTTTTTGTGAAGAATCAACAACAAGTGGGACACAATCATGAAGTGGAACGACATTTATTGGATATCTCAAACTTTTTTAACAAATCAAAAACTGAAAAATTGGGCGTGCAAAATTATTCAGCCCCTTTACTTTCAGTGCAGCAAACTCTCTCCAGAAGTTCAGTGAGGATCTCTGAATGATCCAATGTTGACCTAAATGACTAATGATGATAAATACAATCCACCTGTGTGTAATCAAGTCTCCGTATAAATGCACCTGCACTGTGATAGTCTCAGAGGTCAGTCAAAAGCGCAGAGAGCATCATGAAGAACAAGGAACACACCAGGCAGGTCCGAGATACTGTTGTGAAGAAGTTTAAAGCCGGATTTGGATACAAAAAGATTTCCCAAGCTTTAAACATCCCAAGGAGCACTGTGCAAGCGATAATATTGAAATGGAAGGAGTATCAGACCACTGCAAATCTACCAAGACCTGGCCGTCCCTCTAAACTTTCAGCTCATACAAGGAGAAGACTGATCAGAGATGCAGCCAAGAGGCCCATGATCACTCTGGATGAACTGCAGAGATCTACAGCTGAGGTGGGAGACTCTGTCCATAGGACAACAATCAGTCATATATTGCACAAATCTGGCCTTTATGGAAGAGTGGCAAGAAGAAAGCCATTTCTTAAAGATATCCATAAAAAGTGTCGTTTAATGTTTGCCACAAGCCACCTGGGAGACACACCAAACATGTGGAAGAAGGTGCTCTGGTCAGATGAAACCAAAATTGAACTTTTTGGCAACAATGCAAAACGTTATGTTTGGCGTAAAAGCAACACAGCTGAACACACCATCCCCACTGTCAAACATGGTGGTGGCAGCATCATGGTTTGGGCCTGCTTTTCTTCAGCAGGGACAGGGAAGATGGTTAAAATTGATGGGAAGATGGATGGAGCCAAATACAGGACCATTCTGGGAGAAAACCTGATGGAGTCTGCAAAAGACCTGAGACTGGGACGGAGATTTGTCTTCCAACAAGACAATGATCCAAAACATAAAGCAACATCTACAATGGAATGGTTCAAAAATAAACATATCCAGGTGTTAGAATGGCCAAGTCAAAGTCCAGACCTGAATCCATTCGAGAATCTGTGGAAAGAACTGAAAACTGCTGTTCACAAATGCTCTCCATCCAACCTCACTGAGCTCGAGCTGTTTTGCAAGGAGGAATGGGAAAAAATGTCAGTCTCTCGATGTGCCAAACTGATAGAGACATACCCCAAGCGACTTACAGCTGTAATCGCAGCAAAAGGTGGCGCTACAAAGTATTAACTTAAGGGGGCTGAATAATTTTGCACGCCCAATTTTTCAGTTTTTGATTTGTTAAAAAAGTTTGAAATATCCAATAAATGTCGTTCCACTTCATGATTGTGTCCCACTTGTTTTTGATTCTTCACAAAAAAATACAGTTTTATATCTTTATGTTTGAAGCCTGAAATGTGGCAAAAGGTCGCAAAGTTCAAGGGGGCCGAATACTTTCGCAAGGCACTGTACACATACACACACACATGTACACATGTACACACACAATTGAAATATTCTCTGAATGACCACGCTTCAGACTAATATGGGCGAAATAATATATCACTAAAAATAGAAAGATTGAGTAGCTCATTACCATATTGATTATCAAGGACACATAATAACAAATATACCTTTTTTATAAAATAATCAATTGGTTAAGCCAAACCTCAGAACATGCCATGCCAGTCAGGTCCAGAGATGATTAATGACAACAGAACTGCATCCCAAATTGCACCCTATTCCCTATTGTCGTGTCTTTGGCTATGCCGGATTAAGTGCTATGACATGCTATTCTATAAAATCCTTTCTCTTTAATTAATATTACCTGATTGAGCTAATCATGTAAATGTAATTAACTAGAAAGTCGGGGCACCACAAAAGAGTGTGTATAGAGCTGTTATCTTTTCAGAATAAACTCTGAAAGACCTAGTAATATTTTACATCAATAGCAGTCAATATTAATTGTCACCTTATTTCAGTCTCATCTGAAAGGTGTAAATTATTGATTGGACGGAGCCGACAATTTCTGGTTACACAAAGGAAAGGGGGTTGGGTTTGAGTGAAAGAGCGGGAAGACTGAGGAACAAAGGGAGAAGCCATGCTATGGTAAATACAGTATCTTATGCATTCTAAATTACCTCCCTGTATCTGGGAAAGTCTACACATTCTAGTTATGTCGTCCTGTCATCAGTCATAATGTCTCAGATGACAACCGTACTGACATCATATTCATTAAGTACCAACGCATATTTTCAACTGGTTCTATTACCGAAATATGGTTCCTTTCCCCTCACTGGTTTGATGTTCCCAGACTCTCTGTTTAACAAAGGCTATTCAAGAGTCCTTCAGTAGAGTCAAGAGAGAGAGAGGGGAGAAAGGTATTTATGGGGTGGTCATAAACCTTACCCACAGGCCAAAGTCATGACACTATATAGTGCACTACTTTTGACCATGGCCCATTAGGGAAAAGGGTGCCATTTGTGACAAATTATGCTATATAGGCATGCTTCTGCTTTTCCATCACTACCAGTCAGAGCTAGGCGCAAGACCCCTCTAGCAGACAGTTACCAAACAGATCATTACTACAACACAAAGAGGAGGGCGACTGGGGACCATAGGTGACCCAACATGGCTGCTATAATGGTGGATGTGGATGTCCCCTCTTTCCACTGGGATTCTCTGCCTCTAACCCTATTACAGGGCCTGAGTCACTGGCTTACTGGGGATCTTTCATACCGTCCCTGGGGGGGGGGTGCGTCACTTGAGTGGGTTGAGTCACTGATGTGATCTTCCTGTCTGGGTTGTGCCGTGGCGGAGATCTTTGTGGGCTATATTCGGCCTTGTCTCAGGATGGTAAGTTGGTGGTTGAAGATATCCCTCTAGTGGTGTGGGGGCTGTGCTTTGGCAAAGTGGGTGGGGTTATATCCTTCCTGTTTGGCCCTGTCCGGGGGTGTCCTCGGATGGGGCCACAGTGTCTCCTGACCCTTCCTGTCTCATCCTCCATTATTTATGCTGCAGTAGTTTGTGTCGGGGGGTTAGGGTCAGTTTTGTTATATCTGGAGTACTTCTCCTGTCCTATTCGGTGTCCTGTGTGAATTTAAGTGTGCTCTCTCTAATTCTCTCTTTCTCTCTCTCGGAGGACCTGAGCCCTAGGACCATGCCTCAGGACTACATGACATGATGACTCCTTGCTGTTCCTAGTCCACCTGCTCCAGTTTCAACTGTTCTGCCTTATTATTATTGGGCCATGCTGGTCATTCATGAACATTTGAACATCTTGGCCATGTTCTGTTATAATCTCCACCCGGCACAGCCAGAAGAGGACTGGCCACCCCACATAGCCTGGTTCCTCTCTAGGTTTCTTCCTAGGTTTTGGCCTTTCTAGGGAGTTTTTCCTAGCCACCGTGCTTCTACACCTGCATTGCTTGCTGTTTGGGGATTTAGGCTGGGTTTCTGTACAGCACTTTGAGATATCAGCTGATGTACGAAGGGCTATATAAATACATTTGATTTGGATGTTGGCTGGGGGAAGAGATTATAGGGGAGGCTGGTCTACAGGAAGTGAATGCTGATCTGTCTTGTCATGGTTTGTTGAAAGTTGATGTAAATATAGTCCTTCATTTATATAGCTACAGTACAGCTTCAAATCATGTATTTACTTCAAGGCTGCCAAGTCTACCCCATTTCTGCTGTGTGCACACACCTGTGCCTGGCTCTTTGTCTGTGCCTGGCTCTTTGTCTGTGCCTGGCTCTGTGTCTGTGCCTGGCTCTGTGTCTGTGCCTGGCTCTGTGTCTGTGCCTGGCCCCGTGTCCTGTCCCCAGTACAAACAGACTCCGTGAAGAGCAGATCTCAGTGTGGCGTTATCTGCTCAGCAGTGGCTCTGCCTGTTCTGTCCTGCTCCCTCTCTCTCTCTGCCTGCTCTGCTCTGTTAGGTGTCTGTACTTCGTCCGCCCCCTCTCTCTCCCACTGTTTTGTACCTGTTCAGGCAGTTTATGGACTTGGGTTTATGGTAGGCTGTTGCTAGGTTACTTTACCTCTGCACTGAATCCTGTATTTGTTTTAAGGGGATGAATGAGAGTTCTGATTAGCTGAATGACCTTGAGGAGAAAATGTTTGTTCTAAAGCTCCATTGTAAAACTAAGCTCCAAGGTCAAAACAAGCTCCATGGTCAAAGACAATGAATGAATTTGAATGTGAGGCTTAACTACAGGGCTGTGTGAACTGTTTGAAGATAACTCTGTTCCACAGTAAATTACGAAACACATAATGATAATCCTGCTGCATGTATCCCCTGTGGCCACTTTAGATGAGAGGTATTATGTTGTGAATATTTCCTGGTGTGGTGATTTAGCGTGAGGTTGGTTTGACTAGTGGTTTTGGAGACTGCTGTATGTAGTGTGTGTGTGTGGCTGCCCCTCTCAGCCTCTCTGTGTGTAGAAATGATGGCACTTTGTTCTAGGTGTGCTGGCATAACACCAGTCTCCAGCGGTGTGTGGGTGTGCATGCGTCTGTGTGTAGCAGGGCAGCAATGAACACAAACCGACGGGAGAAGTCGAACCGATGACGTTAATGTCTATGAGTAGAACAGAGTGTGTTTTGATGTTATGTTCAGAGACTGGTGTGGTGGGGAGCGAGGCGGGGGAGACTGGTGTGGTGAGGAACGAGGCGGGGGAGACTGGGGTGGGGGGGAGCGAGGTGGGGGAGACTGGGGTGGTGGGGAGCGAGGCGGGGGAACTGGGGTGGGGGGGAGCGAGGCGGGGGAGACTGGGGTGGTGGGGAGCGAGGCGGGGGAGACTGGTGTGGTGAGGAACGAGGCGGGGGAGACTGGTGTGGTGGGGAGCGAGGCGGGGGAGACTGGTGTGGTGAGGAACGAGGCAGGGGAGACTGGGGTGGGGGGGAGCGAGGCGGGGGAGACTGGGGTGGTGGGGAGCGAGGCGGGGGAGACTGGGGTGGTGGGGAGCGAGGCGGGGGAGACTGGGGTGGTGGGGAGCGAGGCGGGGGAGACTGGGGTGGTGGGGAGCGAGGCGGGGGAGACTGGGGTGGTGGGGAGCGAAGCGGGGGGGGGTGAAGAGGGGGAGACTGGGGTGGGGCGAGGCGGGGGAGACTGGGGTAGGGGGGAGCGAGGCAGGGGAGACTGGGGTGCTGGTGTCTGGGCCCCTGGCCTGAGATTCAGGTAATGAAACATGGAGGGACAGGTTCTGCAGACCACCTACTGACTGACTGCCCTTATAAGTCCTCTCTGTATATGCTGTTTCACAAGGACAGTTAGCACCCTGAGAGACTTCCTTATTTAGCCTGCCGTCTGACTGTTTGACCATTAAATCAATTCAGTATACAAGTCTCTGTCTGCATTCAACAACACTACATCACTACCTTGTCAGACTAGTCTGTGACAACTTGTCTAAGCAGAAACATACCCCCCCCCCCCCCCCCCAGCTTTGGAGCTGCTGATTACCTGATGAAATGCAGAGCATCTTTCATCCTCTACCACATCTGATACATACTCTTTTTTTAACCTCCTAGTCAGTCTTCTGTAAGTGGCTGGGGACTTCTAGAATCATCTCCCAGGCATGTTCTGACTCTGTCCCCGACCTCCCGGCATTCTCTCTGAGTGCGCGTCCCAAATGGCACCCCATTCCCTATATAGATGGGCTTTGGTCAAAAGTAGTGCACTACATAGGGTGCCCTTTGGGACGTAGACAGTCAGCAGGAGGACTGATAAAACCCTCAAACCAGCTTTCACATCATTACACACTGGGCTGGCCCAAACTGTATGTCAGCACTCTGAGAGAAAATAAAGAAATGTTGCTCTTCTTCCCCAGGACTAACAAGTTTCGTACCTTGGAGGGGGAGGATGGAGGGAGAGAAAGATGCAAGGGTGGGGGGGGGAGTATGAGTAGATGCATGGTAAGGTTATTAAAAAGTTTGTTACAACTGAAAGGGCTAAATGGGAGCTAGGTGGTGGGAGGTGAAGATGGAGACATGAATAATGTAGAAGATTTGACAGGTCCCACTCCTCCTTCTCCCCTCATCCTGTGGGTGCGAGCTATTAGACAGCCTGCGATGGGGGCTGTGTTTGGGTTGAGGGGTGAACCTGTTACCCTGTAATGAGCCTGAAGATAATTACCTCCAAACCCTTCTGAATATCTGCTAAGTGGCTTCTGCTAGAGAATAGTCTTCTTACTTTGAAGCCACCATTGTGGCCTCAATGCATCAAATCTTCATCAATAGGGTGGCCTAGTGGTTAGAGCGTTGGACTAGTAACCGGAAGGTTGCAAGTTCAAATCCCTGAGCTGACAAGGTACAAATCTGTCGTTCTGAACAGGCAGTTAGTTAACCCATTAGGCCATCATTGAAAATAAGAATTTGTTCTTAACTGACTTGCCTAGTTAAATAAAGGTTTAAAAAAAATACAATAAAAAAATGTAATTTCATTTGTATGGATCATTGAACATGTTACCTTGCCAATAACATTGATAAAGGGTCAGACAAGTCTCTGTCTGCAGTGGTACCATATTAGAAGTATTGGCAGTGTAGTCAATAGCTAACTAGCTTGTAAATTAGAAAACAAAAGCACATTTTTAGACAATTAAATTGATAGTTATAAGATATCTAACTGGTAAATGTGTAGTTGTGAATTCCATACTGTAACTAGGTCACCTGGTGCATGCTGCACAACAGTGAGTCACTCACACGGCTCCGGTCTTCGTGTTCTTCATCATCGTCATCGTCTGGCATCCAATTTTGCATTACAGCTCCCAACTAAACTATAGTATAAATCCATTACACTTTGGGATACAAAAGGGACAGCTTCCAGGGAACAGCTTCCACTATTCTGGGAAGGCTTTCCACTAGATGTTGGAACATTGCTGTGGGGATTTGCTTCCATTCAGCCACGAGGATTAGTGAGGTCGGGCAGTGATGTTGAACAATTAGGCCTGGCTCGCAGTCGGAGTTCCAATTCATCCCAAACGTGTTCGATGGAGTTGAGGTCAGGGCTCCGTGCAGGCCAGTCAAGTTCTTACACTCTGATCTAGACAAACAATTTCTGTATGGATGCTTTGTGCACGGGGGCATTGTCATGCTGAAACAGGAAAGCCTTCCCCAAACTCTTGCCACAGGAAGCAGAGAATCGTCTAGAATGTCATTGTATACTGTAGCGGTAAGATTACCCTACACGGTATACCGCCCAAGCCTAGTCAATACTAGACATTCATGTATGGTAATGACCCAATCATTATAACCTCACAGATACAGTATAATATTCATAAGGTGTATATTGGATTTATTATGGATTCATTTATTAGGCCTAGTACTGCATACCATGATGGAATATGGCATCAGTGTATTTTGCTTAGGGCAGAAACCCTGTAACACCTAGAAATGTTTTGTCTGAATAATTCTTTTTAATTTTAAACATACACCACAACCATACAACACCGTACCCAGGTCTTCCCTTGACACCAATTAGATTAGGCTTCCCCCCCCCCCCAGCCTCTCCATCTCCCTCACCTTTTAATGTGTTTATAGTCCGATTAGTGAAAGTCCTGACATGTCAGGTTTGACTCGGGCACTCAGAGCAGAGGGCCCTACTCCAAAATGTCACGACATAAGGCAGGTTGTATTAAGAGCAGATGAAGGATGCCTCTGCTTTCAGAAAGGAGTGTTGTTGTGGTAGGCAGTTATTGTAAACACTTCTGAAGGCTGAATGCTGTTAGCTAACTGTGTTTGTGCCTCAGTCCTAACCTTGTCAGCGTTTACCTTCCGTCCTTGTCTTCAGTACGAAGCCTGGGGTGACAAACAAAGAGGAGAGCGGGAGGGTGGAAGAGGAGTAGCTGGGGCTACTGTCAGTCTATAGTGCTTCATCCATAATCACCAACACTCTGTCAAGGCTTTTCTCGTTTTAAAAACAACCTGAGTAGAGCAGAGTTCCTGGGAACCCAGCTTGTCATGAAACTTTACATTTACCCATTATAATAAGCAATGCTGTTTTCTTCATCTAAGAAGGGGGTTGTCAAAGCTGTGTTTGCACAGTAGACAACATGCACAGAGAGGCCTCCTGCTGTACCACCCTTCTACTGTAACTGTTAGTGTTTTCCTTCCCTATCCGCTTAGTGACACCGAGAGGAGGGACCACATCTCACCCTAAAGTAGGGCTCTCCATCACTGTTCCTGGAGAGCTACTGTCCTGTAGGTTTTCGCTCCAACCCTAACCTAGCGTACGTGATTCTAATATTTAGCTGGTTGATAAACTGAATCAGTGTAACGGCTTTCTTCGGTAGAAGGAGAGTCGGACCAAAATGCGGCGTGTAGATTGAGATCCATGTTTATTTAAACTGAAGCAACACGAATCTAAATACAAACACTACAAAACAATAAACGTAACGAAACCCGAAACAGCCTAATACTGGTGCACATACACACAGACCCTGGACATCAAGACACTAAGGACAATCAACCACGAAACACCCAAAGAATATGGCTGCCTAAATATGGTTCCCAATCAGAGACAATGATAAACACCTGCCTCTGATTGAGAACCACTTCAGACAGCCATAGACTTCACTAGAACACCCCACTAAGCTACAAACCCAACACACCACATACAAAAACCCATGCCACACCCTGGCCTGACCAAATAAATGAAAATAAACACAAAATACTTTGACCAGGGCGTGACAATCAGTTAGTTACAGCTGGGGTTGGAGCGAAAACCTACAGGAAGGTAGTTCCCTCCAGGAACAGGGTTGATGAGCTCTGCCCTAAAGAAACACTCTCGTCACAAACTAAAATCCAGAAGCGTTGAGGTGGCAAATGAACTTGAAGGAATTCCAGTAATCTTTCCTTTTTAAAAGTTTGTTTTGGAAATAGTGGGTCAGTATCCCCATCTGAAACTGTTTGGTCTGTTATTGTGTTAATCTTTTCCCATGATTCTCATGATGTCTCTTTCTGTCAGGATTAAGGCAGTGTCCGAATGCCTCTAGTTGCGTTCTAAATAGTACGCTTTTTTGGTATGCGAAAATAGAGTGTTTTATAGTGTGACATTTTGAAAATGTAGTATGCTGTAAATGCCAGGATGTCATACACGTTTTGACTTTTCATCTAGTAGAAATCACTGCACACTAAGGAAGAAAAAACGGGTTTTCAGATAATCCGTTGATAACTAGATTAGAGGTCGACCGATTATGACCGATTTGAAACGCTATTAGCGCGCACCCCGCAAACTAGCTAGCCATTTCACATCGGTTACACCAGCCTAATCTCGGGAGTTGATAGGCTTGAAGTCATAAAGAGCTCTGTTTGAATGAATGCTTACGAGACTGACTGAGCGATGGTAGGTAGCAGCAGACTGCTCTATCAAATCATAGACTTAATTATAACATAATAACACACAGAAATACGAGCCTTTGGTCATTGATATGGTCGAATCTGGAAACTATCATTTAGAAAACAAAACGTTTATTCTTGCAGTGAAATATGGAACCGTTGCGCATTTTATCTAACGGGGTGGGATCCCTAAGTCTAAATATTACTGTTACATTGTACAACCTTCAATGTTATGTCATAATTATGTACAATTCTGGCAAATTAATTACGGTCTTTGTTAGGAATAAATGGACTTCACACAGTTCGCAATGAGCCAGGCGGCCCAAACTGCTGCATATACCCTGACTCTGCTTGCACTGAACGCAAGAGAAGTGACATAATTTCCCTAATTATAAGAAATTCATGTTAGCAGACAATATTAACTAAATATGCAGGTTTAAAATTATATACATGTGTATTGATTTTAAAGAAAGGCATTGATTTTTATGGTTAGGTTTGGTGCAACGACAGTGCTAAATCATCACCCGTTTGGCGAAGTAGGCTGTGATTCGATGAGAAATTAACAGGCACCGCATCAATTAGATGCAACGCAGGACACGCTAGATAAACTAGTAATATCATCAACCGTGTGTAGTTAACTAGTGATTATGTTAAGATTGATTGTTTTTTATAAGATAAGTTTAATGCTAGCTAGCAACTTACCTTGGCTTCTTGCTGCCCTCGCGTAACAGGTAGTCAGCCTGCCATGCAGGCTCCTCGTGGAGTGCAATGTAAGGCAGGTGGTTAGAGCGTTGGACTAGTAACCGGAAGTTTGCAAAAACGAATCCCCATGCTGACAAGGTAAAAATCTGTCGTTCTGCCTTTGAACAAGGCAGTTAACCCACCGTTCCTAGGCCGTCATTGAAAATAAGAATGTGTTCTTAACTGACTTGCCTTGTTAAATAAAGGTAAAATAAAAAAATAAAACTTGCCTTGTTAAATAAAGGTGAAATAAAAAAATAAAACTTGCCTTGTTAAATAAAGGTAAAATAAAAAAATAAAACTTGCCTTGTTAAATAAAGGTGAAATAAAAAAATAAAACTTGCCTTGTTAAATAAAGGTAAAATAAAAAAATAAAACTTGCCTTGTTAAATAAAGGTGAAATAAAAAAATAAAACTTGCCTTGTTAAATAAAGGTGAAATAAAAAAATAAAACTTGCCTTGTTAAATAAAAGGTGTAAAAAAATAAATAAAATCTGTGTCCAAAAAATACCTATTTCCGATTGTTATGAAAACTTGAAATCAGCCCTAATTAATCAGCCATTCCGATGAATCGGTCGACCTCGAAACTAGATAAGAGGACAGGCTGTAGAAAAACGAACGAATGAATGGCGGGAAACAACGCAATTCTGCATTCGGTGACCCATTCTCAGTATAGATGAGCATGTTAATTTTTTGCTTACTGCATGCATTTATACTAAACAGTATGTAATAAATAGTATGTAGTATGATTAGTACACTATGTAGTTTTAGTATGTTTTAAGCAAGACATGTTTTGTACACAGCCACTGTCTCTAGCTCTGCCAACATTGAAATTCTGTTTATCACCCCCTCTGTTCTCTCGCCTCCCTCGCTCCCTGCAGTATAAAGAGGGTGATGATGTGGACGAGTGGGGACACCTTTAAGACGGGTTACTTCCTGCTGACCGAGGCTCCTGTCCAGTTCTGGACCTGTGGTCTGCTGCAAGTGGGAGTGGACATTACCATTCTCTTCCAGGTGTACTACTACAGCCGCTACCCGCAGAAACCCGTCTCACACAGTGCGTCACACACAACCAGCACCAAGGCACTCTGACACCCCTAACACACACATCGTTATCAGTCGGTCATGTCGCACACAGTTTCAGTGTAACTTTGCCTGAAGAATTCCTGCTGAATGACACTTACTACGTTTTTTTTTTCTCAAAACAGATGGGATGCCCAGTTATGTGTATGTGGTGCAGATGGTTATACAAATATATCCCTAAGAATGTATCCCTGTATACGAATATGCCTAAGCATATATACAAAATCTACATTGCAATCATGCACAGTGTGTGTATGGATGAACACTCAAGGACATGTGGACCAGCTTTCCTGTCCATAGACCTGCATGAAAAACCTTCAGACTCCCAAAGGGCTGGTTACCCAGCCAGTGATAACAATGTACAACCCATCATTGAAATAACTAACAGAAACCTCACTGAATGTACAATGGAATGATACTTTTTGGGGAATTTAAAATCGACATTTAGAATCTACATTTCATTTAGATAGCTATTTCTTCGGTCTCAGTGGTTTGATGCTGGTCAGTTCTCCACTGGCCTGGTCTGTCTGACTCGGGCCTCTTCTGATCTGGTCTGATTGGAAGATGACCTGCTGCTGCTTGTAGGAAAATTCACAAGATGAATTCAGCTGAAAGCAATTGAAAACTTCATTTTTGGTAAAACCGCTAAGGCTGTCAGGGCCAGGGGCCAGGTTCCTGGGAGCCCAACATGTTTCCTTCAGATGACTCCTAGGAAAAGGTTTAAGACTCAGTGGTTCAGTGGACCACTATGTTGCTGGTATTACTGACAGTAAGGGAGTCAGTGGAGGGAGGGAGGGAGGGAAGTCTCAACTTGAGGAAATTGTGTGAAACAAATCTATATTGCGTTTGTTATGCTACTGTTTTAATTTCAATGAGTGGCAAACACGTTGCAAGGCCAGGGAACTGGAGGCCCTTTCTGTTATGGAAACAACAAAGCATCAGGAAGGACATTAAGTATAAACCTTCTGCCTCTAGCACCATTTATACCTGGTTCTAACATGAGTCCTTCGTCCTGATCTTACCAGACAGGTGTGTGTGGATGTGTGTTAGCACCAGGTATAAACAAGGCTTCTGAGGACTGTTTGCTGGTCTGTGGACACTTCATCTTTAGTCTCCTCCCCTCCCTGCTCCTCTCAGCCTCAAGTACCTCTAGAAACCTTTCATTTGTTTAAATGTGATCTTTTTAATTAATTAATTCATATATATTTATTCAGCTGTTAAGTGTTTTCGATGTCTGCTTTGGGTGGGAACAGTTGCTGAATCAGGAATCGGTCAAGGGTGGCCAAATCTTACCCTGCCGAGGGCTGGTGTGGGTGCAGGGTTTTGTTCTAGCCAAGCAGTAAGTGTGAATAAGCCATAAGCCATAAGGTAAGTAGAATCTCTCTGGTTGTAATCAAGTCTATACCAGCGCTACAGCTGTTATACTCACCTCTGGACTGCTGGCTAAAACGTAGTTGGTGGTTGTGTCCAAAATGACATCCTATTCCTTGTTTATTGCTCTACTTTTTGACCAAGTAGTGCAGTGTACAGGGAATAGGGTGCCAGATTGAGTTTCACGCTGGATATTGTATTTATTTTTATTTAACCTTTTATTTAACTAGGCAAGTCAGTTAAGAACAAATTCCTATTTACAATGACGGCCTACCCCAGCCAGACCTGGATGACGCCCTCTGGGACTCCCAATCACGGCCGAATGTGCACAGCCTGGATGGTAAACTCTAGCTGGTAAACTTTCTTTTAATCACTGGTGATTCAGATTTGTTTTGTTATCTATCTTTTTGTAGTCCTGAAATGCCAATACAGTGCCTTGCGAAAGTATTCGGCCCCCTTGAACTTTGCGACCTTTTGCCACATTTCAGGCTTCAAACATAAAGATGTAAAACTGTATTTTTTAGTGAAGAATCAACAACAAGTGGGACACAATCATGAAGTGGAACGACATTTATTGGATATTTCAAACTTTTTTAACAAATCAAAAACTGAAAACTTGGGCGTGCAAAATTATTCAGCCCCCTTAAGTTAATACTTTGTAGCGCCACCTTTTGCTGCGATTACAGCTGTAAGTCGCTTGGGGTATGTCTCTATCAGTTTTGCACATCGAGAGACTGACATTTTTTCCCATTCCTCCTTGCAAAACAGCTCGAGCTCAGTGAGGTTGGATGGAGAGCATTTGTGAACAGCAGTTTTCAGTTCTTTCCACAGATTCTCGATTGGATTCAGGTCTGGACTTTGACTTGGCCATTCTAACACCTGGATATGTTTATTTTTGAACCATTCCATTGTAGATTTTGCTTTATGTTTTGGATCATTGTCTTGTTGGAAGACAAATCTCCGTCCCAGTCTCAGGTCTTTTGCAGACTCCATTCTTCCAGAATGGTCCTGTATTTGGCTCCATCCATCTTCCCATCAATTTTAACCATCTTCCCTGTCCCTGCTGAAGAAAAGCAGGCCCAAACCATGATGCTGCCACCACCATGTTTGACAGTGGGGATGGTGTGTTCAGGGTGATGAGCTGTGTTGCTTTTACTCCAAACGTTATGTGGAAGAAGGTGCTCTGGTCAGATGAAACCAAAATTGAACTTTTTGGCAACAATGCAAAACGTTATGTTTGGCGTAAAAGCAACACAGCTCATCACCCTGAACACACCATCCCCACTGTCAAACATGGTGGTGGCAGCATCATGGTTTGGGCCTGCTTTTCTTCAGCAGGGACAGGGAAGATGGTTAAAATTGCGTCTTGCATTGTTGCCAAAAAGTTCAATTTTGGTTTCATCTGACCAGAGCACCTTCTTCCACATGTTTGGTGTGTCTCCCAGGTGGCTTGTGGCAAACTTTAAACAACACTTTTTATGGATATCTTTAAGAAATGGCTTTCTTCTTGCCACTCTTCCATAAAGGCCAGATTTGTGCAATATACGACTGATTGTTGTCCTATGGACAGTGTCTCCCACCTCAGCTGTAGATCTCTGCAGTTCATCCAGAGTGATCATGGGCCTCTTGGCTGTATCTCTGATCAGTCTTCTCCTTGTATGAGCTGAAAGTTTAGAGGGACGGCCAGGTCTTGGTAGATTTGCATTGGTAGATTGGTAGATTTGCATACTCCTTCCATTTCAATATTATCGCTTGCACAGTGCTCCTTGGGATGTTTAAAGCTTGGGAAATCTTTTTGTATCCAAATCCGGCTTTAAACTTCTTCACAACAGTATCTCGGACCTGCCTGGTGTGTTCCTTGTTCTTCATGATGCTCTCTGCGCTTTTAACGGACCTCTGAGACTATCACAGTGCAGGTGCATTTATACGGAGACTTGATTACACACAGGTGGATTGTATTTATCATCATTAGTCATTTAGGTCAACATTGGATCATTCAGAGATCCTCACTGAACTTCTGGAGAGAGTTTGCTGCACTGAAAGTAAAGGAGCTGAATAATTTTGCACGCCCAATTTTTCAGTTTTTGATTTGTTAAAAAAGTTTGAAATATCCAATAAATGTCGTTCCACTTCATGATTGTGTCCCACTTGTTGATTCTTCACAAAAAAATACAGTTTTATATCTTTATGTTTGAAGCCTGAAATGTGGCAAAAGGTCGCAAAGTTCAAGGGGGCCGAATACTTTCGCAAGGCACTGTATAATCACAAACCTTGTACGCTTGCCCTTTTATCAAGCTCTTTTTCACGATGATGATGGCTGTGCATGTCAAATGGTGATAGTTGTTGTAATTGTATGAAGAAGTTGTGCCCCTAGTGACCTCTGGCTGTGTCTTATCAACAGGGCAAAAATAGCCTCGACCCCTCTCACTGTTCCAAATGTTTGTCATGATAAGTTGTATTAGTGGTTATTCAGTTTTAGTTGTTCATGGGTAAAACTGCCAAACCTTTCCTCGGTTCGTGTAGAATGTAGACGCTTATAAAACAATGCCAAACCTTCAATCCTTAATTTTTTTACTAGTTTTAGGTCAGGATTCAAGCTAAGGCATGTTATAGTGCAGCTCAATGGACTGCCGACAATGCCCCTTTTAAAGGCAATTTACACTTAAGCCGACGTTCGCAGTGCACACCATGAATACTGTCCTGCGAACGCGGGGGAAATGGCCTTTTACAATACGCTGCCCAGTGCAGTGCTCTGGAAGGCACCTTATACTGAATCAAAGCCTCAGTTTATGTACCAAAAATATATCTTTTTTTGTATGGCTATATCAAACCCTTTCATGTTATTTGATTATTTATTTATTTTTTACAACGTTATGTGTCCGTTTTGTTGTTTTTGTACACAGTACATTACCCCAAAAAATGTTTTCCATGGAATGGCCAGTTCTTCATCAATAGACACATTTACGGTGCATTCAGAAAGTTTTCCGACCCTTTGACTTGTTCCACATTTGTTATTAAGTTACAGCCTTAGTCTAAACTGTATTACATTGTTTTGTTCCCCTCATCAATCTACACACAATACCCCATAATGACAAAGCAAAAACAGTTTTTTTAGAAATTTTAGCACATTTTACATAAGTATTCAGACCCTTTAGTCAGTACTTTGTTGAAGCACCTTTGGCAGCGATTGGTCTTCTTGGGTATGACGCTACAAGCTTGGCACACCTGTATTTGGAGAGTTTCTCCCAGTCTTTGCAAATCCTCTCAAGCTCTGTCAAGTCAGATGGGGAGTGTAGCAGTACAGCTATTTTCAGGTCTCTCCAGAGATGTTCAATCAGTGTTCAAGTCCGGGCTTTGGCTGGGCCACTCAAGGGCATTGAGACTTGCCTCGAAGCCACTCCTGCATTGTTTTGGCTGTGTGCTTAGGGTCTTTGTCCTGTTGGAAGGTGAACCTTCTCCCCAGTCTGAGGTCCTGAGCGCCCTTCATCAAGGATCTCTCTGTACTTTGCTTCATTTATCTTTCCTTCAATCCTGACTAGTTTCCCAGTCAGTGTCGCTAAAAAACATCCCCACAGCATGATGCTGCCACCACCATGCGTCACTGTAGGGATGGTGCCAGGTTTCTTCCAAATGTGACACTTGGCATTCAGGCTAAATAGTTCAATCTTGGTTTCAAAAGACCAGAGCATCTGGTTTCTCATGGTCTGAAAGTCCTTTAGGTACCTTTTGGCAAACTCCAAGCGGGCTATCATGTGCCTTTTACTGAGGAGTGGCTTCCGTCTGGCCACTCTACCATAAAGGCCTAATTGGTGGAATGCTGCAGAGATGGTTGTCCTTCTGGAAGGTTCTCCCATATCCACAGAGGAACTCTGGAGCTCTGTCGGTGACCATCAGGTTCTTGGTCACCTCCCTGACCAAGGCCCTTCTCCCCTGATTCGTCAGTTTGACCGGGCGGCCAGCTCTAGGAAGAAACTTGGTGGTTCCAAACGTATTCCATATAAGACTGATTGATGGAAGCCACGGTGTTCTTGGGGACCTCCAATGCTGCAGACATTTTTTGGTACCCTTCCCCAAATCTGTGCCTTGACACAATCCTGTCTCAGAGCTATACAGACAATTCCTTCGAAATCATGGCTTGGTTTTTCTCTGACATCCACTGTCAACTATGGGACCTTATATAGACAGGTGTACCTTTCCAAACCATGTCCAATCAAGTTGAAGAAACATCTCAAGATCGACCACTGCGCCACTCAGGTCTTTGATCAAAGGCACCACAGTGCTAACTGTGCCACTAGAGTTTCTGGGTTCGATTCCAGGCTCTGTCGCAGCCGGCCGCGACCGGGAGACCCATGGGGCGGCGTACAATTGGCCCAACGTCGTCCGGAATAGGGGAGGGTTTGGCCGGCAGGGATGTCCTTGTCCCATCGCGGACTAGCGACTCCTGTGGTGTGCCGGGCCCAGTGTATGTTGACACAGTCACCAGGTGCACGGTGTTTCCTCCAACACATTGGTCCAGCTGGCTTCCGGGTTACGTGGACATTGTGAAGAGGCAGTGAGGCTTTGTTGGGTTGTGTTTTGGAGGACACACGGCTCTCGACCTTCGCCTCTCCCGTATTGGAGTTGCAGCGATGAGACAAGACTGTAACTACTAATTGGATCCCAAAAAATTGGGGAGAAAAGGGGGTACAAATAAATAAATAAATAAAAAATAATATATATATATATATATATATATATATATATATATATATATATATATATATATATATATATATATATATATATATTAATAAAAGATTGATCAATGAAAACCGGATGCAACTGAGCTCAATTTCGAGTTTTCATAGCAAATGTTCTGAATACTTATGTAAATAAGGTATTTCTGTTTATTTGCTAACATTTATAAAGCCTGTTATCGCTTTGTCATTATGGAGTATTGTGTGTAGATTGATGAGGGGAAAAACATTTATTTAATCCATTTTAGAATAAGGCTGGAATGTAACAAAATGGGGAAAAATGGAAAGGGGTCTGAATACTTTCCGAATGCACTGTAATCAACCTCACTATGGTCCGTCTTATACTGTTACTTGTTGTCGTTAGCCCATATGGGGTAATAATGTTAAAAAGCCAAAATTCATGAAAGCTCTGTGGCGCTGTCATTAAAGACCAATGTAAAAACGTATCCTACTGTTCTTTGTGTAAATGTATTATGCTGGTGACGTTTGCATGAAGGGTGTATCTGAAATGACACCCTATTCCCTAAATGGTACACTCATTTGTACTAGAGCCCTGGGGAAAAGTAGTGTGCAATATAGGGAATAGGGTACAATTTCTGACGCAGGTCTATTAGCACTGTCCTGATAATACTATTCCATCAACAATGGAGACCTGGTTAGTATCTTCTGTCAGAGGAACTACTGGCTCACTAACCACGGCCCATGTTTGGGCTCCAGGCATGTGGCCTCCACGGCTATCAACAACGTACATGGTAATGCACCTTCGCTGTGTCTTCACAACAAGCACTGTGTTGACCACACCATACCAACATTAGTCAAAATGATTTACGTAGAGCGTATTCTAAACAAACAGGAATGTGCAGGCCAGCCGCAGCAGAACTAGTCCAGGGGAAATTATACTGGGTGTCAGTTCCAAATGGCAGCCTATTACCTACATACAGTAGTAGTACACTACCTTTGAGCAAAGTCCTATGGGCCCTGGTCATAAGTAGTGCACTGTATAGGAGAAGGTGTCCCCTTTTGGAAAACTGGGAGGAACAAAAGAGCTGCTGAAGATGCCGCCATGCGTGCCCTTTTTCTCTCTCTCTTTTATAGACATGACGTCAGCGGTGCAAGTGGGACATTTTTCCCAGTTGTATCCTGGTATTTACTAAATTAACAGATGTGATCGTAGCATTAGTCCAATCTGATCATAGGACGAATGGACTAATGATGCGATCACATCTTGTAAATTCATAAATATCAGCATACGACTAGGAAAAATCCGCTTGAACGCACCGCTGACGTCATTTGTCTACAACAAAGAGGGCAAGCATGGCGGCATCTTCAGCAGTTGTTGTTTATGATAAGAACAAAATACTAATTGTTGATAGAAAATGAATTGTCTTGTTCACTTTCTAAATCAAAAGGAAGATCTCTGGATCTCTGGATATACTTTAAGGGCAAAAAAGAGCAAGACAATCACAAGCCTTCTAATGACCTCCATGTTTGATGGTATTCAAATGTAAATGCACCCAACTCGTATTTATGACTAAACAACTGGTAATTACCACCTTCCCACTTGGTTATAAACACAGCATTGTACCTTGCAAGCCTAATTATAAATTCTAGTAAACATACAAATTATATTAACTTTTTTCGAGGGAAGGAGGATGATTTCAATTTGTGTACAGAACCCACTGGGTCAGTTCAACGTGGATAATTGGGTAATATTTTGTTGAAACTGATCCACTCAAAAAGACACCCAGAAGTTTGTTGAATTTCCTATGTGTTATCACTGCGCTTTCAACCATCTAAAAGCACAACCAAAGTTCAAATGGGAATACAATGTAATATTTTGTTTATTTATACAGCATATTAATGTGATGTCACTGTGCTTCATCTAATAGCAGAACCAAATGAACTGGATTGCAGTTGAGATTACATTAAAAGTACACGGTGCAAGTGATCAATGCCGTTTGAGATTCTGCACAGATTATTACCGCAATTTTTTTGAGACTTAAAAAGGCTTCTGAAGTTTAACTTCCATTTAGACATTTCAGATTGGGAAACATTTTTTGAATGGTCATCCAAGTCGGGAGTCTTGTCCCGCTACTGAATGGACAAGTGTAGTGTCTGTCTCTTGTCATAGATTGCATTTATTTTGGGAGATTGCAAAATGACCTTTTCATTCAAGACAGGATAAATGCACTCGGGTGTATTAATTGAATTAAGTACACCACCCCGTTCACGACAATGGTTTGCTCCTACAGTCAGTGAGTCACGTGGCCATGGCTTGCTATATAAGGCAGGCAGACAGGCATTCAGTAACTGTTAGATTTAACAGAATGGGCAAAATGAGTGACCTAAGCAAGTTTGAGCGTGCTGTGATCGACGGTGCCAGGCGCACTGGTTCCAGTATCTCAGAAAATGTCCGGTCTCCTGGGCTTTTCCACGCACGAGAGTGTTTAGGGTTTACCGAGAATGGTGCGACAAACAAAACATCCAGTTAGCTGCAGTCCTTTGGTCATAAACAGCTCATTGATGAGAGGTCAAAGGAGAATGGCGAGAATCGTGCAAGCTAACAGGCGAGCTTCAAATAGCGAAGCAGAACGGCACCACGGAATGCACAACCCGTCGATTCTTGTCACAATGATTGCAAGGACAGCTGCTCTCCGATTTGACAGCTCCAATGCATTTCCACCACCAAAACATCTGCTATGCGGGTGTCTGCTATCGTCTGTTAACGCTTGATCTGATTATTATTATTTTAATCTAGGATTTGATTTTCTCTTAAGAAATTGTATAAACCCTTACAAACATTTCCATTAATTGTAATCCACATAAATCCATTCCTGTTGCTATAGGATTATAATTTTCCTGCTGTAGCAATCTGGCTCAAATTAAGATCCTACATCTGTATCTACTGCTATGATAGTTCCGCATGAGCCACTAGCTTAATCCCATTTATTTTTGGTTGAGTTGGAGATATGAATCAACATATCATTTGTTGACAAGTTAATTGGCTATTTATCACCATTTGAAGGAGATGTATCTTCTGCTTGGATAGTTCCATCTGTGCCACTGATTTAGTCTGGCTTTAATTCCAGTTTGTCTACAAATTAATACATTGTATTCACGTCTCCATCTCAACCAAAAATCTAAATTATAGAATAGGACTAAATCAAACTTTAAATGCACTTTTGATTAAACACAGAAGGTCGCCAGTTCGAATCCCAATGTACCTTTAGTTTTCCAAACTTCCTAAACATATTAAAGGGCAGCTGAACTCAACAACTAATTTATCTGGTTGAAAATGGCCTGTTACATCGATATTAGTCAGAAACATTGATTAAGGTGTAAAGATGTACTACTAAGTGTAAATAGCATACTTTTTTGGGTCAGCATCTACCAAAACGGATATTTGAGAGATATAGGGAAGCTGTTATGTTCTTAGCTCCATTCCGCTACATTTCCTGAGTTAAGCTGACACACAGGTGTTCAGAGCATGCTAGATAGCTAATTAGCACAGGTCGTCGCCTCGTCTTCTGTCTGTTTTTCCGTAAACAAGCGCTGTAACATGGAGATATGGCTGAGTGGGAACACTAACTCAAACTATCAATCAGCTGTGCTGATTGCGCTCTATTCAATCATATGGCAAAACCTACAGCCAGTGAAACAGAACTGTCCACATTACGCTGCGCCTCGGTCTTGTTTACATAAGACAACACATCGTCAATGTATTATTTTAATTAAATTGAGAGAAAAATAAAAATTGAGACAATGCGCACTTCCATCCCAACTGTCACTTGATAATATTTAAAACATTTAATCGTGTACCGCCGTGACCTGTTTCGTAACATGATTCGCTATGAAACACTGCCAGACGGACTCACTCCGGTAATACATAGTGAGAAAGTTGTAAAAACTAAGTGGCACCAATGTACTTTGCCACTTGCCAGTGACTTGTTAAGCTGATTTAGCCAACGTGGCCTGCCTGCTAAATGTGCCTGCTAGCTAGCTACATCGACAAACACAGAGATGGAACTTAGTAGTAATTTAGGGCACTGATAAACAGCATGTAGCTTTGCTTTATTTACGATATTTTGACAGCTTGCTGATGAAGTTGTAGACATGTTCTTAGAAATCAGTAGTGAGCGCAGCATCAGCTGATTCTACTGTCTGCAGTAGAGAATGCATCAAACACCTTAGCTAGATGTAAAATTGCGTGACAAAGACCTCTGCAAAAATGTCCAAATTACAGATTTCTTGAATTATCATATTTAGACTATTTTGAGGTCGAAAGGTTTCTCCCGGGACTCATGAGGGACAAAACAATAACTGCGGGTACGATATAGCGAACATAACACACCCTCATCCATCTTTTTTTTAATGAGCAGCAGAAAAATATGCAGAATCATTGAGTTCAGCTGCCCTTTAACTAATCACATTTGTCATCTACTGACATTCCAAATGACTGATTTAACAACTTTATGTATGTGGAAATAACAATGATGATGCCCTCACCCCTACTAGCACACTGGGATAGGGACCAGAAGGTCACAGGTTCTAACCTTGCCCATGTCCTTTCTCAAAAAAGGTATATTTATCTATATCTACTTAACACACGATTCTCTAGATCTGATCAAGATTGTGTTTTAATTTGTTTCTAATCCCTTTAGTCAGTCTGTTCAGTCCATATTGATTCCCATGGGTTTCCATGATCTAAGCCATACAATTATTCGTCAATAATTTTAAGATGCTTGTTAGATGCAGGGGCGCAACTGTCACTGGGGACGGGGGGACATGTCCCCTCCACATTCTGAAATTCAATTTTGTCCCCCCCCAGTTTTATCATTGGAATGTGATACAAAACAAGGCAATGGTGTGCTTTAGGACCATGCGGACGCCTCCGAGCGGTCGGGTAGGCTGTATGGAGTGTTTATCCAACTGGATAAAAAATAATAATAATTATGTCCCCCCCACTTCTAAAACCAAAGTTGCGCCCCTGATTAGATTGAACATAACATGTCTGGAGCCAAGGCCATTATTATTCAGAGGAAATTGGAGGAAAACCCCCAGACAGAATCATGGGATCAAATTAATTTAATAAAGTGTAGAATCATACATTGCATCAGCCGAGGTCATGGTTTTCTTACATTTATTAAAATATGCAGATCCTGAGTCTATATAGACGCAAACTAAGCATTCTGAAATATGTAAATGTGTTGTTTATAGTTAAATAATCTTTCTTATTGCACTTATATCTTGTTGCAATATTTCTTATCCTAAATATATACCAAAATTATAATATTTGTAGTGTTTTTTCCCTTAAAATAATAGCTTTAATCATACTGAATATTTGTGAGAGAGAAGGTTTCTCCCCATGCTGTGCTGTAGGGCTATACTCCTGTGTTGTAGGGCTTCTATACTCCTGGGTGAAATGTCCTTTGACCACAGAGAACTTGTGATTTTATAATGTGATCAGCTATACACCAGTAATGTCAGCAAAAAGACTTATGCAGCTGTCTTATAAAATCTTAGAAACTCTTGAACACACTCTGATGGACAGAGCTATGGAGGGTCACAAAATGTTGGAGCTCCTTTTCTTTTTAAGCTTGAAATCCCTGTTTAGATCCTCCAGCTTTAGTACGAGTTTCCCACAGTGCACTGCACACCCACAGGCTTTCACGTTGCACACACACTCAGTCTTGAGTCTGCATGGCCCTCCTCTGTGACGCAAGGGCGATGGACTTCCTGCGTAAAGCAGAGGAGGCGACTTCAGTGATGCCATGTTAACTGTCCGTTTCGGCCGAGTCCTCGCTGTTCTGAGACTTGCTGGAGTCCTGGAAGTCTGGTTTCTGTCTCAGTGTTCTGTTCTGCTCCTCCTTCAGCTCCAGGTAGGACCGAGAGAACGTGTGGAAGATGGAGGTGACGGGGAACGCCATGAGGAGGATCCCACTGAGGATGCTGCTGAGCGCCACCACCTGACCCGGGATGCTACGCGGCACCATGTCCCCGTACCCCACCGTTGTCATGGAGATCACCGCCCACCAGTAGGTGCCGGGGATGCTGGTGAAGTCGTACTTGGCGCCCATCTCGCTCTCCGCCAGGAACACCAGCGGGGAGAACAGTGCCATGGCAACACACAGGAACAGGAGGAGCAGGCCGAACTCGCGGGTGCAGCGTCGGACCGTCAGGCCTAAGGTCTGCAGCCCCAGGGAGTGGCGCGCCAGACGCATCACGTAGAAGATCCTCAAGGCCCGGAGTACCCGCAACACCAGGCCCACCTTCTCCAGGTAGTTGTTCCCGCCGCTGGGCTTCTCCCCTCCCTCAGACAGAGAGTCTACGATCACAGTGATGTAATAGGGCAGGATGGCCACCACGTCGATGATGTTGAGGGGCGTCTTCAGGAACACACACTTACTCGGCGTCTGGATGAAGCGCAGCAGGAACTCCAGAGAGAACCAGGCCACACACACAGTCTCCAGGACAAAGATATTGTAGCACCTCTGAGAACACTCACCCTGGAAGACAGAGGAAACATAGTGTTAAGAAAAACTCACAGTAGAAGAGAGTGAACACACAGTGTTAAGGCAAGCAACAATTATATTGCAAGACATTGGTAGGAAACGACAATACATTCACTATTATAAAACATTCTGGATAACTGTTTCCTAATCACACAAGTTGTCAGTTGTTCCTATCCGGCTCGAAGGACCAGTTCAACAGCCACCAGTGGCGTCAGACTCCTCTACACCAGCGGGGGCTCCAGGGGGGGTGAGGGGGTAGATATTTGGGGAGGAGCAATGTTTCGAGGGAGAGCTGGAGAGGGTCTTGGAGCAGCACATAAACCATCTGAACATCCCTGTTAGTTGATTGGGATCATAAGGAAAAGAGACAAGTAACTTTGATCAAAAAGCCTGAAGGATATGTTTTTTTCTTCCTGTGTATTATAAAATAGACAGGCAGTCTGTCAGCAGTACTTTACATGATTTATAAAACTGAGAAGAGAGGCTTTGATGATGTCAGAAATTCCTTCCTTTAATTGGCAAGGCTAAGATGGGCTATACAGTACAATGTATTATATTATTATAAGCTCTGTTTGTAGACTGTCAACTCCTTTAGACAAATCACCCTGGTAGCAATATCTGGTCATACATTCAGAATCTTTGTACCCAAAAAATGAATTACTGGTGTCCAGCCACAATAAATAAAGTCACACAAGTGTGCCATGAGACAGATCCATAGAACTCATGCAGCCACAATGTCAACGGCAACGTGAAGCTGAGGAGAAACCATTGATTCCTTCCCTTTCCTCCAACTCTCTCCAATCTGACTGTTATTAATGCAACTTCATTAAAGGAAATTAATTTCCTTCCTGGGATCAGCGGGGACTAAGCTAAAGCCAACCTTGACTACATTATAAATATATTATAAATACTTTAATTTACTTCTGGCATGATGAAATATCCTTACTTCCTGTAGTGTAATCAATTTTCCGTCTGCTCTAAATGGGTCCATAAATATTACATAACTGTATTTACATGTGATTATGAAAACAGACCCAGAAGGAGAATGAGGAGCGAGGTGGGGGTGGAGATGGGGTGTATGTGTAAAGGTTTATACTGTACAAACATCTAGAATATTTCATTTCTATGAAAGAAAGAAGCCAAGCTGTCGGCCTCTCCTTTTATTGCACTCTCGCTCTGGGGAACCTAGCTACGCTTCATCAACATGTTTAGGAAGAAGTGAGCATGAAATAATGTCTTAATTACTTTTGCCAACTTTTAGTAACTTTCCTCCAGTTAGTACATCCTTCCGTTCCATCATAGTCTCCTCAATTACTCCTTAAATGTGATTAGGGAACACGTGTTTTTGACCAGCGGTTGAGCTCTAACCTGTTAGAGAATCATCACTTATGAATAAGATGCTAGAGGTGCTTAAAAAGAGTATATATGCATCTTAAAAACCACTCCAGTGTATCCTTGGAGACATAGTGGAGTGAGGAGGGAATGTACAAACCAGGCTGGGTGACTTTTAGCCTCTCATTATTCCAGTAAATATACTTTAATCAAAGCAAAGCTGTATCTGAAAGGCTTGAAAGGCAAAAGGCAGCACAGAAATCAGCATTCAAAAATATAAACCAGAGCAACATAAACCTTTCTTCCATGTTTACTAATCCAAACAACATGCAACTGCTCCACTATGCTTGGTTATTCACAGAGCACAACAATAAACCCACGGGGCCCAGACGTCATTTCTACATCTAGTTTTGATTTACATTTGGTTGAGTTACCAACTAACATGAATACAACGTGAAATCAACAAAAGATGTCACCATGTCATTGGATTTTAGGCTAAAAGTTTTTTTTTAAATTTAATAGGAAAATCCCTTGATGACTTTGCAAATCCAATCAGTTTTCCACTTTGATTCAATGTCATCACATTTATTTTTTTGTTGAAATTACGTGGAACAATGTTGAATCAACCCATTTTTCCCCCAGAGGGAAGTGTGTATGTGTGCGTAAGTGCTTGCAAGTGTGTGTGCATGTAAAATAAATGCACAATTTGGCCAGTTGTTGTTGTACTGATGTCCTTTGATGGGTTGAGTCAATAAGTATTCAACCCCTTTGTTATGTCAAGGCTAAATAAGGAGGAAGGAAACCACTCAGTTACAGAGTGGAATGGCTGTGATAGGAGAAAACTGATGATGGATTAACAACATTTAAGTATGTCATTGTAGATACTCCACAATACTGAGTGAAAAGAAGGAAGCCTGTACAGAATAAAAATATTCCAAAACATGCACTCTGTAAAATTGCTAAAAATGTGGCAAAGATTTGAACTTTATGTCCTGAATATAAAGTGTTATGCTTGGGGCAAATCAACACAACACATCACTGAGTACCACTGTTCATATTTTCAAGCTTGGTGGGTACTGCATCATGTTATGGGTATGCTTGTCATCGGCAAGGACTAGGGATAAAAATAAACGGAATAGAGCTAAGCACAGGATAAATCCTAGAGAAAAACCTGGTTCAGTCCGATTTCCAACAGAGACAAATTCACCTTTCAGCAGGACAATAACCTTACACAAGGCCAATTCTACACTAGAGTTGCTTACCAAGACGATATTGAAAGACTTGAAAATGGCTGTGGAAAGACAAGCAATGATCAACAACCAACTTGACAGAGCTTGAAGAATTTTCAATAGAATAATGTGCAAATATTGTAAAATCCAGGTGTGCAAAGCTCTTAGAGATTTACCCAGAAAGACTCACAGCTGTAATCGCTGCCAAAGGTGATTCTAACATGTATTAACTCAGGGGTGTGAATACTTATGTAAATTATATATTTATGCATTTAATTTAATACATTTGTAAAAATGTTTAAAACATAAATTGTATCACTTTTCAATTCAGGCTGTAACACAACAAAATGTGGAGTACTGTAAGTCAAGTGGTATGAATACTTTCTGAAGGCCCTGTGCATGGCTACAGTGGATCAAATGAACACACACACAATCATCAGATTCAGCAAACACGCTACTCTGACCATATCAGAGCTCCAGACAGGTGTGTAGCAGCCATGTCGCGTGTTTACTAAACAATGTGGCCAATCACCACAGGAGGAGGACGACCTCTGGTCCCCAAGGTGTGTGTAGAATGTGGTAGATAATCATCTGTTAGTTGTTTCATCGAATGGTTGTTAGAGCTATTGTACATTCTCTGTGTGAAGGAGTAGCCTTCCCTGTCATTTCTATACATGTATTTATTGTGTGTTTATATAGCTAGGATCCTAAAATGTCAATTCATTATCACATGTTAATTGAACTTTTCCAATCAGCTCAACCTAACCCACTGAGCACACCACGTATTTCAACGTGGATAATATTTGGTGGAGACGTTGATTAATGATTACAACCTATATTCACCCACTCAAAAAGACAGCCAAAAGTCAGTTGAATTTCCAGTGTGTTATCACTATGCTTTCAACCATGAAAAAGCACAACCAAAAAAACAATGTCTAATTTTCGGTTTAGTTGTCATCCAAATATCTATCACTGCTCTTTCAACCATTTAAAAACGCACCATAAAGTACATAGTGCAAGTGATCAATGTCATTCCATATTTTCTGCAGATTATAACAGCACTTGTGAAGATCTCCGCAGACCTGCGATGACCTATGCATGCTATCCTGAACATGCACGCTTTATATGATTACATAAGTAGAAATGTATAGTTACAGTAACCTCAATGTGGCCATTTTAAGGTTGAATGTTACACACGTTTGAAAGATAGGCTATTTACGTATTACAAAAGCAATACTGAATTTTGTTTGGTTGACAATGCAACCAAATATCTACATTTAAAGGAGATGTACCTACTGCTTGGATAGTTCCATCTGAGACACTGGCTTAATCCTATTCTTTAACTTTTATTTTTGTTGGAGTTGGAGATGTGAATTCAACATATCATTTGTTAACTTGACAACAAGTTAATAGGCTATTTATGGTATTTCAAAAGTGATTCATATGTCCATCTCAACCAAAAATGGAAGTTATACATTAGGACTAGATCAAATCAAACTTTAAATGCCCTTTAAATAATGTTTTATTTGATTTAGTCCTATCCTTTCACTTTCATTTTTGGTTGAGGTAAAGACGTGAATCCAACATATCAATTATACATTTCTAGACAGACTGAAATTAAAGCCAGACTAAGTCCGTGGCACAGATGGAACTATCCAAGCAGAAGATGAATCTCCTTCAAATATTGATATTTGGTTGCTTTGACAACCAAACAATTAAACATGGCTAAATATCATACAATTTCAAATCAACCAGAGCTTGAAATCATAGGTCTATTTTATTATTATGGGTTAAATTAAAACAATAGCTGTGTTATATAGGTCTATATAGCATCATTGATGGTATATGAGTGAAAGTATGGCTACGTTTCATTTGCTCTGTTTAACCTACCCTTTGGAATGACTTTGATAGCAACAGTGAATCTATTTCATTTTTAAATGGAGATCTATTAACAATCATTCTCACAATAGCACATTGGTAATAGTTAGTGACAATATTATAACTAAGCAGGGCTGGGCTTCGTTAAAACCCTGGATGGGAGACCAAATGGTAGCCATAGATAGATCAATTCTCCAGTAGGTGGTGCTGCTCAGCCTATTGTTGTTTTTCCTGATAGTGGATATACTGGTGAAGACCTGACATTGGTTTAAAAGGTACAAATTCAACATATTTTTCTACAAGGTTTCTCTGTTGAAATTGAGTTACCATGATTACATAATCATGTGATGGAAATCTCACCCTCAAAACAATAGTTTAGACTTTTTTCAAATCCAACATATTTTCCCCTTAGATTCCACATCACAATACTTTGACAAATTACATTGAAACCATGTTGATTAAACACGTTTTTGCCCAGTGGGATGTCCCTTTAATTGTCAGCTGACTGCTTGCAAGCTTTGCTAATTATCAAATTGCACACACCTGTGGCCTCCTCCCTCAAGCACTGCAGTTTCTTTGAATGGGAAATGGTGTTCAGTGTGTGAAGGTTACTGCTGGTATGTCATGCAAGTTAATAAAAATAACTTATTTATTATAAAATGATCATCTCCTTCTCATCAATGTGAGAGGGCACTGGCCAGCTATCTCACATTCAGTGAACAGGAGCCTGCACCTTGCGATTCTGAAGGCTGTTGTGGTTTAATGTTTAGATGTTAAAGGTGCTACACATAGGATATTTTACATTTTTGCATTGTAATTTCTGGAAATGTCCATAATATACAGCACCAATCAAAAGTTTGGACACACCTACTCAGAGACAGTTTTGATGTCTTTACAATTATTCTACAATGTAGAAAATAGAAAAACCCTTGAATGAGTAGGTGTGTCCAAACCTTTGACAGTTACTGTATATTTGTTGATAACGATAGTGATTCACAGTATTACTTCCCCACCAGTGTTGTGATTGGCTGTGATATTCACCTATTGATTTCTACCACCGGAGCAGCAACTGTTGTCAAAATGGGAAAGCTGTTCTGAATTTGTGGCTGTATTATCTAGCGGAGATTGCTCTGTCATTTCCTGGTTGCTTAAATTCTACACTGTTTGCTCAATTTCAGATTGTGGGCTGACACACCGGATTTGTAGACTGCATTGTACTCAGCACTCTATTGTCCCTCTAATCAAACACTTCATGAGAGCCTATGAGCTCATGTTGCGCAACGTTTCAATAGGTGTGAGAAAACAGAGGGATGGCCTCTACTAAAAATAGGCGGCTCAGTTTTATATAGGATAGGCCTACTATATTTGTTTCTCAACTTTCCTAATATTAACCACATTGCTTATATTTACAACAGGAGTATAGCCTACCTGGCTGGCATGAGCATAAACCACAGGAAAAAGCATCCTCCATTCACTATTTAAGTGCATAGATGACATGTATTTTCCCCGCTGACTGGTGCATGATAATGGTCCATTCTAAAACAAAACAAATTTCACACATTTACTAAATAATATATGTAAAGTCAAGATTAAATCAAGAATAGTCTGATGGCTGACAATATTATCCTCTCACTTGTGAATTATATATTATTACGTGAATTATGCCCAGCATAAGAAACAAAGTATTTATTTGTGTGATTTTTTCTAATCATATTCGCACACCTCATGTAGCCTAGCCCATAGGCCTATATGTTTTAATATGGTTTGTATTACAACTAAAGTGGCCAAATAACTTCTTAAAATGAAGCACATTAACCTGCTTTACAAGGGGTGTAGAGCCTAACTGGCCTACATAAGCAGCGTGTGAGTTTCAAGTTTGGGGAAGATAATTTTCACTATAAAAAAAGCACCTTTATAATAAAAGCATGACATGCATAATTGCATTTGCGATTACTTTTGATAATGGTGTTTTCCGCTAATGGAACATTTGCGCTTATAGCCTACTACCATGTGCGCATTGCTGGGCTTATAATGTGAAGAAATAGCCTAATAGTTTATCAACATTTTAAGATAAACATTCTAATCTGTTGCATCAGCCACATTGTGTAAAAAAGTTTTCGGGATGCTAGTGGTTGTAATAATTTGGGTGCATTACGGACACACATAGGGGGATGTGCCGTGAAATTCTAGGCATTATCAAGTCCTTGTCAAATTGTGAATGAGTGACTGATGTAGTGTGTGCAGCCTGCACAGAAAACAAAGCAGAGCTCATGCCTTTCAAGCAACTATTTTCAAATCATCATTGGTCACGTCATGCAACGTATTAAAAATCAAAACAGTGTTAGTAGAACAACTAAAGTAAAATGAATAACTCTATATAAAGCATATAGGATTGACCTATTTCTTTGTTAACCGCTCAACACAGAATAGCCGTATGTGAGCACTCCCTCAAATCGCTTGGAGAAAATATCCTTTCTATTTTATTCCGCTTTCCTCAATTGTATTCTTCATACTATCAAATAATGTCACGGAATTCTAAGCAAATCTTGTCTGCTAAATGAACTAGTGTAGCCCACAGCCGTTTGGCATAGCCAGATCAGGACCTAACATAGGGGCAACTCATAATATGCTATTCTGTTCTTCAGAAATAGACTACATTATCATGCTTCTTTAGACCTGTCTAATATCAATAATGGATTTATTGTGAAGGTGTAGGCTATATTACCTGGATTTATTATAGATAGGGATGTTCCAAAGGTCGGCATCAGGGGCTTGTAGGCTGCGTGTGAAAGCCAGGAGATGCTACATGTGTTTATGTTAATTAACGGTCAATTACCGTGAGACAGTTATTTGCTTGACAATTACCGTCTGGCAAAACTTCATGACCACCACAGCCCTAACCAACACACATCTGTTTTTCTAACTACCTGGACCTACCATTCGGTTTTGAAGTATCGAAACCAAACCATATGATTTGAATGAAAAGGTGACTAAGAATCACTCATCATTTCAAATAGGCCACATGAATGTACTAAACAGCATATAAACACTAAATAAGTCAAGAGCCAGACAGGTAGCCTAATTAAATACGCTATACTATTTAAATTATTTCAAGGTTTTAGTCTACAAAGAAATATATTTTGAAGCATTTGTGAGTGTGACACACTAGGCTGGCAGAGACATTAAGCACTCAGCATTTAAACAACATTTCATTGTATTAAATCATTATAGTCTATAAATTGCACATATAGGCTGTGACTTGCTTAACATTAAATACCATTTTTTTTTAAATGCCTTATTAGGCTCAGTCTTCAGTGTCTTTGAATACATTTTTAGAAACACGAGTTTGACCAGAGTCTGTGGCTTCAGGCTCATGCGATGGTGCCTGGAGAGCAGGTCAGCAGTGGAGAATATTCTCTCCACACTTGCAGAGCTACTGGGATGCTAAACACTCTTCGGACTACTCTTGCCAGGCTGGGCAGGATGCATCGTTTTTTCTTTCTTTTTCTGGAGGTAAGCCCAAAAGATCTGAGGTAAAATAACCTGATCAAAATAGAAAGCTCCTTGAAAGAGGAAATATGCCAGGACTATTGGGCCAAAATCTATGATGGCCTATTGTATAAGAGGTCAGATCTTTGTTCATAAATACTTTGCTACAATGACACATTTAGCTAGCTACCCACCTCATTCCTTTCTGTTAGCATGTGCACGTAGTAAGTACACTATCCTGCCTTCGGGATATGTGTCTTTTCAGATTCCACAATGATTCTTTAGTTGTGGACACTACATCACCACACTTCGTCTCTTGCTCTTGGTCCTCCTCATATTGGTAAGTCACCTTGATTTGTCACCTGTGTGTTTTAGTAGTTTCTTTATGAAAAGATTTAGGATACTTGGTGACAGTAGCTAAAGCAAGGTGCTATAGCAGCACACAAGTAGACTACAGATGCATGCTGGGCCGGGCATGCCCTGAGCTCGTGAAGTGAGCGCTACTGGAGTGAAATTGGAGCGGACCAGAAGGCCAAAGCTCCAAATTTTGGGAAACTCGCTCCACACTCGAGTCAAATTGGGCAGGATCCAGCTCCACTCCGCTCACATACTCTGACACCTGGTATAAAATTTATCATTTCAATAAGCATTTTTCCACGTCTGGCCATGCTTTCCACCTGGCTACCCCTACCCTGGCCAACATCTCAGCACCCCCTGCTGCCAATGACTGGAACGAATTGTAGAAATCTCTGAAGCTGGAGTCTTATATCTCCCTCTCTAATTTTAAACATCAGCTGTCTGAGCAGCTTACCGATCACTGTACACAGCCAATCTGTAAATAGCACACCCGACTACCTCATCCCCATATTTTTACTTACCCTCTTGCTTTTTTGCACCCCAGTATCTCTACTTGCACATCATCATCTGCACATCTATCACTCCAGTATTAATTTTACATTGTAATTATTTTCGCCTCTAGAACCTATTTATTGCCTACCTCCCTACTCTTCTACATTTGCACACACTGTACATAGATTTGTCTATTTTTATTTTATTTTGTGTTATTGACTGTATAGTCGTGGCCAAAAGTTTTGAGAATGACACAAATATTCATTTCCACAAAGTTTTCTGCTTCACTGTCTTTAGATATTTTTGTCAGATGTTACTATGGAATACTGAAGTATAATTACAAGCATTTCATAAGTGTCAAAGGCTTTTATTGACAATTACATTAAGTTGATGCAGAGTCAATATTTGACCCTTCTTTTTCAAGACCTCTGCAATCCACCTTGGCATGCTGTCAATTAACTTCTGGGCCACATCCTGACTGTCAGAATTTGTGGGTTTTTGTTTGTCCACCCGCCTCTTGATGATTGACCACAAGTTCTCAATGGGATTAAGGTCTGGGGAGTTTCCTGGACATGGACCAAAAATATCGATGTTTTGTTCCCCGAGCCACTTAGTTACCACTTTTGCCTTATGGCAAGGTGCTCCATCATGCTGGAAAAGGCATTGTTTGTCACCAAACTGTTCCTGGATGGTTGGGAGAAGTTGCTCTTCGGGGATGTGTTGGTACCATTCTTTATTCATGGCTGTGTTCTTAGGCAAAATTGTGAGTGAGCCCACTCCCTTGGCTGAGAAGCACACATGAATGGTCTCAGGATGCTTTACTGTTGGCATGACACAGGACTGATGGTAGCGCTCACCTTGTCTTCTCCGGACAAGCTTTTTTTCCGGATGCCCCAAACCATCAGAAAGGGGATTAATCAGAGAAAATAACTTTATCCCAGTCCTCAGCAGTCCAATCCCTGTACCGTTTGCAGAAGAACAGTCTGTCCCTGATGTTTTTCCTGGAGAGAAGTGACTTGTTTGCTGCCCTTCTTGACACCAGGCCATCCTCCAAAAGTCTTCGCCTCACTGTGCATGCAGATGCACTCACACCTGCCTGCTGCCATTCCTGAGCAAGCGCTGTACTGCTGGTGCCCCGCAGCTAAATCAACTTTAGGGAGATGGTCCTGGCGCTTGCTGGACTTTCTTGGGCGCCCTGAAGCCTTCTTCACAACAATTGCACCGCTCTCCTTAAAGTTCTTGATGATCTGATAAATGGTTGATTTAGGTGCAATCTTACTGGTAGCAATATCCTTTCCTGTGAAGCCCTTTTTGTGCAAAGCAATGATGACGGCAATTGTTTCCTTGAAGGTAACCATGATTGACAGAGGAAGATCAATGATTCCAAGCACCACCCTCCTTTTGAAGCTTCCAGTCTGTTATTCAAACTCAGTCAGCATGACAGAGTGATCTCCAGCCTTGTCCTCGTCAACACTCACACCTGTGACAATGAGAGAATCACTGACATGATGTCAGCTGGTCTTATGTGGCAGGGCTGAAATGCAGTGGAAATGTTTTGGGGGATTCAGTTCATTAGCATGGCAAAGAGGGACTTTGCAATTAATTGCAATTCATCTGATCACTCTTCATAACATTCTGGAGTATATACAAACTGAGGCAGCAGACTTGTGAAAATGAATGTGTCATTCTTAAAAGCTTTTGGCTATGACTGTACATTTGATTATGTGTAACCCTGTGTTGTTTTTGTCGCACTGCTTTGCTTTATCTTGGCCAGGTCACAGTTGTAAATGAGAACATGTCCTCAACTGGCCTACCTAGTTAAATAAAGCTGCCTAAGGAGGCAGTAGGGGCACTCAACTCACAGAGATGCTGTTCGAGACAGCAGGCTGCCAGCCATGCTGTGTGTGTACGTGTGAGAGAAAGTGCTTGAGGCTAGATGGCCTCAGGATCCTGGTGTATGATCAGAGCAGAGTGATGGTAGCTGTCTCATTCCTCTCCAAAGGGTGTGTGCGTGCGTGTTTATGTGGAAGCCTTGTCTTGGATGATTTTGTTTTTGGCAAAGCGTTCCCCATATGATGACTAACACACTAATCCAATACAATGACTGAGGAACAGACTTTCTCCACAGTAGGACATTTCTTTAGACTTTCGAAGTCATTGATATTTTTCATTTGAGTGAGAGAAGTGTAATCTCCCACATTAAATAATCTATTTCCCTGGCTTCTTTTCCAGTTATTTAAAATGTGTATTATGTTTCTTAAATGTATTTGTTTCTCACTAGACTGAAATAACTCACTGGAATAATTCCCATAATTCACGCTGGCAATCAATTACATTACAGCAGACGTACGCTGGCCTCAACCCAGGCGGTCTTGTTGCCTGTCAAGAGAGACTCTTGGGGAATTTCAATGCTGCAGAATTATTTTGGTATGTGTGCCTCAACACAATCCTGTCTCGGAGCTCTACGGACAATTCCGTCAACCTCATGGCTTGGTTTTTGCTCTGACATGCACTGTCAACTGTGGGTCCTTATATAGACAGGTGTGTGCCTTTCCAAATCATGTCCAACCAATTGAATTTACCACAGGTGGACTCCAATCAAGTTGTAGAAACATCTCAAGGATGATCAATGGAAACAGGATGCAGCTGAGCTCCATTGAGTCTCATAGCAAAGGGTCTGAATACTTATGTAATTAAGGTATTTCTGTTTTTATTTGTTTTTTTATAAACTGTCATTATTGATCATATTGTGTGTAGATCGATGAGGACCATTTTTTATTTAATCCATTTTAGAATAAGGCTGTAACGTAACAAAATGTGGAAAGTCAAGGGGTCTGACTACTTTCAGAATGCACTGTATTATCAGAGAGAAGAAAATGGATAAAACAAGTTCTACATTTCCACAGACGTTTACAGGGGGAGAAATAAGCCATTTTGACATTGAGGTGTGAAAAGACTGAAATTGACACAAACTCAGAGGACACACTACTTAGAGCAGCGTTTCCCAAACCCGGTCCTGGGACCCCAAGGGGTGCACGTTTTGGTTTTTGCCCTAGCACGACACAGCTGATTCAAATAATCAAAGCTTGATGATGAGTTGGTTATCTGAATCAGCTGTGTAGTGCTAGGGCAAAAACCAAAACGTGCACCCCTTGGGGTCCCAGGACCGGGTTTGGGAAACACTCTACTCTGAGGACACACACACACACACACTTGAATCCTCTATTCATCCAGATAGAGGCAATAAGCACACCCATAAAACTCTACATGTGTGTACGTGCAGCTGTTATGTGGGCCTGAATCACTGAGCTGTATCAGAACAGACAAGCTAAGTGCTGTCCATCACCAACACCACCTTGGCTTTGTCCTCTGATGCTTTTACAAAAACCACAACTTTTTTTCAGTTTTAATGGATCCACAACTGCACACAGTCAAAGGGATATGAAGGTTAGAGTCTAACTGAGTCTGGAAGACAAGGGTTGCCAGAACATCTCTGTGCAGGTGAGACAAGCCTGCGGACGGAGGAACAACAAGCTAAATGCATAATCAGAATGTAACATTTAACATGGTTGAGGACACCAACTCTTACTGTAAGACGACAAAATGTATTAGATTATTATCCTGCTGGTCTAGTTCGTTCGTGAGTTTAGCCTATAGCTGAAACATATCATGATAAACTGCATCTGAATCTACACTGAGAAATAATTAACACAACATGCAACAATTTCAATAGGTTTACAGAGTTACAGTTCATAAGGAAATCAACGAATAAAAATACATAGATTATGGCCTAATTTATTTATTTCACATGACTGAGAATACAAATATGTATCTGTTGGTCACAGATACTGTACCTTTAAAAAAAATGTAGGGGAGTTGATCAGAAAACCAGTCAGTATCTGGTGTGACCACCATTTGCCTCATGCAGTGTGACACATTTCCTTCGCATAGAGTTGGTCAGGCTGTTGATTGTGGCCTGGAATGTTATCCCACTCCTCTTCAATGGCTGTGCGAAGTTGCTGGATATTGTCTGGAAATTGAACACTTTGTCATACACGTCGATACAGAGCATCCCAAACATGCTTAATGGGCGGCATGTCTGGTGAGTATGCAGGCCGTGGAAAATCTGGGATATTTTCAGCTTCCAGGATATGTGACAAGATCCTTGAGATATGGGGTTGTGCATTATTATGCTGAAACATGAGATGATGGCGGCTGATGAATGGCACGACAATGGGCCTCAGGATCTCGTCACAGTATCTCTGTGCATTCAAATTGCCATCGATAAAATTACATTGTATTTGTTGTCCGTAGCTTATGCCTGCCCATACCATAACCCCACTGCCACCGTAGGGCACTCTATTCACAACGTTGACATCAGCAAATCGCTCACCCACACGATGCCATACATAGTGGTCTGCCATCTGCCTGGTACATTTGAAACCGGGATTCATCCGTGAAGAGCACACCTATCCAGCGTGTCAGTGGCCATTGAAGGTGAGAACAACACCCAACTGAAATCAGGTCAAGACCATTGAGAGGACGACGAGCACGCAGATAAGCTTCCCTGAGAAGGTTTATGACAGTATGTGTAGAAATCCTTCAGTTGTGCAAATCCACAGTTTCATCAGCTATGTGGGTAGCTGGTTTCAGATGATTCCACAGCTGAAGAATCTGTATGTGGAGGTCCTGGGCTAGTGTGCTTACACGTGGTCTGCAGTTGTGAGGCTGGTTGGATGTACTGCCAAATTCTCTAAAATTACATTGGAGGCGGCTTATGGTAGAGAAGTGAACATTTAATTATCTGGCAACAGCTCCGGTGGGCATTCCTGCAGTCAGCATGCCAATTGCACACGCCCTCAAAACTTGAGACATCTGTGGCATTGTGTTGTGTGACAAAACTGCACCTTTTACAGTGGCCTTTTATTGTCCCCAGCACAAGGTGCACTTGTGTAATGAGCATGCTGTTTAATTAGCTTCTTGATATGCCACTCCTGTCAGGTGGATGGATTATCTTCGCAAAGGAGAAATGCTCACTAACAGGGATGTAAACAAATTTGTTCACAAAATGAGAGAAATCAGCTTTTTGTGCGTATGGCACATTTCTGGGATCTTTTATTTCAGCTCATGAAACATGGGAACAACACTTCACATGTTGCGTTTATATTTTTGTTCAGCATACACCTCAATAAAGACAGCGTCCTAGGGATTTCATTCAATTTACATCCATAGTGGGAAGATCTATGCTGATCACCATCAAAGCCTCCCGTTAATGAATATTAGCTCAACTAACGGAGGAGGATGGTGGGCGGACTCCATTCAAACAGCTCAGGTTATTAGCTCTTACTAATGAAGATAGTTGATTTGGATTTCTCGGAAGTGTTTAGTCACAATATTGCTCTGCCTAACATTAACACATACAAAAATACAGCCCGTAGCGTAACCTACAACGTGGGTCTAGACAACCCTCCTTAACCTTCAAACATGGACATGAGAATAAACAGAGAACATTCCATAGATACTGCTCCCTATCAACAAGTACAGAGTATTCTTGGCCGTTTGTCAAGTCTCTCTCATTATAACACAGCATTTGTATATATCCTTGCCTGACCTTTGTCTCCCTCAATCACTTACAGTATTTACTCTTTTAAAGCTCAGCCAGTAACCTCACCTAATAGGAGATGAGCGCTTCAAGAGAAGGTATTGTTTGGGGAGTTAGCTCGCTAACACCAACCCTCCTTGTAGCTAGCTCGCTAACCCTCCTTGTAGCTTGCTTGTTAACCCTCCTTGCACTCTGATTTCCACTTTGAAGATACAGCACATCCTCAGCCCCCTCACCCCCTCTCCACCCTCCTCTCACCCCGACGCAGAGGTCTCTTTGGTAGCGGGAGAAGCCTGTGGAGGTTCTCTTTAAATCTTTCTAAAGCTTTATTGATGTCATTCAGGAGGTTGACTGTGTTGCCCCACAAAGACACTCCAGCAGGAACACTGAGGTCTCAGAGGCACAACTACTAGACATGAAACACCCAGAAGAAGAAGATAATATAATTACTTATCTCGGTCAGTGAAATTGGTGCAGTAACATTAGGTGGCCACTGGCCAAGTTCTAAGCCCTATGGGACCCCTGAGGACCACAAGAGGACAACCTCTGGCTTAATGTACTGATTATTAATCTACAGTGCCTTCAGAAAGTATTCATACCCCTTGTCACACACACACACACACACACACACACACACACACACACACACACACACACACACACACACACACACACACACACACACACACACAGTGAAAGTGGAATTATGTTTTTAGAAATGTTTACAAAATAAGTAAAAATTCAAAGCTGAAATGTCTTCAGTCAATAAATATTCAACCCCTTCGCAATGGCAAGCCTAAATAAAGTTCAGGAGTAAAAAAGTGCTTAACAAATCACATAGAGTACCACAGTATGTGTCATAATACCCATAATACCTAGTGGTCAAGCAGAGAAATGGTTCTAATTGTTTTTACACCATACATTTTTCCCATAGTGGATTTTAGAAACACTTCAAATAAGGGCTGTGTTTCATGTACATCTCTTTCGGACAAGGTGACTTTTAAAATCAATATATTTGCCTGTATTTAGCCCCCAAAATAAAATACTAATTAGCTGCTACTGTGGATATCATATAGAACTACAAATGCCATGATCTGGACGACACTGCCGAATAGAGGTAAAGTCTGGATTAACTAACTAAATGTAGTATTGAATAAATTGGCTAAATTTACACAATACCTGTTAGTAAAGGTGTTAGCTAAAGATGATGTGCAGAAGCTTCCAGGGATTTGTAGTCCTGCATGATGTATACTCTGATGCTAATTAGCATTTTCGAATTGAGCCAAATATATTGATGATAGTCATCTTGTTGGAGAGAGATTTACACGGTTATCAAAATATCACGCCAGGGTAAGCCTACACAAACCACAGCCCTTATTTGAAGTATTCCTAAAATCCCCTATGGGAAAAATGACTGGTGGAAAAACCATTGGAACCATTTCCCTGTTTGACCGCTAGATTTTATGGGTATTATGACACGTCCACTGTGGAGCTTTATAAGTTGCATGGACTCACTCTGTGTTCTTTTTTTATTGACTACCTCGTCTCTGTACCCCACACGTACAATTGTCTGTCCCTCGGTCGAGCAGTGAATTTCAAACACATTCAACAACAAAGACCAGGGAGGTTTTCCAATGCCTCACAAAGAAGGCCACCTATTGGTAGATTAAAAATAATTTAAGCAGACATTGAATATCCCTTTGAGCATGGTGAAGTTATTACTAACACTTCAATATACCCAGTCACTAAAAAGGAAACCACTCAGGGATATCAACCTTGACGCCAATGGTGACTTTAAAACGGTTCGAGTTAATGGCTGTGACAGGAGAAACTGAGGAGGGATCGACAACATTGTAGTTACTCCAATATACTAAACTAATTGACAGAGTGAAAAGAAGGAAGCCTGTACAGAATAGAAATATTCCAAAACATGCATCCTGTTTGCAATAAGGCACTAAAGTAAAACTACAAAAAAAATTGGTCTAAGAAATGAACTTCATGTCCTAAGTACAAAGCGTTATGTTTGGAGCAAATCCAACACAACACATTATGTTATGGGCGTGCTTGTCATCGGCAAAGACTATGACTATGACGGTTTTTATGATAAAAATAAACGGAATGGAGCTAAGCACAGGCAAAATCCTATAGGAAAACCTGGTTCAGTCTGGAGTTGCTTACCAAGATGACATTGAATGTTCCCGAGTGGCCTAGTTACAGTTGACTTAAAATTAGTTTGAAAATCTACGGCAAAACTTGAAAATGGCTGTCTAGCAATGATCAACAAACAACTTCACAGAGCTTAAAGAATTGTTAAAGAATGTGCAAATGTTGTACAATCCAGGTGTGCAAAGCTCTTAAAGGCTTACCAAGAAAGTTTCACAGCTTTAATCACTGCCAAAGGGGATTCTAACATGCATTGACTTAGGGGTGTGAATACTTATGCAAACGAGAGATTTCCGTATTTCATTTTCAATACAATTGCTAATATTTCAGTCTGTAACAACAAAATATGGAATAGGTCTGAATACTTTCTGAAGGCACTGTATATTCTATGTTCATTATTCCTTTACTGCCTGAATAAGAGCAATACGAGAGTGCCTTAACAGCAGCAGCAGTGATCTGTCAAATGGAATAATCTGGTATTAATGTGATTGGAGTTGTAGCGTGGCAGTCGTCCCTGACAACATCCCTGAGCCATCACATTACCTCTGTGAAGATTAGTTACTATAAGGGGGAAGACTCGCCATGTGGAGGTTGTCCCTCAAACATCATCCTACTAAGAGCAGGATGTAGATGTGGATGTGCTCAAAGTTTCCAGCTCTGTAACTTGGTTAGGTCAAACTCCTGGTCCTATGTATAACCCACCCGAGTGTGACCCAAAAGTAAAACCCTGTGAGTAGGGAGTAAACAGGAAGTGAACTCACCCTCTCCTCCTCCTCCCGGAGGTCGGGCATGGTACTGATGCAGAGCGTTACTGCGGTGATGGCCACAAACACCACCGACAAGAAGGCAAAGATCTTTCCAGGTAGTCCAGATTGAGGGTTCTCCACCATGTCGTGCAGCCTGCGCATACACCCCGCCATGCGGCTCTCCTCCTCCCCCCCTCCCTCCCCGGCGTGCCCCTGCCCATCCTCACAGCTCTGGGGGGTCAGGGTTGAGGTGAGCTCTGCCTCCTCCATCCTCAGCTGCTCCTTGAGCTCCTCCTGCCTGATGCGTAGCTTTCGGAGGCAGCACCACTCCAGCCTGGTGTCCTCCACGCCCCAGTAGACCAGCTCCTCCTGGAAGGACAGGGCACACATCTCCCTCAGCAGCCGCAGCCGCCCTGCCGCTAGGAACGTCACGATAGTGCGGAACGCAGATGGGCTGCGGTCAAAGAAGTACTCCTGGCACCCGTCATCGTAGTCATCACACACCTCCATGATCTCGTCCAATGAGCTACAGCCCCTCAGCCGGCCCAGCCGCGTCAGAGGGAACTCCTCCAGAACGGACCAGGGGATACGGTACCTGGTGAGAGGAAAACACACAATGTTACCGCTGAAATACTCTTCAAGTTATAATGCTCTTGAGCAGCAGCAAGACCAATGCCTGGATTATTTGCCTTTTAAATCTTGCACCCAAAGACTTCTGATTATGGACTATTGATTATTGAGATGAACACAGCAACTCTTGACTCTGTTGGTATTGTACCTGATACCGCCCACGTTAATGACGGCTGATAGGTCATTTTCCTCCTGCCCCTCATTGGGCCTCCGCAGCAGCCGTTGCCGCTTGAAGAACACACCCTTCTTAGTTACCACCTCCTGCTGGTTCTCAATGGGGAAGTGGAAGGGAGTGAACTCTTTCTCCGTGCTGCCCGCTAGGAAGGCCACCTCCTGGTACATCCCTGCTGCTCCTCTGGGTGACCCAGGGGGTCCTGGTCGGGAGGCGATGGGTGGGGAGTGGGGGGGTTCACTGACCGACTGGGTTGGCAGGGACCTCACCCATCCAGGAGCAGGGTTGGGCTCTATGGAAACAAAGCAGATTAAAGAAAGTTTAGACATAGAAATGACTTCCACTGGTTTATAGGGATGAATTACTTCAGAATCTCAGGATGAACCAAGTCACTCTTCAGGCTCCTTTTTTTCCCCCTTTCTCTCGTCACACCAACAAGTTTTGCATCAGCAGGAACCCCGATGCAGAGAGGAATTCGTTAAGTTGTTGTGGTATTTAACGCATCGCTGAGGGCCTAAATGAGATGTTTCTCTTTAAAGGATTGTTTATCAAGGTTCACTAAATTAAAATAAATACAGAGCAATTAGCTGTGGAATGTCGACAAAGACAAGAACAAACTGTTTGGATATACTTGGTAAAACTTCCCGTGATGAATCTTTCACGGGCCATTGACTTTGTTTAGGACAACAGATAAAGTGCAATTAATTCTGCAGCAATAATATCTTGGTTTAATCTTCTTATTCCAACATAGATTTTTATATCAGCACAACCACAGCTTCAGCTGATGAAACAAACTCCTAAAATGTGGCACTTTCCAATGGCACCTTCCAGTCTTACGACTGACAGAATGCAGCTCTGCGTAGCGAGGGTTAAATGATTCATACAAAGCCAAATTAGATCACAGTGAACTACTGTCAGCCACAAAACTCCTCTTCATGATGCAGCATCACACTAAAACTTTAATCGGTTTCGTTCACGAGATTGTTCTGAACCTCAAAACAGGACACATTGTGACTGTCGGTGAATAAGAGGAAAACTTTACAAACTCTTCCAAAATCTTTTGAGAAACTCATATATACACACCTATATATATATATACATATATACATATACATATACATATATATATATATATAAATACACACACACCATACAGTTGAAGTCAGAAGTTTACATACACCTTAGACAAACACATTTAAACTCAGTTTCACAATTCCTGACATTTAATCCTAGTAAAAATTCACTGTTTTAGGTCAGTTAGGATCACCACTTTGTTTTAAGAATGTGAAATGTCAGAATAATAGTAGAGAGAATGACTTATTTCAGGTTATATTTCTTTCATCATATTCCCAGTGGATCAGAAGTTTACATACACTCAATTAGTATTTGGTAGCATTGCCATTACATTGTTTAACTTGGGTCAAACGTTTCAGGTAACCTTCCACAAGCTTCCCACAATAAGTTGGGTGAATTTTGGCCCATTCCTCCTGACAGAGCTGGTGTAACTGAGTCAGATTTGTAGGCCTCCTTGCTCGCGCACGCTTTTTCAGTTCTGCCCACAAATGTTCTATTGGATTGAGGTCAGGGCTTTGTGAAGGCCACTCCAATACCTTGACTTTGTTGTCCTTAAGCCATTTTGACACAACTTTGGAAGTATGCTTGGGGTCATTGTCCATTTGGAAGATCCATTAGCGACCCATTAACTTCCTGACTGATGTCTTGAGATGTTGCTTCAATATATCCACATAATTTCCCTGCCTCATGTTGCCATCTATTTTGTGAAGTGCACCAGTCCCTCCTGCAGCAAAACACCCACACATCACGATGCTGCCACCCCCGTGCTTCACGGTTGGGATGTTGATCTTCGGCTTGCAAGCCTCCCCCTTTTCCCTCCAAACAAAACAGTGGTCATTATGGCCAAACAATTCTATTTTTGTTTCATCAGACCAGAGGACATTTATACAAAAAGTACGATCGTTGTCCCTATGTGCAGTTGCAAACCGTATTCTGGCTTTTTTATGGTGGTTTTGGAGCAGTGGCTTCTTCCTTGCTGAGCGGCCTTTCAGGTTATGCCGATATAGGACTAGTTTTACTGTGTACCTGTTTCCTCCAGCATCTTCACAAGGTCCTTTGCTGTTATTCTGGGATTGATTTGCACTTTTCGCACCAAAGTACGTTCATCTCTAGGAGACAGACGGCGTCTCCTTCCTGAGCGGTATGACGGCTGCGTGGTCCCATGGTGCTTATACTTGCGTACTATTGTCTGTACAGATGAACATGGTGCCTTCAGGCGTTTGGAAATTGCTCCCAAGGATGAACCAGACCTGTGGAGGTCTACCATTTTTCTGAGGTCTTTCTTTTGATTTTCCCATGATGTCAAGCAAAGAGGCACTGAGTTTGAAGGTAGGCCTCGAAATACATCCACAGGTGCACCTCCAATTGACTCAAATTATGTAAATTAGCCTGTCAGAAGCTTCTAAAGCTATGATATAATTTTCTGGAATTTTCCAAGTTGTTTAAAGGCACAGTCAACTTAGTGAATGTAAACATCTGACCCACTGGAATTGTGATACACTGAATTATAAGTGAAATAATCTGTCTGTAAACAATTGTTGGAAACATTACTTGTGTCATGCACAAAGTAGATGTCCTAACCGACTTGCCAAAACTATAGTTTGTTAACAAGACATTTGTGGTGGTTGAAAAACTAGTTTTAATGACTCCAACCTAAGTGTATGTAAACTTTCGACTTCAACTGTATACATACACATATACACACACACACACACACACACACACACACACACACACACACACACACACACACACACACACACACACACACACACACACACACACACACACACACACACACACACACACACACACACACACACACACACACACACACACACGTACATACATACATACATACATTACCGTTCAAAAGTTTGGGGTCTGTGTTCTTTTGCCCATCTTAATCTTTTCTGTCTGAGATATTGCTTTTTCTTTGCAACTTTGCCTAAAAGGCCAACATCCCGGAGTCGCCTCTTCACTGTTGATGTTGACACTGGTGTTTTGCGGGTAATATTTAATTAAGCTGCCAGTCTAATGTCCATTGCTCATGTTTCTAGGCCAAAGCAAGTCTCTCCTTATTGGGGTCCTTTTGTCGTGGTTTCTTTGCAGCAATTCGACCATGAATGCCTGATTCACGCAGTCTCTGAACAGTTCATGTTGAAATGTGTCTGCTACTTGAACTCTGAAGCATTTATTTGGGCTGCAATTTCTGTGGATGGTAACTCTAATGAATTTATCCTCTGCAGCAGAGGTAACTCTGGGTCTTCCTTTCCTGTGGCGGTCCTCATGAGAGACAGTTTCATCATAGCGCTTGATGGTTTTTGCGACTGCACTTGAAGAAACTTTAAAAGTTCTTGAAATTTTCCGGATTACCTGACCTTCATGTCTTCAAGTAATGATGGACTGTCATTTTTCTTTGCTTATTTGAGCTGTTCTTGCCATAAAATGGACTTGGTCTTTTACCTTCTGTATACCACCCCTACCTTGTCACAACACAAATGATTGGCTAAAACACATTAAGAAGGAAATAAATTCCACAAATGAACTTTTAACAAGGCACACTTGTTCATTTAAATGCATTCCAGGGGACTTCCTCATGAAGCTGGTTGAGAGAACGTCAAAAGCGTGCAAATCTGCCATCAAGGCAAAAGGTGGCTACTTTGAAGAATCTCAAATATAACATATATTTGAATTTGTTTAACACTTTTTTTGGTCACTACATGATTCCATATGTGTTATTCCATACTTCACTATTGTTCTACAATGTAAAAAAAAATGTCAGTCCCTTCTCCAGCAACTGAAGTAGTGCATTGAAAGCTGCTACACTAATGGCAAAGATGACAACCTAACGAAATAGGGACAAGACTACAAACAGAGAATGATTTGACCTGGACACAATTTACTGCTGTGACAGGACAGACAGAAAGACAGAGGTGCATGGACTGAGAGACAGGGAGAAAGGGAGAGAGAGAGAGAGAGAAACAGAGAGGGAGAGTAAGAGAAACAGAGAGAAAGACAGACACGGTGACAGCATGACAGAATATACGTATTAATGCTGTAATGTGTATGCATGAAAGACAACTGCAGATTTAGAGAGTCCAGAAAAAATCCAGGTTGGGCCAGGAGTATCCATCACCTGCTGATTAAACACAGTGAAACGTGTCAGTGCGCTCCAGTGCCTGGGTGGATTGGCTCAGTAACGCTCCTTTCACACGTACTGATGTGACAACCGAGGGGAAAATAAGCTCCAGATAAAATGTCACATCTTCTGCTGAAGCCTTGTGTGTTCTAATGTATTTACCACATGCTCTTTGTTTTATTTTACAATGGGCAGAAGGGGCACAAAAATGGGAATGGATTCAGGGTCAAGTGCAGATAATTGAGTGTGTTTGTCCAGAGTTGGGTAGGTTACTTTCTAATTCGATACATTTACTCGTTACCTGTCATCATAGTGGTCTCTGACTTGTGGTCAGACTCGCTCATGTGGAACAAACTTACATTTAAGCCTTTTTTCAATGCTGAATTGAATATCATTGACAAAACAGAAAGGTGTCATCATGTATTTTTTTGCAAACATCCTTTCTGAATTTAAAAGTAATCCAAGAAGTAATACTCTCGTTTTTCAAAAGTATCTGTAATCTGCTTACAATATTTTTCTGGGTAATTTAACTGATTACAATGAGTTTTTTTGTAATCAGATTACATGTAACTACATGTAATCAGTTACTCCCAACCCTGCGTATGTCAATAGATTTGCAACATACAAGCAGATGGATAAAAGTATTCTGTGTAGTGTACACAAATGTCATTGGTTAGCAATGTCAGTCAAACTGGCCCCTCCCTCTCTCTCTCTCTTTCTCTGGGGGCTCAGAAAATGACAGGTCCATAAATGCACAGAACACCACCCCTGAGAGGAGGTGGTTATGGACCGTAACATAACACCCAGGAGACCTAAAGACCATGCATTGTCGTCACTTACAGGTATAACATCTTAAATTTGATCACTCTTACTGCTGACAATTTTCCTGCACTGCATGAAATACAGATTAACTCAGTGATTTACATAAATTAACTGAAAACTTGCACTAACACACGGTTATATTAACAGAGTTGCACTTTTCATGTAGCCTACTTTTGTCCAGCTAACAGCCCAACCACCGATCAAGCAACAGTGTGGACTAAATGTTAAAATGTTGTTGCTGCAGGATTATTTTGCAACAACAATATTGGTCAAATTAAGACCCTACATCTTTATAATGGACCATGCATTCATACATATAGGACCGTTGACTAGTAGTCAACATAATAATGAATGCTGAGACAGTAGCCTGGTCCCAGATCTGTTTGTGCTGTCTTGCTAGTTAGACAGATCATCAATCTGAGGGTAGTACAATGCTTGGTCCTACATGCAGAACTACTGACAGATGTGAAACACAAGTTAGTCCTCTGTGACTTTGCACTGGTGGCAAGCTATACGTAGCCTCACTCAGGTAGTGCTCACCAGTTGTGACCGCTGGAGGGACTACACCATCCTTCTCAAAAAGGAGTCCCGTGTAGTCTCTATAGTAAGATATTGTATCATAGCAACATGTCTACTCTACATATCCTGCCATACTAGAGTAATTTGGGCTTCCAACTTAATCTGTGATAGTGTCTGTAACAGTGCTCTGACGGTTTGGGGAAGAAGCCAATATCCATATTTGAAGGACTAAACGTTTATCTGCAGAGACAACAGAGAGCTGCTGTGCTGCTCTTTCAGTCATGGCTGTTCTAACATTGTGGAATTGGTTCTTTCCTTCTTAGTGCTGCTGGTGTTTGACTGAACTACTGAAACATGGAAGCATAGTCCTGCTTCACTAACCACTTCCACAAATTCACATTTACCATAAACATTCTGAAAGCCCAAGATGGGGTAATGAAAATTACCATTCTAATGAATTCACTTCAAATAGAAGTTTTCAGGTTATAAAACGTATTTTCTAAAGTCCATCTCTTGCCCCGGGGGGTTATAGAAATGAGTTTGTGTCACTCATTTCCTTGGATGAATGATAATTGTGACCTATTTAGGCAGCCCTTTAGGGTGCATTCGTAAATTCACTCTGGCTATCTACTCCGATTTCATAGCACTCTCGTCTGAGTGTGCCAGAGCGCAGAATAACTGGTGAATTTATGAACGCTCAACACCCGTTGAATATGGCCGGGGTCAGCAAATGTTGGCAAAAAAACATATTGTTGTCAGCAGCACAGTTACAGTCCCCAACGCTCTGGAGAACATGAAAACAGCCTAACCAGCTCTGTTAGGGTGAGTAGAATGGTCAGAGTGAAGTGTTCTCTCATTTGTGTCTGGAAGTAGCTAGCAAGCTAGCCAACATTAGGCAGTTAGCGTGGGTGCTTGACTACTGTTGTGAGGTCAGAACTCTCGGATCAACCCTACTCCTCGGCCAGGGCGTCCAGTGTGCGCTCTGAACGGCCCTATCAAATAACATTTTATTGGTCACATACACATGGTTAGCAGACGTTAATGTGAGTGTAGCAAAATGCTTGTGCTTCTAGTTCCGACAGTGCAGTAATATCTAACAAGTAATCTAACAATTTCCCAACAACTACCTAATACACATAAATCTAAAGGTGTGAATGGGAATATGTACATATAAATATATGGATGAGCGATGGCCGTGCGGCATAGGCAAGATACAACAGATGGTATAAAATACAGTATATACATGTGATATGTGTCACATTCGTCGTATTGATGAGACCAAGGCGCAGCTTGATTTGAATAAATTCTTCTTTATTACGAAGAACACTAAACAAACTAACAAAATGTGCCGCTAATAATAGCGAGTGCTGCCATGTGCATCTGTACACATAGACAATAAACAACAAAACCAAAATGGAAAATGGCAACCTAAATAGGATCCCCAATCAGAGACAACGATAAACAGCTGTCTCTGATTGGGAATCAATTCAGATCACCATAGACCTAAATTTACCTAGACAATACCAAAACCCCATTGATATACAAAAAACCCTAGACCAGACAAAAACACACATACCACCCTCGTCACACCCTGACCTAACCAAAATAATAAAGAAAACAAAGATAACTAAGGTCAGGTCGTGACAATATGAGTAATGTAAGATATGTAAACATTATTAAAGTGGCATTATCTGAAGTGGCATTGTTTAAAGTGACTAGTGATCCATTTATTAAAGTGGCCAGTGATTCAATGTAGGCAGCATTGAGTTCTGAGTTAGTGATTACTGTTTAGCAGTCTGATGGCCTTGAGATAGAAGCTGTTTTTCAGTCTCTCAGTCCCAGCTTTAATGCACCTGTACTGACCTCGCCTTCTGGATGGTAGTGGTGTGAACAGGCAGTGGCTTGGGTGGTTGATGTCCTTGATGATCTTTTCGGCCTTCCTGTGACATAGGGTGCTATAGGTGTCACTGAGGGCAGGTAGTTTGCCCCCAGTGATGCGTTGTTTAGACCACACCACCCTCTGGAGAGCCTTGCGGTTGAGGGCGGTGCAGTTGCCGTACCAGACTGTGATACAGCCCGACAGGATGCTCTTGATTGTGCATCTGTAAATGTTTGCCAGGGTTTTGGGTGACAAGCCAAATTTCTTCAGCCTCCTGAGGTTGAAGAGGCGCTGTTGCGTCTTCTTCACCACACTGTCTATGTGGGTGTACCATTTTGGTTTGTCTGTGATGTGTACACCGAAGAACTTAAAACTTTCCACCTTCTCCACTGCTGTCCCTTCGATGTGATAGGGGGGTGCTCCCTCTGCTGTTTCCTGAAGTCCACGATCATCTCCTTTGTTTTGTTGACGTTGAATGAGAGGTTGTTTTCCTGACCACACTCTGAGTGCCCTCACCTCCTCCCTGTAGACTGTCTCGTCGTTGTTGGTAATCAAGCACACTACTGTTGTGTCATCTGCAAACTTGATGATTGAGGCATGCATGGCCACGCAGTCGTGGGTCAACAGGGAGTACAGGGGGGGCTGAGCACATACCCTTGTGGGGCCCTAGTGGTGAGGGTCAGAGAAGTGGAGATGTTGTTTCCTACCTTCACCACCTGGGGGCAGCCTGTCAGACCCAGGGCCTCCGGCTTGATGACGAGCTTGGAGAATACCATGGTGTAGAATGCTGAGCTGTAGTCAATGAACAGCATTCTTACATAAGTGTTCCTCTTGTCCAGATGGGATAGGGCAGTGTGCAGGCGACTGCATCATCTGTGGACCTGTTGTGGCGATGTGCAAATTGAAGTGGGTCTAGGATGGCCGGTAAGGTGGAGGTGATATGTTCCTTGACTAGTCTCTCAAAGCACTTCATGATGACAGAAGTGAGTGCTATGGGGCGGTAGTAATTTAGTTCAGTTCAATCTTTAGTTCAATCTTTGCCTTCTTGGGTACAGGAACAATGGTGGCCATCTTGAAGCATGTGGGGACAGCAGACTGGGATAGGGAGCGATTGAATGTCTGTAAACACACCAGCCAGCTGGTCTGCGCATGCTCTGAAGACGCGGCTAGGGTGCCGTCTAGGCCAGCAGCCTTGCGAGAGTTAACACGTTTAAATGTTTTACTCACATTGGCCACGAAGAAGGGGGAGGGGGCAAGGTCGGTGGCACTGTATTATCCTCAAAGCGTTCAAAGGAAGTGTTTAGTTTTTCTGGAAGCGTGACGTCGGTGTCCATGGCTGGTTTTATTTTTGTAGTCCGTGATTTCCTGTAGACCCTGCCACATACCTCTTGTGTCTGAGCCATTGAATTGCGACTCCACCTTGTCCCTGTACCGGTATTTCGCTTGTTTGATTGCCTTGCGAAGGGAATAACTACACTGTTTATATTCAGCCATATTCCCAGACCTCTTTCCATGGTTAAATGTGGTGGTTCGCACAATCAGTTTTGTGCGAATACCGCCATCCATCCACGGTTTCTTGTTAGGGTTAGGTTTTAATAGTCACAGTGGGTACAACATCTCCAATGCACTTCTTTATAAACTCACTCACCGAGTCAGTGGATAGATTTATGTTGTTATCTGAGGCTGACTGGAACATATCCCAGTCTGCGTGATCAAAACAATCTTGAAGCCTGGATTCCGATTGGTCAGACCAGCGTTGAATGGTTCTAGTCACTGGTACATTCTGTTTGAATTTCTGCCTATAAGACGATAGGAGCAAGATAGTGTCGTGGTCGGATTTGCCCAAGGGAGGGCAGGGGAGGGCTTTGTATTAGAGGTCGACCGATTCAACATGGCCGATTAATTAGGGCCGATTTCAAGTTTTCACAACAATCGGTAATCGGCATTTTTGGACGCCGATTATGGCCGATTACATTGCACTCCAAGGGAAGACTGCGTGGCAGGCTGACCACCTGTTAAGCGAGTGCAGCAAGGAGCCAAGATAAGTTGCTAGCTAGCATTAAACTTATCTTATAAAAAACAATCAATCAATCTTAACATAATCACTAGTTAACTACACATGGTTGATGATATTACTAGTTTAACTAGCTTGTCCGGCGTTGCAAATAATCAATGCGTTGCCTGTTAATTTATCATCGAATCACAGCCTACTTCGCCAAACGGGTGATGATTTAACAAGCGCATTCATGAAAAAAGCACTGTCATTGCACCAATGTACCTAACCATAAACATCAATGCCTTTCTTAAAATCAATACACAAGTATATTTTTTTAAACCTGCATATTTAGTTAAAATAAATTCATGTTAGCAGGCAATATTAACTAGGGAAATTGTGTCACTTCTCTTGTGTTCGTGCAAGCAGAGTCAGGGTATATACAGCAGTTTGGACACCTGGCTTGTTGCGAACTGTGTGAAGACCATTTCTTCCTAACAAAGACCGTAATTAATTTGCCAGAATTGTAAATAATTATGACATAACATTGAAGGTTGTGCAATGTAACAGTAATATTTAGACTTATGGATGTCACCCGTTAGATAAAAACCTGAACGGTTCTGTATTTCACTGAAAGAATCAAATGTTTTGTTTTCGAAATGATAGTTTCCAGATTTGACAATATTAATGACCTAAGGCTCGTATTTCTGTGTGTTTATTATATTATAATTAAGTCTATGATTTGATATTTTATAGAGCATTCTGACTGAGCAGTGGTAGGCTGCAGCAGGCTCGTAAGCATTCATTCAAATAGCACTTTCCTGTGTTTGCCAGCAGCTCTTCACAATGCTTGAAGCACAGCGCTGTTCATGACTTCAAGCCTATCAACTCCTGAGATTAGGTTGGCAATACTATAGTGCCTATAAGAACATCCAATAGTCAAAGGTATATGAAATACAAATGGTATAGAGAGAAATTGTCCTATATTTCCTATAATAACTACAACCTAAAACTTCTTAACTGGGAATATTGAAGACTCACGTTAAAAAGAACCACCAGCTTTCATATGTTCTCATGTTCTGAGCAAGGAACTTAAGCGTTAGCCTTTTTACATGGCACATATTGCAGTTTTAATTTCTTCTCCAACACTGTGTTGTTGTATTATTTAAACCAAATTGAACATGTTTCATTATTTATTTGAGACTAAATTGATTTTTATTTATTTATTATATTAAGTTAAAATAAGTGTTCATTCAGTATTGTTGTAATTGTCATTATTACAAATATATACTATATAAAGATCGTCCGATTAATCGGTATCGGCGTTGAAAAATCATAATCGATCGACCTCTACTTTCTATGCATTGCGGAAGTTAGAGTAACAGTGATCGAGTTTATTACACCTGCGCATTGTGCAATCTAATCTATATGCTGATAGAATTTAGGTAGCTTTGTTCTCAAATTTGCTTTGTTAAAATCCTCAGCTACAGTAAATGCAGCCTCAGGATATATGGTTTCCAGTTTACATAGAGTCCAGTGAAGTTCCTTGAGGGCCGTCTTGGTGTCTGCTTGAGGGGGAATGTATACTGATGTGGCGATAACTGACGAGAATTGTCTTGGGAGATAATATGGCTGGCATTTGATTGTAAGGAATTCTAGGTCGGGTGAGTAAAGGACTTGTGTTCCTGTATGTTGTTATGATTACACCATGAGTGATTAATTATGACGCATACATCCCCGCCCTTCCTCTTCCCAGAGAGGAGTTTATCTCTGTTGGCACGATGCATGGAGAAGCCCGGTAGCTGAACCGATTCCAACAACATATCCCGAGAGAGCCATGTTTCGTGAAACAGAGAATGTTAGAATCTCTAATTTCTCTCTGGAAGGCAACCCTTGCTCGAATTTCATCTACCTTGTTTTCAAGAGACTGGACATTGGCGAGTAGTATACTCGAAAGCGGTGGGCGATGTGCACGTCTACGGAGCCTGACCAGGAGGCCGCTCCATTTGCCCCTTCTGCGGCGCCGTTGTTTTGGGTCGGCTTCTGGGATTAGGTCCATTGTCCTGGGTGGTGGTCCAAACAGAGGATCCGCTTCGGGAAAGTCGTATTCCTGGTCATAATATTGGTAAGTTGACGTCGCTTTTATATCCAATAGTTCTTCCCGGCTGTATGTAATAAGACTTAAGATTTCCTGGGGTAACAGTAAGAAATAATACATAAATAAATAAAATACTGCATAATTTCCTAAGGACTCGAAGCGAGGCGACCATCTCTGTCGGCACCATCTTTCAATCCTAGAGCTAAAGGCTCTGAATTTAAGAATGGACAATCTGACAACGCTCTGAATTTACGAATGCCTAGAGTGCACTATAGCACTCCTTGATTGAATTTACGAACACACCAGTAATAAAAGCAATTATAAACTGCACCAGGTGAAAGTAGATATTCAAAAATTAGCTGTGAGCTATCTAGTGGACCAATACTCAGATGATCTATTGAAACAGAAAGGAATGGAATATTAGTAGTTGGGTAGTTTTGTTATTAAAAATGCAATACTTTGTTCATTTGCAAAGGGCTTTAGAGAGAATGCAAGGTACAGTATCAGATGAATAACCTCAAGGTAAAGACTTAGAGTCGCTGTTTGATGCCCTCTGTGATGCACAGTAGAGCACTGGTTTCTGTACAGGCACCGGTATGAGAAGTCCATCAACAATAACACTTTCAGGCAAGTCTCTCTATTTTTCCACACATTTGCATCTTCACACAACCACACAAAACAGTGGTTGTTTTTCTATTGGTAGAATGTGGTGTATGAAATGTAGGTGGTCTATAGTGGCTGTATCATGTAGTTTATAGATGGACATCATCGCTGCACTAAGACTAATTTCCCCCTCGAGGGCAATAAAGTTGATCGTGCCTATAGCATCGGCCTTGAAGGTAATCATCTCTCCCTGTAAATCCTCACGTATTACATGGTCTGTCTATGTGGCTCCAGGAAATGTATAGGACAAATGGGAGAAGTGTCATGTGTACCAGCCTCCCGACCCCCAGTCCACATCCCTATACTTCCACCCTAACCCGAACCCCAGTCCAGACCAGACATCAACAAGTTAATGAAATGCGGGAGGAGTGTAAAATATATAGATAATCCATACAGGCAGTAAAAGGAGAGCCCTTCGAGAGGATAGGAGCTGTTTTAAAAGGGTGTATAACCCATTGACTTGAAAAGAACTCAATCTCCCAGGTATTGACTATTCACCTGTAAAAACAAATAGTCTGTATGGTGGATCCTCTGATAAAGGTTCATGATAGGTTCAAGACAGAGTTTAGCCTAGAGGGTAACATTTAGACGCCTGCAATAGAAACATCATTTATATTGCGTTATATACAGTTATAGCCCCTTTTGTTTTGGGGTTATACAATTATTGGCATCCAGAATGCTTGCACTGAGCCAAATTCGTCAAACCCGAATACTCCGGTTTAAAAGCCTATATTTGAAATAATCTAGAGATGAATTTTATATAGGAGACAACTTTCAACCTGTCTCTGTCAGATTTTGCCCATCTTGCAAAAAAGAGCCACTGCCGTAGCCTACCGTGTCTAGGGATATGAGAGAGAGAGAGAGAGAGAGAGAGAGAGACCGAGAGACCGTTGGACAAGTAATTCATTGTAAGGGAAGGTTTAAAATGCTTTTTTTTTTTTATCCACACAACATGCACCGTGAATAAACATTAGGCTAGCTAGCCTATAATATGGATGGACATTACAGCATAGCCGACAATAGCCGGGAAGCCCAAATTCGCCGCGCACTCCAACATTTACAAAAATAAATGCTGAATAAATATTTGTCTAAGTGTCTGTACAAACATTGAAATATCATTCATGATTATCACACCTACCCGCTGTGTTCGGCTTGTGTCCATTGGCAGAGAACTTCCCCACATTTCGATATCAGTTATGAAAGCGCATATTGGTCAACATAAAATACATGATCCAGTCTACTCCGTCCTCTGTATAAATGGTCCTAACATGGTTACTTGACTTTATACCAGGACAGGTGCACTCAGTCCCAGGTAACGTCACGTGCTTTACTTCTGAACCATTAGGAGCAAGTTTGAAGGTTTGGTAAACTTGCTGCACACCCGCATAGAATAATCAAAATACTGAACAATACTATGATTGTTTTAAATCGAAGGAACTGACATTAACAAAATAACCCACTCAACCGGACGAGACTCACGATAGAGCAGTTGGAAAAGACGCCGCGGATTTGAGAAGAGCCCAGCGTGAATGAATGGGGGTTGCTGCTCTGTGATAATTCCAATGTTACGTCTCTCCTCTGACTGTCTTGGAGTCGGACACCGCTCTGCTCACGCGACAAAATCGCGCTCCGCGCTGTGCTCCCTGCTCTGCTTCGCTTCTTCCCGGAATTGACTTCTGCTTCCAACAGCCAATTCAAGTAGCTCACACTGTGATTGCAGAATAATAAAACAAATCATGAGGCATACAAATCATTAAATGCGCACAAGTGAATTGTAGGCGTACAAATAAAATATAGGTTATGCATAATTCGAGTTTGGAACTTTCTGTTAGTTATAAAATATCGACGGGATAAACACAGCTAGGACTACTACAGTTATGTTACTGCATTATTAAATGGTTATAGCCTCCTCATTGTCCTATAATGGTGTAGGACTACCGTAGACTACGGTGTAGGCCTATGAAATAAATGGTTTAGAGTCCACCAAATTGAGGGAAACCTAATAGATGAGGGGAAGTGGACGATGGTGAGGCAGTTGGTCCTCCTTGATTGATAGGTGTGATGATCGATACCTAACTTACAACGCAGGTTGAAGCCAGGCACAGAAATACATCATTTGTCTGTTCATTTCAGTGCTCGAGTCTGTTACAACATATATCAATACCATAGGACCCATCTGCGTCACAAGGCTGTAATTGCTTAATGTGTTTGATGGATGAAGAAACAAAGCAAACCCGGATAATGATTACGTCACTAATGAGGGTCGGAAGGATGGACCTCTGTAGACGAACAGCCTGGTAACCGATGAGGGTTGACAAAGGGCAGGTGATGACACAGGCCTTTTTACACTGATACTGCTATGCCTATTCACCAGCACACCATTGACTGGAATGAACAATTGCCACACTCAGTGGGGACTGGATTGAGTTAGCCTTTCAATAAATATTACAGCAAATACAAATAGAGAAATAGAGAGTTGGGGCCAGGAGTTTTTCCTGACCCGGTAACTCTGGACACTAGTTATGATGAGGTCTAACTATGAGAGCTTGAGCATTGGTGCCTTTCACTGTAAAGTCCATCAGTCAGCAGCTGACTGGTCCTAGTCCCTCACCTCTAGAGGGAGACAGAGAAGTCTATCCTACTGTTCAGTGATGATTAAAAGGGTTAACTAGCTGTTACCACTATGGCATATCAATGAAATAAAATCCTTTTGTGGTGAAGGATGACTCGGGATATGATGTAATTCAGCTTCACCTGAAGATGTGAGCCCCAGTGGAATAATTTTACTGATAAAAATGCAAAACTTTGTTGAGGATAGAGTTAATTGGATTTTCTACATTGGGACATCACAAAGTCTCATCTCAAAGAAAACATCCCTCAGAAGTATCCAGCAAGAGATAATGAGTAGTTAGATGAGATCTGGAGGAAATGCCTCCTTTTGTCTAGGCTTGATTCGTAACGTCCCTCAGACATTTAAATGTCTCTGTAACTTTATGATGGTACCAAAATGTCTCACCTTTGGTGGAAAAGATAAAGTTTTAGAGACTGTTCCCTAAAATAAACATTTTTGGGGGGTTTGCCTGGAGCTAACCTTGTCCCCAGCCTCAAATTGCTGAGAGAAAGCTGACTTGTGGACAAGATTAACCTTGAACTATATAAAATGGGAAGAGATTAAGTTGTGTTGGAAAGAGTTATAGTCTATTGATTGACTGTTAATTACTTCTAAAGGCTTTTATGTCCTCAGGAGGTTTTCTGAGTGCATATTACAGGTTTACCTCTTCCTACCACCCTGTACAAGAAAGCAACAAATCAGCAGAAACTAGATTACACTAAAATGAGTAAACGTGAATTACATTACAGCACTATTAAACGGTCCCTACGGTTTGTGACATTGATGAATTACGGTGTTTAGAATGTGCCACATCAGCTTGGGAGGAGGTACAACATTAACTTTGGTTCCACTGTCACCACTCCTCCTGTCCAACCAACCCCTTTTAGGGAGAATCTACTGACTCCATGAGGCTCGTTGTGAGTTTCTAAACCCATGACTATGTTTACACACTCTCAGGGTCGTGTCGGAGGTTTAGGATGGAGGGATGGAAGAGCATGAAGAGGCAGAGAAGGGAAAGTAAGATGAGGGAAAGCCATGGACAAAGAATAGAAGAGAGGAAGACTCAGTCTGAATGGAATACAGTGGTCCTGTAAGGCTCAGTTGGTAGATCATGGCGCTCAGAACGCCAGGATTGTGGGTTTGATTTCTAGGACCACACATACGTAAAATGTAGGCACCCATGACTGTAAGTCTATTTGGATAAAAGTGTCCGCTACGTGGTATATATCATTATTATTATTCTGGTCTGCTTATACAGTATTTGGGCTCAAGAGTGGCGCAGCGATCAAAGGCACAGAATCTCAGCATCGCAGTGCTAGAGGCGTCACTACAGACACCCTGGGAGACCCATAGGGCGGCGCACAATTGGCCCAGCATCTTCCGGGGTTTGGCTGGTGTAGACCGTCATTGTAAATACAGATTTGATCTTAAATAAAGGTAGTTTAAATAAAGGTAAAATATAATTTATATTTCTAATTTCCTATTTTCACATGTACAAGTGTGTATTAATACACAGGTGTGAATTGTAAATGTGCTTTTTTGCATTTCCCAGAGAGTGGGGTCATGGCCATGGTCTGCCATTATCAACGGCCACCCTGGAGCAATTAGGGTTAAGTGCCTTGCTCTAGGGCACATCGGCAGAATTTTCACCTTGTCGGCTCAGGCATTCAAACAAACAACCTTTCGGTTACTGGCACATTGATCTAACCGCTATGCTACCTACCTAATCATTTATAGTCTGTTGTGAGTCCAAAATGGCACCCTATTCCTAATATAGTGTACTACTTTTAACCAGATGGCCAGTTAAAAGAAGTGCACGATAGCGAATAGGGTGCCATTTAAACCACTGTGTTTCCACTGAGGTTAAACATGCAGTTCTGTTTGTTCTGAACTAATGACTCATAATGATGCTGCTCTCAGTATTAGGTATTGATTAACCAGACTAGGCTGTTCCCAGCCATTACGGATCAATGATACACAGGATGAGGAGAGTTTAAACCTTTAGAATGGTACTACCACAGCAGGCTCTCTTACAATGTCATGCTGGCCAACCACACTGGAAACATCTCCTAATTAGGAATAATCAAGGAAAATATGACGCATTAGCTTGAGGAGATAACGCTAGTGTTCAGGTCACGGGCAAATCATAAAAGCTTGGGTCACTGAACCATCACCCTCGCTTGCTGTTTGGACTAATCCCAGTTAATCCAGATGTCAGATGTTTACATAGTCTATCCACAAGAGATTATGTTTGGACAAACCATGCCCTCTTTAGTAGTACGTCAAAATATCACTTCTTCAGTTCTGCTCTGTGCAAATGGAGGCACAAACACGATGACCACATTTTCACTGTAATTGTGGTGCTTCTTGACCCATATTAAATTGACACAATCATAATTAGCTCCAGAACAGTGCCGACACGGTCTGGCTATGCATTATAATGTTTAGATTAGTTTGTATTATTGTGTTGCTTTATTCTCTATGTACACATACTGTACACACACACACACACACACACGCACGCAAACACACACACACACACACACACACACACACACACACACACACACACACACACACACACACACACACACACACACACACACACACACACACACACACACACACACACACACACACACACACACACACACACACACACACACACACACAGTACCAGTCAAAAGTTTGGACACACCTAGTCATTCAAGGGTTTTTCTTAATTTTTAAAAATGTTCTACATTGTAGAATAATAGTGAAGACATCAAAACTATGAAATAACATAGGCAATCATGTAGTAACTAAAAACTTGTTAAACAAATCAAAATATATTATATATTTGAGATTCTTCAAAGTAGCCACCATTTGCCTTGATGACAGCTTTGCACACTGAGCACTTGTTGGCTCCTTTTCCTTCACTCTGCGGTCCAACTCATCCCAAACCATCTCAATTGGTTTAGGTTGGGTGATTGTTGAGGCCAGGTCATCTGATGCAGCACTCCATCACTCCCCTTCTTGGTCAAATAGTCCATACACAGCCTGGAGATGTGTTGGGTCATTGTATTGATGAAAAACAAATGATAATCCCACTAAGCACAAACCGTATCACCACATAATGCTGTGGTAGCCATGCTGGTTAAGTGTGCCTTGAATTCTAAATATATCACTGACAGTGTCACCAGCAAAGCACCCCCACACCATCACACCTCCTCCTCCATGCTTCACGGTGGGAACCACACATGCTGAGATCATCCGTTCACCGACTCTGCGTCTCACAAAGACACAGTGGTTGGTACTAAAAATCTCAAATTTGGACTCGTCAGACCAAAGAGATTTCCGTCGGGTGTAATGTCCATTGCTTGTGTTTCTTGGCCCAAGCAAGTCTCTTCTTATTATTGGTGTCCTTTAGTAGTGATTTCTTTGCGGCAATTCGACCACGAAGGCCTGATTCATGCAGTCTCTTCTAAACAGTTAATGTTGAGATGTGTCTGTTACTTGAACTCTGTGAAGCATTTTATTTGGACTGCAATCTGAGGATGGTAACTCTAATGAACTTATCCTCTGCAGCAGAGGTAACTCTGGGTCTTCCTTTCCTGTGACGGTCCTCATGAGAGACAGTTTCCTCATCATTATAAAAGTTCTGGAAATTTTTCGCATTGACCGACCTTCATGTCTTAAGTAATGATGGATTGTAATTTCTCTTTGCTTATTTGAGCTGTTCTTGCCATAATATGGACTTGGACTTTTACCAAATAGGGCTATATTCTGTATACCACCCCTACCTTCTCACAATACAACTGATTGGCTCAAATGCATTAAGAAGGAAAGAAATTCCACAAATGAACTTTTAACAAGGCACACCTGTTAATTGAAATACATTCCAGGTGACTACCTCATGAAGCTGGTTGAGAGAATGCGAAGAGTGTGCAGAGTTGTCATCAAGGCAAAGGTGGGCTACTTTGAAGAATCTCAAATATAAAATATATTTTGATTTGTTTAACACATTTTTGGTTACTACATGATTCCAGATGTGTTATTTCATGGTTTTGGAGACTTCACTATTATTCTACAATGTAGATAAAAGTAAAAAATTAAGAAAAACCCTTGAATGAGTAGTTGTGTCCAAACTTTTGACTGGTACTGTACAGACACACACACGCACACTCAATATTTCACAAATGCATTTCATGGGCACACATAATAATTAGAAATATTCACACAAATAAACCGACACCCACACAAACGTGAAGTACAAACCTCTATTCTAAATAACATTTATTACCAAATCTGCCTTTTATTCTGGCTAAGCTTTCAACCTTATTTCCTTCTACTTCGACAAGAAAATCATGGAGAGAAACTATCACTTAAAGGCAGCATTCAAATGAATTATAACAAGCTAATAAAAATTAATAGCCACAACCATTTGAATAAAGTGTCCATTTGGATAATGTATGTCTGAATCATAGATCATTTCTCATTTTCAACTGCTCTACTGTTCAACTGCTCTGCTCTAATGTTACTTCCGTAATGACTTGGAGCTGGGAGTGCGTTCAGCAGGGACCTTGGAGGAGAGAGTTGACTGGAGCTGAGTTGAGGCGAGAAATGTTCATTCCTGCTCTTTACTCAAGGTTGGAGCTCAACTAGGATCAAATCCAATGACATACCGTGGGTCTAAACAGGAAGACGGGTTGCCATTCCTTGTATTCTGTCACATGACACGAAGTACAAGGAGTGGAATGTTAGCTAAACAGAGACTGGCAACCAGGCTACTATACAGGTCTTAGAAGGAATCCTCTGTGGGTTATATCTGAGATCTGAATATAATGACGAGATGCCCATGTCTCCGCCCTAACAATAGAAGTCATTGTCCTAAAGGCGGGAAGGCAGGCGACAAGTTGAGGTCCAATTTAAGCCCATAGGAACGCATTGGTCTTATTTTGGACAGATGTTCGGCGAGAGTGACATCTCTGGCTTTGCCTCTGCTTCTCTGGTTATATTCATAAAGACCCAACAGCCACCAACCACTAACAGAGACCAGCTTTGCATATAAATCCATAACCCTTGTAAATATGCCTCATAAAAAAATGCACTGCATCCAGTTCCATTAAACTTTAATTGATTAGATGAAAAGTAGGCAAGCACATTCAAACACACTTTCACAAACATGGTACCAGGTATAGATTCTATATTGTCAAACCTAAGAATAGAAGTGCAAACATGTAGTAGAAATTAACAGGTATACGGCAGCTAAAGATCTATGTTTCCTCAATTCTTTATTATTAAGTGTCTCAGTATTTCCTAACTAGATAACTGCATTGCCTGCACGACCCTCGTTCACAGGACAAGGAGCACAATAATGTCATCTCTTCCTATAATCTCAGCTTCAATTCTCAGAACCTCTTTATCTGTAACCTCTTGAAAGACGATGATGTAAACACACCTGACCACGGGGGCCATCACGACAGGACTACTGAGACGCTACGGAGTGTGTGTTTGTTTTACTGGAGCGCTGAGAGTTGGAGAGCAAGAGAAGAGGAGAGAAGAGGAGCAAAAGAGAGAGATGAGAGGGGGAACTGTGGCATGTCTCCGGGAGGAGTGTGTGTGTGTGTGTGTAGTTTTGTGGCACATCTCAGAGAAAAGTGTGTGTGAGGTTTGTAAAGTAGACATGAAGGTGCAGAAGAGATTCAATAATGCATAATCTTACTGAGAGGATGCGTGTGATGTCAGAACCCTTCCTCTCTTGATTGGTCCTGTCTGAAAGGGAGACTTGTGTTGTGTAATACTGAAGAGCGTTGTCTGCACTGAGGGACGAGTATCACGCAGGAGTGATGCCATCTGACGTAAGACAATGACAGAAGAGAGGAGAGTGAAAGAGAAGAACCCTGGTAATTAGTAGGTAGGCCTACTGTACACAATAAGAACAAGCTCTCTCTGTGGCGGACAAATAAATTATATTCCTGAGATGAATCGTGACTCATGTCCAGCTAAAAAGGAAAGATTGGAATTCACTCACCCAAATGTATTTACAGTAAAGTATTTACAATGAAATAAATCCAGTTTATTTACAACTCATGCCACTACAGTAGCCTGCAGTTTTTACAAGAGGCAGTGCTGACCCTCCACCTTCTACAAAAAGACAACGTCACAGTAAAGGACCCAGACTTTTTGGTAGGCTGCTGCTGTGGGCGTCATCATCCTCCTCCTCCTCCTTTCTCCACCTCACATTTAACCACCAAACCGTATACTGTAGGCTACAGCTACTGTCATGGGTCCTGTAATGTATGGACGGTGATTGGAATCATGTATCACAGTGTGACGACAACAGCATTCGAGACCTCAGCACTGTGCACTGCTAGTTTTTCCGTGAGGCTCAAGTATTCAAGCACATACTGTGTAAGTTTCCAAGAAGCTGGTGAAGCCAACATTTATTAAGGGGCTACATAGTACTTGAAAATGAAAACCATGATGATCTCTCACGTCCAAACAGCCTCAAAAAAAAAAGCCTCAAAGTCTCTCTAAATATCTCCAGGCTCTATGCTACCCTAGAAGCTTCTCATAAACTGAGCCGGTCTGGAGTGGTTTGCACTTTGGGGACTATGGCATTGGTTCCATTGCACTAGGAAAGCTACACTGAACAAAAATATAAACGCAACATGTAAAGTACTGATCCCATGTATCATAAGCTGAAATAAAAGATCCCAGACATTTTCCACATGCACAAAAAACGTATTACCTCCCTGTAAGTGAGCATTTCTCCTTTGCCAAGATAATCCATCCACCTGAAAGGTGTGGCATATCAAGAAGCTGATTAAACAGCATGATTATTACTTAGGTGCACCTTGTGCTGGGGACAATAACAGGCCACTGTAAAATGTGCAGTTTTGTCTCATAACACATTGTCATAGATGTCTCAAGTTTTGGGGGAGCGTGCAATTGGCATGCCGACTGCAGGAATGTCCACCAGAGCTGTTTCCAGATAATTTAATCTTAATTTCTCTACCATAAGCCGCCTCCCAATGCCGTTTAGAGAGTTTGGTAGTATGTCCAACAGGCCTGTAACGGCTTTCGTTGTCGGATGAGGAAGAGTAGTTGGACCAAAGCGCAGCGTGGTAAGTGTTCATGTTTGTTTATTGAACTGAACACTAATACAAAATAACAAGAAAATAAATTAAACCGAAACAGTCCTGTAAAGTGCAAACACTAAACAGAAAATAACTACCCACAAAACCCATGTGGGAAAAAGCTACCTAAGTATGGTTCCCAATCAGAGACAACGATAGACAGCTGTCCCTGATTGAGGACCATACCCGGCCAAAACAAAAAAATACAAAACATAGAAAAGGGACATAGAATGCCCACCCAAATCACACCCTGACCATACCAAAATAGAGACATAAAAAGCTCTCTTACGGTCAGGGCGTGACAAGGCCTCACATCTTTAGACCACGTGTAACCATGCCAGCCCAGGACCTCCACATTCAGCTTCTTCATCTGCGGGATCGTCTGAGACCAGCCACCCAGATAGCTGATTAAACTGTGTTTGCACAACCAAATAATAATTTCTGCACAAACTGTAATAAACCGTCTCAGGGAAGGTCATCTGCGTGCTCGTCGTCCTCACCAACTTCAGTGGGCAAATGATCATCTTCAATGACCACTGGCATGCTGGAGAAGTGTGCTCTTCAAGGATGAATCCCGGTTTCAACTGTATTAGACAGATGGCAATTCACGCATATGGCATCATGTGGGCGAGCGGTTTGCTGATCAAATCAAGCTTTATTTATACAGCACATTTCAGACATGGAATTCAACACAATGTGCTCACAGGAAATATTTAGTACAAAACAAACATAAGAGGAAAAATAACAAAAGAATAACAATGAAAACTGAACGACTAAAAAGCACCCTAAGGAAAAGCAAAGCGAAAAAGGTGTGTTTAATGATCTGTTTTAAAAATGTCCACAGTTTCAGCCCCCCTCAGATACTCTGATGTCAACAATGTGAACAGAGTACCCCATGGTGCGGTGGGGTTATGGTATGGGCAGGCATAAGCTACGGCCACAAACACAATAGCATTTTTTTGATGGCAATTTCAATGTACAGAGATACCGTGACGAGATACTGAGGCCAATTGTGGTGCCATTCATTCACCCCCATCACCTCATGTTCCAGCATGATAATGCTCGGCCCCATTCCGCAAGGATCTGTATAAAATTCCTGGGAGCTGAAAATGTCCCAGTTCTTCCAAGGCCTACATATACTCACCAGACATGTCACCCAATGAGCATGTTTGGGATGCTCTGATCGACATTTACGACAGCGTGTTCCAGTTCCCGCCAATATCCATCAACTTCTCACAGCCATTGAGAAGGAGTGGGACAACATTCCACAGGCCACAATTAACAGTCTGATCAACACTATGTGAAGGAGATGTATGACATGAGGCAAATTGTGATCACATCAGATACTAATCCATGCCCTACCTTTTTTTTTAAACATATCTGTGACCAACAGATGCATATCTGTAGGATATCTGTATTCCTAGTCATGTAAAATCCATAGATTAGGGCCTAATTAATTAATTTAAATTGACCGATTTCCTTATATGAACCGTAACTTAGTAAAATCTTTTAAATAATTCCATGTTGCGTTTCTATATATTTTTGTGTAAACCAATCCCAGCTGAAGTACTGTGCCTTCGGAAAGTATTCAGACCCCTTGACTTTTCCAACATTTTGTTATGTTACAGCCTTATTCTAAAATTGATAAAAAAAAAAACAAATATTCAGCAATCTATACACATAATGACAAAGTTTAAACAAATGCATAAAAAAAAAAACTTATTAGCCTCCCGGGTGGCACAGTGGTTGAGGGCGCTGTACTGCAGCGCCAGCTGTGCCACCAGAGACCCTGGGTTCGCGCCCAGGCTCTGTCGTAATCAGCCGCGACCGGGAGGTCCTTGCCTCATCGCGCACCAGCGACTCCTGTGGCGGGCCGGGCGCAGTGCGCGCTAACCAAGGTTGCCAGGTGCACGGTGTTTCCTCTGACACATTGGTGCGGCTGGCTTCCGGGTTGGATGCGCGCTGTGTTAAGAACCAGTGCGGCTTGGTTGGGTTGTGTATAGCATGACTTTCAACCTTCGTCTCTCCCCAGCCCGTACGGGAGTTGTAGCGATGAGACAAGATAGTAGCTACTAAAACAATTGGATACCACGTAATTGGGGAGAAAAGGGGGGGAAAAAAAAGACTTATTTACAAAAGTATTCAGAACCTTTGCTATTACACACAAAATTTAGCTCAGGTGCATCTTGTTGACATTGATCCTTGAGATGATTGGAGTCCACCTGTGGTAAATTCAATTGATTGGACATGATTTGGAAAGTCACACACACACCTTATAAGGTCCCACAGTTGACAGTGCATGTCAGAGCAAAAACAAATACATGAGGTTGAAGAAATTGTCCGTAGAGCTCAGAGAAAGGATTGTGTCGAGGCACAGATCTGGGGAAGGGTACCAAAAAATGTATGCAGCATTGAAGGTCCCCAAGAACACAGCGGTCTCCATCATTCTTAAATGGAAGAAGTTTGGAACCACCAAGACTCTTCCTAGAGCTGGACGCCGGGTAATCGGGGAAGAAGGGCCTTAGTCAGGGAGGTGACCAAAAACCAGATGGTCACTATAAGACAGAGCTCCAGAGCTCCTCTGTGGAGATGGGAGAACCTTCCAGAAGGACAACCATCTCTGCAGCACTCCACCAAGCAGGCCTTGATGGTAGAGTGGCCAGACAGAAGCCACTGTTCAGTAAAAGGCACATGACAGCCCGCTTGGAGTTTGCCAAAAGGCACCTAAAGGCCTCTCAGACCATGAGAAACAAGATTCTCTGGTCTGATGAAACCATGATTGAACTCTTTGGCCTGAATGCCAGGCGTCACATCTGGAGGAAACCTGGCACCATCCTTACGGTGAAGCATGGCGGTGGCAGCATCATGCTGTGGGGATGTTTTTCAGTGGCAGGGACTGGGAGACTCGTCAGGATTGAGGGAAAGATGAACAGAGCAAAGTACTGAGAGATCCTTGATGAAAACCTGCTCCAGAGCATTAAGGATCTCAGATTGGGGCGAAGATTCACCTTCAAACAGGACAACGAAAAGTCTCAGAATGTCCTTGTCTGCCACAGCTAGAGCCCGGACTTGAACCTGATCGAACATCTCTGGAGAGACCTGAAAATAGCTGTGCAGCAACGCTCCCCATCCAATTTGACAGAACTTGAGAGCATCTAAAGAGAAGAATGGGAGAAACTCCCAAAATACAAATTCCCTCAATGTATAATATCTCACCATCAATGAAAATATGATTATTCCTACTATTCATTTATACTGTAGGGATTCCTGAAAAATGTATAAGCCAATCACTATATAAAATGAAATGATCTTCATTGACTGTCTGAGTATGATGAGCTAGGCTCGTAACAGCTAGCGGATAAAAACACAGAAGCCATCGGAGAGCGAGGATATTATAAAGGGGAGGTTGTTGTGTGCTTGCTAGCTCTGTCAGAATCCTTGTGAAGCGACCTAGGGAAGCATGGTGATAGGCGAACAAGGACATGGCCATCAGGACATTTACAGGAGCTCTCAGACCTCTGGTTCTGCTTTGAGACAAACTTCAGGATTCTAAAGGTCAAGTTCAGAAGGAGCATTAAAGACATGGCTCCAGGTGTTACCTAAAATACAGGGTTCCTGGTATTTTGGTTCAAGGTTAATCTTATTTGAAAGGGAATAGTGAACTGGGCAAAGACTAAAGGCAATTTCAATGGAGTTTGTACAGTGAGAGTGAAATGGCAGCACAAATCATTGAGAACATTTCGGTTGAAAATATACATAGTTACTATAAATAAATCCAACGTTCCTAGAAGGTAATATTGAAGCCAGTGATCCCCTAATGTCTCAGAGATAGAGAGAATAATGGTATCTGCACAGCACTGTCAAATCTCCAAGTCCAACTATTTCTTACTGAACCCAGTATAGTTGAGATAAAACATTTCTAATTTAACATATAGTGTTTTCCCCAGTTCCATCTGTGATGTCACAAGGGGTCCCCTCAGGCTTCTACCTCTTTGTGAGCTCTGGTGACGTTGTTTTAATTTTAAAGCCCTCCATTACATTGTCAATTCATGGATTTCTAAAGTCAAATAGGTGCATGCTGCCATAATGTACTCCACTTTAATATTTAAAATAAGCAGCAGCTAAAACGCTACTCTGCCGTTGGACAAAAATACCCACAACACTAACAACCCACCTCTGTATGACTGGAGGAGCGGAAATTGGCTGTTGAGGTCTGGGATGCTGAATAATATGCCCTGTCACTACAGCTGACACAAGGGACAGAGTCACAGGCTGACAGACAAAGAGGGATATGTAATACGCATGTGAGAGGGACATGACTAAGTCATTTTTCATTCACTTTGACAGTAGCACCGTTGGCACGGAATAGTTGCTCCCTAACCAGCAGATGGTTGAAAAACTAGTTTTAATGACTCCAACCTAAGTGTATGTAAACTTTCGACTTCAACTGTATATATATACATACACATATACACACACACACACACATATACACACACACACATATACACACACACACACACACACACACACACACACACACACACACACACACACACACACACACACACACACACAATCACACACAAACAAACAAACAAACACACACGAGCTTCTGTCTTGTCTGGTTGAACTGACCCAGTTATTACCAGCAGCACTAAATACATGATCAGATTTACACCGCAGCTATTGAAATACAGTCCAGGAGTTATTTTGGGAACCTAAGACTGGGAAGCACTCAATAGCTCCAAACCCATGTTTTCAAAAGTTGGCTTTACTCAGTCTGCAAGCAGGACAACCAGGAAACAGGCCATCTCCAATGACCCCTTATTCCCATTAAAGTTCACATGACTTTTGGCCAGGGCCCATAGGGGTCCCACTATATAGGGAATAGAGTGCCATTTGGGAAGCATACACAGCCCCTGTGAAAGGCAGCTGGAGGTTCACTCAGAAACTAGTCTAATCCTGATGTTAACTTGAAAAAACATTCAAACAGAACTTGAGAAACTTGCATGGCGGCAGTATGTTACTGATCTATGACAGTAAAGCCCGGCCGGGCAGTTTGAACACTATTGCGTGATGATTGAATGTGTTCTGTCATGCGTCTGAACGGCATCCCTCCATCATCTGCTGTGTTAAGGGAGCAACACTCAGAGTTGATTTACTGTAGTACCCTCACACACCCCTGCCAACCCAATCAATTTATGCAATAAATCGTCAAATTCTTGCAGTTTCGATAATTGACAATAAAGAAGAATGATGCTTTATTCAAAAGTATATGCCACACATCCCCACATATATTCTCATGACAAACCACATTGATTGTAATGGATTTGAGTAATAACTTTGATGCTCATGCTGCTATATTGGTGAACTCAGGGTGCTCAGTCATCCTCAATCTCCTGTTAACAGAACCTTTCTGTTTGAAGACCTTTCCACTAACAGCCGGTTTGGTTTCCTCTTCCTGGCCTACATACAGGAGAGCAAAGCCTGACATTCTAACAACCCTGTTTAAGGGTGGTATTTTGGGATGAGGAGAGAGTGGGACATAGGAGATCTGTAGGATGGCTGACTTGCTCACCAACAATATGTCTTTACCTTCAGGAAAGGTTAAAGTTCACAGGGGAAACTGTTACCTTTAAAGAGTAGAGGACAAGCTACTATGAAAAGAGTAGAGGTACCCTGTTACCACAGAAGCTAAACATATCATAGTTGACAGCTCATGTAATCTCGGAACCCAGAGACTACAGCTAACGAAGCAAATTGGCCTCCCTTGAACTAATCTCTGAAATGGCAACCTGTATAGTTTACAACTACAGGTATATGGAGACAGCAGCAGGTTAATGAGGCAGTACAGACGGTAAAAGAAAGAAGCAGAAGGCTTCACACCATGTAGAAACAGAGACGGCCTGAGAGACTTAATGTTTTAATCTGTGAAACCTAACCATAGAAGATGAGACTACATAAACTCTTATTTTACCAGTATTTATCCAAGAAAGACCCTGAGGTTAGAAGCGCTTCTTCTTCTGTGTTCTCCTCTTCTCTCTCCTCAGTGATTTACCGTCTCAAATACTTCCGCCCCCAGGGGACCTAAACCTGCTGAGATAGGTTGGTCTTCACATGTCAACCAGACCAGAACGACCATTGGCTGGGAGTTTTGTCAGTTAGGCTAGAGACAGATGTGAACGACACCTAAAACAGGAGAAAATACAGCAGAACAGAAGATAAGAGCGGAAAAGCCAACTCGACAGAATCGTGGAATGAAAGATGAACCATCTGTCAATCATCTGGAACAGGGATGGAGAGATCCCGATGTGAAAGAGAGGATTCGTCTGAGTGATCTTTTTGCTCACCTACCCTGCCACTCTAAGACCTCCTGACTAAGGGTGATGGATGGAGAGGGGGATAGAGGAATGGAGGGATGGAGAGAGAGGTAGAGGACCATAACCAGCACCTCACCTGGACACCCATTTAAATGATTTAACGGCATAAAACAGACAACTGTAAAGCCTGTATATAGCATACTTGTACAGAGACGTATATATTGCATTTCACTCCTAATGGAAGATTATAATTTCACACTGAATAAATCATTTGCGTAAATGAGATCAATGAGACCATCTCTGAAGAAGATCAGTTACAACTAAACACTACGTTATATTCTAGGATCTTTGTCTGGAGAGTAAGGATATGGTCAAATAGAAAATGATAATGAAAATGCTTTGGAATGTTTTTCTCCCCAGTTACAGTCCCTTGGTCTCCACCCCCTTCCCATCATTACAAACTACTAATCAAATTCTACATGATGACTCCTGCTGTGTAATGTACATTCAGACAATGAGACTGTCTCTGTGATGATGAGAAACCCAGAGGTGCATTTCAGGTTCCATACATTAGAGTGGTCTCGAACGGCACCCTACTCCCTATTTAGTGCACTAGTAATGCAATATATATAGGGAATAGGGAGCCATTTGGGAAGCATAGGTACAATAAACTCCATTCGTTACATATCATTACACATGTATCAATTATAAAAGTTGTGTGAGAGGGAAGTCTGGCACAGGGCCTAATGGTCGCTGGGAATGGATTTCGTTAGATTCAACCCATTTTCCATTGATCAACAATGTCAAAAGGTGCAATATAAATTGTGCGAATACAGGTCTATTAGTGAGTAAGCATTTCGAAGACAGATTGAATTTTAATATTACTCGTAAAAAAATTTCCAAATCAACTTATAATCAGCCGAAAACTGAGGAAAAAGTAGTTTGCTGTCAAGGCATTTTTCCAGTACCATGTTGGTAGATAGACGTCAGTCTGTCAGACTCCACAGAGCTTCCGTAGACATACTGACTGTAGCTAGGGATAATTAATTCATAACCCAAGAAGCCACAACAACAAAGTCTCAGTTCATATCCAATCATCTTATCATAAAGTCACATGCGGCTCACTGCCAGTCTATCAACTCACTCTTAAGACCATATGTTGAGGTAATCATTTTTTCCCTGTGACATGGTGGTGGGGAAAATGAGGCCCAGAGATGTGAAGTAAAACAACACTGGTGTGTGTGTGTGGTGAGTATAGTGTGTGTATGGTGTGTGCACGATCCATATCTGGGCGAGCAGCAGTTCATCCAGAGGTAATGGACTGGCTGCTTTTCCTCCAACAGAAACATTGTTTGTAAAAGTTTGTTAGTCTGACTGGCTAAACAAATCTCTATTCACTGCTGCTCAATGCCACCGCTGAGCTCGGCACCAACCAGATTTACCTCTGGGAACTTGTTATTTTTCTCAACACAGACACACAGATTGAGATGGACACACTTCAAAGACAATTTAAAAAAAATAAAAAATTTATTAAATGAAAAGTATATTTTCTGTCAGGTCAAGTAAGAAATAGAATATACAAATACTTTTACACATCAGTCTTTTCATTGAAAATAATAACAAACCAAAACAGAATAGAGAAAACAACCAAGGGTGGGATGAATGGCTTAAATGACACAATGAAAAAAAATCAATTTAATTTCCTTCCTTCCTTCCTTCCTTCCTTCCTCCGTCCGTCCGTCCGTCCGTCCGTAAATATTATATCAGTACTCAGGATATCTTATTCTGAAACATTAAATGGATAAACATGCAAAACATTCTGTCAACGGTTGTCTGTCTGTCTGTCTGTCTGTCTGATCAGGTTAATAATGCAGTGGCAGTCAATGTTCTGGGTGAGGACCCAGCATCACAGCTTTAACTCCTGACCCATGACCTATCACCCTTGAACAATCGCAGCCCTGGTTTCTAAAACAACCTAAGATCAGGCAGGGCAAACCCGTTTTGGTGATTTCTGGTATACAGTGCATTCCGAAAGTATTCAGACCCATTGACTTTTTCCACATTGTTACGTTACAACCTTTAATCTAAAATCCTCATCAATATACACACAGAGCAAAAACCAAGCCATGAGGTTGAAGGAATTGTCCAAGAGGTCCGAGACAGGATTGTTTCGAGGCACAGATCTGGGATAGGGTACCAAAAAAATTTCTGCAGAGTTAAAGGTCCCCAAGATGAAACTTCCATTTAAAACTGAGCAATCAGGGGAGAAAGGCCTTGGTCAGGGAGGTGACCAAGATCCCAATGGTCATTCCGACATAGCACCAGAGTTTCTCTGTGGAGATGGGAGAACCTTCCAGAAGGACAACAGCACTCTCCCAAATCAAGCCAGACAGAAGCCACTCCTCAGTAAAATGCACATGACAGCCCGCTTGGAGTTTGCCAAAAGGCACCTAAAGGACTCTCAGTCCATGAGAAACAAGATTCTCTGGTCTGATGAAACCAAGATTGAACTCTTGAACACCAATCGTCACGCCTGGAGGAAACCTGGCACCATCCCTACGGTGACGCATGGTGGTGGCAGCATCATGCTGTGGAGATGTTTTTCCAGCAACAGGGACCAGGAGACTAGTCAGGATCGAGGGAAAGTTAAATGGAGCAAAGTACAGCGAGATCCTTGATGAAAACCTGCTCCAGAGCGCTCAGGACCCCAGACTGGGGTTCACTTTGCAACAGGACAACGACCCTGAGCACACAGTCAAGACAACGCAGGAGTGGCTTTGGGACAAGTCTCTTAATGTCCTTGAGTGGCCCACCAGAGCCTGGACTTGAACCCGATTGAACATCTCTGGAGACCTGAAAAAAACTGTGCAGGGATGCTCCCCATCCAACCTGACAGAGCTTGAGAGGATCTGCAGAGAAGAATGGGAGAAACTTCCCAAATACAGTGTACCAAGCTTGTAGCGTCATACCCAAGAAGACTGGATGCTGGAATCACTGCTTCAACAAAGTAATGAGTAAAGGGTCTGATTAGTTTCCGAATGCACAGTCTCATTATAATAAATCAATCCCAGCACATTATTGGACTCAATCAGCAGTTTTTACCTGATTAAGTACAATGCCATTGGAAATTAATGTTGAAAGTTCAATTGAAAATCATGCCGTCGCTGCCTTCTGTTGACAAGCCATTTTGATATAGCCCAAAGTCAAAACACTATTAAAGAGTCAAAATCAATAACCAATATGCAGTTTATGATTTTGAAAACCTAACACAAAATGTACCATCTACAACAATAGTAATCATATGATTTGTATTTCTTGACAAGTACTGTAGCAATAAATCGCTCATAGATCTGTGGGGGTATGATTACATTTTTACATCACTGGTTAGAGGACAACCTGGAGAACACAACTGCACAAGAGAGGTGAGATGAGGTTGCACATCCTGTTAAAACCAACAGCTCAAAAGCCACACTGAATAAGGCTATAATGTGGACATCACTGGTTAGAGGAGAACGTGCAGAAGACAGCTCGCTCCATTTTGAAGTGTTGCATTTTGATTCAAGTGGGTCGCCAACGTGGTACGTGTAACGCAACACACTTTTTGTGAATCACTTCCACATCACTCTGAAATCAATAGGACAGGGGGAAAACGTTCATGCTATAGCGCTGTTTAAACAAGCACTACTCAAAGACCACGCGGAAACTTGGAATAATCTATACAGAGCCTTCAGAAATCATTCATACCCCTTGACTTATTCCACATTTTGTTGTGTTACAGCCTGAATTCAAAATGGATTACATATATATATATATATTAATCTTACCCAGCTATACACAATACCCCATAATGACAAAGTGAAAACATGTTTTTAGAAATTGAAGCAAATCTATTGAAAATGAAATACATACATCTAATTTACATAAGTATTGACAGTCAATACTTTGTAGAAACACCTTTGCCGGTGATTACAGCTGTGAGTCTTTCTGGGTAAGTCGAAGAGCTTTCCACACCTGGATTGTGCAACATTTGCCCATTAATATTTATTGTAAATTCTTCAAGCTCTGTCAAACTGGATGATGATCACTGCTAGACAACCATTTTCAAGTCTTGCCATACATTTTCAAGTAGATTTAAGTCAAAACTGTAAATTGGTAAGCCACTCCAGTGTAGATTTGGCCTTGTGTTTTAGGTTATTGTCCTCTGAAAAGGTGAATGCATCTCCCAGCATCTGGTGGAAAGCAGACTGAACTTGGTTTTCCTCTAGGATTTTGCCTCTGTCAGCATAAAAAAACAGAATGGTGCTAAGCAAACTCCCCAGTCCTTAACAATTACAAGCATACCCATAACATGCTGCAGCCTCCACTGTGTTTGAAAATATGGAGAGTGGTACTCAGTAATGTGTTGTATTGGATTTAACCCAAACTTAACATTTTGTATTCAGGACTAAAAGTAAATCGCTTTGGCACATTTACTGCAGTATTACTTTAGTGCATTGTTGCAAACAAGATGCATGTTTTGGAATATTTATTTTCTGTACAGGCTTCCTTCTTTTCACTCTTGTCATTTAGGTTAGTATTGTGGAGTAACTACAATGTTGTTGATCCATCCTCAGTTCTCTCCCATCACAGCCATTAAACTCTGTAACTGTTTTAAAGTCACCATTGGCCTCATGGTGAAATCCCTGAGTGGTTTCCTTCCTCCCCGGCAACTGAGTTAGGAAGGACATCTGTATCTTTATAGTGACTGGGTGTATTGATACACCATCCAAAGTGTAATTCATAACTTCACCATGCTTTTTTTATTTTACCCATCTACCAATAGGTGCCCTTCTTTGTGAGGCATTGGAAAACCTCCCTAGTCTTCGGTTGAATCTGTGTATGAAATTCACAGCTCGACTGAGTGACATTACAGATAATTGTATGTGTGGGGCACAGAGATGAGGTCATTCAAGAATCATGGTAAACACTTAGTGAACACAGAGTCCATGCAAATTATTATGCAACTTGTTGAGCACATTTTTACTCTTGAACTTATTTAGGCTTGCCATAACAAAGGGTGTGAATGCTTATTGACTGAAGACATTTCAGTTTTAATGAAATTTGTAAAACATAATTCCACTTTGACATTATGGGGTACAGTGTGCCTAGACCAATGACATTTAGAAAAAGGGGTGTGAATACTTTCTGAAGGCACTGTACATGGTTGGTTAGATGAAGACTTGTAGAATATCAGATGTTCATTTCAGGAGGCTGCCAACATGGAAAAGGGAACAAACCACTTTTTCTGTTAGTCAACTTCAACGAATCACGATGCGGCATAGGATATCGACAGTGACAACGGTTGGCTGGTATGTAGGTAGGTGATAGTCGGACTGTCAAATCCGTATATTGGTGTGTGGCCAGCGACTTTTCTAGAGATTTTATGGGGTGTAAATGCAAGCTTGTAGTAACAGAAAGTGTCCACATTAGGGAAATTAGAGGAAAATAAAATGATTTAATATGGCAAAATAATTCAACATGTCAATTTAAGATATATACACTGAGTATACCAAACATTAGGAACTCCTTCCTTATATTGAGGCACCCCCCCATTTTGCCCTCAGAACAGCCTCAGTTCATCGGGGAATGGGCTCTACAAGGTGTTGAAAGCGTTCCACAGGGATGCTGGACCAGGTTGACTCCAATGCTTCCCACCCTTTGGGTGGTGGACCATTCTTGATACACACAGGAAACTGTTGAGCATGAAAAACCTGGCAGCGTTGCAGTTCTTGACACAATCAAACTGGTGCCCCTGGCACCTACTACCATACCCCGTTCAAAGGCACTTAAATCTTTTGTCTTGCCCATCCACCCTCTGAATGGCACACACACACAATCCATGTCTCAAGGATTAAAAATCATTCTTTAACCGGTCTCCTCCCCTTCATCTACACTGATTGATTGGATTTATCAAGTGACATCAATAAGGGGATCATAGCTTTCGCCATGCTATGGAAAGAGCAGCTGCCCTTAATGTTTTATATACTCAGTGTTATGTTTCCTACTCACAAACTATTGCATCTATTTCTTACGCATCTAACAATTTAGAGAGGTAAAAAATGCTCTCAAACACAATTTAACCAGGCGCCCTAGACTAGAGCCTCCGTAGTGTCTGTGCAGCAGCCTGAACGTTTGATGTCCCTACTAAGAGCAGCGGACACTACGACACTTGCTGAACTCTATAACCTGGCTGAAATGTAGCCGTTAGCAAATCATTGACTCTGCAACTGACTAAAACAGAAATCACCTGATAGAAGTAGCAAAACAACAAAACGCCTCCACCATCACAGGCTCCAGTGAGGGGAGGTGGTGGCAGTGACATGGTTGGTGGGTCTTGACCATATAACTTTTTGACAGGTAATTGGGTCTCGACCATAGACTTAGATAGACATGGCATCATTGTATCTGTCCCATTATTGCGTCTCAGAAAACCTGCAGTGCCATTGAGCCCATTTTCAAGTAGTCCATTTTCTTCTTCTACCATTTCTATAAGTTGGCAAACTAACTGAAAGGGTGCATACTGCCACCTGGAGTCAGTTGTTTGAACAGAAAAAAAGCCAAGGTTGCCGATTTATTGCCACCCGAGTTATGGGTCATTATCGCTCGCTTACGAGTATAATTCATTGGCTGATCCCTCCTGATGACCTGGATGGAATTATGTGATCATTCCTTAACCCAGAGGAAGTCCCATCTACTTGACTAGTTCAAAATGGTGAAAGTCGTAAATGACGCTGTCCATGTTAAAATGGGCTTTTGGGCACTAGAGTCATCTATGGTCGAGACCAGCTAATCTTTCAAAGTAAAACACATTAGTTGGTGTTGGAAATGTTGATCAAGACCATTGTTGGAGCCAGGTGGACCAGCACCGCTGATTGGCAGAGCCAGGAGGACCGGCAAATCTCATTGGTGGAGCCAGGAGGACTGCCACAGTGCAACTCATATACTTCCTGCTTGGAGCTTTCAGCCAGGTCAGTCAAAAGATAGACTGCTGATAACTAACAGTGGTATGATGAAGATGAGGATGATGTTGATATTGCAGTGCATCCTGGGTGTTTGTCTCGGATAGCTCAGGTGACTTTATAAAAAGGTACCAACCAGAGTCATACATACATATTGACCTCTATATATGGCTCTGGTACCAACACCAAGGTAGAGAAGAACAGAGGAAAAGAGCCAATGGGACACATTCAGGCATCTTAGTCTTTCTGCCGGTAACAACGTTTTAATGATCAACCCCTAAAAAAAAAACAACAGGAAATAGGATCACAGAATGTGACGTCAAGAGTAAAATGTTTAGCTGCAGGCTGTGATTGGCCTAGTTCAAACTCTTTGGCATCATATGACCAATGAATATAGTTAATAATTTGTTGAATTTATATAAAAAAGTCTTAATAGAAAAACAAACTCAAGTAAAACATCCTATTTTTTATCTCACAATAAAACAACACCACAAATGTGTTTGTCGAAAGTTTCTATATTACCCTAAAAATGATCTACAACTATATTTACACACCAACGCTTTCCTACTGTACTAACCTACCTCTTCATTCTGTACAACACATTCACCTCGATAAAACACAAGCACGCACACAGCGTAGAGACAGAATGATTCTCAGGTACCACGTAGCTGAAAAGCTGCTGGGATAACTCGGGGGGGGGGGGGTGTTCTGTGAGTCATTGTTCACAAACGTCCAATCAAACATCCAGTTCATTAGTCCAATCAAATTCATCGCTGTCACATGAAGTCGTTAAGCTCCGCATCCAGGGCAGCGGCCATCTCATCAGCCTCTGAGCTGCTTCCTTCCTCTTCCTCGTTAGAATCCTTGGTGGACTCGTCCGCCGACTCCCCCTCTTCCTCCTCAAGCTTGCGCTTCTGTCCCCTGGAGAAAGAGGGAGAGATTGGTTGATTGATGAGTAAAACATTTTGTCTTGACACTTACATGTTGCAATTGTTACAAATGGAATTTTCTACTAATATGCATGATGTTATATCATGTGTATAGATCATACTGAAGGCATGTCATTTAGCCATTAGCTAAAGAGCAATACAGCAAAACATAAAGGCAACAATGTTGAGGAAACAAACAGACTTGAAGACTGAACAGTATTGCAGCCATGTGATGGTCTTTGGTAACTATTGCATGCAAGATCTTATCTCAACAATATTCAGACAGAACAGGGAGTTACTGATGTACCAAACCGCATAGCTCCCTTTCCAACATGAAAAGGATTCATCGCTATATTAATAATTTGCCTCGATCCACATAAGACTGCTCTAACAGTAACGTGTCTGATGTAATGAGAGAGTAGGACTCTACTCTGTATCTAGTTTTATTCTACTGGAGCGGTCTAGTTACTGCTACCGTAGTTCCATTCTCCACCCAGCCGACGCCCTTCACAATAGGCTAAGAAAGAAAAAAGACAACTGCTAGGAGATGTGATAGCCTTGGTTATGTTAAAAGAACCAAACTGTGCTGTGGTGATGACGGACGTAGAAGAAAGGAGAGAAGAAAAAGAAGAGAGGGAAAAAAGAGAGCGTAATAGAAAGTCACATACAGAGCACTCTGTGTGTGATACAGAAAGAGAGAAAGAACACTAGACAATATGGAACACAAAGCTTTTACCATCTCATCCTGGAATATACAAGGGCTGAGGTTATCTGCCTTTGGCCTAAAAAGCAGGAACCCAGACTTCAAAGAAATTGGAAATACAGACATTGTCATCCTACAAGAAACATGGTATAGAGGAGACGGACACACTGGTTGCCCTCTAGGTTACAGAGAGCTGGTAGTCCCATCCACCAAACTATCAGGTGTGAAACAGGGAAGAGACTCAGGGGGTATGCTAATTTGGTATAGAGCAGAACTAACAAAATCTATTAAATGAGTCAGAACAGGTACATTTGGCTCGAAATTAAGAAGGAAATTATCTCAGAGAAAAATGTCTTCATGTGTGCTACCTATATCCCCCCCCAATAGAATCCCCATACTTTAACGATGACAGTTCCTCCAACCTAGAGGGAGAACAACCACTTCCAGGCCCAGGGACATGTACTAGTCTGTGGCAACCTAAATGCCAGAACCAGACAAGAACCTGATACTTCTTCAGCACACAGGGGAACACCAACCTGGAGGTGACAGTACGACCTTACCAAATATGTCCCCATAGACACAACTATGACAAAACAACCAACAAAAACGGGTCACAACTCCTGTAGCTCTGTACATAATCAATGGTGGGCTTCGAGGAGACTCCTATGGTAGGTACACCTACAGCTCATCCACTGGCAGTAGTACTGTAGATTACTTTATCACTGACCTCAACCCAGAGTATCTCAGAGTGTTCAGTCAGCCCACTGACACCCCTATCAGATCACAGCAAAATCACAGTCTACTCGAACGAAGCAATACTCAATCGTGAGGCATCAACGCCATAGGAACTGCACAGCATTAAGAAATGCTACAGATTGAAGGACAGTAGGGTAGAAACTTACCAAAAAACAATGAATTTCTTGCTACTTAAATCTCAACTTCCTGGACAAAACATTTCACTGTAATAGTGAATATGTAAACTTGGCAGTAGAATGCCTTAAACAGTATATTTGACCTTTCAGCTTCCCTATCAAATCTAAACACTTCAAGCAGACAAGTAAGAACATTTTAAACAATGACAAATGGGAGAACCTTCCAGAAAGACAACCATCTCTGCAGCATTCCACCAATCAGACCTTGATGGTAGAGCTGCCAGGCGGATGCCACTCCTCAGTGAAATGCACATGACAGCACGCTTGGACTTTGCCAAAAGGCACCTAAAAACTATGACCATGAGAAACAAGATGGTCTGGTCTGTTGAAACCAAGATTGAACTCTTTGGCCTGAATGCCAAGGGTCTCGTCTGGAGGAAACCTGGCACCATCCCTATGGTGAAGCATGGTGGTGGCAACATCATGCTGTGGGGATGTTTTTCAGCAGCAGGGACTGGGAGACTAGTCAGGATAGAGGAAAAGATGAACAGAGCAAAGTACAGAGAGATCCTTGATGAAAACCTGCTCCAGAGCGCTCAGGACTTGAGGCGAAGGTTCACCTTCCAACAAGACAACGACCCTAAGCACACAGCCAAGACAACGCAGGAGTGGCTTCGGGACAAGTCACGTGTGACTAATCAAATTTTATTTGATTTATTTAAGCTTTAAATGTTATATCAATTTGCTAAAATGTCTAAAAAACAGTTGTTGCTTTGCCATTATGAGGTATTGTGAGTAGATTCCTGGAAAAAAAATATTTCATACATTTCAGAATAAGGCAGTAATGTAACAACATCTGGAAAAAGTCAAGGCACTGTTTATATCAACAAATTGGCGAGGGCACAAGAACCGTCTGAAACACCCGGCATCACCCTACTAGAACCGTCTGAAACACCCGGCATCACCCTACTAGAACCGTCTGAAACACCCGGCATCACCCTACTAGAACCAGTCAAATGTCTACTGTTTGCTGATGATCTGGCGCTTCTGTTCCCAACCATGGAGGCGAAAATTGGGGGAAAAGGGCGGAATTTGACTTTTTACTGGATTTTTATAATTAGCGGGTATCCGGCTAATTCTGCTCTGCATGCATTATTTGGTGTTTTACGTAGCACACGGAGGAAGTTATTTTTTTATTTACCCCTTTTATCCCCAATTTCGTGGTATCCTGTAGCTCAGGCCCTAAAGCAAGGATATGCATATTCTATGCATATTCTTAGTACCATTTGAAAGGAAACACATTGAAGTTTGTGGAAATGTGAAAGGAATGTAGGTGAATATAACACAATAGGTCTGGTAAAAGATAATACAAAGAAAAAAACAACCGTTATTTTGTATTTTTTTTGTACCGTCATCTTTGAATTGCAAGAGAAAGGCCATAATGTATTACTCCAACCCAGGTGCAATTTAGATTTACCACTAGATGGCAGCAGTGCTGGCGCAACGCTTTAGACTGATCCAACAAACCACTGCATTTCTGTTCAAAATGTTGTATCAAGACTGCCCAAATGTGCCTAATTTGTTTATTAATAACTTTTCAAAATTGTGCACTCTCCTCAAACAATAGCATGGTATTCTTTCACTGTAATAGCTGCTGTAAATTGGACAGTGTAGTTAGATTAACAAGAATGTAAGCTTTCTGCCAATATTAGATATGTCTATGTCCAGGGAAATGCTCTTGTTGCTTACAACCTAATGCTAATCGCATTAGCCTATTTTAGCTCAAGGAAAGATTCCCAAACCTTCCATAACAAAGCCATCACCTACAGAGAGATTAACCTCGAGAAGAGTCCCATAAGCAAGCTGGCCCTAAACAGAGAGTACACACAGTGGCAGAATACCTGACCACTGTGACTGACTCAAAATTAAGGAAAGCTTTGACTATGTACAGAGTGAGCATGGCCTTGCTATTGAGAAAGGCCGCCGTAGGAATACCTGGCTCTCAAGAGAAGACAGGCCATGTGCACACTGCACACAAAATTAGGTGGAAACTGAGATGCACTTCCTAACCTCCTGCCAAATGTATTACCATACTAGAGAGACATATTTCCCTCAGATTACACAGACTCAAAGAATTTGAAAACAAATCCAATTCTGATAAACTCCCATATCTATTGTGTGAAATATCAGCAGCAAGCTGTGTGACCTGTTGCCACAAGGGCAACCAGTGAAGAACAAAACACCACTGTAAATACGACCAATATTTGTTTTTCCTTTTGTACTTCAACTATTTGCACACCATAACTGTACATAGCCACAATATGACATTTCAAATGTCTATTCCTTTGAAACTTGAGTGTAATGTTTACTGTACATTTTTTATTTTTTATTTCACTTTTGTTTATTTTCTATTTCACTTGCTTTGGCAATGTAAACGTATGTTTCCATGCCAACAAAGCCAGAGCGAGTGGGGTGAAACCAAACAGAGTGAGAGGATACCATGTGTATTCAAGAACGAGGGACTCTCCTCTCTCTGCCCACAGAGATCCCTCCAGGGGGGTGAAGGGTTAAACATGCCCCCCTCTCCCCTCTTTACACCCCTTGCTCTGTGGCATCTCCCCTCTCCACCCAGTGACACCTCTTCAGCAGAGGGCTTGTTAGCATGATGCTAATGAGGCAGGTAGGAGAACGTGTATAGTAGGATTACACCACACAGACCTCCACAGAGAGAGGTGGCGGCTCTCTCATTAGAGTGGTCTTCCGTCAGTTTGTCCCACTAACCCCCACCCGACGCCCACTGCCGTTTGATTTTGTGGTTCACCATTAAGCACAACAAGTGGTGATGCTCATGTTTACGGCAAATAATTTGACCACACGTCTTTCGGGTTGATATTACTCTTTTCTTTATAATTCATCAAAAGAAGCTGTTACTGGACTGTACTTACTCATGGTTGGGCGAGTTACTTTCTAAATGTAATATATTACAGTTACTAGTTACCATACTTATTACAGTCGTGGACAGGTAACTTTTGGATTACCCAAACTCAGTAATGTAATCTGATTACTTTAGGAGTACTTTCTCATTAAGAGGCATTAGAAGAAGACAAAAAGGATCCATCGAACACATTTGGTGCGTCATCATAGTGGTCTCCGACTTGTGGTCAGAAGGAACACATTTAAATGTGTATTTATCCAGCTAAAATACACTTTTACACTTGTTTCCATGTACATTCTTTCCTCAATCCATCCAGCACCCCTGCACATTGGAATAACAGTACTGGCTAGGCTTGGGCGGTATCCAGATTGTCATACCTTCATACAGACCTTGTGCCATACCGGGATATTCTGTAATACCGGCACTGAACACAACGGCCACAGTTTTCCAACCCCACTGACAGTCTGTAATACGAAAGTTAGCAATGCTAACAAATACATGTAAAATCCCATAGAGAATGTTAACTAAATGATAACGAGCACATCACAAATATTTTATACATTGTCTGACCTAAATTATACAAGTAACTCAAATACTACTCACAGTTTGCGGTAAGCACAAAACAAATATTAGCCAGCAAGGCTCTTGATCCAGGAATGGATTCTCTGCTGTTACCAAGCGAATGCTTGATTTTGGAAGAAGCTAACTACTAAATTAGCAAAACAAAATGTACAACTGCAGAGCATTAAGCACATTTCAGACAGTTAACTTAATAGTTATATCTAGGTGGCAAAAATTTAGTTGTGATTTCCATACTGAAATTAGATTATTTGAGTAACTCAAAAGGCTCCGGACTCGTCATTGTGCGTTTGTAAACCAACTCCATGTAAAAGTGACTGGGGACTAACGGAAAGCCTCATAATGAAAAACTATGCGACAGGTGAAATCAAGAATGCAATTGACTTTATCTCCTAACGTATTGCAGAAGATGACTGCAGGCATTTACTTAAAAAAAAAAAAACAACCCCAGGCTTTTTCCAGACTACCATATATACCTTACACCAGGGTTACAGCCCGAATACCCTACAACTAATCAAATCTATAATTAACATATATCAAACGTATTACATTGTGGTGTTTTCATTGCGAGAAAAACAAAACATATTTTAGGCCTGTAGATTAGGCAATACAAAACGTATCCATAAACTACTGTACAGGCATATAAAAACAACAACTATTGTACATCTATAATTGACTCTTCTTTCTATATAATTTCAAGGATATATTTCCACAAAGGTTTCTTTATACAATTCATCTTTTACATTTGTGTTTTGCATTATTTATCAAGTGTTGGTGATTATGTTTACGGATATTTGACTGTGCCAGCTTGCGGGTTGATATTCTTCTTGCTTTGTGAAAAGAAGCTGTTGCTGGATTCTATTGCTTACTATTAATAATCGAATCTTCAAAATACAATTTATAAAATGTATTACATTCGGATGTTTTTATTACAAGAAAAAATAAACTACCTGTTACAGTAGTTTTTACGATGGTATTTATTTAGGTTGATAACACGGTAGAGGAATCTGATGCGCAGGTCATCTAACATTAGTGAAGGGAAAGCTCATAAAATGGCAGTACAGTAGCCTGCTGGGTAAAACGTTACTGTCTCTCTAAACTGAACCTCAGTCACTATCGGTGTCGCCTAATGGTGTGGAATAGTATTGTCTAGCATCCTACTGAATGACTTACTGGCACCACGCTGTTTGGTTTGCAACTATAGAACACATATTAGGAGGTAAAAGTAAGGTCATGTAGTGAACCGAGTTTAATGATGTCTAGTATTATAGTTGTTTTATCACAGCAGTTACATGAGGTTTTATTATTGTCATCTTATCAAAAACAGGGCCATCTCAGCAGGCTGTCATCTGAGCAGTAGGGTAATCAAACTGATCCCATCAGTGAAGGCTGGCTGCTGACAGCGAAATGTGTGTGTGTTTATGTGTGTAACCGCTCTACCTTCAGACATTAATAGGCAGACTCAGAAAGGAGTCTGTGTGTGTGTGTGTGTGTGTGTGTGTGTGTGTGTGTGTGTATACACAGTGCCCGCCAGAAAAAATTCAGACTCCTTGACTTTTCCCACATTTTGTTATGTTATGTTACAGATACAAATGAACATATCGGAATCGGACAATATTAGCTAAAAATGCCAACATTGGTATCGGCCTATAGTTCAAAGCTGATGTGCAATACCGATGCAAAGTGCGTACCTAAACTCAGCAAAAAAAAGAAAAGTCCATTTGTCAGGACCCTGTCTTTCAAAGACAATTGGTAAAAATCCAAATAACTTCACAGATCGTCATTGTAAAAGGTTTAAACACTGTTTCCCATGCTTGTTCAGTGAACCATGAACAATTAATGAACATGCACCTGTGGACCGGTCGTTAAGACACTTAAGGTCACAGTTATGAAAACTTAGGACACTAAGGATGCCTTTCTACTGACTGAAAAACACCAAAAGAAAGATGCCCAGGGTCCCTGCTCATCTGCGTGTACATGCGTTAGGCATGCTGCAAGGAGGCATAAGGACTGCAGATGTGGCCAGGGCAATGAATTGCAATGTCAGTACTGTGAGACGCCTAAGACAGCGCTACAGGGAGACAGGACGGACAGTTGATTGTCCCCGCTGTGGCAGACCGCATGTAACAACACCTGCACAGGATCGGTACAGCCGAACATCACACCCTGCGGGACAGGTACAGGATGGCAACAACTGCCCGAGTTACATCAGGAACGCACAATCCCGCCATCAGTGCTCAGACTGTCCACAATAGGCTGAGAGAGGCTAGACTGAGGGCTTGTAGGCCTGTTGTAAGGCAGGTCCTCACCAGACATCACCGGCAACAACGTCACCTATGGGCACAAACCCACCAAAGTGCTCTTCACTGACGAGCAGCGGCTTTGTTTCACCAGGGGTGATGGTCAGATTCGAGTTTATCGTCGCAGGAATGAGCGTTACACCGAGGCCTGTACTCTGGAGCGGGATCGATTTGGAGGTGGAGGGTCCGTCATGGTCTGGGGCGCTGTGTCACAGTATCATCAGACTGAGCTTGTTGTCATTGCAGGCAATCTCAATGCTGTGCTTTACAGGGAAGACATCCTCCTCCCTCATGTGGTACCCCCCCCCCCTTTGTTCAGGGACACATTATTAAATTTCTGTTAGTCACATGTCTGTGGAACTTGTTCAATTTATGTCTCAGTTGTTGAATCTTATGTTCATACAAATATTTACACATTACGTTTGCTGAAAATAAACGCAGTTCACAGTGAGAGGACGATTATTTTTTTGCTGAGTTTATATAACGAAGGTACGTGCCATAATCACGCCACAGAATTCATAACCTAGCCCACAATGTCTGCTGTGTGGATTGAGCAGTCAACAAGTTGAGCAGTTATTTGAAAGAGTAAGAACATTTCAGCGAGACAACTCAAAAGACGAAATCCATTAAAGCCAAGTTAATGGAAGTCATTGACAATCAACCGTTCTCTGTTGTGTTTTTCGCCAACTGGTCGAGCACCGGTACACACTACCAAGTGCGCTATTTTTTAGATGTTGCCCTACCGGAGTTACACAGTAATAGCGTCACTGCTGTTAGCTTCACGACATACATACTATGGAACGGATCTCTCCTCAGTAAAAAGTCACGACAGCCCGCTTGGAGTTTACCAAAAGGTACCTAAAAACTCTCAGACCATGAGAAACAAGATTCTCTGGTCTGATAAAAACAAGATTAAACTATTTGGCCTGAGTGCCAAGCGTCACGTCTGGAGGAAACCTGGCAGCATCCCTACAGTGAAGCATGGTGGTGGCAGCATCATGCTCTGGGGATGTTTTTCAGCAGCAGTGACTGGGAGACTAGTCAGGATCGAGGGAAAGATGAACGGAACAGAGATCCTTGATGAAGTCCTGATCGCTCTGGAGCAGGTTTTCAGACTGAGGTTCACCTTCCAACAGGGCAACGACCCTAAGCACACAGTCAAGACAACGCAGGAGTGGCTTCGGGGCAAGTGTCTGATTATCCTTGAGTGGGCCCAGCCAGAGCTCCGACTTGAACCCGATCGAACATCTCTGAAGAGACCTGAAAATAGCTGTGCAGCAACACTCCCCATCCAAACTGATAGAGCTTGAGAAGATCTGCAGAGAAGAATGGCAGAAACTCCCCAAATACACATTTGCCAAGCTTGTAGCGTCATACCCAAGAAGACTCGAGACAAAGGTGCTTCAACAAAGTACTGAGTAAAGGGTCTGAATACCTATGTAAATGTGATATTTCATGGTTTAAAAAAATAGAAATTAGCAACATTTTTAGAATAATGCTGTAACCTAACAAAACGAGGAAAAAGTCAAGGGGTCTGAATACTTTCCGAAGCCACTTTGTATATATCAGCAGCAGCAGGGGGGAGTTCCTTTACTGCTCTCCTCTCCACATGATTACCACCCATCTCAGACACAAGCACCATGGCTATTAATCCAACACACACACTCAAGCAACACCTTACCCTTTCAAACCAACTCCCCATCAATTAAACAGGTTTTTTTTTAAATCAGGAAACTACATTATGCTTCATTAGACAATTTTGCATTTTCTACCTACTGTTCATCTTTCTCTCCCTTCCCCAATTCCTCCTCTCCTCTCCTTTTCCTCCCTATCCCTTTCTCATCATCAGCATCTCAAATTAGCTCGGGGCTCTGCCCTTAAAGTACTTCTTAACTAGCCCAAACACTGTGCTATTCCGCTCTCTAACAACCTGCTACATATTGAGTAATGGTGGCTTGGCTATGGTTAAAGCTACAGGAATCTATTCATCTGAAGGTCTGCACAGAAAGGTCAGGGGCTAAAGTCTAACTCTGGTTCCTCTGAGGATTCAGTCCAGGCAGAGGGAGGGGACAGAGCCCATCAGAGTTCAATTCAGTTGAACACAGAGAATAATAATGTCAGTTCTATATACAAATGTCTCTTTCCTCTGTATTACGTAGAGTCTATCAATTTAGGGAGATGACCAATCAGCATGATTCTATTAAAAACAGACCCCTGGGTTTCTAGTCAGATAGAGAGGGTGAGAGAGATGGAGGGAAAGGAGGGAGGAGTGGAGAAGGAGAGACAGAGAGAGAGAGAGAGCAAACTCCAGAGCGAGAGGGGGGCGGGGGAGAAAGAGAAGGGAGAGAAAAGATGGAAGATAGATCTGTTTACTTGTCACTCTGCTGTGTATGTCTGTCCAGTCCCACAACCTGCTCTGCCACAGCAGGGTTACCTAACTCTAAATGGAGACTTTCCCATTATTCCTCCCAGGCGCTGCTAGACTCTGTTAGAACACGAAGATGATGGAACCCTCTGAAATAGCACCTTCATTTGCATTTCCTCATTATAACCTCTGAGATCAGCCAATGACAGAGCACCACTAATGTGCATCCGAACCACTCAGCTAGGGAAGGAAGAGACAGAGAGAGAAACAACACCATACAACTCCTAGAAATCACTATGCAATGTAAGAGTAGCAGGGTGAAATAGGGACACAAAATGGGTTCCTTACATTTCCTTGAGTTCAACATACAAAGCTTCTGTAATGGACTTAGAGACCACAGGACCAGACTGTCAAATGAACACTTGAGTAGAAATAGTCACTGGCCGTTACCATGGTAACTTACAGATTTATTAACAACTCATTCTGCATTGCATGCATCTTTAAATTACCACTGTTAGGTCGAGAAAGCTATCTTTAAAAAAAAAAAGGTAATCAAAAGCTCAAGTCATCTTCAAAATGAGATTGGGGCATTCATCTAAATGTAATCTAGTGAACCTGGGTCTGTCCCACATGCCAATAACATTACGGTCTGGTTGATCTAATTAAACACAGTCAGAGACGGCTTCACACATGGATGATTCAGAACAGAAGACAAACAGCTTTCTCTTTTTACACAAGGCGCATCTCAAATCACTTCCTAATGCTATTATCTGTGAGCTGTGACGAGGCTTTTTGTGCTGTGGGGAGGCGGTGTGCGTTCTGAGGCAGTGTGTGTGCGCACGCTGTGACTAATAAGTGTGTGTGTGTGTGTGTGTGTTTGCGGAGGCAGTGAGTGTGTGTGTGCTGTGATTATGTTCAGGGCATGGATAGAACATGCTCCCCAGCCACCTGCCCTAGTGATGGTGAACTAACAGCCGTGGGCCACACCAGGCCATTCCAGCTCCACACAACGTTATTAGTCTGATGGTAACTGATGTAAACGGCACATACTGATGAGAGAAAACAGGATTGGGAGGATAAAGATGACCTGAAGCGCTCTATCCTGTCTCAGAGCTGTGTATTTTAGTCACACAGACAGTCCAGGCAACAATTACACAGCCTACAGGCTGAGGATATGACAAGATTATCTGGGCTGTTAAAGGTATCTCAGAATCTGGCATGCTGCAGCAGTATTTTAAATCACACAACTATAACACAGGCTACAGGGGGTCTGGGAGAGCGAGGTGGGGGGGGCATTGCATTGCAGGAAATGCAGCAGTACCCAACCCAGTATCTGGGAGTTAAACGTTACCCACAGATGAGCAGGACAGGGCAGCCACTACCTGGGAGCAGTAACAGCTCTGTGGGAGTCCTGTGTCCTAGGGAGACGCTAAAGGGAAACACCAGCAGAGAAGAAAGGGGGAGGGAAGAAGGGAGAGGAGTAGTGCAGTTCACCTGAGGAGAAGAGGTAGGCGCCAAATGCTAATGACTAGGCTAAATAACTCAAAATAAAACAAAATATCTATTTATTTTCTCTCTTGGTGTGTCAGTCTCTTCAAAGCAAATTCAGGTTATGCAATACAGAGGAAGAGGTGGTGATGATGGGACAGAGGGGTGTGTGTGAGAGAGAACGGAGGGAGAGCGACGGAGAGCGAGTAGAAGGAAGTGTGGTGGAAGCCCCGACACGGTAGCAGAGACTTGAAGCAGCTCTGAGCTGTTCTTGAGAACACATCTGACAGCTTAGAGTTACAGACCGCTTTGAGGCAGAGCGAGCGAGAGACGGAGAGAGACAGAGTGGTTGTGAGAGCGAGAGACAGAAAAAAAGGGGAAAAAGAAAAAAGAGGCATGACTAAATACATAGAGGAAGGGGAGAAAGATGGAAACTTTTCAAGTACACTAAAGAGATTAAAGGGGCGCTCTCCTGCTGCTAAGGTGTATTGCGGGTGCAAACAGAGAATGCAGAGTACAGAACTTGTCACGGTGCACCAGCAGTACCCATATGAACAGCTGATTAAAATCACCATAATGCTACAGAAAGACGTTTTCCATTAACAACGTGTCCCCATCCTACCCACCACTGCGACCTGTACGCCCACGTTGGCTGGCCCTCGCTTCATATTCGTCGCCAAACCCACTGGCTCCAGGTCACCTATAAGTCTTTGCTAGGTAAAGCGCCACCTTATCTCAGCTCACTGGTCACCATAGCAACACCCACCCGTAGCACACACTCCAGCAGGTATATTTCACTGGTCACCCTTAAAGCCAACTCCTGCTTTGGCCACCATTCCTTCCAGTTCTCTGCTGCCAATGACTGGGACGAATTGCAAAAATCACTGAAGCTGGAGACTTAGATCTCACTGTCTAACTTTAAGCCACAGCTGTCAGAGCAGCTTACAGATCATTGCACCTGTACATAGCCCACCAAACTAGCTCATTTTTTCCTCTCCTTTGCACCCCAGTATCTCTACTTGCACATTCATCTTCTGCACATCTATCACTCCAGTGTTTAATTGCTATATTGTAATTATTTCACCACTATGGCCTATTTACTGCCTTACCTCCCTAGCACACACACTGTATATAGACTTTTCTATGGTGTTATTGACTGTACGTCTTGTTTATTCCATGCGTAACTCTGTTGTTTGTGTCGCACTGCTTTGCTTTATCTTGGCTAGGTAGCAGTTGTAAATGAGAACTTGTTCTCAACTGACCTACTTGGTTAAATAAAGGTGAAATACAAAATAAAATAAAATGTCACCCTAGTGCACAACGTTTGCCCATGTCCATAGAGCTCTGGTCAAATGTATATATATGAAATAGGGTGGCATTTGGGGCACAGCCTGGTTCTTCTGTAACCCAATTAAAGATCCACACAGAGGAAGATGAAAGAAGGTCATTTGGTGAGGAGAAGGAGGGGACAAGCTGTGAGGGATGAGTTGGGGAGCTTTGTTTAGCCATGCTGAAACCACAAGTCTCTGTTTCAACACAAGAGCAGGGGAGTGAAAAACACACAACGACAACACGCACCCACATAATAAAAACACTATCTTTCTCTTCTCACACAAACTTGTGTCATCAATGACCAACACAGAGCAAAACCGCTGAGGTTCCCAAAGCTAAGCCATCTGTCTCATGAGAGCCGAGTGTGTGGAGTCACCAGTGTGTCCTCACCGGTCCACACAGCCCCTTAGCCCTCCCACATTCGTCACAACCAGGTTAAAGGCTCCGCGCTGCCTTTCGTACGAGTCAACTTGTCTCTGTTCTCCCTGAAGACACAGACACACCTCTGGCAGGACTGTCGATGAGTTCTGTGACAATTGGAGGTGGTTCCTCACTGGGTTGTGTCCAAAAATGCAACAGCCAAAAGTAGTGCACTAGGGAATAGGGTGCCGCTGGAACGCACCCTGGGAGCTGAGCCCAGAGGATTACACTATACCTCGATGCAGGTCTAACACGTTTCAGTACCAAGTCAGCTTCCTTATCCTTGATGACTCATTATTTATTCATGGAGTTTGACCGTGCCAAACCATGCTAATTCATTTATCAGCTCAGCGTCTTCACATCCTCCGGACCATATTAAAGATTCGATTTGGGGATTTTGGTCTCTGGAGGTAATCTAGTTCATGTTCCGAAAATATGGAAGCACAAATATATACTACTGTATTACCCTGGCCTTAATGCATATCCTATTTCAATTGACTTTGTTTGAACTAACTTTATACGAATCATCTCCAGCACCAGCACAACATCAACATGTGTGAAAATGGTGCATTTCTATGTTTTGTAGTAAAACAGAGGAAGATAATGTGTTTACAATGTCATCATCAGTGTGCATCCTGGGATTTTAACCAGTAGGCATTGCCTACTAAATAGGTTGATGATGTCATTGTGTTTCCAATCTTCCTCTAGATGTTTTACTACAAAACATAGAAACGCACCATTTTCACATATGTTGATGTTGGGATGGTGCTGGAGATTATGAAAATAAAGTAGAAATATTGCTAAATTTGTTTAGCTTTTAAATTAGCATCCATTGATTCACAGAATAGTGTAAAATCTGCAGTGTGATGAGAGTCTATCATTATAAAAGAAGAGGAAGCATTCAAAGCCTGCCACAAACAATCAGCATTCTAACCAAGATCTCATGGGGGAACAGAATCTGACTGGAACCTCAACCAGTTTCATGACCTTATTTGTATTTTTTAAATATATTTTTTACAGGCATAATAAAGACATTTAAGCGTACAGCAGTGTCTTTTATGAGCAACATCATCACTGACAACAACGTAATCCATTTCAATGCAACACGTGCCCGCATGCTTTCAAGTCGTTTGTTTTCAATAGCACAGATGTTTCACTTCACACTCGACTCCGCTGGCTTCCCTGAGGACCGACCAATCCGAGCATCAGTCTTCCCTGAGGACCAATCACAGCTTCAAGATGGAGGGTAATTAAACGAATACTTCTTTATTGTCTCCGGTCTGTAACTCAATAAGCCGTTTTGACCTGGACCTGTTTGATTCTGCTCTGTAATGATGCTATTAACACGGCTGTAATGGGCTCACACTTGGCCACAACATCACAGGCCATAAGGTTTAACAGGCCATAAGGTTTTACAGGCAATAAGGTTTTACAGGCCATAACATCAGGTTATAAGGTTTCATTAGGCTATCTAATGGCAACAGGCTTCCAAGTAAGGTAGTCCATCTACAGATGGACTTCAGACCATCAGTAACATTTCAAATACCTACTGAATCTACTAACCCTTATCCTAACACTTAACCCTTACCCTAGCCGTATCCATAGCAAGCAGTCGCTTATCAACAGATAGATATGACCATCTGTAGACCATCTAGAGATGAAAAATCCAGACAATCCAAATAAAGTGGGACCATATGCTCCACGCCACCTCAATGACGCCACACGGGCACACACACAGGAAAGATAAGCACACACACAGGAAAGATAAGCACACACACAGGAAAGCTCACGTCTACTACTAAGGAAACGTGTCAAAGGACGACGAGGCACCACCAAAATATAGATGAGGTGAAGATCGAGGGATAAACCGCATGGATAAAAGTATCAATATAAACAGGATTATCAAAGATAAAGAAAATAAGTATTGCATTCGCTAGCTTCGTCTGGAGATAAACACCAAACCACCGCTACCCCTGGAACAACTCAATTTCTTCAAAGAGAAAACAATATTTATTTCTAAAGCCACGGAGCGGCAACACAGTATGACATTATTATATAGGAGGATACAGTGCAGAGCAGAGGGAGAGCAGTTGTGAAGTCGAAAAGCAGCAGACTAGCAGAGACAACTCAAATCTTATACAGTGAAATCCTTACTTACAAGCCCTTAACCAACAATGCACTTAAGAAAAAAACAAGTGTTAAGAAAGTATTTACTAAATAAACCGAAGTAAACAAAAATGAAAGAAAATAGTCAAATAAATAATTAAAGAGGAACAATAAAGTAACAGTAACGAGGCTATATACAGGGGGTACCGGTACAGTCAATGTGCGGGGGCACAGGTGTCGAGGTAATATGTACGTAGAGGTAAAGTGACAATGCATAGATAAACAGAGTAGCAGCAATGCAAATAGTACGAGTAGCCTCCTCTTCAGGATTTTGGCGTTCCGGTACCGCTTGCCGTGCAGCAGCAGAGAGAACAGTCTATAACTGGGGTGGCTGGAGTCTTTGACAGTTTCTAGGGCCTTCCTCTGACACCGCCTGGTATAGAGGTCCTGGATGGCAGGAAGCTTTGCCCCAGTGATGTACTGGGACGTACGCACTACCCTTTGTAGTGCCTTGCGGTCAGAGGCCGAACAGTTGCCATACCAGGCAGTGATGCTCTCGATGATGCCGCTGTAGAACCTTTTGAGGATCTGTGCCAAAATCTTTTCAGTCACCTGAGAGGGGATAGGTTTTGTTGTGCCCTCTTCACAACTGTCTTGGTGTGCTTGGACCATGACAGTTCATTGGCACCAAGGAACTTGAAGATCTCAACCTGCTCCATTACAGCCCCGTTAATGAGAATGGGAGCATGCTCGGCCCTCCTTTTACTGTAGTCCACCATCATTTCCGTTGTCTTGATCACGTTGAGGGAGAGGTTGTTATCCTGGCACCACAATGCCAGTTTTCTGACCTCCTCCCTATAGGCTGTCTCATCGTTGTCAGTGATCAGGCCTACCACTGTTGAGTTGTCTGCAAACTTAATGATGGTGTTGGAGTCGTGCTTGGCCATGCAGTCATGGGTGAACAGGGAGTACAGAAGGGGACTGAGCACGCACCCCTGAGGGGTCCCAGTGTTGAGGATCAGCGTGGCAGGTGTGTTGTTACTTACCCTCACCACCTGGGGACAGCCCATCAGGAAGTCCAGGATCCAGTTGCAGAGGGAGGTGTTTAATCCCAGGGTCCTTAGCTTAGTGATGAGCTTTGCGGGCACTATGGTGTTGAACACTGAGCTGTAGTCAATGAATAGCATTATCACATAGGTGTTCCTTTTGTCCAGGTGGGAAATGGCAGTGTGGAGTGCAACAGAGATTGCGTGCTTCATCTGTGGATCTGTTGGGGCAGTATGCAAATTGTAGTGGGTCTAGGGTTTCTGGGATAATTGTGTTGATGTGGGGATGAAGTCACTTATTGATGAAGCCTGTGAGTAATGTGGTGTACTCCGCAATGCCATTGGAAGAATCCCGGAACGTATTCCAGTCTGTGCTAGCAAAACAGTCATGTATCCTAGCATCTGTGTCATCTGACCATTTCTGATTTGAGCGAGTCACTGGTTCTTCCTGCTTTAGTTCTTGCTTGTAAGCAGGAGGATAGAGTTATGATCATATTTGCCAAATGGAGGGCGAGGGAGAGCTTTGTAAATCTGGTCTAGAGTTTTTTCCCCCTCTGGTTGCACATGCTGGTAAAAATGAGGTAAAACGGATTTAATTTTCCCTGCATTAAAGTCCCCGGACAATATGCGCACCACCTCTTGACGAGTATTTATTTGTTTGCTTATGCACTTATACAGCTCATTGAGTGCGGTCTTTGTGCCGGCATCAGTTAGTGGTGGTAAGCTTTGAAAAATATAGTTAAACTCTTGATAAATAGTGTGGTCTACAGCTTATCATGAGATACTCTACCTCAGGCAAGCAAAACCTCAAGACTGAATTCATATTAGATTTCATGCACCAGCTGTTAATGACAAATAGACACAGACCGCCATCCCTTGTCTTACCGGAGGCAGCTATTCTATATTGCCAATGGACCAAAACCCCCACCAGCTGTATGTTATCCATGTCATCGTTCAGCCATGACTCCGTGAAACATAAGATAATACAGTTTTTAAATGTCCAGTTGGTAGGATAGTCTTGATCGGAGCTCATCCAGTTTATTATCCAACGATTGCACGTTGGCTAATAGGACTGATGGTAGAGGTGGGTTACCCACTTGTTCTGATATCCAGAAGCTCTTTTCGGTCATAAGACGGTGGCAGAAACATTATGTACAAAATAAATCACAAATAACCCGAAAGAAACCACACAATAGAACAATTGGTTAGGAGCATGTAAAACAGCAGCCATCTCCTCCGGCGTCATTATTATTCTGACCCTGTGACCTGAAGCAGAACATATACTTAGGAGGCTTATCCTGTCACTTGCAGCAGACTGCATGCTGGGTAGCAGGGCTAACACAGACAGAAAACATTAGATTCCACGAGACATAGAATAATACTCTCATCTTAACTTCTTTGGGACTGGGGGGCAGTATTGAGTAGCTTGGATAATAAGGTGCCCAGAGTAAACGGCCTGCTACTCAGGCCCAAAAGCTAGAATATGCATATAATTAGTAGATTTGGATAGAAGTTTCTAAAACTGTTTGAATGATGTCTGTGATTACAACAGAACTCATATGGCAGGCAAAAACCTGAGAAAAAAATCCAACAAGGAAGTGGGAAATCTGAGGTTTGTAGTTTTTCAAGCCATTGCCTATCGAATATACAGTGTCTATGGGGTTATATTGCACTTCCTAAGGCTTCCACTAGATGCCAACAGTCTTTAGAACCTTGTTTCAGGCTTCTACTGTGAAGGGGGAGAGAATGTTTGAGTCAGGTGTCTGGCAGAATGCCATGAGCTCAGTTTTGCGCGCGCCCGTGAGAGTTAGCTGCGTTCCTTTTCCTTTCTAAAGACAAAGGAAGACAAAGGAATTGTCCAGTTGAAACATTATTGAAGATTTATGATAAAAAACATCATAAAGATTGATTCTATACATTGTTTGACATGTTTCTACGAACTGTAATATTACGTTTTGGACTTTTTGTCTGAACTTTCGCCTGGCCCGTGCCTCGTGAGTTTGGATTTGTGAACTAAACGCGTGAATAAAAAGGAGGTATTTGGACATAAATGGACTTTATTGAACAAAACAAACATTTATTGTGGAACTGGGATTCCTGGGAGTGCATTCTGATGAAGATCATCAAAGGTAAGTGAATATTTATAATGCTATTTCTGACTTTTGTGACACCTCTCCTTCTTTGGAAAATGGCTGTATGTTTTTCTGAGACTTGGCGCTGACCAAACATAAATCGCAAGGTGTGCTTTCGCTGTAAAGTCTATTTAAAATCTGACACAGCGGTTGCATTAAGGAGAAGTTTATCTATAATTCCATGCATTACACTTGTATCTTTTATCAATGTTTACTATGAGTATTCTGTAATTTGATGTGGCTCTGCACTGTCACCGAATGTTTGTTTGAGACAATGCATTTCTGAACATAACACACCAATTTCAAAATGAGGTTTTTGGACATAAAAATGAACTTTATCGAACAAAACACACATTTATTGTGTAACATGAAGTCCTGTGAGTACCATCTGATGAAGATCAAAGGTTAGTGATTCATTTAATCGCTATTTCTGACTTTTGTGAGGGCTCTCCTTGGCTGGAAAATGGCTTTGGCTTTATGGTTTTTTGTGACTAGGTGCTGACCTAACATAATCGCTTGGTGTGCTTTTGCCGTAAAGCCTATTTGAAAATCGGACACTGTGGCTGAATTTACAAGAAGTTTATCTTTAAAATGGTGTAAAATACTTGTATATTTGAGGAATTTTAATTATGGGATTTCTGTTGTTGTGAATTTGGCGCCATGCAATTTCACTGGCTGTTGGCGAGGTCGGACATATCCCAGAGAGGCTAGTGTCCCACATATCCCAGAGAGGTTAACTCTCAGCAGATGAGAGAAAAAGGCCCAGCAAGCCAGGACGATGGAGAAAAAGCAGCAGGACGTACAGACCTTGCAGAGTTGTGTGTTTATAAAATGAACTTTTATCCTGGTGTCCAAGTCAACAGCTGTTTCAAATCAACAGCTCTGAGAGAACAGGAACTAACAGAGATACCTGGAACCCCTTCTCAGACGCCGACTTGAAAGAGTTTCTTTCAACTTCAACTACTCATTAACTCTCCCAGGTGGTGAAATTGGCACAAGACAAAATAATGCTTCTTCAACAGAATGCTGCACAGATTACAAAGAGGACTTAAAAAAAAGCTGAAAGTAAACATGGGAAATCCAGAACGACTGTTGGCGATGGGAAAATGGTATATTCTCAGATGTAAGACTTTGCTTGTAGAGATAATAAAGGTACAGTCAGAGTGGTAACCACCCAGCTTTCTACCACCAGCCTATAACACCACTCTGCCAAGAACATGATGACTCCCACCACCACCTTCCTACTCCACCATCCCCTCGCCCCCTTTATGTACTTTGTCAGACAACTAATTGCCCTGTTCGGCCCTGTGTGATGCATCATTCCTAAACGGGCTCTCTGACACACTCTACATCATGGTATCAGACAGTCCTCCCCTACAGTAACCTTGGAGCCACCAGTCATTCTAATGGCAAGCTCCCACTGACTGTAGGGGAAGGAGAATCGCATATCGTCCTTCCTTGATACGTGGCCCAATCATGTGTACTGGAGGTGGTTCGGCGAATCACACGTGTAATGAGTAACCTGGATCTGACACCTGAAGGCTGTACGGGCTAACACAGTCCTGTGGCACACATGAGATCCGGGTTTGAACCGGCAGAATCACATTAACCCGATGAGTCCCACCATCGCGCGCGGCATGATTTAAAACTTTAAATGAGGCTGAGCTAGAGCGGTGTTTGTGAGACAGGTGCGGATCCCGAAGGGGTCGGGCCAGGTCATAAAAAAACAAACATCTGTAGACCTAGAATGGTTTGAGCTACAAAGCTGCCTATGACAAGTTGAGACAATCACAAACTCGTATGTGCAACATCTTTTGCTCGATGACGCTCACAAGCTACACAAGAGTTGTTAGAAGGTAAGGGGTTCTTCTACATAGAAGATCATTGGAAATTCCAGGACATAGTGTCTATAATACTGTGATAAGCTCAAAGTTGCTGTCACAAACTCCACACAGTTGTCACTGACTAGTTGGATATTCATTTCCCATTGAGAAAACTATTTCTGTACTTACAGCATTCATATAAATATATTTTTTTAAATCAGGTTTTGCAACTGTTTTGTCAGATTGTAGCCATGGTTGTCCTGAAAATAAAATGGTAAACATTTCATTGTGAGGCTAAATATAAAAGGCTGAACATGCAGATAAATGAAAGTCAGATAAATCTAAAGCTTATTTGCTGGGTTCTTGGGACTGATAGGGTTAAGAGGATAACAGGAAAAATGCTTCCTGCACCACTGGCTTAGAACAGAGAGAGAAGAGAACTGGAAACTAGGTCAGATTACTTGCAGTTTTTTCTTCGTGCATTTTCATCTCTTCCGTTTTAGTATTTGTGAAAAGCCTGAGTAAGCATTCCCATTTCTCACAGTCAGACTGCCTCCGCTCTCTCTCCTCCCTCACACACAACTCTGTTCATCCCACAGCAACAACTAAGGTGGAGAGAAGCAGAGCCTGGCTAGAAGTGTGAATAACTCTGGACACGCTGCCTAGCGCTATACTACATTTTCCTGATGGACTGCCCTGGTCTGCTGTAGTCCCCTGGTCTGCTCTGCTGAAAGAAGCCTGTCACGTCTCTGCTGTCTGCTCAAGACGGCAGCACCAGCACAGTGCAGGGCTCAGTAGGCACAGGTTGTGTTCCAAATTATACCCTATTTCCTATAGGGCGCGGGTCAAAAGAAGTGCTCTACATAGGGAATAGAGTTCTATTTGGAACGCAATCTCAGCATCTCTACAGAGGCAGTGGGGCAGGAAGGAAGGCAGTCAAACATGTGTCACACTCTTAATCTTCCCTTCTCCCTCCACGGGTGGGTAGGGCTGGACGATACGGACAAAATATCACATCACTATATTTTTCACGGTATGACGGTATTTTATGTTTTTGAATAATAAAAGTTAGAAATATGCTTTTTGAGTAGTTCATGGACATAGGGGTGCCAACACAAATTAGAAGTATTTTAAAATGAGGCTTTCTCTATTTATACTGTTCAATCCAACTCCAAACAAAAATATTTTATACATTTTCATCAATGTCTGCATTCCCTGCACTTGTATCATTTCCACACAGTGCCAAGCAGCATAATACGGGCCCAAATAAATCCAGGCCTAGTTAATTGAACTGTTGGGTGATTATTCTAATTCTATAGTTGCCCACTGGCATCACCTTGAATACATTGTTTGACATGACAACAAATGAATAAGCCAGTGAGGAATTATTGACAGGGTAGGTACCAAAGTTTGTCAGTGTTTCCAGGTGACCCCAATTAGACGTCAGTATTTAGTATTTAGCAAGCTAGCTAGCCAACTAACTACCGATTAGCATTCGCGGCTAAAACTAATTATCTTAGTAACACCATGCTAAGAAAAGACAAAACTGACAAACAGTAGTTTTCATACAGTAAGATACCTAAATGAATAGTGTAAACTATAGAATGCTTGTGGAAAGCAGCATGTCACCAACATTGTTGCATCATGTGACCATGCAGAGTGAACAGCAAGTGAGTGCTCCTGACCTCTCCTTGTGTGACAGCGGGCAGGGTTTGGTCTAGTTAGCGGCATGCAGCAGCAGACGGGAGAGAGACGACTCAAGAAGCAAAGGGAATAAAACTATAAAAACAGATTATACCAGCAGCTATCCCACCAATTATAGAACACCGCATAGAAACCCCTGAGGGAATCCACTTTTCACTTTGGATGGAATAAAAAATATTTGGAAGAGAAAAAAAATATGTAAATGAAAGGAACATTCCAGTTTGAAATTCTATATTTCATGCCAACATGGGAATTAGGCGTTTAGTCAATCCCCTGTACAAAGGGCAGAATGCCAGACAAACACATCTCTCTAGCTACGGAGGGAGGGAGGCAATAGAGGGTAAGGGAGGATGGGGGAGAGGCAAAAGAAAGAGGGAGGGAAGGACGGAGATATACATTTTAAAATATACAAAAATATGTTTTAGTCATTTAGCAGACGCTCTTATACAGAGCAACTTACAGGAGCCAATAGGGTTATTAAGTGCCTTGCTCGGTTACAGGCCCAACACTCTTAACCTCTAGACTACCTGCCGCACAACCACAGAAAGAAAGAGAAAAAGAGTTTGAGAAAACAGCCAAAGCATGCTGCTGCGATACTTTTGCCTCGTCTTTCCATTCCCGTCAAAGAAACACATTTGACAATAGGCAGCGATGGCTGATGACAGCCTGTCTCTGTGTTTTAGTTCTGCACGGAGCAGAGTGAAGAAGCCCAAAGCAGCAGCAAGATTGAAATAATCCACCGTCTCTGTAGTCTTCTTTTACACAAAAGGAAAAAAAAGAAAAAATGCTCAACATGTTTATCATTATAAAAACTCTGATTGACGCTGTATTAATAATTTAGCTTGGTTGATTATCATTCACTGTATATACATTCTGATAATATGTTGATTATAATTCAGTCTACTCCGTACAAGTCAAAAGTTTGGACACACCTACTCATTCCAGGGATTTTCTTTATAGTTTTTTAATTTTTTTATATTCTACATAGTAGAATAATAGAAGACATAAAAACTATGAAATGACACACAGTGGGGCAAAAAAGTATTTAGTCAGCCAACAATTGTGCATGTTCTCCCACTTAAAAAGATGAGGCCTGTAATTTTCATCATAGGTACACTTCAACTATGACAGACAAAATTAGAAAAAAAATCCAGATAATCACATTGAATTTATTTGCAAATTATGGTGGAAAATAAGGATTTGGTCAAATACAAACAAGTAAGATTTCTGGCTCTCACAGACCTGTAACTTCTTCTCGTTACCTGTATTAACGAGTCAACTGGAAGTGTACATGTGGATGTATTTCAAGGCCCACCTTCAAACTCATTGCCTCCTTGCTGGACATCTTGGGGAAATCAAAAGAAAATCAGCCAAGACCTCAGAAAATAAATTGTAAATCTCCACAAGTCTGGTTCATCCTTAGGAGCAATTTCCAAACGCCTGAAGGTACCACGTTCATCTGTACAAACAATAGTATACAAGTATATACACCATGGGACCACACAGCCGACATACCGCTCAGGAAGGAGACGTGTTCCGTCTCCTAGAGATGAACGTACTTTGGTGCGAAAAGTGCAAATCAATCCCAGAACAGCAGCAAAGGACCTTGTGAAGATGTTGGAGGAAACAGTTACAAAAGTATCTATATCCACAGTAAAACGAGTCATATATCGACATAACCTGAAAGACCGCTCCGCAAGGAAGAAGCCACTGCTCCAAAACCGCCATAAAAAATGCCAGACTACGGTTTGCAACTGCACATGGGGACAAAGATCATACTTTTTGGAGAAATGTCCTCTGGTCTGATGAAACATAAATAGAACTGTTTGGCCATAATGGCCATTATTATGTTTTGGAGGAAAAAGGGGGATGCTTGCAAGCCGAAGAACACCATCCCAACCGCGAAGCACGGGGGTGGCAGCATCATGTTGTGGGGGTGCTTTGCTGCAGGAGGGACTGGTGCACTTCACAAAATAGATGGCATCATGAGGATGGAAAACTCTGTGGATATATTGACGCACCATCTCAAGACATCAGTCAGGAAGTTAAAGCTTGGTCGCAAATGGGTCTTCCAAATGGACAATGACCCCAACCATACTTCCAAAGTTGTGGCAAACTGGCTTAAGGACAACAAAGTCAAGGTATTGGAGTGGCCATCACAAAACCCTGACCTCAATCCTATATAAAATTTGTGGGAAGAACACAAAAAGCATGTGCAATGAAAGGAGGCCTATAAACCTGACTCAGTTACACCAGCTCTGTCAGGAGGAATGGGCCAACATTCACCCATATTATTGTGGGTAGCTTGTGGAAGGCTACCCGAAATGTTTGACCCAAGTTAAACAATTGAAGGCAATGCTACCAAATACTAACTGAGTGTATGTAAACTTCTGACCTACTGGGAATGTGATGAAATAAATAAAAGCTGAAATAAATAATTCTCTCTACTATTATTCTGACATTTCACATTCTTAAAATAAAGTGGTGATCCTAACTGACCTAAAACAGGGAATTTTTACTAGGATTAAATGTGAGGAATTGTGAAAGACTGAGTTTAAACATATTTGGCTAAGGTGTATGTAAACTTCCGACTTCAACTGTAAGTACTCTTAATATGCTCTGGCTCAGATTAAACTGTGACCATCCTGACGGACGCAGGTAGCGCGACCATCCTGACGGACGCAGGTAGCGCGACCATCCTGACGGACGCAGGTAGCTCGACCATCCTGACGGACGCAGGTAGCTCGACCATCCTGACGGACGCAGGTAGCTCGACCATCCTGACTGACACAGATACATGGAAGAGGAATACAGTAGCGAAGTAGGGCATGCAGCACCTATAACCTATTTACTGCATTACATTACATAACCCCCTCCACTCCTGAGGGCAGAGATGGTTGGGAAGGAAAGGAAGGCAGAGACGATACAGAAAAGCTATCTGTTGACGAGAAAGGCTAAACTATTCTTAGTACATACATTTAAAATATATACAAATGTTGCATGATTCCTGCAAAACCCAAACATTCTTACTAAGAGTCCTGTCCTGATACTGTAGAGAAAAATTAACCACACATCTAATGTTTCATTCCCTCTGGTTCAACAGTAACTCACAATACTAAAACTCCAAACCTGGATACCTATTTATCAAGAGAATAGCTTTGGCAACAGTACGATGAGTACATTGTGTTTTAAGTCAGAGATCGGTGTCCCGGTTTGACTTATCTTACATCTATATTACAACTTAGCTTGGTTTTGCATAATGCTAGTCAATTAATGCAGGATGAATTAAAGACTAAAATATGCGGTGGAAGGCAGAAAGCAGCTCATTGTGTTCTGATGTGTCTACATTACATCAACATGCTGAGAAGTCATTGGTGCTTTTAAAATAGACATGAATTAACCAGCACAGCTGGTTATATCCTTCCTGTTTGGCCCTGTCCGGGGGTGTCCTCGGATGGGGCCACAGTGTCTCCTCACCCCTCCCGTCTCAGCCTCCAGTATTTATGCTGCAGTAGTTTATATGTGTCGGGGGGCTAGGTCAGTTTGTTATATCTGGAGTACTTCTCCTGTCCTATTCAGTGTCCTGTGTGAATTTAAGTGTGCTCTCTCCAATTCTCTCTTTCTCTCTTTCTTGGATGACCTGAGCCCTAGGACCATGCCTCAGGACTACCTGACATGATGACTCCTTGCTGACCCCAGTCCACCTGGCCGTGCTGCTGCTCCAGTTTCAACTCTTCTGCCTTATTATTATTGGACCATGCTGGTCATTTATGAACATTTGAACATCTTGGCCATGTTCTGTTATAATCTCCACCTGGCACAGCCAGAAGAGGACTGGCCACCCCACAGCCTGGTTCCTCTCTAGGTTTCTTTCTAGGTTTTGGCCTTTCTAGGGAGTTTTTCCTAGCCACCGTGCTTCTACACCTGCATTGCTTGCTGTTTGGGGTTTTAGGCTGGGTTTCTGTACAACACTTTGAGATATCAGCTGATGTACGAAGGGCTATATAAATAAATTTGATTTGTTACTGCAGATGTTCTGGTGTGTAGCTCAACACAATCACACAAGTGACTCATATGTGGCTGGCGTAATACAATCACACAAGTCACTCATATGTGGCTGGCGCAACACAATCACACAAGTTACTCATATGTGGCTGGCGTAACACAATCACACAAGTGACTCATATGTGGCTGGCGTAACACAATCACACAAGTCACTCATATGTGGCTGGCGCAACACAATCACACAAGTGACTCATATGTGGCTGGCGCAACACAATCACACAAGTCACAATTTGAAACAGATAAGTATAGAAGAGCATTTTTCAGAGACCCTCTCTTATGTGTTAAGTGAGAAGATGGGGTGGGTTTAATATTAACCACACACACGGTTGCTTTAAATGAGGAGATGGCATGTCTCTCTTATCTACCCTGGAGGAGACGACAACTCACTGTGGAGCAGAGGAAAGGTTATCATCACTAACCAACATGAGAGCCAAAAATACAGACTTAAAATGCTTATGTTCTAGTCAATTGGGAACGGCTTGAGCAATAGCCAGCTTTACATGGGTAAACTAATTAATGGTTTTAAAAGGCTACAGTATATATCTCATTAAAGGAGGTTGATCCTTGCTCTTTATTGGCAAAGGTCTTCATCCACAGTAGGAGGCGGAGTCTGCTAAAGAAACGGGAAGTGACAGGTGGCCAGATTGGACTGACAGCTGGGACATAGACCCTGACAAGGCCCCCTCAAGGAGACGAGAGGACAGCCCACCTTCTGTCAGAACAGTCCACACACGCACACACAATCTGGTGAGCAGAGAGAGTAATTGTAGAGTTTGGGAGACTACAGGGCTACAGCTGTAATCTCATTCCTTTAGAGGCCTGGCTGGGTGCCTTAAACACAACTGATGAAGAGAGAAGGAACTGACAAAATACATTTCAGATTTCAAACATCTAGGACATTCACCCACCTCGTCTGAATCAACCAATTTTCCAGGACTCCAGGTTGAAGGCTTCAGAAGTAACCTTTTCTATTCTTTATTCTATCCTTGGAGAAACCAAGCTGACGTTGACTAATGAATGTAGAAGAACAAAGAACAACCTCAGATGCTAGTTTGCTACCAATCCTAGGTTAGTTTATGATGCTGGATAGCCATCCAAAACCTAAATTGCCATCCAATTGGCGACAGATCGTATGCGAATATAAAATAATCTGCATAAAGAAAACGCACATTTTCCCACCAGTCGCGTTTTCATCAAACTGACTTGTTGTGGATAGAAATCAGTGCATGACGACAGAGCACACAAAATGTACTTTTTGGCTTAAGTTTTCATGTATCGAATAAAAATCAAACGTTCTATGGGTTTCCATCACATTTTCAACTCTACCGATAATTTTGTCAACAAAAGCAATTGTGTTAAATAGCAAATAAGCTGTAGACCACACTATCTACCTAGAGAGTCTTCATCTGTATTTTCGTAGCTGACTACATACCACCATTGACCGATGCTGGCACTAAAACTGCACTCAATGATCTGTACACCGCCATAAACAAATAGGAAAATGCTCATCCAGAGGCAGGGATCTGAGTGGCGGGGGATTTTAATGCAGGGAATTTTAAATCTGTTTTACCTCATTTCTATCAGCATGTTAAATGTGCAACCAGAGGGGGAAAAATGCATACAAAGCTCTCCCTCGACCCTCCTTTTGGCAAATCTGACCATAATTCTATCCCCCTGATTCCTGCTTACAAGCTAAAATGAAAGCACGATGCACCAGTGACTTGGTCAATAAAAAAAAGTGGTCAGATGAAGCAGATGCTAAACTACAGGACTGTTTTGCTAGCACAGATTGGAACATGTTCTGGGATTCTTCCGATGGCATTGAGGAGTAGACCACATTAGTCACCGGCTTCAACAATAAGTGCATTGATGACGTCATGCCCACAGTGACTGTACGTATATACCCCAAACAGAAGCCATGGATTACAGGGAACATTCACACTGAGCTAAAGGGTAGAGCTGCCACTTTCAAGAAGCGGGACTCTAACCCGGACGCTTATAAGAAATCCCGCTATGCCCACCAGCAAACCATCAAACAGGCAAAGCATCAATACAGGACTAGGATCGAAACGTACTACACCGGCTCCGACGTTCGACGGATGTGGCCGGGCTTGCAAACTATTACTGACTACAAAGGGAAGCACAGCCGAGAGCTGCCCAGTGACACGAGCCTACCAGACGAGATAAATAACTTCTATGCTTGCTACGAGGCAAGTAACACAAACATGCATGAGAGCACCAGCTGTTCCGGACGACTGTGTGATCACGCTCTCCATAGCCAATGTGAGTAAGACCTTTAAACAGGTCAATATTCACAAGGCCAGACAGATTACCAGGACGTGTAGCCCGAGCATGCGCTGACCAACTGGCAAGTGTTTCCACTGACATTTTCAAACTCTCCGTGTCCGAGTCTGTAATACTAACATGTTTCAAGCAGACCACCATAGTCCCTGTGCCCAAGAACACTAAGGTAACCTGCCTAAATGACTACCGACCCGTGGCACTCACGTCTGTAGCCATGAAATGCTTTGAAAGGCTGGGCATGACTCACATCAACACCATTATCCCAGAAACTCTAGACCCACTTCAATTTGCATACCGTCGCAACAGATCCACAGACTTTGCAATCTCTATTAAACTCCACACTGCCCTTTCACTACTGGACAAAAGGAACACCTATGTGAGAATGCTATTCTGACTACAGCTCAGCGTTCAACACCATAGTACCCTCAAAGCTTATCAGTACGCTAAGGACCCTGGGACTAAACACCTCCCTCTGCAACTGGAATCTGGACTTGCTGACGGGCCGACCCCAGATGGTGAGGGTAGGTAACAACACATCCGCCATGCTGATACTCAACACGGGAGCCCCTCAGGGGTGCGTGCTCAGGCCCCTCCTGTGCTCCCTGTTCACCCATGACTGCATGACCAAGCACGACTCCAACAACATCATTAAGTTTGCAGATGACACAACAGTGGTAGGCCTGATCACCAACAATGATGACCGTGTGGTGCAAGAACAACCTCTCCATCAACGTGATCATGACAAAGGAGATGATTGTGGACTACAGGAAAAGGAGGACTGAGCACACCCCCATTCTCATCGACGGGGCTGTAGCATGGCAGGATGAGAGATTCAAGTTTCTTGGCGTCCACATCACCAAACTAACATGGTCCAAGCACCTCAAGACAGTCGCGAAGAGGGCACGACAAAACCTATTCCCCCTCAGAAGACTGAAAAGATTTGGCTTGGGTCCTCAGATCCTCAAAAGCTTTTACAGCTGCACCAGAGAACATCCGCAGGCGAAAACCTGAGAAAAATCCAACCAGGAAGTGGGATATCTGAGATTTGTAGTTTTTCAAAGCTTGGCATACCGAATACACAGTGTCTATGGAGTCAGGTTGCACTTCCTACGGCTTTCACTAGATGTCAACCGTCTTTAGAAACTGGTATGGTTCTTCAGACACAGGAATTCCCTGGTTGGAAGCTTATTGATGTTTTATGTTAAAAACATCCTAAAGATTGATTCCATACATCGCTTGACTTGTTTCTACGACCTGAAACTGAACATTCCGAGTTTTTGTCTGGACGAAGTGCTCGCGCCTCATGAAGATGGATTACTGGGCTGAACATGCTAACATCAAGTGGCTATTTGGACATAAATGATGGATTTTATGGAACTTTATGGAATAAATCAGTCATTTATTGTCAAACTGGGATTCCTGGGAGTGCCTTCTGATGAAGATCATCAAAGGTAAGTGAATATTTATAGTGTTATTTCTAACTTCTGTTGACTCCAAAATGGCAGATATTTCTCTGGCTGGATTGGACTTTGAGCGCCGTTCTCAGATTATGTTTTTCCGTAAAGTTTTTTTGAAATCTGACACAGCGGTTGCTGTGAAGTCTATCTTTAATTCTGTGAATAACAGTTGTATCTTTTATCAATGTTTATTATGAGTATTTCTGCTAAATCACTTGGAAACAAAACATTACTGCACGTAACGCGCCAATGTAAACAGATTTTTGGATATAAATATTCACATTATCGAACAAAACATACATGTATTGTGTAACATGGTGTCCTATGAGTGTCATCTGATGAAGATCATCAAAGGTTAGAGATGAATTTTATCTATATTTCTTCTTTTTGTGACTCCTATCTTTGGCTGGAAAATGGCTGTGTTTTTTTGACTACAGCTCGCTGATACAGTCCGGGTAGGCTGTGTGGGTAGGCTGTGCGGCTAGTCTACATGAGATTATTATGGATAAGAGCGAGAATATTGTTCTTTGTCAAACAGAAGTCATGCATCGATCATCATGTCACCAGAATCAGACCCTCAATATTTATTGGAAAAGAGCATCAAGATCACCGTGCACTTTCAACGCCCTATGAAGTTCATCATACAGTGCATTCAGACAGTATTCATAGCCCTTGAGTTATTCCACATTTTGCTATCTTACGGCCTGAATTTGAAATGGATAAAATAAAAAAATGTCTCACCCTTCTACGCACAATACCCTATAATGAAGAAATGAAAACATATATTTTTTTTTACATTTTTGCAAATGTATTAAAAATGAAATGCAAAAATGTCTTATTTATATAAGTATTGATACCTGAGTCAATACATTGTAGAAAAATATTTGGCAGCGGTTAAAGCTGTAAGTCTCGACGAGCTTTCCACACCTGGATTGTGCAACATTGGCCCATTATTATTTTCCGAATTCTTCAAGCTCTTCAAGCTTTCTACCAGTGTCTGGTAGAAAGCAGACGGAACCAGGCTATCCTCTAGGATTTTGCCTGTGTTTAGCTCCATTATGTTTATATTTTTTTTATCCTGAAAAACTCCCCAGTCCTAACGATTACAAACATACCCATACGTCTCACAAATAATCCTGATAAGTATCAGTCTGGTGTTTTCTGTAATGACCTTCATGATCACTGTTAAAACTTTTACGACTAGGGGGCAGTATTTACATTTTTGGATAAAAAACGTTCCCGTTTTAAACAAGATATTTTGTCACGAAAATATGCTCGACTATGCATACAATTGACAGCTTTGGAAAGAAGACACTCTGACGTTTCCAAAACTGCAAAGATATTGTCTGTGAGTGCAACAGAACTGATGTTACAGGCGAAACCCAGATAAAAATCCAATCAGGAAGTGCCGCATTTTTTGAAACCGCCTCATGCCAATGACTCCTTATATGGCTGTGAATGAGCTACGAATGAGCTTACGTTTTATACGTATTCCCCAAGGTGTCTACAGCACTGTGACGTCTTTTTACGCATTTATGTTGAAGAATAGCCGTAAGGGACCACATTTAGCAAGTGGGCATATGTCTCCCGCAGGAAATCTTGCGTAAAGATTTTGAGGTAGCCATTTTTCCAATCGCTTCTTATGAAAAACCAATTGTCTCAATGGATATATTATCGAATAGATATGTTAAAAACACATTGAGGATTGATTCTAAACAATGTTTGACATGTTTCTGTCGATATTATGGAGCTAATTTGGAAAAAAGTTTGGCATTGTAGTGACCGCATTTTCCGGTCGATTTCTCAGCCAAACGTGAAGAACAAACGGGAGCTATTTCGCCTACAAAAATAATATTTTGGGAAAAAAGGAACATTAACTGGGAGTCTCCTGAGTGAAAACATCCGAAGTTCTTCAAAGGTAAATGATTTAATTTGATTGCTTTTCTTATTTTCGTGAAAATGTTGCCTGCTGCCAGCAGAGCCTAGCATAGCATTATGCCATGATAAACTTACACAAATGCTTGTCTAGCGTTGGCTGTAAAGCATATTTTTAAAATCTGAGATGACAGTGTGATTAACAAAAGGCTAAGCTGTGTCTCAATATATTTCATTTGTGATTTTCATGAATAGGAACATTTTCTAGGGGTATTTATGTCCGCTGCATTATGCTAATTCGTTTAAGGCTATGATTATGCTCCCGGATCCGGGTTTGAGAGTCACAAGAACAGCCCGTGTTCGTAATGCCTGTGTTCATAACGGTCCTGATTTGTCATCGACGCTTGCTGATTTGTCATAGACGCAAGCCTTCCTTCATGAACTGGCCTCTGTAAAATGGTATAGAATTCAGCTTTATCCCCTCTGTCGAAGACAATTGGACCTTATTTTTTGATATTTTCAGTGGTAATGTCAACAAACACGCACCCGAAAGAAAATTAGAATTAAAAACAGGTTCAGCCCCTGGATCGACCGTGATCTTGCAGCGTTACTCCACCTCAAGAATTGCATTTGGCTAAAGGCTCGGCATACGCATACTCAGGCTGACTGGCTATTGTTCAGGCAAATAAGAAATAAGTGCAATCAGGCTATGCGGAAGGCCAAAGTTAGTTACTTTAAGGAGCAGTTCTCTCTCTGTCGGTCTAACCCCAATAAGTTCTGGAAAACAGTTAAAGACCTGGAGAATAAACCCTCCTCCTCACAACTGCCCATAACCCTTAATGTTGATGTGGTTGTTATTGACAAGAAGCACATGGCTGAGCTCTTTAATCACCACTTCATTAAGTCAGGATCCCTATTTGACTCAGCCGTGCCTCTTTGCTCATCCAACATTTCCTCATCTCCCACCCCTTCTAATGTGACTATCCCCGATGATTCTTCCTTTTTTCCCCCTACCCCGCTACAAAAGGTTCTCCCTGAAGGCAGTCACTGAGTCAGAAGTGCTAAAGGAGCTCCTTAAACTTGACCCCAAAAATTTCTGGGTCAGATGGTTTAGACGCTTTCTTCTTTAAGGTTGCTGCCCTTATCATCGCCAAGCCTGTCTCTCCTTTCTGGGGAGGTTCCCATGGCTTGGAAGGCAGCCACGGTTCGTCCTTTATTTAAAGGGGGAGATCAAGCTGATCCTAACTGTTATAGGCCTATTTCTATTTTGCCCTGTTTATCAAAAGTGTTGGAAGAACTTGTCAATAATCAACTGACTGGCTTTCTTGATGTCTATAGTATTCTCTCGGGTATGCAATCTGGTTTCCGCTCAGTTTATGGATGTGTCACTGCAACCTTAAAGGTCCTCAATGATGTCACCATTGCCCTTGACCCTAAGCAATGTTGTGCAGCTATTTTTATTGACTTGGCCAAAGCTTTTGATACGGTAGATCGTACCATTCTTGTCGGCAGGCTAAGGAGTATTGGAGTCTCTGAGGGGTCTTTGACCTGGTTTGCTAAAGAGTGCAGTGTATAAAGACAGAAAATCTTCTGTCTCAGCCACTGCCTGTCACCAAGGGAGTACCCCAGGGCTCGATCCTAGGCCCCATGCTCTTCTCAATTTACATCAACAACATAGCTTAGGCAGTAGGAAGCTCGCTCATCCATTTATATGCAGATTATCGTCTTACACTCTGCTGGCCCTCCCTGGATTTTCTGTTAAATGCTCTACAACAAAGCTTTTAGTGTTCAACAAGCTTTCTCCACCCTTAACTTGGTTCCGAACACCTCCAAAACAAAGGTCATGTGGTTTGGTATGAAGAATGCAACTCCTCCCAAAGGTGTTATTACCTCATACAAGTACTTGGGAGTAGGACTAGACGGTGCACTGTCCTTCTCTCAGCACATGTTAAAGCTGCAGGCTAAAGTTAAATCTAGACGTTGTTTCCTCTATTGTAATCACTCCTCTTTCACCCCAGCTGCCAAACTAACCTTGATTCAGATGTCTCCGTAATCTAGCATGGGTAGGATGGTCATAATTTATAGATCGACAGGTAAGGGTGCCCTCGAGCGACTAGATGTTCTTTACCATGCGGCCATCAGATTTGCCACCAATGCTCCTTATAGGACACACCACTACACTCTACACTCCTTTGTAAACTGGTTGATGCTTATTTATAAAACCGTCTTAGGCCTCACTCCCCCCTATCTGAGATATCTACTGCAGCCCTCAACCTCCACATACAACACCAGTTCTGCCAGTCACATTCTGTTAAAAGGTCATCAAAGCACACACATCCCTGGGTCCCTACTCTCTTCAGTTCACTGCAGCTCGTGACTGGAACAAGCTGCAACAAACACTCAAACTGGACAGTTTATATCTCCATCTCTTCATTCAAAGACTCAATCATGGACACTTAATGGCAGTCGTGGCTGCTGTGTGTGATGTATTGTTGTCTCTACCTTCTTGCGGTTGTCTGTGCCCAATAATGTTTGTACCATGTTTTGTGCTGCTACTATGCTGCGTTGCTACCATGCTGTGTTGTCATGCGTTGCTTCCTTGCTATGTTGTTGTCTTAGGTCTCTCTTTATGTAGTGTTGTCTCTTGTTGTGGTGTGTGTTTTGTCCAATATTTATATATTATATTGTATTTATTTATTTTAATCCCAGGCCCCCTTCCCCGCAGGAGGTCTTTTGCCTTTTGGTAGGCCATCATTGTAAATAAGAATTTGTCCTTAACCTGTTTTTTATTTATTTCACCTTTATTTAACCAGGTAGGCTAGTTGAGAACAAGTTCTCATTTGCAACTGCGACCAGGCCAAGATGGCCTATATTATATTGTATTTATTTATTTATTTTAATCCCAGGCCCCCTTCCCCGCAGGAGGTCTTTTGCCTTTTGGTAGGCCATCATTGTAAATAAGAATTTGTCCTTAACCTGTTTTTTATTTATTTCACCTTTATTTAACCAGGTAGGCTAGTTGAGAACAAGTTCTCATTTGCAACTGCGACCTGGCCAAGATAAAGCGTAGCAATTCAACACATACAACAACACATGGAATGAACAAAACATACAGTCAATAATACAGTAAAAAAAAAAAAAAAGTCTGTATACAATGAGTGCAAATGAGGTAAGTTAAGGAAATAAATAGGCCATGGTGGCGAAGTAATTACAATATAACAATTAAACACTGGAATGGTAGATCGGCAGAAGATGAATCTGCAGATAGAGATCCTGGGGTGCAAAGGAGCAAAATAAATAAATAAATACCAGTATGGGGATTAGGTAGGTAGATAGATGGGCTGTTTACAGATAGGCTAAGTACAGGTGCAGTGATCTGTAAAATGCTCTGACAGCTGGTGCTTAAAGCTAGTGAGGGAGATGTGAGTCTCCAGCTTCAGATATTGTGTATGGGGCATGGGGCAGTATTTTGATGTTTGAATGAAAAACGTACCCAAATTAAACTGCCTATTTCTCAGGCTCAGAATCTAGAATATGCAAAACACTAACGTTTCCAAAACTGTCAAAATATTGTCTGTGAGTATAACAGAACTGATATTGCAGGCGAAAACCTGAGGAAAATCCAACCCGGAAGTGCTGTTTTTCCTGAAAGCTCTCTGTTCCATTGCCTGTCTTCGCTCCATTTAAAGGAATATCAACCAGATTCATTTTCCTATGGCTTCCCCATGGTGTGAACAGTCTTTAGACATAGTTTCAGGCTTTTATTTTGAAAAATTAGCGAGAAAGATCACATCGTGTCAGTGGATGGCTGGGTGCCAGCAGTGTTTTGCATGCGCAACAACTTGGAGCAGACATTTCTCTCGCTCTCCTATTGAAGAAGCTACAATCCCGGATGAAATATTATCGATTATATATTGTAAAAACAGGCTGAGGATTGATTATAAAAAACGTTTGACATGTTTCTACGAACTTTACGGATACTATTTGGAATTTTCGTCTGCGATGTCGTGACCGCTCGAGCCTGTGGATTTCTGAACATAACGCGCCACCAAATGAAGGTATTTTGGATATAAAAATCATCTTTATGGAACAAAGGGAACATTTATTGTGTAACTGGGAGTCTTGTGAGTGCAAACATCTGAAGATCAAAGGTAAGTGAATTCATTTTATTGCTTTTCTGACTTTCGTGACCAATCTACTTGGCTGCTAGCTGTTTGTAATATTTTGTCTACTGAGAGAGATGTCCTTACATAAACGCTTGGTATGCTTTCGCCGAAAAGCTTTATTGAAATCTAAGCTGTGTTTTGCTATATTGCACTTGTGATTTCACGAAAATGCAGCCACCACTGTGCTTGAGAATATACTGAGTGTTACCCAGTAATATGTTGTATTGGATTTTCCCCAAACATAACACTTTCTATTCAGGACTAAAAGTGAATTGCTTTGGAAGGGCGCCTGTACGTTCTTTATGAGGCATTGGAAAACCTACCTGTTCTTTGTGGTTGAATCTGTGTTTGAAATTCACTGCTCGACCTTAGAGATAATTGTATGTGTGGGGCACAGAGATGAGGTAGTCATTGTTGGGTTCTGAGAATATGACATTTTCTTATTCATGTCACAGAGGGAGGGAGAGGAATGTATAATGTTTACATTCTGTCCAGATATGTTATTGTTAGCCATCAGGGATCCTATGGGAGGATGAAGTGAGGAAGAATAGATATCACCAAGGTTCTGTCTAGCAACAGCATTCGGTGTTCAGATGTATAGGAGGAGGCTCAGCACAGGATAAAGGGTTGTGTGAATATGTCTTTGTCCTTTTGGGATGAATAAACTTGGTTTAATATTTCATAGTGTCCGTCGAGCTTACTATGATATTTAGATCCTAACATCATTCAGAAATCATGTTAAACACTATTACTGCATGCAGAGTGAGTCCATGCAACTTATTCAGCAAATCTGTACTCCTGAATTTATTTAGGCTTACCATACCAGAGGGGTTGAACACTTAAGAATTTTAGCTTTTCATTTTGTATTAATAGTAAACATTTCAGAAAACACTATTTCACTTTGACATTATGGGGTATTGTGTGTGGGCCAGTGACACAACAACTCAATTTAATCAATGTTAAATTCAGGCTGGAACACAACAAAATGTGGATGAATACTTTAAAAGGCACTAATTTATTTCATCTGTCGACTAATACACTTTATGGTTTCCCGAGTCGTAGTGGGAGGACCACACACTCAATCGCGCGACTCCAAGTTTACTTCGATATAATGGTTATTATATCAATATTTGTGCATAAAGGCATTCCACCACCATTTCTCGCATAATTCATTTTAGACACAAAAAGATCCAACCATATCGAACAAACAAATAATATGTCGGCATTTATTAAATTGTACTGAAACTGCTTGTTTCCATCACAGCTTATGACTTTACCCACATAGAAACTGTGGATAGAAATGAGGTTAGTGACATTGTTCTATAACTGAAACCCACTCCCTTCGCATCACAACCCTAAGCTACCCAGTTCAGGGTCTCCTGTGCCCAATTTTAAATGTTCCCTTACTTGGCTCCTTTACTCCCCACAACAACCCCCCTTGGAGAGCTGGATATTCGCCTGGTTAGTAGAACACAATAACACTTCCCCTCATGTACCTTATTTAACAACAACCTCCGAATGAACCTCCCTCCAAAGGCCCGAGCTAACAAAGCATCCGGAAAGACTTTCACATGTGAGCGCTTTAAAACATTCTTAAAGCCAGAGCAAATCCTTCCTCTCCATCTCCCCTATCTGTTTTATAGAGCCAGGAAGGACCGACTTCAACACATTTACGTCACATTCACAAGCGTGAAATGACAATGTCAATATTCATAAATGCAAAACAATACTGGTCATGCTATAGAAAGCCACAGAAAGAGAGAAAAGGAGATGGCGAGAGAGAGCGAGAGAGCGAGCGAGCGAGCGAGAGAGAGAGCGAGAGAGAGCGAGCGAGAGAGAGAGAGCGAGAGAGAGAGAGCGAGAGAGAGAGAGCGAGAGAGAGCAGTTAAGCAAGCGTTGCAATTGAAGGCCGTGCTAAATTAGTGTGTAAACTCAGTTCGGTGATTGAATAATCAGGAAGCAGAAATGGGACATCAGTATTAGAAACAGCCGGGGAGTATATACTATACTATATACAGCCATTAAATGAACCGTGTCCACACACCACCTACATACCATCCCAGTGTTAAACATACCATAGATATCACACATGAATAAAGGTGAAGATAACGAGTGAATGCATTGTCAAAACAGAGAGAGAAGTCAGTCAATATATTATCAGACAGAGGAGGACTTTCATTATCAGTAGCTTCCAAGTCCTGTCTGTCTGTCCGTCAAACCCCGGGGCCAGAGACAATGTTCTTAATGATCCCAGGGAGAGGAGGAGAGGGGAAAGCTTCAGTAAGATGATATCCTCATTATTTATACTGTAAGCCTCTGCTATGCTCGGACTGTAGCCCCAGATGTGAAGAGAGACGAGCAGATAGGTACCAATAACGCCCAGTAAGGCCCAACCCATGGATCTCCACGTTAAAGTAGAGATGATAATATTCCAGAGGGGCGAGAGAGATATAAAAGCCTCATCTCCACAGACAGATCTGGTCTATGAATCCTGGTCCACCATCAATGAGACTGACTCACAGCTACTAGGTGCTGCTCGGATGAGATATACGCTTCACAAAAACAAATGCAACATGTGAAGTGCTGGTTCCATGTTTCATGAGCTGAAATAAATTATCCTAGACATTTTCCATACGCACAAAAAGCTGATTTCTCTGCATACATTTGTTTACATCCCTGTTGGTGAGCTTTTCCTTTGCCAAGACAATCAATCCACCTGACAGGTGTGGCATATAAAGAAGCTGATTAAACAGGATGATTATTACACAGGTGCACCTTGTGCTGGGGAAAACAAAAGCCCACTAAATTTTGAGGGAGCGCGCAATTGACATGCCGACTGCAGGAATGTCCACCTGAGCTGTTGCCAGATAACTTAATCTTCACTTCTCTAACATAAGCCGCCTCCGTCATTTTAGAGAATTTGGCAGTACGTCCAACCAGCCTCACAACCGCAGACCATGTGTATGGCGTCATGTGGACGAGCGGTTTGCTGATGTCAATGGTGTGAACACAGTACCCCGTGGTGGCATAAGCTACTGACAATAAAACACAATGTCATTTTATTGATGGCAATTTGAATGCACAGAGATACCGTGGCGAGATCCCGAGGCCCATTGTCGTACCATTCATCCGCCGCCGTCACCTCATGTTTCAGCATGATAATGTACGGCCCCTTGTCACAAGGATCTGTACTCAATTCCTGAAAGCTGAAAATCCATAGATTAGGGCCTAATACATTTACTTCAATTGACTGATTTCCTTATACGAACTGTAACTCAGTAAAATCTTTGACATTGTGGCATGTTGCGTTTATATTTTTGTTTAGTGTATTAATTCAGGCTTGGAAAGGTGAAGGGGCAAGTCAGTGCATGTGTGCTTTAGAGACAGCGAGTGTGTGTATACATGCGTGAAAGAGGGGGAGAGATGAGAGCAAACAAGAGAAAGAACGAGTGGGTGAGCGATCAAGCGCCTTAGTACTGTCCGATGGGCTTTACCATCGATTCTTATTTCATCTGTTATCAGAGAGTAAAACATGTGGATCTACAGCTGCTTCGATGTCACTGACCAGTCAGCGGAGACCGATCGACAGATCTCAGTCCACATGACCACACCTCTGCTCCAGGGAAGCTCTCTGCTCCTCTTTTCTCAGTCCACATGACCACACCTCTGCTCCAGGGAAGCTCTCTGCTCCTCTTTTCTCAGTCCACATCATCACACCTCTGCTCCAGGGAAGCTCTCTGCTCCTCTTTTCTCAGTCCACATCATCACACCTCTGCTCCAGGGAAGCTCTCTGCTCCTCTTTTCTCAGTCCATTTCAGAGCAGCGTTAGATAAAGCAGCAGCCCTGTTCAGAACAGAAAGGTGGGTTCCATATGTATTCCTGATTGAGTCAGACATGGCTGGGACACTGCATGGTGCTCATCTTCTCAAGGCTCCAAACACACCACCTGGAGAGGTGCTAATGCGATTAAACAATTATCAAGCCTCTGTAGAGCCTTCTGGAGCCCAAGACACTCCTCGGCAGAGACAGCGTTTCTTAGGTTTAAATCCTGGGTAGAGCTGTCGCCCCCATGCTCCCTGCTGTTCCTTATCTCGAAGTCTCTCCAGTACTCTGTATAAAGACTGGTTTAGGTTGTGATAAGTGCCAATGAATTGGGAGGCACCGCGGTGTGAAATCTGGGATGAGGAGCAGAACATAATAGGAATTGCCGGCAGTGATGAAACGAGAATAAAACACATTGGAGACACTCAATCTGACAATAACAATTATGAGGCTTGATGATATCACTCTGGTGAACACAGTCACACACACCCACGCACGCAGTCACGGACACACGCACGCAGTCACGGACACACGCAGTCACACGGCTGGTGATGCGCTGCTTTGATGGGCTGAGACAGTATTTAATTAAGAGTCAAGCAGCTGAATACATCTAGGAAATAGATGTTATTCACAAAGTGCATCAAATAATAGAAGTTAGAAAATGAAAGGGGAAAGACTCTGACCTCATTCTACAGTAAATCAAAGCCCACTCCTCCAGTAGGTGACTGAGTGGGACTGTGGCTGTTCAGACAGACACATCATCATCATCATCAGGCTACATCTATAGCTGCTTATTTCCTAACGCATCTATGGAAGAGGCTATCAGGTAAACAAGTAGGTCTACTCCACCCAGATGTAGGTCTACTCCACCCAGATGTAGGTCTACTCCACCCAGATGTAGGTCTACTCCACCCAGATGTAGGTCTACTCCACCCAGATGTAGGTCTACTCCACCCAGATGTAGGTCTACTCCACCCAGATGTAGGTCTACTCCACCCAGATGAAGGTCTACTCCACCCAGATGAAGGTCTACTCCACCCAGATGTAGGTCTACTCCACCCAGATGTAGGTCTACTCCACCCAGATGTAGGTCTACTCCACCCAGATGTAGGTCTACTCCACCCAGATGTATCTCCCACTGTGATACCAGAGTGAGAAACAGAACATTTCCCTCTGCCCTCCACATCACCCCATTCTAATCATATAACAGTAACAGGCTCATTCTAGTTGACAATATCATCATAGACTCACTATAGCTGACAACGCCACATTTTACTCCACTTTGGCAATACTCTACAGAGACCCAAAGAGAGAAAGACCCACACACAGAGAGAGAGACACACAGAGAGAGAGACAGAGAGAGAGAGAGAGAGACAGAGACACACACACAGAGACAGAGAGAGACACAGAGACAGACACACAGAGACACAGAGACAGACACACAGAGACACACACACACAGAGACACACACACAGAGACAGAGAGACACACACACACAGAGACAGAGAGAGACACAGAGACAGACACACAGAGACACACACACACAGAGACAGAGAGACACACACAGAGACAGAGAGACACACACACACACACAGAGACAGAAAGACACACACACACAGAGACAGAGAGACACACACACACAGAGACAGAGAGACACACACACACAGAGACAGAGAGAGACACAGAGACAGACACACAGAGACACACACACACAGTGACAAAGAGACACACAAACACACACACAGAGACAGAGAGACACACACACACACACACAGAGACACACACAGAGACAGGGAGACACACACAGAGACAGAGAGACACACACAGAGACACACACACACACACAGAGACAGAGAGAACACACAGAGAGAGAGACACACACACACACACAGAGACAGAGACACACACACACAGAGACACACACACACACAGAGACACACACACAGAGAGACAGAGACACACACACAGAGACACACACACAGAGAGACAGAGACACACACACAGAGAGACACACACAGAGAGACAGAGAGACACACACAGAGAGACAGAGAGACAGAGAGACAGAGACACACAGAGACAGAGACACACAGAGACAGAGAGAGATACAGAGACAGAGAGACACACAGAGACAGAGAGAGACACACAGAGACACACACACACAGAGAGACAGACACAGAGAGACAGAGAGACAGAGAGACACAGAGAGACACAGAGACACAGAGACACACAGAGACAGACACAGAGACACACACAGAGACAGACACAGAGACAGACACAGAGACACACACAGAGAGACACAAACAGAGAGACACACAGAGACAGAGACACAGAGACAGAGACAGACACACAGAGACAGAGACACAGAGACAGACACACAGAGACAGACACACAGAGACAGACACACAGAGACAGACACACAGAGACAGAGAGAGACACACAGAGACAGAGACACACAGAGACAGAGACACACAGAGACAGAGACACAGAGAGAGAGAGACACACAGAGACACAGAGACAGAGAGACACACAGAGACAGAGAGAGACACACAGAGACAGAGAGACACACAGACACACAGAGAGAGACAGACACACACAGAGAGAGACAGACACACACAGAGAGAGACACAGAGAAACACAGAGACAGACACACAGAGACAGAGAGACAGACACACAGAGACAGAGAGAGGACAGCAAACAGGCTGTAACATTTAGGAAATGAATAAAGGTCAGCCTAACTGTTGTCAGAGCCATGTGCCAAAAGTCTATGTATGACATATAATAAGAGGAAGGAGAGTGGGACAAACGAAGAGGGAAGATGCAAGAGCGAGCTGTTATTTTCTTCCACGTTGAGCTCAAGTTCAGTCATGACTTATTACATATATTACTGCATATTCATGACTGCTGAAGCACCAGGGAACTGCTGAGATCCCTGTCCGGCATGCGGAGTCTCCAGGTGATCATAACACAGACCAGAAAGAGCAGCAGTGCCAGGCCGTAAGCTCTTTGATGTCGACTGACAGTTCATACAGACAATCACATCTTTCTCATCTCATCCCCGCTACCCTGAGGTAGACAGCCAGCCAGCCAGACACTAAGCCCCCACACAGAGACGTGTGATAAGTATCAATGACTGGGTTGTCTAGCAGCTCTATACTGAGATTACAACTTCCCACGTGTCTGTAACAGCGTTGAGCACCAAGACAAATTCCTATCAACCACCATTGATTGGGAAATGGCAAGTACTGTAATTGTCACGCGCAGGTTATTTGTCTGGGTTACTGTCCGTGTTTGTGGCCACAGCAGGGTCATCACTGTTTAGAATCACCGCTGAACCTCAGATATATATAGTGATTCTAAACGTTAATAACAGAGTTGCCAAACTCAACAGCATGATAAAAGGCCTCCTCTTTCCTCCATTTGTCCTGAGGGGAATGGGAGGCGGTGGAGCCAAGACTAAACTTAATGGAATGAAAACACTTAATTACAGTAGAAAATGTCAACATGACGGGGGAAGAAATGGCTCACGTTACTCGCTCCAGCTTAGACGGTGGCTTAAGCGACATTTTCAACCACTTGAAAATAAATAAAGAGAGCGTGCCAGGAACACAGGTCAGAACTCTGCCTGGGGAAGTAGTTGTTGGAGAGTCAGAACACGAACGGAGAGTTGGAGAAGAATTCAGCCAACAACTTCCCAGTGACGTTAAAGATGTATGGTGGTGCTGGCTCAAAGGCTCTCCATTTCCTCAAGTGCTTCAAGAAAGGAAAAAAACAACGTTGTGACCATGTCACATACTGTATATCACATCTTTTTTTACTCAGGCAGTTCAGTTGCAGTGTGAGGGAAACATCCTTCATTGTCTAGCGGAGAGTGCTGATTCCGTGCGTCACATCCATTATAACACCCTATTACAGCCACTCAGCTACCATCAACTTCATGGCCAGAGATTTGTTCCTTCCTGTATCTGTTACATCGACACAGCTAGGGACCGTGATGGCATTAGCAGCCAATCACAAGTCTATTATTATCCTCAAAAAAACGCCTGGACTTAGTGAAGAAAGCTCTTAGCCGCCGCGGAAATCAAGCATTAGACCACACCACTTCAGATGACAAGAGGAGTATAACATGGCCTGGAGTGATGGCTGATTGCAATCATGAAGAGTGGAGGGAGTTGAGGAGGTCACTCCCCTGTCTCTTGCCTCCTTCCTCCCACCATGCTGCCTCTCACCTCTTCACAAGACGGACCATCTCCAGCAGAGTTGAAAGTGCCGTACTTTCATTGACAACAAAACAATTATTTTCGTTTTTATTCTATTTTTAATACTCCAAGCCATTCACAATCATCCACATGGTTTCTGAATAACCGTTTAGGCAAACAGAGTGCTCAGAAGGCTTCTATCCCACAGGGGTTCTGAAAACGGTTATTCTACTTCTGTGGTGAAGAACAACCAACAGGAGGGGAGGAAGGCAAGGCGCTTTCTTTTGTCAGTTCTGCTGGCATTCCACATACGCCTGTGTGCATTCAATTGACTGAAAAGCTGCACAGACAAGAAATGACTGGGAAAACACTTACCTTCATTCAAGAAGAATTGAAAACTCTATTTTTCACTCTATCAATGTGTTTTTGATGTCAGACTTGGGTTAAAACATTTTCTTAATGAATTCCTCCAGGGGGCTTTGAAGTAAACATCAGCTGTCAATTCATTATATTGAAAATATAGAGCTGGGGTGAGGGGCATTGCCATAGATAAAAAAATAAATAAAATAACTTTAATTAAAATAACTTCTCAGGGGACCAGGATGCCGGAGGGGCTGGAAATCTCAGAACAGAGATGCTGGTTCTATGGCTCTCTAGTTCTACTGTAGCTTAGCAACAGTTTCCTGTCCGTTTTGGAGGCTAAAATGGAAAAGTGGTGAAGATGAGGAATGTAGAGATGGAGAAGTGGGATGGAGGCATGCTCAACTCTTAGTCCCATCCGGTCATTCCGTAGCTGGTAAAGTGGCACAGAACTCTACCACTTTTTGTATTTATTTAACAGTACCACAACATTATGAGACCATCACTGAGGGATATTTAATGTTGTATGAATGTCTTATTCTATATACTCATATATAAATGCAAGGCTTCTTCAAATACACTTTAAGCTAATTGTTTCACCAGGACGTTGTATTCAGAGGTATTGTATCCCGATGTTATCTTAAATGCCCTGGAAACAGACACATTCAATCGGTAGAGGAGAGAGAGGGATGGGTGGATAGATGGGGAGAGAGAGAGATGGGTGGATAGATGGGGAGAGAGAGGGATGGGAGGATAGATGGGGAGAGAGAGGGATGGGTGGATAGATGGGGAGAGAGAGAGAGAGAGAAAGAGGGAGAGAGAGGGATGGGAGGATAGATGGGGAGAGAGAGAGAGAGAGAAAGAGGGAGAGAGAGGGATGGGAGGATGGATGGATGGATAGATGGGGAGAGAGAGGGAGAAAGAGGGATGGGAGGATGGGGAGAGAGAGGGATGGGGAGAGAGAGAGAGGGAGAGAGAGGGATGGGTGGATAGATGGGGAGAGAGAGAGAGAGAGGGAGAGAGAGGGATGGGAGGATGGATGGATGGATGGATAGATGGGGAGAGAGAGAGAGAAAGAGGGAGAGAGGGATGGGTGGATAGATGGGAGAGAGAGAGAAAGAGGGAGAGAGAGGGATGGGTGGATAGATGGGGAGAGAGAGAGATAGATGGGGAGAGAGAGAGAGAAAGAGGGAGAGAGAGGGATGGGTGGATAGATGGGGAGAGAGAGAGAGGGAGAGAGAGGGATGGGTGGATAGATGGGGAGAGAGAGAGAGAAAGAGGGAGAGAGAGGGATGGGTGGAGATGGGGAGAGAGAGAAAGAGGGAGAGAGGGATGGGTGGATAGATGGGGAGAGAGAGAGAAAGAGGGAGAGAGAGGGATGGGTGGATAGATGGGGAGAGAGAGGGAGAAAGAGGGATGGGAGGATGGGGAGAGAGAGGGATGGGAGGGTGGATGGATGGATAGATGGGAGAGAGAGAGAGATGAGTGGATAGATGGGGAGAGAGAGATAGAGAAAGAGGGAGAGAGAGGGATGGGAGGATGGATGGATGATAGATGGGGAGAGAGAGGGAGAAAGAGGGATGGGAGGATGGGGAGAGAGAGGGATGGGAGGGTGGATGGATGGATAGATGGGGAGAGAGAGAGAGAGATGGGTGGATAGATGGGGGAGAGAGAGAGAAAGAGGGAGAAAGAGAGGGATGGATAGATAGATAGATGGGGAGAGAGGGATGGGAGGATGGTAGATAGATGGGGAGAGAGAGAGAGAACACTAGCGGTAACAAGGCAAGCTGCTTTTTATCCCAGGATTTAATTTGCATGTCTATCAGCGGTCAGGCCTCTGAGGAGACGCTGGTAGAGAACTACTGCAGCATGGTCTGCCAGACGGGGCACTGATAGAACGCTCGTTCGTGAAAACAGCTGACGTTCATGTCAGATAGGCATGTTTGTTGTTCGACATAACATATTTCTCTCTGAACAATCCACAATGTTGTGCCTTGCTGAACACGGCCCCGGTCCACAACAGACCAGTGCCCCATCCACCCATGACGAACAAATCAAACAGGTAGTGCTCAGGCAGACATGGGGAGAAAAGACTCAACTCATGAGAGCTGGAACCAGGCAGCTGACCCAAGGACTGAACGCCAAGCAGAATTTGGTTCTGTTCCATTTCAGGCTAGCTGACTGGGGTTCTCCACCACCAGCTCTTCTCCTGGTGTTAAACCTTTCAAACTCCTGTAGTCGAGTCAGCTCAACAAACAGAACATTTGTTGTGGAGATTTGGCATGAGATGGAAAGAGAGACGGGCACAGACACAGGCAGAAGGAGAAAACAGAGGGGCTACAGCACCATTATCCGACTGCCTGCCTGTGTGTAAGTACACAGAACCAGCAAAACAAGGAAAGCCTCTCTTATGTAACTTTGCCAATCAGCGCTGCCAGATTGGACCCAGAGACAGAAGCAGGATGAGGAGACTGATGGCCAGAAATATAAGAGGACCGGAGATGGACCATTAGGGCTGCCGTCATAAGATCTGCTGCTCCTTGTTAGACCTTAGAGGTCAGACACACAGAGAAAACTAACTGCCGATAGGTACTTGGCACAGTAGGAGGCTGTTCCTTTTCTTGCTCGAACAAACGGAGTGGCTCATCATTGCAAAAGATTGGCTAAGCAGGAGGCAGCCAGGCAGTCAACATAGTAGTGTTATTTTTTCAGGAGCTCCGGCGAGTGGCTACGATATGGCAGCAACTATAAAGAGTAGACTACACCATCACACAAAACGCTGATTGTTTTTGTGCGGTAGAACGTGATCCGGATCCTGAGCTTTGAGAAAAGAGTTTCCAGGAGCGGGGTGAAAACGTCGTACTTCGCAGCCACGGCCTAGAACAAAAGACACCACCCGCTGGGAAGCGACCTGGTACAGTCGACCCAGCCATTTCTACACGTACAATCGGCCTGCCAGTCATCGCCCGACCACTTGACTTTGAGCCAATCAGAGAGCACGGACCTCCGTGAGAGGGTAGTCGGAAGGAGTGACAACAAAAAAAGAAAAAAAAAAGAGGGAACTTTTCCCTTTTCATCAGAGTTGTTCTAACAATAAAGCTGCATACATAACACATATTTTCTTTTGTCTCATCGCTAGCTTGCTAACAGAGGCAGGAAGTCACACACACTAACCCATGTGGGACAGGGTTTTGAAATAATGTCTCTATTCAAATAGTATCATGAATTTTTGTCAGATATCAGAAATACAAGTGTTTTTTTTTTTTTTTTAAACGTACGTTTTTAACCTGAGCACTGCTGAGGGAGAGAGGCTGGAGCACTATTCCTGCAGCAGTGGCGTGATTGATGGTTGCGAGCGAGCAGACTGAGGGAGAGAGACGCAGTAGCCACTAGACAAGGCAACAGGGCTACAGCCAATATTAGCTAACTTGTAGCAGCCACAACGTTATTCATCATCTCCTATATAACAGTGCCTGTCTTGACTGGAGTAGCTGAGTGAAGCTAGCTATTGTTAGCTAGGCTAATTGAGGCTACATGCTGTGTTTTCTCCCCAACCCCATTCATATAAAACAGCAGCCTGTTGGTTGCTCGTTGGAGCCTACGCTCTCCTTTTGCTAACTTTTAATTACGTAATTGTATTCCTTCCTGCATTGTATTAGTTCCCTCTGTCTCCACTTGCTACACATTGAGCTAATTTAGAAAAAGCCTTTTCAGTGTTAACATAGGCCTATAATTGTATTTTCGCTGAAATTAATACTCACACAAGTATTCGAATACTAACCTCCGTTTGGATATGATAAAATCGTGCACATCCCTAGGCAGGACACCATATAACTGAGGACCAGGGAGCTTTCGTGTCCAACCTGGCCTTCCTGTGGTGGAGGTGGAGGACACAGACGGAGGTCTTCACACCCTGTGTCCAGGTTCTAAACTAGGCAACGTCAGAGCAAGGCAGGACAAGCATCTGAGAGGCACATTTCTGGAAGTCTAGACTCGCTACCCTGTCCCACAGCAGTAGGAGACTGTAACCCTAACCCTCTCCTCCCAGCTTGGAAACGTCACCTAGGTATTACCACCACTACACTGAGTCAATGGTGCGACTGTGAATATGAGCGCATCACTTCATAGTCCTTACCTTTAGCTATAGATGTCTTTAAGCTGTCATCATAAGGCTGGATGATGAAACACTTCTACTCATCCATTAGAAAACTGCTAATCTGCGCAGCGGTCTAAGGCACTGCCTCGCAGTGCTTGAGGCGTCACTACAGACCTGGGTTCGACAACAGGCTGTGTCATAACCGGCCGTGACCGGGAGCCCCATAGGGCGACGCACAACTGGCCCAGCGTCGCCCGGGTTAGGGGAGTGTTTGGTATGGGTTGGCTTAACTTGGCTCATCGCGCTCTAGTGACTCCTTGTGGCGGGCGGGGCGCCTGCAGGCTGACTTTGGTTACCAGTTGAACAGTGTTTCCTCCGGCACATTGGTGCGGCTGGCTTCCGGGTTAAGTGGGAGTGTGTTAAGAAGCGCGGTTAGGCGGCTCATGTTGTTTCGGAGGACACATTTCCTGAGCCCGTTGGGGAGTTACAGCGATGAGACAAGATCGTAATTGGATCGCAATTATATGTCATAAAATGGGGGTAAAATACAATAACAAATAATGTTTTATGAAAAAGTCTAAATCGGGTAATGGATTACATAACACTGCCCTGCCTGGTTTAAAGATGGTGCGCTGGGGGCCTTACCTTGGCACGCTACCCGTCGTCATATCGCCCTGGTCACTAGGTGGCATCTGTGCCTTCTCCGTCTCCTCTATAACGGTGGCCAGACCCGGTTGGTGGTGGTGGTGGTGGTGCTGCTGCTGCTCGTGGTGCTGCTTCTCTCCCTCAGTGCTCTGTCCACTACTCTGGGGACGCTGCCCCTCTGCTTCCTCCTCCATCTCCTCTTCCTCCTCCATCTCCCTTGTCTTCTTCCCCCGGCCATCTCCCTCCTCATCGCTCTCCTCATCTAGCATGTCGTCCACCTGTCAACAGAAAGGTGGTTGGGTGATGCTTGGCTCCCCCAGGGTAGGGTGGTTTATACCCTACAGCAGGCCTCTCAGTGTCTACCAGAGCGCTATATACAGTAGACAACACCTCAACCCTTCACCTAGATCCCATCAGATCATTAGAGTACACAATGAACCCCTTAGTTGAACCATTTACTTTCAGTGCACATCAAATCAAATTTACAGCAGTTAACATGGCCCAACAACAGCATTTAACATGACATGCTACCTCTTCACCTATGTCTTCTTCTGGCCTGCTACCAACTTACTTTCTATTCTCCAGGGAATAATCAGATGCCTCTCTGCCTGCAGGGAACACCAATCCCGTGCTGTTTGGACATGCATTATTTAGAGAGGAAAATGAACCCGTGGAAAGTCTACGGCAAGGGGGTGTCAAAGTCATTCCATGGAGTGTCTGAAGGTTTTTGTTTTTTCCTTTCAATTATGACCTAGACAACCAGCTGAGGGGAGTGCTTTACTAAAAAGTGATCTTAATTAATCAATCAAGTACAAGGATGGAGCGAGAATCCCCAGACACTTGGCCCTCTGTGTAATGAATTTGACACATGGTCTACAGGAATGTAGGCTATCCAAGCTGAGAATACTGAACATTAGTGCAAGGCTTTATATTCCTGAACAAAAATGTCTGAGTAAAAGTTATTTCAGTTTAATTGGATACATTATTATCTAATGAGATAAATGTTATATTAAAATAACAATGTTCACAGAGATTATTATAAAGAATACGTTTAAACCTTAGAGGTACAGAGGAGAACTCCCATAGTGCACTACATCATTTAATTATGCATATTCAATTCTATCAGAAACATTTGCATACGGTATTTGATTTGATTTTTTTTTTTTAAAGGTTAAAAGAGGATATAGCCTACACCTTGGAGATGAACTGTTGCCACGACGATCACCAGAGTTAAATCTCTTGACACAGCACCATATTTATTAGGAGGAATACTATCAATCAGTACTTTACAGTGAAAGGCTTCTGTGGATGTCATGAAGGACTATGCTCCTAACCTGGACGCAGATAGATTAAGGTTAATTACCTGATGGCACCCAATTCCCTATATATTCCCTACTACATTTGACCAGGAAGACATGTGGGATGACTCAGCCTAAGAGAGTACACAACTCAACGAAAAGACAGCATTTAGGCTACAAACTGAAACCCAGGCCTTGGACACAGGATTGACCTACACAAATTAGAAAAGGACAAGCCAACAAGTCATTTCCAGATGATGCCGCGGTTACTTACAAGCCCTTAACCAACAACGTAGTTAAGAAAATACCCCAAAAACAGTGAGAGATAAGAATAGCAAATAATGAAAGAGCAGCAGTAAATAACAACAGCTGGGCTATATACAGGGTGTACCGGTACAGAGTCAATGTGTGGGGGCACAGGTGTTGAGGTAATTATGTACATAATATTAAGATAAAGTGACTACGCATAGATAATAACAGAGAGTAGCAGCAGCTACACATACTGGCCTGCCTGTTTCTGTCTTTGAAGAAGTTTGCTTTTCAGTGGCACTTTACAGAACACCGCACGAGTCTCTTGACGGGCAGTATTTTCTCCCTTTTTTTCCCACATGATCGATAACGGTGTGAATGTAGTGGGGCTGTGGCTGGTCCTGATGCATTTCAAAGAGGCAGGGACCATGTTTCTGTCAGAAATGATGTTCACGTACTGTATATACCACAGAGCGGGACTTTAAAACTAGTGTAGCCGATATATCACAACGCACCAGTAGTCAGATAGGAGCGCTCTGCATCACATAATGGCAGCAGGGTATAGGTGTTTCAGCTGACTTGTTCCAGACAGTTTAATAATCCATCAATACAAGAGAGAGACAGATGTATTTATGTCAAATAAATAGTACGTACCTTATCCATGCACTCTGCCGATAAAATGAATGCTGACAGTGAAATGCAGTTTATTATTACAGATATTCAATATCAAACCAAGCATAAACTACCAGCAAGCACTAGTCCTTCGTTGACTCCCTGAAGCATATTTCAGCGACGAATATTCTTGACAACTTCAAATCAATGTAAGCCGTCACATCACAGAATCATCTCCACACATTCCACTGAGTCAATAAGAACCCTGCAGAACAGTCATCCCCTCTGGCTGTGTTTGGTCCCTCGGAGGCGCGACTACCAATAAGACAAATAAACCCCCAAATCCCCAAGGAGGGTCATGCTGAGATCATCAGGGATTACAGAGACTGATAAAACAAATACAAATGGTCTCTGGATTCTCTTAAAATAGCTCATAAACACAATCACTGTAATCCTTAGACAGTCACAGACAACCAAACATGCTCCCCTTTCATCCACCACCACTTGCTGTTTGCTAAAGCACAGGCCTAACTTGAATACTTTCAGCTGAACCCATCTCTGAACGTGCAGTAAGGCAGTGTGGCCGTGCCCCCGAGGCCTGCCGTGTGATAGGCTCAAATCACTACCCTGCCAGAATGCAGCTCAGAACGTCAGAGTGGTTCATATCTGTCTCCTGCAGAGCGGCAGGCATTTAACAATCCCCAGAACCAGCATGGGATGTGTCCGAAATGGCACCCTATTCCCTACACAGTGCACTACTTTAGACCCGACCATATGGGCCCTGGTCAAAATCAGTGCACTTACAAAAGGAAATAGGGTACGATTTGCAGTGCAGCCATGGTCTTCTCTACAGAGGCATTTCACTTCACGCAATGTAATGTTCCTGTCGGTAATAAGAGCCCAAGCAGAGAGAAACATGCTACAGCAGCAGCACAGCTTCTCAGAACACCACATGGAGGCTGCAGGGAGCCAGAGTGTTCCAGAGGCCTCGCCATTACAAGGAGCACTGACGCCAGAATATAAAAGGAATTCAGACATTTTTATTGCGTGCTAAATGCACCGGCCTCTATACCCCTAACGGAGTGAAGAGGACCCGTGAGGAGAGAAGTGTTAGTGCCTTAAGAAAACACGATGACCAGGGTTTGGACTGTCATTTCCGCTGTAATGTGCCATGCTCATTCATCTCTGCACATCAGTGGCTCAAAACCTTTTGTAAGAAGCTGGAAAAACCAGAGGCTGGTGAGACCAGGCTTAACAGAGCTAGAAAACCTTCTGAAGGTTTACTTCGGTGGATTGGATTGCAGTTTAGATCCACTTGGTGGACTGCATCTCAGACTCTATTCAGTCAGGCTGCCTTTAGTCCCCTGTATAGATATGACCATGAGCCAGGCACGCACACACTTAAAGCTAAAACTGTTCCTCATAAGTTACCTTGGTTACTGGCCACTTCAAAACGGGAACGATTCAGACAGAGACAGTCATGATAATTGACAGCAGGACTTTAGAATTATCGGACACCCACACAGACAAAGAGATGTCACAGTTCTTCCCGTCTGTCATTCTCCCTCCGTCTGCTTGAGTTCTAATGAAAGGACGTGGATGGAAACCAGTGGACGGATGTGTATTGATGAAACACAAGCCGAACAGAACAGTTGGATCTGCCAATGTCCACAAGAAGAAAACTACATCGGCTGAACATGTTCTAGACAACTCTGCATCGCTTTGATTCATCTCTTAGGAGGACACGAGCTGTGTCTGAAATGGCTTTTGACCGGGACCCACCTAGTGAATAGGGTGCTATTTCGCATCCACCCACGGTCTCCTACTGTGTTTTGATTGGGCTTAAAAGATGGCAAAGCTCACAGCCAAACCTGTAATGGGGGAAGACAGTGACACAGCTATTGGTCAGAGGACATGTTCATCAGAGTGATTGACAGACCGGCAGACGAGAGCCATCTTAAGACACACATGGCTGTCAGAAACAAAGACCCCAGAACTGAGAGGAAAAGTAGTTTACTCCTAGACATGAACGCTGTAAATATGCTTGAGAGTCAAACTAGGGGGAAGAAATGGACATTTCCACCCAAGGAAAAATCCTGATATGAAATCCAATGCATGTTAACTCATAGGAAACGCCATGTAGATCTGGAGTTTGTGACCTAAGCTGTCTAAACAGCTACACAACCTTGGGGTTGGAAACAGCATGTCTTTACAAAGAGTTATGAGACCAGTCACCTCTGGTTTGACCTCATTAACCATAATGCAGCATTTTTTATTCATTTCTGGACATCACAAATGAATTGCATTACCAGTACAGTGACTCAGCTTAAGAAGAAGAATGAAGGCTTATAAGGCTGATATGAAAGCTTATAATTGGACGGCTTTATACAATATGCTGCTACAGGCAGAAGTGAATGTGATATGATGGGTCATGATGCTCAACAGGGACACAGGTGGATCCCAGGGAGCTGCAGGGAACTCCCGGTTCAGTGTTATCACTGTGATGAATGCCTTTAGCAGGGGAGGTGTCACCAGTAGTGCCGTAAGAGAACAGAACTGGTGAGGTGTCACCATGAAATGTGTTTGATAATAATATGAGAACAGGAACCTAAAACATTCGTCCTAATTATTCAATGTCTTGAACCAGACAGGACGGAGCAGCTATTGCACTGTACCGCGGGTCTCAGAGTCCCATATGGTCGGTCTCTAAGGAAGAAGCCCTGGCTTAGTTTTTGTCTTGGCAGACTTTTGAAGAAGCATAAGTGAATGAATTACCATTATATTTAAGATATAAATATGGATAACTGTTGAGATAAACTTCAGGATGGAAGAGTGTGACGACTTAAAGCTGGAAGTCTAACTTCGACTCCTGAAGGGGTGAGTGAGCAGCACAGTGTGTTGAAGGGGAAAAAAACACAGTTCTACAGAACCACAGACAGGAAACGACACATTGTTAACGCAAGTCAAATCATTATCCATTCACCAGCTCAGTGGTGGTGAGATTCCTTCACAATGGGGCTCAAATCAATAGCAAAACTAGCTTTAAAAACTCTGTCCTTGGAGTTGAAAAGAAACCGTTTCAGGTGGAGGGAAACTTCTTCAATGTCTTCAGGACGTCATCTGAAGTACTGTGGAGTCTGGCTGTGAAAGAAAAATAAACATTTATATTTGTTAAGAGACTGGACTGGCTAAGCCATGTACACACAGACTGGATAATACTGCTGCTAGAGGCAGAGGTGAACCTGAGGCGAGCGGACAGAGACAGGTAGAGACTTAGAGGTAGATTGACTCACACTGCCCAGGTTCAGGAGTTCAGATAATCAATCAGCGCTCATCTTTCTGAACCACTGCTGTTAGCTCTAGGTTATTGGAGAGTAATTCAGCTCTGAGCAGACATACTTCATTGAAGGGATTATACAACTTTTACTGGCCGTCCAGACGATTGGCTGCTTGGCTTGAGCAGGGGAAGGGCCCAAATGTAGTGATTGAGAAGATTATTGACCGAAACTAAACACTGGGAGTAAATAAGAAAAGTTCAGTATCTTTTTTTCAGGTCCATGAATAAAAAACATTAAAAGAAAAACAACATTTGGCAAGTCGCCAGCTTAGACGATTATTGTAGACAATCAAACTCTTTCATGCTACGTAACCTCATTAAAACAACCTCCCACAGTCTCTCTGTTTAGCTCCTATAGTTCACTCCCCAAATGACACACAGAGAAGTGCTTCTCCTAGCAGGGGTATCACACTTGACACTACCAGGTCAATTATTGGATTTCACTGCAAGTCCACTTCCCCAGACTCAGGAAAGTGTTTTATCAATACCCATGTGTCAGTCACACAAACACAAATACAAGAATGACAAGTACATACCGGGGAAAGTAGGAGAAGAAGAAAATGTTCCTGAGGTATGAGTGAGACTAGTAAAGTGACAGACACCCACGCTACAACTGAGCCTGTGAGAGACCTCCACTGCCACTTCTCTCTCCATCAATTATCTCACTGTGCTCCTCGGGGGCCAGGGCCAGATCAAAGGCCATATGCTTCCTCTGTAACACAGCCTAGAGCAGCCAGGAGCCAGTCCCATTCTGATAGGCGCAATTATCCAAGAAGGAAGTTAAATCTTCAAAGCAGCCCTGTCTCGTCTTGTCCATCTGCTCTTAGCTACCAGTCCCAACCCCGGGCTGGGCGATATGGCTCAAAATATTATATCACAGTACTTAAATGGTTTTGATAGTATGTTTTTTTTTATATATAATAAACATTTTAAAATCGCTTTGAGTATTGTGTAACCCTTGGGTGGCAACACATACATTCCAAGTGATTTCAATGGGTCTTTCTCCATTCTGATTGTTTTATACTGTTCAATTCAACCCCACCAAAAAATTCAGCATTTTCATACATTTCCTGCACTAATTTGAGATCCTTTCCCCCCTGCCACGTAGGGCTGCACGATATGGGCAAACAATCTTGACTTGCGATTTAGAGCAAAACACCTGGGTGTTGGAATCATGGAAATAGAATAATTATCATAATTCTACAGTTAGGGTATAATAGTTACAACTTTTAATACAGTGTTGTGTGACGTGACATCAAATGAAAATGCCAGGGAGGAGTTATTGTGACAAGGGTAGGAACCAAAGTGTTTATAAGTGTTTTCTAGGGGACCCTATAATCTTACTTTATGTAGCTAACATATTCATGCTTCGCATATTCCTCTTTGATTTAGAAGACACTGTTGCACAAACAACAAGCTGATTTAGGTCTACACCATCACCTGGTATTATTAGGCTGTATAGTTAATTTGTTCTGACAGTACATTTATTAGCTAGCCAGTGATTAGCGGCTTACACGATTTAGGCCCAACTGGCTAAGAAAAGACAAACGAGCCATTTGCAGACGTAAGAAACACAAACTAATAGTGTAATTATAGAAAACAGCATCGTTGTCGTCAACATTGCTGCATGTGCTTCACTGACCATGCAGACTGAACGTAAGTGTCTCGTGGTCGAGGAACAACAAACCAAACACTCCAATACCGTTACAGAAGGTAAAGTAAAAACCCAAACCGGTCCGTACATCAATACCAGTATATTGTAAAATACGGTATACCGCCCAGCCCTAGTCCAACCCTCATGAAACACTCTGCTCTCAGCTACAGAGAAAAAAACATATCTAAAATCATAGGGCATGTAACTCTGTCTCACTGTCTGATGGGACTTTGTTAAGAGGTGTATATGAACAGCAAAGGACAGGACCACCTTTTTTTTCTCCAGCTTTCCCAGAGAAATAGGAATGCACCTGCAGGTTAACCAAAAAATACTGTGCTTAGGCGTAAGTGAAAAGTTGTAGGAAATAAAGTAAAAATAAGTAACCGACAAGGATTAACTCACTTGACATCTAACACCTACTAAAAACAGACACAAATATGCACATTGAAGTATAAAAAGGGGACGTCTTTCCATAGCCGCCACCTCTCCCTCCTAACAAGAAAAGAGAACAGAGAGGTTCAGCTCCAAACAGTCCCCCCCTTCTGATAGTGATGCTGTCAGGTTGCCAAGGACTGTGAAAATGAGGGAACTGATCAGAGGGAATATTCAGGGATACAGGTTTTGGGAGAGATGATGGCGTTGCACACCTGGTGATGGAGTGGTCTGGCATGGGCCAGGGACAGTTGTAATTTACTGATCACTGACAGCAACTGACCCTACAGTACAGACCTCACACAACTCAGACTGCTGTGGGGAAAGTAGTCTGAGAGGACAGCTAAGGCCTGTTTCAGAACCTTGGATCAGTGACATCAAGCAGTCAGAGAGAAATATTTATACTCTCTGTAGCAGAAATAATAATAGTGGAGAAGAAAGGAATGAAGAACTTGTAGAGGTTTCACTTCCAGTCACTTTAACAAGTCTACCCCTGAACACACGTCAGTCAGCCAGTCCTTAAAAAGGACATCTGACTTGTGACCTGGACCAAGGAGAAAAAGGTCAACAGACTGAGCTAGGGATGAAGCAAGCAATGAAGTCAGCGGGGAAGCAATGTCCATCACCTGAATCTGATCAGACAAGGGATTATGGGGTGAGATGCAGAACGGTGTCTGTAGGCGGTCTGTGTCCGTTGCCCCAGGTGTACCCTGAGAGAGGAAAGGGCGACGTCCTGCAGCGGTGTGGCATTTTAGCACCGGCTCTGCTCTAATCCAGTGTGATGTCTGTCCGCTTGATGTTAAGGGTCAACATGAGACTCTCACGGCTGCGTTATTCCTTTTAGAGATTGGAAACTGATTGGAAAAGATTGATGACGGGATGTAATAAGACTGTGGTTGGTGTTTTATAAAATCAGTCCACTTTATCCATAGACTATTTCTTTGCTAGTTATAAACCCAACAGTGAGGACGAAGCTCTCGAAATGGAGAAAAACTGTCACCCACTGCTTGCTCTTAAGCTGCATGGCAATCCACTCCACATCACTGCATTGCCAACCACAGGACTGTTCACGCTACCAATAGCCACAACTCCATATTAAAAGACACCCATTGATTATAGAGCTTTTGGAATCACGCATCAAATAGCAGCCTCTCTTATCTGGCCCCGGCACCTTGGTCAGCCCCAAGGGAGTCTTTGGACCAGCAGCTAATAAATATAATAGCCTGTTTACATGCAGGCAAATAAACCAAATCAATAACATCATTATCACAGGCAGGTGACTGGTCTCTGGACCATCTGCCATTTTGGTGAATGTGGGGGAGACGGAAAACTCTTCTGCTTTGCTGTGATTCCCCACCCACAACTTGGGACCTGTTTCAGTCAGACGCCGCAGGCAGTGGCACCACCCAGAGTGATCAAGGTTCTCCCACTCCCTGTCTGGCAGGTTGGCTGGCATGGGCTGGTCTGGTCACCTGTGGCTGGCTGATTGGTATATCCTGGCCTGTTCCCCAGGCCAGACCTCAGAACACAGCCCAATCCTGGAACAATCAAAGAACAAAAAAAAATAAAAAACTTTGTCCGGCTGGGACAAAGCCAACCAGGCAGGGGAAGGAGAGCCACTCACAGGCATTCATAATGTCTGATCACAGAGGACTCAGAAAGCTAGAAACAACACATTTTCACAGAGACAAAAAGCTTGCCAGACACTTTTTCTTCCTATTGTAGAAACATGTAAATCTTGGATGATCCATTCTGTTGCTGAATAATTTTTAATCACCCCACTGGCTCGTTATAAATTATACAGTGATGTCTTCTTCAGGCAGCCTCCTTTCCGTTCAGTTGGTAGCGTGGAGAGGAGGGGGGAGGTGAGAAGAGAGGAAGCAGGGGGCTCAGTTCTTGTAATCTGCAGAAGACACAGCAGCCCAATCCCCAAAAAGTATCTGTCTCCATCCACTATCTGTGAAGGCAGAGAGACACAATGGCCATCTCATTACAACCCACTCCGGGGGAGAGATACCTTGACTGCCTCGGTTCCCTTCTGTTCCATACTGAGAGGAGATACAATATCAAAGATAAAGGCTTCTCATTCGCTTGGAGCCAGATGATGCGTCTCAATGTTTTTCAGGGACACAGCATTCTGAGCGCTGGTCATGTTTTTCATTTGTTTTTCCAGAATGCTCTTCTCTTAGTCATGCTGGGCTTTTGTGCTGGTTTGAAGAGGCGAAAGCTGAAAAGAGGAGATGGCCGTCCATTGAAACAAGGACAAACTAAAGAATTATTATCACTTCTGGTTGTGTAATCACCCCAGACATCCGACAGATTCACACTGACAAAATGAGTTCTCTGAAAAACGTACACACACTCTCAGTGTGTGGGTAGGGCATTAGTTTCTCTGAAAGCTGTCACAGAGAGCAGAGAGCATGGATTAGCTGGCATTTCTACTGCAAAAGACGTTAGAAGAGGATAGCATACAAAAAACAAATAAAAGGGAGAAAGGACTTAATTAGAAAGTCTGATTTTCTAGGAGACTTCTAAAACACATGGAGGAATAGAGACTGCAGCAGTTCTCTGTCCAATTTAAATCGTAATGTGATTCTACCAATGAAGGTAAATTCTACCAATGAAGGCTGTGTCCTGTCCATTCCCAGCAATGCAGCTATGTAAAAACATCTCAATTTAAACCTATTTTTGTTCATACTAGCACTCGACAGGTTATTTCTGGTTGCGAGGCAGCGACAGTATTCTCTCTCTTCCAGGTCAGACAACTGTCCACTAGGGTCGGACCCCACTGATAGATATGATACGTGTGATCAATAGCCTGGAGCATTGAGAGAACATTGGGTGAGCATGGATCCCCATGGTGACTGATGAGTTCTACTAGATGTTGATCTGCTACTAGGTCTCACAGGAGTCCCTTTGCATCATCACTGGCCTTATACTACGCCTCTGGATTTTTCCTCAGAGACCGGTGAACTCGTGGACACCATTTTATGCCTTGTCGTGCTGTTTGGAGGAAGTTGCTAACTAGCGTTAGCGCAATGACTGGAAGTCTATGGTAACAACTAGTATGCTAGCTGTTACCATAGATTCATTACGCCAACGCTAGTTAGTATTGGCTCGCGAAACTATCCCTAACGTCCTTCATAGTAGACGCAGTGTGAATTCCAAACTATCTATAATGGTCACCACGTCATTATGTTTTTCAATTACTGTAATGGTAGTGAAAATAATTTACATAGTGTATTTGGAAAATAGTCAGACCCCTTTTTCCACATCTCGTTACATTACAGCCTTATTCTACAATGGATTACATCATTTTCCCCCCTCAACAATCTACACACAATACTCCATAATGACAAAGCAAAAACAGGTATATACTGTGCCAGTCAAGTTTGGACACCTACTCATTCAAAAGGTTTTAATTTAGTTGTACTATTTTCTACATTGTAGAATAATAGTGAAGACAAAAACTATGAAATAACACATGGAGTCATGTGGTAACCAAAAAAAGTTTAATAAATCAAATTTTATATTTGAGATTCTTCAAAGTAGCCACCCTATGCTTTGCACACTCTTGGAATTCACTCAACCAGCATCATGAGGAAGTCCCATGGAATGCATTTCAATTAACAGGTGGGCCTTGTTAAAAGTTACATTTGTAACCACCACATGAGGACCACCACAGGAAAGGAAGAGTTACCTCTGCTGCAGAGGATAAGTTCAAATAGAGTTACCAGCCTCAGCAATTGCAGCCCAAATAAATGCTTCAGAGTTCAAGTAGCAGACATCACAACATCAACTGTTTAGAGGAGACTGTGTGACTCAGGCCTTTATGGTCGAATTGCTGCAAATAAACCACTACTAAAGGACACCAATAATAAGAAGAGACTTGCTTGGGCCAAGAAACAAGAGCAATGGACATTAGACTGGTGGAAATCTGTCCTTTGGTCTGATGAGTTCAAATTTGAGATTTTTGGTTCCAACCGCTGTGTCTTTGTGAGACGCAGAGTAGGTGAACGGACAATCTCCACATGTGTAGTTCCCACCGTGAAGCAACCCAATTGAGATGGTTTGGGATGAGTTGGGACCGCAGAGTGAAGGAAAAGCAGCCAACAAGTGCAAAGCATATGTGGGAACTCCTTTAAGACTGTTGGAAAAGCATTCCAGGTGAAGCTGGATGAGAGAATGCAAAGAGTGTGCAAAGCTGTCATGAAGGCAAAGGGTGGCTACTTTGAAGAATCTCAAATATATTGATTTGTTTAACACTTTTTGGTTACTACATAATTCCATGTGTTATTTCATATTTTTGATGTCTTCACTATTATTCTACAATGTAGAAAATAGTCAAAATAAAGAAAAACTCTTGAGTAGGTGTGTCCAAACTTGTGCATGTATAAATAATTGCACTTTTTATTTTATTTAATTTACTTTAACCCCTTATTCTCCCCAATTTCATGATATCCAAATTGGTAGTTACTGTCTTGTCCCGTCGCTGCAACTCCCCTATGGACTTGGGAGAGGCTGAAGAGCCATGCGTCCTTCAAAACACGATCCTGCCAAGCCACACTGCTTCTTGACACTGCTCGCTTAACCCGGAAGCCAGCCGCACCAATGTTTGGTAGGAAATACCCTCCAGCTGAAGACCGAAGTCAGTTTGTATGCGCCCGGCATGCCACAAGGAGTTGCTAGAGTATGATGTGACAAGGAAATCCCGGCCGGCCAAACCCTCCCCTAACCCGGAAAACGCTGGTCCAATTGCGCGCCACGTCATGAGTCTCCCGGTCACGACCGGCTGTGACACAGCCTGGAATCGAACCCGGGTATGTAGTGACGGCTTAGACCGCTGCGCCACTCGAGAGGGCAGCAAAAACTGTATAGAAATTTTAGCAAATGTATTAAAAATAAAAAAAACAAATACCGTATTTACACGTATTCGAGTGCTATAAGACTCGAAATTGTGCTCAGGAGCATCTGGTTTCCATTGATCATCCTTGAGATGTTTCTTCAACTTGATTGGAGTCCACCTGCGGTAAATTAAGTTGATTATACAGGATTTGGAAAGGCACACACCTGTCTAAATAAAAAGGTCCCACAGTTGACAGTGCACGTCAGAGCAAAAAAAACAAGCCATGAGGTCAAAGGAATTGTCCATAGAGCTCCGAGACAGCATTGTGTCGAGACAGCATTGTGTCAAGACACAAAAAAATTCTGCAGCATTGAATGTCCCCAAGAACACAGTGGCCTCCATCATTCTTATATGGAAGAAGTTTGGAACCACCAAGACTCTTCCTAGCGCTGGCCGCCCAGCCAAACTGAGCAAATGGGGGAGAAGGGCCCTGGTCAGGGAGGTGACCAAGAACCCGATGGTCACTCTGACAGAGCTCTAGAGTTCCTCTTTATTGATGGGAGATCCTTCTAAAAATAAATAATCTCTGCAGCACTCCACCAATCAGGCCTACTCTTATGTCTGTAAGGTAGCTAATAGCTACTGCACATCCACAACATTAGTGGGTATCCAGCTGTCATGATACTGCGCATCTAAGCATTGTAAGTTCAAGATTTTAATATATATATATATATATATATAGCCCTCCCTATGCTAAGAACACCTTCAGAAACTGACCTTAAACACCTTAAAGGAGTAGGTCACTACTTTACAACTTGATGTTAGGTTCTTCATCCTGAAAGTAGGCTATGTGCCATGATAAATTGTAATCCATAGTTCAGTTCTTTGAAAAGACACTACAATCTTCAGCTAACTTTAGCCACCGCTATCTAAAAATCATTGGAAGTGATAGGGGGCATGTCATTACTTGACGAAAATCACCTGAAATCAACTCAAACTCCATTTGGTTCAATGTTAAAGGTTATTTGGCCATAAAAAAAATAAACATGTTCACATGCCTCTGTCATTACCATAGATTTTTAGCTAGCAGTGGCTATAGTTAGCAATGGCTGTTTAATGAAAACCGAACCACAGATTACAATTTCTCCTGACCTATAGACAACTTTCAGAGTGAGGAACCATCTAACATCATGTTGTAAAATAGTGAAATACTCCTTTAATAGGTTTTAGCCTCGTGTCCACATGGCTAGATGTGGGGGGTTGAATAACCTCAACATTCTGATCGTTGGGAGTGGAGCAGATTTTACACCCTTCGGCTCTCTGGCGCTCCCTTTCGTGATTTATTCAAGACTGTCGAAAATACTTTTGTTGTGTGAGGAAGATGGAAGGGGAGGGGTACAAAATGCATAAATGAGGGGGAAAGTGGCTTGTGGCTTCAATTTTCCCTGCCCACCAGTTCAGAGGTAGTGTGCTATACAGTGGTGGTCCTTACCAGGAGGGTGGTCTGTGTTTTTACTGTGAGGGCGAGGCTGTGTGTCTGATGTTTATCATGGGAAGGCGGGTCGTGTCCGTCTAATTCGTGCTGAGGTGTGAAAGGCGAAAGACAGACGGGGACCTGGAACACAGCTGATAAGAGAGGAGACACTCAAACCAAACACTCATCTCCACACAGCCGTACAAGAGTGCTTTTTACCATCCATTTACACAGGAATCAGACTAATGAGCAGCTTGACTATGTTTGTCTCACCGTTGGGTAACTGATGTGATTCCGGTGCAACCTTATGGGAACACCAGTAACCAACCGTAAACTCTTCTGAGGGAGTCAACACCAAGTCAAAGAAAACCCTGGCCTTGAAGGACATAAACGACATAGCGTAGTTCGTCAGCATTCATTAGTTCAGGATGTTCCAGGAGAAGGTGCTGACTGGATGAGAACATAGGATACACTGCAACTCATTCCAGAACCGTTCTCATTCGCCAGAAGAAGACATGGGTTCAAATAGTATTTGAAATCTTGCTGATGTGGACAGTAAAATCGGATTAGAACTCAGCCCAGGAGTTCTAATCTGATCTGCCCTGGTGAGATGTTTACAGTTCAGAACAATACTTCCTGATCCAATAACAGAGAGTACTGGGATTCACCCCCCATCTGTTCTCTGCTTTTAATGACACATAAAACAATGCCTGCTCAGTCACGACTACATGCCAGATTACACCCTATCAGATCGAACAGATAGCACAGGGGTTAGGATGACCGCAGTCACTGTAGGATTGAACAGGGGCACAATGCCAACCGGGTTATAATACTATAATAAAAAATAAAGGGAACACTAAAATAACACATCCTAGATCTGAATGAATGAAATATTCTTATTAAATACTTTTTTCTTTACATAGTTGAATGTGCTGACAACAAAATCACACAAAAATTATCAATGGAAATCAAATTTATCAACCCATGGAGGTCTGGATTTGGAGTCACACTCAAAATTAAAGTGGAAAACCACACTACAGGCTGATCCAACTTTGATGTAATGTCCTTAAAACAAGTCAAAATTAGGCTCAGTAGTGTGTGTGGCCTCCACGTGCCTGTATGACCTCCCTACAACACCTGGGCATGCTCCTGATGAGGTGGCGGATGGTCTCCTGAGGGATCTCCTCCCAGACCTGGACTAAAGCATCCGCCAACTCCTGGACAGTCTGTGGTGCACCGTGGTGTTGGTGGGTGGAGCGAGACATGATGTCCCAGATGTGCTCAATGCTAAAGGCTCGGTAATAACAGCACTAACAAGACTGAATGGGTTATAAAGTAAAGGTCACCCAGTTGGCATACACCGCTACGACACGTCACCAGGCAACCGTACACATTTAGCTACTCTTCGTAGAATGACACATCCAGGGATGGAACCAGCCCTGACATTTAAATGTGAGCCTGCATCAAGCCTACCTGACTGAGATAGGACTCCGGGTTCGTCCCAAATGGCACGCTATTCCCTGTAAATAGTGGACTACTTTTGACCAGAACCCTTTGGGCCAAGGTCAAAAGAAGTGCACTATATAGGGAAGAGGGTGCCATTTGTGACGCAAAGCCAGCACCACCAAATGTTTTTCTTCCTCCAAAGTTTTCATACGTTTAAAAATGTCATGAGCAGGCCTTTCTGAAAAGGCAGGGAAAGGAAAATGAGGAGAGAGAGAAGTGGGAAGAGTGAAGAGGATGACATTTAAAACAGTATTACAGGGGACCCCAGTGGTTGGTATTTTCACTCAACCGGCTTTGCTATTGCTCTTTTGGAAGCACGCATTAAAAGGGTACAGTCTAGTTTCACGTCGTGGCAGTTGCAATGTAGGCACACTTTTAAACCCCTGTTGGGTTACAACTTGTACATAAAGCACCAATTAAAAGTGGACAGATGAATTGATATGCAGTATGTTCTAGATGCTCCTGTCCTGCATAACAGAGAACTAATCCACTCAACTAAACCATCATCACATCTTCATAAAGACCACGGAACAATAATACAGCTGAAATCGAGTTTTAAAAAAAATATTGCTTAAAAAAATACCACTGAACCATGAAAGATATTATACACAGAGTTCCTCTTAAGGGACTCCAATACAGAGCAGAATAAATACATAGTTAAAACACCGGGGACAGAATAAGCATCGGACTGAGAGGCGAGGGGACTCTGAAGAGATTATTAGTTAGACTAACTGCTCAGTCTATATGCTATTTATGAAGCACGTGCACATGTGCACAGACAGACACACACAATTAATCAGTCTCTCTGGGATTTTTGCCATATTTCCTCTGTGATATCTGCAGCTAAGAAAACTTGATTTTGTGGCGGCTTTACATAAACTCAGCAAAAAAAGAAACGTCCCCTTTTCAGGACCCTGTCTTTCAAAGATCATTTTAAAAAATCAAAATAACTCCACAGATCTTCATTGTAAAGGGTTTAAACACGGTTTCCCATGCGTGTTCAATGAACCATAAACAATGAACATGCAACCGCGGAATGGTCGTTAAGACAATAACAATTTACAGAAGGTAGGCAATTAAGGTCACAGTTATGAAAACTTAGGACACTATATCGGCCTTTCTACTGACTGAAAAAAACCACAAGAAAGATGCCCAGGGTCCCTGCTCATCTGCGTGAACGTGCCTTAGGCATGCTGCAAGGAGGCATGAGGACTGCAGATGTGGCCAGGGCAATAAATTGCAATGTCTGTACTGTAAGACGCCTAAGATAGCGCTACAGGGAGACAGGATGGATAGTTGATCGTCCTCGCAGTGGCAGACCACGTGTAACAAGACCTGCACAGGATCGGTACATCCGAACATCACACCTGCGGGACAGGTACAAGATGGCAACAACAACCGCCCAACTACCAGGAACGCACAATCCCTCCATCAGTGCTCAGACTGTCCACAATAGGCTGAGAGAGGCTAGACTGAGGGCTTGTAGGCCTGTTGTAAGGCAGGTCCTCACCAGACATCACCGGTAACAACGTCGCCTATGGGCACAAACCCACCGCCGCTGGACCAGACAGGACTGGCAAAAAGAGCTCTTCTCTGACGAGTCGCGGTTTTGTCTCACCAGGGGTGATGGTCGGAATCGCGTTTATCGTCAAAGGAATGAGCGTTACACCGAGGCCTGTATACTGGAGCGGGATCGATTTGGAGGTGGAGGGTCCGTCATGGTCTGGGGCGGTGTGTCGCAGCATCATCGGACTGAGCTTGTCATCATTGCAGGCAATCTCAACGCTGTGCGTTACAGGGACGACATCCTCCTCTCTCATGTGGTACTCTTTCTGCAGGCTCATCCCGACAAGCATGACAATGCCACCATCCATACTGCTTGTTCCTTGCGTGATTTCCTGCAAGACAGGAATGTCAGTGTTCTGCCGTCTGGGACCTGTTGGATCAGAGGGTGAGGGCTAGGGCCATTCCGCCCAGAAATGTCCACGAACTTGCAGGTGCCTTGGTGGAAGAGTGGGATAACATCTCACAGCAAGAACTGGCTAATCTGGTGCAGTCCATGAGGATGAGATGCACTGAAGTACTTTGTCAGTATCTGGTGTGGCCACCAGCTGCATTGTTACTTTTGATTTTGACCCCCCTTTTGTTCAGGGACACATTATTCTATTTGTGTTAGTCACATGTCTGTGGAACTTGTTCAGTTTATGTATCAGTTGTTGAATCTTATATTCATACAAAATATTTACACATGTTAAGTTTGCTGAAAATAAACGCAGTTGACAGTGAGAGGACATTTCTTTTTTTGCCGAGTTTATATTTTTCTCTATCCTGTTAATTTAAAAATCAACCAATACAATGTACGCACTCAATTATAGTACGACTTTAAGCAGAATATGTCTCTATGCAGCCTCCAGCATGATCTATTTTCTAGCACACACATATGACAGAGTTGTTGGTTTGAGCACGTCTCTGGAAGTGCTGTGTTGAGCCGGGGGAGTGTGTATCAAGCCTTCACTGCGATTCATTGCGGCCAGCCGTTCAAAAAAAAAAAGAATAACGATTCTTCTCGAGTCAGTTAAGGTCAGTTCAAAAAGAACACCACAGATTCCCCTGCTATCGCTTCGGTCACAGTGATCTGCTGGCTGCCGCTGCTGTGGCTGGTCAGACATTCTTTACACATGCCATGCTGATTCTTGCACAGACTTTAGCTGTGATTTTTGTTGTTTGATTGGGCTGTTTTCCACAGTAACAGTGGTCGAAATTGCGAACCCTTTGATAGGACCTTTTTCTGCAGTAAAATTGTGGTGATTTGTCAAAATTGCAAGCTCTTGTATAATATGTGTGGCGTGGTTGATTTTGCATAGAATGATGCAATCGCAGAATCCTGGAGGGACTGATGAATGTATAACTTTAAAGCATCTACACTTTGGGAGAATGTGTCTGCTAGAATTCTGGCTTCTGGCTCCTGAAGTCCTCAGAGATTTAAGTCCTACATTCCAAAATGTCACATTTACACAACACTGCTGGTCTCTAGGGAACAACACCCAGCATCCGCATTCCTTCCTGTTCATGGCCCATCACACAACCAATCACAGCACTCCATCTACAGTGAGAACTGAGGTCTTTGAGCATAGAAGACTGGCTTTGGGTCACAATAGAAATTCAATGGCAGGTCTAAACATCTTGAGCAACCATTTAATGGTTTTAATATGGCCATTGAATCAATCACCATGAAACAACCTTTAGATGACCGCCAAGGCGACAAAAAGCCCCAGAATGCTTGATATAGGGGGTAAGTCACACCCAAGGCACATATGACGGCGTTAGCCTCCATTTCATGACTCAGACAGAATTAAATGAACTGCAAATTAACCTCAACCTTACGTCCTTAGCTCATGCCCTTGTTTCGTCTGTTACATGAAATCCAGCCCCTGCTTCCCGATCTTCTCCCATTTTAAGCTACGATAGAAGTTATTAGATGGATATATCTGTTCCTTCCTCTGTCTCTTTCCATCTCTATAAGAGCTCAGTACCTGTCTCTCTGTAGGAGCGTACTATAGATCAGTGACCACCACATTAGTCGGCCCATTCCTCAGCCTGTCTGACAGACCTGATGCCATACGCTGCTGAGAAAAGACTTAACAACACTCATCTCGGTTCGGCTGTAGTAATCCAAACATACTTCCCTGTCAACATCAAGTCTAATCAAATCAGGTAAGATTTGACTTAATTATTGATTTGACTTTCCTAATATTTAAACACATTAATGCAAGCAGATTATTGACAGTGCTGAAATGGCTAGTAGCTCAGTGACAGGGCAGCCAGACCCAGTGATATATTGATGTTGACATGACCACTCATTTACCTGCTATAAAAACACTAACCGTCTGCCACATACTGGAGAGAGATAATTAAATTGGGATTCCATCAGGACCAACAGATTATTAGTGGCAAAAACATGAATAAAGCTATGCAGGCCTACAGTTGCGGTCAAATACATTGGCAACCTTCCGCTCTAAAAAAAAAAAAAAAAAAAAAAAAAAAAAAAAAAAATAAAATTGTTATTTTTTAAAAATCTTCTCAAATAAGATGAAATTGAAAAAAACTTTTCGGTCACTATACCTTGTTATTGGATTTTCAACATTGGGGAAAAAAAAATATTTGTAAACTTAAGTGCACCACATTAAATTTATAAAAGAAAAATGGCATGGACGAAATGATTGGCACCCCGGAGTTAGTACTTGGTTGGCCTTCAGCCAAGATAACCGCAGACAAAGGCTTTTTGTAGCCATCAATGAGCTTGCTGCACCTTTCTACTGACAAGTTGACCCACTTAGCAGAAAACTGCTTGAATTCCCTCCACCAACTAAAATTATCAGCTGAAATTCCAACCACTATTACTAGCCTATTAAACCTCTTTCGTATCGTCTGAGATCCCTAAAGATTGGAAAGCTGCGGTGGTCATCCCACTCTTCAAAGGGGGAGACACTAGATCCAACATGTTATAGACCTATATCCATCATGCCCTGCCCTTCTAAAATCTTCGAAAGCCAAGTTAATAAACAGATCAGCAACCATTTTGAATCCCACCGTACCTTCTCCACTATGCAATCTGGTTTCCGAGCTGGTCATGGGTGCACCTCAGCCACGATCAAGGTCCAAAACAATATCATAACCGCCATCGATAAAACTGTGCAGCCGTCTTCATCGACCTGGCCAAGGCTTTCGACTCTGTCAATTACCACATTCTTATCGGCAGACTCAACAGCCTTGGTTTCTCAAATGACTGCCTCGCCTGGTTCACCAACTACTTCTCAGATCGATTTGACACACTGAACTCTGAGGGCCTGTTGTCCGGACCTCCGGCAGTCTCTATGGGGGTGCCACAGGGTTCAATTCTCGGGACGGCTCTTTTCTCTGTATATATCAATGATGTCGCTCCTGCTGCTTGTGATTCTCTGACCCACCTCTACGCAGACAACAACATTCTGTATACATCTGGCCTTCATGGACACTGTGCTAACAAACCTCCAAACGAGCTTCAACGCCATACAACACTTTCATGGCCTCCAACTGCTTTTAAATGCTAGTAAAACTAAGTGCATGCTCTTCAACCGATTGCTGCCCGCACCCTCCCGCCTGACTAGCATCACTACTCTGGACAGTTCTGACCTAGAATATGTGGACAACTACAAATACCTAGGTACCTGGTTAGACTGTAAACTCTCCTTCCAGACTCACATTAAGCATCTCCAATCCAAAATTAAATCTAGTATCGGCTTCATATTCCGCAACAAAGCCTCCTCCACTCATGCCGCCAAACATACCCTCGTAAAACTGACTATCCTACCGATCTTTAACTTCGGCGATGTAATTTACAAAATAGCCCACAACACTCCACTCAGAAAACTGGATGTAGTCTATCACAGTGCCATCTGTTTCATCACCAAAGCCCCACTGCGACCTGAATGCTCCCATTGGCTGGCAATCACTACATATCCAATCGCCAAACCTACTGGCTCCAGGTCATCTATAAAAGTCTTTGCTAGGTAAAGCCCTGCCTTATCTCAGCTCACTGGTCACCATAGTGACACCCACCAATAGCACACGCTCCAGCAGGTATATTGCACTGGTCATCCCCAAAGCCAACACTTCCTTTGGCCACCTTTCCTTCCAGTTCTCTGCTGCCAATGACTGGAACAAATTGCAAAAATTTCTGAAGCTGGAGTCTTATATCGCCCTCTCTAACTTTAAGCATCAGCTGTCTGAGCAGCTTACCCATCACTGTACCTGTACACAGGCCATCTGTAAATAGCACACCCGACTACCTCATCCCCATATTATTACTTACCCTCTTGCACCCCAGTATCTCTACTTGCACATCATCTGCACATCTATCACTCCAGTATTAATGCTAAATTGCAATTATTTTCACCTCTAGTGCTAAATGTATTGCCTACCTCCCTACTCTTCTACATTTGCACACACTGTACATAGATTTTTCTATTTTTCTTTTATTTTGTGTTATTGACTGTATGTGTGTTTATGTGCAACTCTGTTTTGTTGTTTTTGTTACACCGCTTTGCTTTATCTTGGCCAGGTTGCCGTTGTAAATGAGAAATTGTTCTCAACTGGCCTACCTGGTCAAAAAAATAGTTTTCAGATTTCGCCATAGATTTTGGATGTGATTCAGATTCGCTGGCCACTCCAGAACAATCCAACGTCTCTTCTTAACCACTCCTGGGTGCTTTTCGATGTGTGTTTGGGGTCCTTGTCGTGCTGGAAGACCCACAACCTTCAATTGAGACGTTTTTACACACCGGGTTGAACATTGTACTACAAAACACCTGATAATGTGTTGATTTCATGATGCCTTGCACACCTTCAAGGCCCCCCAGCACCAGAGGCAGCGCCACGGCATTATCAAACTAGGTGTGATTGTAGGCAGCCTGTTCTTTCCTTTGAATGAGAAAGTAGCTACGTTAAAGAAAACAGCCATTTTAAAAGAAGGATGGGAGAGGCTTAATGACCATTCTAACACAGGCTCGGTGAAGCGTGATAAAAAAAAACTAAACCAATTGGTTCAGACACCCAGGGGAGCAGAGAACACTGAAAACAGACTGGGTGATGTTAGATAACAGACCTACAACAACAGTTAAAGGACATAATGGGAAAATTGGAGAATGGGACAACCAATATGGTTTACAACAAGAGAGAGATCGGTTATAACAAGGGGTTAATAACGCCATACTGAAATGACTTCAGAGACATGGAGATGAATGAACATGGGATGTGTAATATACCATTACAATGACTAGTTATGTTATTGACCCCTGTACGTGTGGTCAATGATAAAAAGCAGGTGGCAAAAGTAGCAAATTGTAAATTCGATGGGAAGGCATCTCATGGTTCATGGACGTAATGTAATCACAATACAAAAAAAAAAAAGTTATCCTCATCCACACACAGCCATTCGGAACACCTACTCAGAACAGAGATATTCTGTAGACAGAGAGGTAACGTTACCCATCAAAAAGAGAGAAGTAACAAGATCTTTAGGCTAAGACATTTTATTTCTAGGTCCGTGATTTTAAAAAGGACACATGGTGCAGCATGAGCATTCTCCCATCAACACTGAAAACTAAAAAGGACCAAAGACTAGAAATAAAATGTACTTTCTCATGGAAGACCCTGACACAGCAGCGGCGACCAGGGTTACAGAACTGTATCTTTCAGTTGAACTCATAAACAGACCGAGAGAGACTGAAGACGTTCACTTTATGTGTGTCTGAAATGGCACCCTCTTCCCTATGTAGTGTACTACTTTCTTTTTTTTTTTTACCAGAGCTCAGTCAATCCCTCTAAAGAGGATAGGTACATTATTGAGAACACAAAGGCAAATTCAATAAAGGGAATGGGGTGAAACAGACATATTCCATTTCTGCAGTCTCCTGGTTCACAACAAGCCCTTCGTCAAGCAGTGTCCCCAGTCACAGTGATATCTAAACCATTGGATTAAAACTCACAACTGGAACCCATTTGCCATGACAAGCTGTGTGACCTGTACTGGTGGCAAGGGAGCGAGGGAGAATGAGAGCGAGAGGTGGAGAGATGGATAGAGACAGGGGGATAGAGGTGAGCGCGAGTAACATCCTGAAAGAAGAGTATCAAAAGTGCCACCAGTCATCTTCTATATGACAATAATAAAACCCAGGTCGGGAAGTGGAGAGAAAACAACGTCACACAGATTTCTATCATGAGTGTCGCTACAGTTTTTATTCAGCCATCAGATTCTCATTTCTTTCACCTCGTCTCTCTCCAAATAACTTAAAAGCCATGTCCACAAAATGACAACAGGGGACAGAATACCGTTCAGAACAACTCAATAAAACACTAGCCTTTATATACAAATGATTTCTGTCTGTCTGACTGTCTCTCTCTCTCTCTGTGTGTGTGTGTGTGTGTGTGTGTGTGTAAATAATAAGCATGGCTGAAAGCGAGACAGCTCAACCTCAAACAGACGTAGAGGCATCACTCAGGTTCCCTTTAACCAGTCAATTAGAGCATGTCGCGTGACGAGGAACTTCGCTTACCAGCCAGACAAAAGTCGGGGGACAAGAGTTGGGCTCCGTGGGGAATTAATTAAAACTATGTGATGCCATCATCATCATCATTAACAACGCAGAGCGCACAGTCACACAACATGCCAGATGAGTGAGTGACAGAGAGCAGAGGACAGAAGTACCAGGTAGAGGTGGAGAAACTTCAGGTGGAGGAATACTTTGTCATTTTCTGAACAAGCAGAGAAGTGACAGCTTTTCCAGTCAGGCACACTCTGGACAGCCCTACTGAGACAAATAGAGGCTGCTGGAGAGGACCCAGGAGTCTGTCCCCTGACACATTAGCTGCCCTCAGATGTCATTAAACACCATTATCTAGCTTGGAGGCTGGAGATGCAGTCTGCACACAGTGGATGTGCCAGGGAAAAACAGCACTATAACAACTGTGTGTGTGTGTGTGTGTGTGTGTGTGTGTGTGTGTGTGTGTGTGTGTGTGTGTGTGTGTGTGCGCGTGCGTAATGATTAAATTCTCAGAATACTTTCCTTAAAGAGAGAGATGGAACATTAAAGGATGTACTGATGTTTTTATGTCAGAGTGGTTCTGTCTAGTTCTGTGTGTGTGTGTGGTTCAGTCTGTGTACGGCAGATATTAGGAGCTCAAAATAGCACGCCGCAGAGAGTCCACCGTACGGCTCCAACCCTGCCTGGAGACTGTATAAAATCTGTATTCACACAGAGTTCATGTGAGTCACATGTAAAGGTATTGTGTTTGTGACATAATGCATTTTCCATGGTCCTTCCAACCAGATCTGTTAGTATTTCTTTCAATATGCACACATCTTTGAAAAATGTTTAGCAGGTACAATGTATGCGTTCCTCACCTCCTTGTCCATGCTGTCCAGGTCTTCTTTACAGAATGTGTAGAGGGGGTTGGTCTCTGACATGCTGGGCTGGCGTTCCCTCCGCCGGCAGGAGGGTCCAGGCTGCTCGTCGTCTCGACTGGAGGGACCCGCCGTCTCCCCCTGTTGGTCCTTCTGACCCCCCCTGGTCACACCACAACAAACCACCGTCAGCCAGACACAAACATCTCCAACTGTTACCCAATTATTGTGAATCACCATGAGAAATCCCCGATAGTGGGAAAGAGGAAGAGAAACACCCTTTGTGCGTCTTCTAATTACACGCAGCCTCCAAAACAGCTCTATTTTTCCATTATGTTCTAAACTTTCAGTAGAGGGTCAGGCTTACAGCCCAACAGCCATAGGGGCTATCAGGAGTATATGGCTAATATACAGCCCTACTAGACATATATACAAGTCCTGTCAAAGGCAAGTGAAGTGTGGTCGGCCACAAACCACATTTCAAGTTTGTGCGTGCGTTTTCAAAGACACGGGAGACAGTCAAGGACAGATGTTTGAGGAACGATACAGTGAAACTCTAAATTAATATCAGAAAAATGACAGATGCTACCCATTAAACTTTCCTTTTTTAATCTAGGACAATGTCGACACGAAGCAGGACGCATCTGTGATGTGTCCCACAGAGTGTAGGGGGAGAACATGTAGGGAAAAAGGGAACGAGGGTGGAGGGAGAGGAAGGGAGGAGGGGTGCAACTTCTGGGCTTTTAAACGCTGTGAAAATGAGACATTTCCCAGTGGGAGACAGAGCGGTTTGCAGACCAGAGAGAGATCCACTGGGATAGTAGGAAATTACAGATATATTTCCTTCATTTTAAGCCAAGCAGGATACATAACATGTTCTAAATGAGATCTACTCAAAATACTTAGAATATTGCTCTTCGTTGACGAATCTGATTAGTCTATTTTAAGCTAGCTCCTCTTGTCCAGTCCCATTGTGGACCTTTGTACAACACAATCACTTCTCCCAATGAGAGGTATCTGCTACTGAATTTTACAGATGACGGAGAACCCAGAAATATCCTTGGATACGCTACAAAGAGCTCCTAAGGAGTGAGGCTTAGAGACTATGTTTGGCAGAATGTTTAGGCAATCTGAGGACGGCCAAGGTGAGGCTGCGTTTGCGTGTGTGTGTGAGGAGCCACGGTGAGGCTGTGTGTGTGTGTGTGTGAGGAGCCAAGTTGAGCCAAGTTGAGGCTGTGTGTGTGGAGCCAAGGTGAGACTAGGAAAATAATTCGAGCCTGACTGATATCGGCGGCTGATATTGGCCTTTTACTGATATAACATATCGGCCAATAATTCCAACGATAACCGATATTCAATAAATAAGATGAAAAGAGAATCTCATGCTGATCTGAACACTAGTGCCCATTCTCATGCTGATCTGAACACTAGTGCCCATTCTCATGCTGATCTGAACACTAGTGCCCATTCTCATGCTGATCTGAACACTAGTGCCCATTCTCATGCTGATCTGAACACTAGTGCCCATTCTCATGCTGATCTGAACACTAGTGCCCATTCTCATGCTGTGTCATTATTTTCACAATGTAGGACATCAACATATGAAGTTTCTGGACAATTGCTCTTTTGGATGGCAGTTTGAGAATTTTGTGTTGAAAAAAACCTTTTCAATCCCCGCAGTAAAACAGTATATCGGCAGATATATCGGTACGTTTGTCCCCCGAAAAGTCAGAATCATTATCGGACACACAAAAAAAAAATACATATCGGTCGGGCTCTACAAACAATATCTGTTGAAGAGTAGACAGTCCTGGGGTTGGCACGTCTCACTACTGTCCTGTTAGATCTGGTTAGAGGACCTCGTTGAGAACAGGAGTGTAGCTAGCTGAGGATAAACAGCTGAGACAGGCTGGTCCCACTGAGTGGTGATGTAGAGAGGAACATTTTGCCCAGAAACCAAGAAAGTACTGAGCGATTAAGAGGGGAACGACACTCCACATCACCCAGTATGTACTGCAGGCGGCAGCACTTCCTCCTGGTGGTCTCTAATTGGGAGTGGAGTTTCTTTGATGATTTCTCTCTAATTTGGGCTTTATGTAACAAAAATTCCACATTGTGCCTCAGTGTGTGTGTGTGTGTGTGTGTGTGTGTGTGTGAGACCAACTCTGCTCTGCTGCGAAGCTTCATCCTGATGTTATTAACATGACTTTTCTGTCTCAAAGCAGAACGTTAAGGAGCCCCTAGCAGAGACCGTCCGGTAAACAGACGCCAGCCAATTTAGAGATGAAAACCTTTCACAACATTTGGAGCCAGCTCAAAGGAAAACATTTGAATTGAGACCAACACAAAGCCTAGGATGTTAACTCTTTGGTACACACCAATTGAGGTGGCAGAGATGCTTTTGGTGACTCACACAGGAAGGACAGAAGGTTCTCTAAAGTGAGAGCGATTTAATCTTGACAAACTATGGGTAAAGAAGCTACCTACACTACTGAAAACAGAAATACATGCAGACACTGCAAGTAATATACAACCTTAAGGTTGGACTGGGAAATACAAACCTGTCAATACAACTTATTGTAGCTGCTTGCTGACTAATGAGCAGTTTCCCATCACATTCATCATAGCCCCAGTACTTTATTTCTCCTCCAAAAACAGACCTTTCCAGCATTAACATGCTAATTCATCTTCACCTCTAGCTGTAGAACATAATGAACAGGCAGAAACTCCAGCAGGAAATCGGCTAATCATTTAATTCCAGGAGAAAAAAAATCCACATAGCATATAGGCTAGTGGGCCTCGTGTATACATATATATATTTATATTCATTAGAGGGAGCTGGGTCGGTCGGGGAGCCACCTTGCAGCGTAAACACCTGCTGCTCGGCTCATAGACAGACAGTTGGTACCCGGCGTACTAATAGAAATATGATTAAACAGACCAAACACGGTTCTCTACGTTACAGCTGTAAGCGCTGCCAGAGTTATTGTTTTGAGTGTTACATCTTCTGAACGCTGACAAAATTCAGAGCTCTTCTGTATACAGGGCCCAGGGGTCTACTACATGTAAGGCGATATACTTACATTAGAGTCATTTAACACAGGGTTTTCCAAACTGGGTCCTGGGGCCCGCCCTGGGTGCACGTTTTGATTGTTGCCCTAGCACTACACAGCTGATTCAAATGATCGAAGCTTGATGATGAGTTGGTTATCTGAATTAGCTGTGTAGTGCTAGGGCAACAACCAAAACGTGCACCCACGGGGGTTCCTAGGACAGTTTGGGAAAGTTTGGGAAACGCTGAATTAGGGTTAAGTGCTTCGCTCAAGGGCATAGGCAGATTGTTCACCTATTCGGCTCGGAGATTCAAACCAGCGACCTTTCGGCCCAACGCTGCAACGCCTCCGTATAGCAGCCATCAGAGCAAAGAGAAGGACAGGACAGAGACAAGCTACGTTCCAGAATGTTCTAACTGGTACGAGACCTGGTGTCCTTGCTCATCTAGCTATGAGGGGGGCAAGAAGACTTACTAGGTACTTAGAAGCACTGAAAAGCCAAACATCAATCCCAGATATCAATACATCTGATGGACACCCACAGAAGAGGACCGGTCTGAACACGCATGTCATCCATCATCATCCAAAAGTACGCGCCACACACAGTTGTGAATTGCCAGGTCAGTACCTGAGCGAGGTCTGGTCGCCATGGGCAGAAGACATGGAGGCCTGGAGGTAAGATGGTGGTCTGGAGGCCTGAGTCCCACGGCGAATCAGCTTCCCCGTGACTGGGTCGTACGTCCGCACCTCAGGGGCAGCTGGAGGGTGGTGGTGGAGGGGGGCGGGGGGGAACCGGGGGTTCTGGAAGGACCCTTGGAGGTCAGGGAACGTGACTGGGCTGTTGCTCCTAAAGACAGAAGCACCATCAGATAACTGTGTGTGTGTGTGTACTGTTGTGTACTGTTGTGACTTTGTGTGTGTGTGTGTGTGTATGTACCGTTGGGTCTTGGTGTAGTCCTCCTTCAGTGGATACAGTGATTCCTCCACCCTCTCCCAGCGCTCGAGACATCCCCACAGCCAGTCAGGATTCACCACATGGAGATGTTTACAGCCTTGGGCCTGACGCACCTTCTCTGTACCTGAGAGAGACGAGGAAAGGGTCAATCAAGAAGAGAAAACAGAATACCGTCTGTTGCTAGATACCAAACTTAAAAGTAGAACTGACAGCGTTTTAGCAACATGAAATCTTATTAACATCTGTTCATATACACCGCCAAGAAGAACACATTTTCTGACATGAGAGCACTTCGATATGGTCATTTTCACATCTAGTAAGACGTGTGAAATCTATAGTAATATAGGTTGGGAACTCGGGCATGTGATTGGCCAATTAATGCAGCAAATAAAACCTCATAAAAACATGTGTTTTGTCCAGGATCGAATCAACGCAGACTGGTGCGCCATATCAGAGAGATACAGTAGGCTTATATTCTAATAAACCATTTGCCACATGGACCCGGCATGATTAACTTTGAACTGGACTATGTGTTTATAAGCAGTAGCAACAGCGCAACGTTAGATCATTACAACGTATTCACTAAGAGCCACAAAATACACCTGAATGGATTTCTGCAAATATGTAAATACCACGGGAGTCCTCTTACATTTGGGAACTTCGCAGTCCTATTAATGTAACCGTGAAAAGGGTAGGATCTCTCTCCCTCAGTTGCCTATGCGCATCAACAACAAGATCAACAACTAATGCTAGCCAGAGCAAGATGAGATAAAATCTAACGAGGGAACATTAGTTAAACCCTCTCAAACCTTTTCAGCAAGTTGGCCGTCAGAATTGCACTGATAAACGATGGGGAATAGTAGCCTGCTCATTCTTACAACTGAAATGGGAACTTGCCTACCCGCCCATTTGATCGATGCCAAATACATTTGATTGACAACTAAGAGACAGTTCAAGTTTAACGTAGCTAGCGAAGCGATTCACATATCTGGCTAGCTAGCCAAATTACATCTGCATCTCTATTTATAGCCAAAGATAGGCTCCGTGCAATTATTTCATATCTGCAAAGTAGTTAAAAGGCAGCCAGTTCCACTTTAACAACCAAGCTGCATAAACAGAGGAGCAAACTGAAGAGATAAATATACAACAACTCTTGGATGCAAATGGAAGTGGATTTTATTGTTAAAACCAACACTTTCAATGGGCCTCCCGAGTGGCGCAGTGGTCTAAGGCACTGCATTGCAGTGCTAGCTGTGCCACTAGAGAGAGATTCTGGGTTAGGGTCCAGGCTCTGTCGCAGCCAGCCGTGATTGGGAGACCCGGGGAGTGGTGCACAATTGGCCCAGCGCTGTCCGGGTTAGGCCGGCAGGGATGTCCTTGTCCCATCTCGCTCTAGCGACTCCTGTGGCGGGCAGTGCGCGCTGACACGGTAGCCAGGTGTACGGTGCTTCCTCTGACACATTGGTGCAGCTGGCTTCCGGATTAAGTGGGCATTGTGTCAAGAAGGTTGGCTGTGTTTCAGAGGACGCACGGCTCCTGACCTTCGCCTCTACCAAGTGCGTATGGGAGTGGCAGCGACGGGACAAGACTAAATACCAATTGGATACCACGAAATTGGGGGGGGAAACAAATAAAAAAAAAAACACTTACGGGGGAGCATCAATCATACATTCAAAGCCAATTGACAATTGTCCTGAAACATTTCATTTATCTATTAGGTTCCATTGACAATCAGTTATTTTATTGGCATTGTCAGTTCAGAGAGCAGCAATTTCCACTTGACGTCTGACCCAAAGATAAGAGACCTGCATCTCAGAGCAGCACCGTACCCAATCAACACAAGGTTAGCCCATCTCACAGCGGCAAATACTGACTCTGCTCTGCACATCGATAGCCTATCATTCTTTGCCATATTTTCTCCCCACGTTGATTAGGTGTGTCTGAAATTGATACTAGCGTGTTCAGTTCCGACTGTGTAGCTAGCTATAAGCCAATAATCCAGAACAACAAGAGGTCAGCCTTGAGATTGCATAGCAACAGCGGCCAGACAGACAAATCCTCTGAATATGATCTGACTGCCAATGCTGAGATTTGAGATGGCTAAACAAAATTAATTATACAAGGTAGCTAAAACATTAGCCCATGGGCCAGACCTCACAATTTGGGCTGTCGAGTTCAATTGGGGTGACGATTTCCTTGAAGGCCTTTGTCCCTAGAGTTGGAAAATGTGTGAGAGAAAGCTGCCAGTTCTGCACTGCTATGTTATCACTCTTTCATCCCATTGGGATTTTACCAGTATTCAACACATTATTACTCACGTATATCCTTTAATCATATCAATGGAAAGCTTAGATTTACAGTATACATCAGACACAATTACAGAATATTGAGGTCAATGTCACTTTGATAATTTGACATATCAGAATTACCTGTGTAAATTGCTTTAAAAAAGGAAACCCTGAAACATTTTAAACTTTGTTCGACAAGTGTAACTAGGCTACTCGGGAACATTCAATGTCGTCTTGGTAAGCAACCCCATTTGGCCTTGTTTTTTTTAGGTTATTATCCTGCTGAAAGGTATTCATCTCCCAGTGTCTATTGGAAAGCAGATTGAACAAGGTTTTCCTCTCAAATTTGCCCCAAACATAACACTTTGCCTTGAGGACAAGAAGTTAATTTCTTTGCAGAATTACTTAAGTGCCTTGTTGCAAACAAGATGCATGTTTTAGATTTTTTTTCCTTCTGTACAGGCTTCCTTTTCTTCACTTTGTCATTTAGATTAGTATTGTGGAGTAACTACAAGTTGATCCATCCTCAGTTCTCATATCACAACCATTAAACTCTAATTGTTTTAAAACCACCATTGGCTTCATGGTGAAATCCCTGAGCGGTTTCCTTCCTCTCCAGCAACTGAGTTAGGAAGGACATTGTCTCTTTGTGTTGACTGGGTGTATTGCTACACAATCCAAAGCCTAATTAATAACGTCACCATGCTCAAAGGGAAATTCAGCATCTACCAATAGCTTCCCTTTTTTGCGAGGCACTGAAAAATCTCCCTGTTTTGTGGTTGAGTTTGTTCAGGAAATGAATTACTCGATTGAGGAGTCTTACAGATAATTGTATGTATGTATGTGTGAGGTACAGAGATGGGTTAGTTATTTAAAAATCATGTTAATCACTATTGAACACGGAATGAGTCCATGCAACTTATCATGCAATTTCCTAGGCACACCTTCACCCCTGAGCTTTAAGCTTGCCATAACAAAAGGGGTTAAATAGTTACTGACTCAAGACATTTCAGCTTTTCATTTTTAAAATATAATTCCACTTTGACATTGTGGTATTGTGTGTAGATCAGTGACAAAAATCATATACGTTTTAAATTCAGGCTCAAACACAAAATGTAGAAAAAGTAAAGGGGTGTGAATACTTTCTGAAGGCACTGTACGTGAGCATGTTGTATTCTGACATTGTCACATGGGAAAATCCATATGGGAAAAATGCATGGGACGGAGGAATGAAAGAGCGAAAACAGAACTGCCATTGCTGCACATCTATTACACATTATCCAACTCTAGGGACACCGACATTGTCACCCAGAGTGAGCCCAACCCCTATATAAATCCCAGTACAATGAATGAAAGACTGTCTCATGCATTTGTATCGACAGCCCACACAATGACTGTCACTCAGGCCATTGTACCGACAGCCCACACAGTGGCAGCTTCTTAACATTTCCTCTTCACATGAAGTGGGACCCTGTATGCTGTGGTTCCCTACGCGCTCCCTCTCCCTTTCTCCCTCCTCCTCTCTGTGGTTGAATTTGTCCGGCTCTGACGTACAGAGCTCGTTGAGCCCCCACGGACCGCTGATTGCAAAGTGCAGCCGACGGCAATGCTGCCTGCCACTTCCTGTGCTTGATGATGTCTGAGGGCACGTTGGATTGGATGAGGCTATTACTCCTTTAGAGACATGACGTCCGCTTGCCAGTCAGACAGCCAACCTGTCAGTCAGCCACATTGACTTCAATGACGCTAATTCGAAAGACCAGAGGGAAAGAATCATCCGTTTGGCCCAGACAGACTATTCTTCCCTGCTCCTCTTTCAGAGTTACACCATTGAAGTCAGTGGGTTTCAGAGATCAGGAAGGTACTTGTGACATTTGTAGAGTCAGGAGGTGAGGTGGCTCTATAAAGCCAGTGTCTCTCAGACTTGCAGAGAAAGGTTGTTCACGTGTCTCTGTAATGGCTGAAGAGGTGCCTACCCAAACAATTTGAACTTCTACTTTTAAAAATCCAACTCTCTAAAAACAAATCTCTCACCGTTGCTGCCTGCTATAGACCACCCTCTGCCCCCAGCTGTGCTCTGGACACCATATGTGAACTGATTGCCCCCCATCTATCTTCAGAGTTCGTGCTGCTAGGTGACCTAAACTGGAACATGCATAACACCCCAGCCATCCTACAATCTAAGCTTGATGACCTCGATCTCACACAAATTATCAATGAACCTACCAGGTACCACCCCAAAGCCGTAAACACGGGCACTCTCATAGATATTATCCTAACCAACTTGCTCTCTAAATACACCTCTGCTGTTTTCAATCAAGATCTCAGCGATCACTGCCTCATTGTCTGCATCCGTAATGGCTCAGCGGTCAAACGACCACCACTCATCACTGTCAAATGCTCCCTGAAACACTTCAGCGAGCAGGCCTTTCTAATCGACCTGGCCCGGGTATCCTGGAAGGATATTGACCTCATCCCGTCAGTAGAGGATGCCTGGTTATTTATATTTTTTTAAATGCCTTCCTCACCATATTAAATAAGCATGCCTCATTCAAGAAATGTAGAACCAGGAACAGATATAGCCCTTGGTTCTCTCCAGAGCTGACTGCCCATAATCAACACAAAAACATCCTATGGCGTTCTGCATTAGCATCGAACAGCCCCCGTGATATGCAACTTTTCAGGGAAGTTAGAAACCAATATACACAGGCAGTTAGATAAGCCAAGGCTAGCTTTTTCAAGCAGAAATTTGCTTCCTGCAACACAAACTCAAAAAAGTTCTGGGACACTAAGGTTCATGGAGAATAAGAACACCAACCCCCCAGCTGCCCACTGCACTGAGGATAGGAAACTCTGTCACCACCGACAAATCCACTATAATTGAGAATTTCAATAAGCATTTTTCTACGGCTGGCCATGCTTCCCACCTGGCTACCCCTACCCCGGTCAACAGCACTGTACCCCCACAGCACCTCGCCCAAGCCTTCCCCATTTCTCCTTCTCCCAAATCCAGTCAGCTGATGTTCTGAAAGAGCTGCAAAATCTGGACCCCTACAAATCAGCCGGGCTAGACAATCTGGACCCTTTCTTTCTAAAATTATCTGCCGAAATTGTTGCAACACCTATTACTAGCCTGTTCAACCTCTCTTTCGTGTCGTCTGAGATTCCCAAAGATTGGAAAGCAGCTGCGGTCATTCCCCTCTTCAAAGGGGGAGACACTCTTGACCCAAACTGCTACAGACCTATATCTATCCTACCCTGCCTTTCTAAGGTCTTCGAAAGCCAAGTCAACAAACAGATTACCCACCATTTCGAATCCCACCGCACATTCTCTGCGATGCAATCTGGTTTCAGAGCTGATCATGGGTGCACCTCAGCCACGCTCAAGGTTCTAAACGATATCTTAACCGCCATCGATAAGAAACAATACTGTGCAGACGTATTCATTGACCTGGCCAAGGCTTTCGACTCTGTCAATCACCACATCCTCATCGGCAGACTCGATCGCCTGGTTCACCAACTACTTCACTGATAGAGTTCAGTGTGTCAAATCGGAGGGCCTGTTGTCCAGGCCTCTGGCAGTCTCTATGGGGGTGCCACAGGGTTAAATTCTTGGGCCGACTCTTTTCTCTGTATATATCAATGATGTTGCTCTTGCTGCTGGTGAGTCTCTGATCCACCTCTACGCAGACGACACCATTCTGTATACTTCTGGCCCTTGTTTGGACAGTGTTAACAACCTTCCAGAAGAGATTCAATGCCATACAACTCTCCTTCCGTGGCCTCCAACCGCTCTTAAATACAAGTAAAACTAAATGCATGCTCTTCAACCGATCACTGCCTGCACCTGCCCGCCTGACCAGCATCACTACTCTGGACGGTTCTGACTTAGAATATGTGGACAACTACAAATACCTAGGTCTGGTTAGACTGTAAACTCTCCTTACAGACTCGCATCAAACATCTCCAATCCAAAGTTAAATTTAGAATTGGCTTCCTATTTTGCAACAAAGCATCCTTCACTCATGCTGCCAAACATACCCTTGTAAAACTGACCATCCTACCGATCCTCAACTTCGGCGAAGTCATTTACAAAATAGCCTCCAATACCATACTCAATAAATTGGATGCAGTCTATCACAGTGCCATCCGTTTTGTCACCAAAGCTCCATACACTACCCACCACTGTGACCTGTACGCTCTCGTTGGCTGGCCCTCGCTTCATACTCGTCGCCAAACCCACTGGCTGCAGGTCATCTACTGGACCCTGCTAGGTAAAGTCCCCCCTTATCTCAGCTCACTGGTCACCATAGCAGCACCCGCTTGTAGCATGCGCTCCAGCAGGTATATCTCTCTGGTCACCCCCAAAACCAATTATTCCTTTGGCCGCCTCTCCTTCCAGTTCTCTGCTGCCAATGACTGGAATGAACTACAAAAATCTCTGAAACTGGAAACACTTATCTCCCTCACGAGCTTTAAGCACCAGCCGTCAGAGCAGCTCACAGATTGTTCAAGGATAATCTAAAAACAAAGTTGTACTCATTGTCCAGGCCTGTTTGTCTTGTTAATGGCATCTTCACGCCTTTATAATTGAAGAGAGACCACTGGTAATGGTCTTCTATCTTTAGAAGGCTGGGCCATGTTGGCGATACGAACCAAACCTAATTTCAGTCAGTAGGAACTCTGATAGTACCACTTGATTGAACGCCAACAAAGTGCTTAGCTAGACCAAATTGAAACCACGGCAGTAGTGACAGGATTTTAATGGAACAACAAGCTAGTGATATGTCTTATATATGTATGTGTTCATCAAATCAGTAACACCTGGTAATTGTACAGCTTACTTGGTCACAGTGGTCTTCAAGCTGTAAGCCATAACTAGCCCAAGACACTCCGGCTGATGCTCCGTTACACGATAATGCATTCTGCAATCCAAATGACAGTTTAATATCTTGAAGAGGCTAGTATGATAGCATCCATGCCCATTAGGGACCAGAATATGCTAATGCTAAAGCTGAGAAAAGCAATAAAGAAACAGCTTAGGCTATTCTCTGTTCGGAATTCGTTAAGGGACTGATTCAATTCAGGACAGAATATGTGCTGTAGGTTACAAGGCTCGCTGGGTTCAACACTTAAAGGAAAACTCCACTCCAAAACGATATTTTGGTATTTGTTTCATGAGAAACAAAATACCAAGACATGCAAAACATTTTGGGGCGATATCAACAATTGACCAATGAAACAAATGCCAAAAGATAGTTTTGGGTGAAACTTTTCTTTAAGTGGGCCTAATATTCATTATGGTTTAGCTCGCTAGAGAGACTTCATAATCTAAATGTACAGTGATGGAGTCTTCTAGCCTGTGTAATAAACTAATAGGGATGAACAGAGACACAATACTGTATGACTGTATAATGATAGGGATTAACAGACACACAATACAGTCTGACTGTATAATGATAGGGATGAACAGAGAAAATACAGTATGACTGTATAATGATAGGGATGAACAGAGAAAATACAGTATGGCTGTATAATGATAGGGATGAACAGAGAAAATACAGTATGACTGTATAATGATAGGGATGAACAGAGAAAATACAGTATGACTGTATAATGATAGGGATGAACAGAGAACCATAGTATCAATTCACCATCCCATTACACCTTTCTCTCTGCTAGATGTTGAGGTTGAATGTGTCGATCAGATGAGGTTACTGGAAAAGTTAGAAGTGCCATTATCTTTCCCCCCCTATTCTAGCCTGTTTCTTCCTGACATGGCCTTAGTCCCAAATTGGCCCTTGGGGCTCTGGTCAAAAGTAGTGTACTATAAAGGGAATAGGGTGGCATTAAGGATGCATCCATAGCATTCATCAACACAGACTTGCCTTCTCCGTTTGAAACATGTATAGTATATATACACGAAAGTATGTGGACACCCTTTCAAATGAGTGGATTCGGCTATTTCAGCCACACCCTTTGCTGACAGGTTTATAAAATAGAGCGCACAACCATAGACAAACATTCGCAGCAGAATGGCCTTACTGAAGAGCTCAGTGACTTTTAATGTGGCACAGTCATAGGATGCCACCTTTCCAACAAGTCCGTTCGTCAAATTTCTGCCCTGCTAGAGCTGCCCCGTTCAGCTGTTAGTGCTGTTATTGTGAAGTGGAAATGCCTAGGAGCAACAGCGGCTCAGCCGTGAAGCGGTAGGCCACACAAGCTAACAGAATCCTAAGATCACCATGCGCAATGCCAAGTGTCAGCTGAAGTGGTATAAAGCTTGCCGCCATTGGACTCTGGAGCAGTGGAAACTCGTTCTCTGGAGTGATGAATCATACTTGACCATCTGGCAGTCCGACAAACAAATCTGGGTTTGGCGGATGTCAGGAGAACACTAGCTGCCCCAATGCATAATGCCAACCATAAAGTTTGATGGAGAAGGAATAATGGTCTGGGGCTGTTTTTCAAGGTTCAGGCTCCTTAGTTCCAGCGAAGGGAAATCTTAACGCTACAGTATACAATGACATTCTAGTCGATTCTGTGCTTCCTGTGGCAAGAGTTGTGGAAGGCTTTCCTGTTTCAGCATAGCAATGCCCCTGTGCGCAACGCGAGGTCCATACAGAAATGGATTGTCGGGATCGGTGTGGAAGAACTTGACTGGCTTGCACAGTGCCCTGACCTCAACTCAATTGAACACCTTTGGGATGAATTGGAACGCCGACCGCGAGCCAGGCCTAACTGCTCAACATCAATCTGACCTCACTAATACTCTTGTGGCTGAATGTTCAATGCAGCAATGTTCCAACAGCTAGTGGAAAGCCTTACCAGAAGAGTGGAGGCTGTAACAGCAGCAAACGGGGGACCAACTGCATATTAATGATTTTGAAATGAACAGGTGTCCACATACTTTTGGCCATGCAGTGTAGTTTCCAACCATAATTGTTCCCCAACAATGACTGTGGATCTGTCTCAATGCGTTAGTCACCTGCAATACCTCAGACAATACTGGTACTATTTTGTCAAAACTTGGGTGAATGATGAGTCTTGCCATAAAGATCTGGCATTTGCAAAATGACATCGATTGGCCCAAAGTGGGAGCTAAAGTAATTAACTGAAAATGTGTTAGTCACACGCAATATCTCAATTGTGCTTTTTCTTGGGTGCCGACATCTTTGCAGTTGCCTTGTTAAATGTGATTTGACTCAGTGATCAACAACCATTATAATGTCCTCTCCTTCTTGAGGTTTCCTAACAAAGACAAACACACTTGCAATGAGCAGCTTTTTCCTTTGCAAATTAATATCTACTTAGCGAAGGAAAATCACTTGACTTTTGAGTGAAACAATGTTACTTTCGGCTGTTTGTTTTTTTTGCTCCTCTTGTTTGTTTGGCCTCGGAACCCAACGAAGCAGACAAGAGACCTAACTCCCTGGCAGAGAGTACACAGGTCCTCTCTCGCAGTAGTCCACTCTCTGATAATGATGGTGATTGTGAACAAGCCAACTGCTTTATTCTGCCAAACGAGCAATAAACAGACACCTGAAATGACCTTGGACCAGTGAACCAGGAACCGGTGAAACAGGGGGCGGGGGATGGTTGATGTGTTTGAGATGATTATGGACCAGGGGGACAGGGGACACGTGTTTGAGGTGTGAACCGGGCTCAGGCTCTGATGCATTTGAGAGGTGATCACCATGTCATCTGGCCCTGTAGTGCTGCTCTGATCTGACCTGCTGCATCAACAGGCTATGGGGAAGATCCAGAAGATCCCTCCCCTCTGACCTTCTCCTGCAATGGCCTTTGAGAAGGAGGCGAGGAGTATGTAACTGATATTCTTCCTGTGTTGACGGTAACCTGACCTCTGACACGACAGTCAATATGTTTCAAACAAATTATTTTAGCCATCTGCGTTGTGTTCCACCTATGGTTTTACCACACCACTCAGACTTCAATTAACATAAACAGTATAAACAGTACAGCTGGGAATTGCCAGGGACCTCATGATACAATATTATTACGATACTTTGGAGCCAATATGATATAAATGTATGTATTGCGAATCTATATGTATTGTGATTTGGTACTGTGATTGCGATTCACATTAATTTCCAAAAGTTCCAACTAGAGGTCGACCGATTAATCGGCATGGCGGATTTGAAGTTATCATAACAATCGGTAATCGGCATTTTTGGACCCTGATTATGGCGGATTACATTGCACTCCACGAGGAGACTGCGTGGCAGGCTGACCACCTATTACGCGAGTGAAGCAAGGAGCCAAGGTGAGTTGCTAGCTAGCATTAAACTTATCTTATAAAAAACAAAACAATCAATCTTACCATAATCACTAGTTAACTACACATGGTTGATGATATTACTAGTTTAACTAGCTTGTCCTGCGTTGCAAATAAATGAACAGGCACCGCATTGATTATCATCGAATCACAGCCTACTTCGCCAAACGGGTGATGATTTAACAAGCACATTTGCGAAAAAAGCACTGTCGTTGAAACAATGTACCTAACCAAAAACATCAATGCCTTTCTTAAAATCAATACACAAGTATATATTTTTAAACCTGCATATTTAGTTAAAATAAATTCATGTTAGCAGGCAATATTAACAAGGGAAATTGTGTCACTTCTCTTGTGTTCGTGCAAGCAGAGTCAGGGTATATACAGCAGTTTTGGACACTTGGCTTGTTGCGAACAGTGTGAAGACCATTTCTTCCTAACAAAGACCGTAATTAATTTGCCAGAATTTCACATAATTATGACATAACATTGACGGTTGTACAATGTAACAGCAATATTTAGACTTATGGATGTCACCCGTTCAATAAAATACGTAATGGTTCCGTATTTCACTGAAATAATAAAATGTTTTGTTTTCGAAATTATAGTTTCCGGATTTGACCATATTAATGACCTAAGGCTCGTACTTCTGTATGTTTATTATATTATAATTAAGTCAATGATTTGATATTTGATAGAGCAGTCTGACTGAGCAATGGTAGGCAGCAGCAGGCTCGTAAGAATTCATTCAAACAGCACTTTCCTGTGTTTGCCAGCAGCTCTTCGCAATGCTTGGACGCACAGTGCTGTTAAACTCCCGAGATTAGGCTGGCAATACTATAGTGCCTATAAGAACATCCACTAGTCAAAGGTTAATGAAATACAAATGAGAGAGAAATAGTCCTATAATAACTACAACCTAAAACTTCTTAACTGGGAATTTTGAAGACTCATGTTAAAAGGAACGACCAGCTTTCATATGTTCTCATGTTCAGAGCAAGGAACTTAAACGTTAGCTTTTTTTTTTTTTTTCATGGCACATAATGCACTTTTACTTTCTTCTCCATCACTTTGTTTTTTCATTATTTAAACCAAATTGAACATGTTTCATTATTTGAGACTAAATTGATTTTTATTTACTATTTAAGTTAGAATAAGTGTTAATGCAGTATTGTTGTAATTGTCATTATTACAAATATATATATTTATATATATTTTTTTATATATATATATATTTTTTTATTATTCTTTTTTTTTTAAAATTATTATTATTATTTTTTTTTTTTAATCGGACGATTAATAGGTCTCGGCTTTTTTTAGTCCTCCGATAGTCTGTATCGGCGTTCAAAAATCATAATCGGTCGACCTCTAGGTCCAACCAGTCAAAATCCCTTGTTTTTGAGACAGGGGTGTCACGGAATCTGTACGTTGTATTCATTAAGTATGTTGTAGCAATTTTTTACATATTCATTATGATGCATTGCAATATTGTTTTTAGATCAACAAAAAAGTAAAAAGTGAAAATAACAGTGCATGACAATTAATCATTACCCAAAATACCATAACCGCCAAAGACATAGTCAGCAGAGCAGAAAGAACCAAGACGCTGACCCGGTCTCGTCTCACCTGACCCTACCACAACATTACGTATGTATCCATCCCTTCTGTTTCCACTAGACATCCCCGAGGAATAGTCACTGAACAATATCTGAGTTAGTCACATGAACTGGTATGCAATAATATATCAAATAATTACACAAAGGCCAAACATTTAATGGATGCAACCTTAAAGTAAGGAATAAATGATATTAAATAAAAGTCCAGTACTGGGCTCCCAAGTGGAGCAGCGGTCTAAGACACGGCATCTCAGTGCAAGAGGCGTCAATACAGTCCCTAGTTCGAATCCAGGATGTATCACTGACCATGATTGGGAGTCCCATAGGGCTGCGCACAATTGGCCCAGCGTCGTCCAGGTTTGGCCGGATTTCACCTTTCACCTTTATTTTTTATTTCACCTTTATTTAACCAGGTAGGCCAGTTGAGAACAAGTTATAATTTACAACTGCAACCTGGCCAAGATAAAACAAAGCAGTGCGACAAAAACAACAGAGTTACACATGGGATAAACAGTCAATAACACCATTGAAAATCTGTATACAGTGTGTGCAAATTAAGTAAGGAGGTAAGGCAATAAATAGGCCATAGTGGCTAAGTAATTACAATTGATCAATTAACACTGGAGTGATAGATGTGCAGATGAGGATGTGCAAGTAGAAATACTGGTGTGCAAAAGAGCAGAAAAAAAACAAACAAATATGGGGATGAGGTAGGTAGTTGGTTGGATGGGCTAATTACAGATGGGCTGTGGACAGCTGCAGGGATTGGTAAGTTGCCCTGACAGCCGATGCTTGAAGTTAGTGGGGGAGATAGAAGTCTCCAACTTCAGTGATTTTTGCAATTCGTTCCAGTCATTGGCAGCAGAGAACTGGAAGGAAAGGCAGCCAAAGAAGGTGTTGGCTTTGGGGATGACCAGTGAAATATACCTGCTGGAGTGCGTGCTACGGGTGGGTGTTGCTATGGTGACCAGTGAGCTGAGATAAGGCGGAGCTTTACCTAGCAAAGACTTATAGATGACCTGGAGCCAGTGGGTTTGGCAACGAATATGTAGCGAGGACCAGCCAACGAGAGCATACAGGTTGCAATGGTGGGTAGTATATGGGGCTTTGGTGACAAAACGGATGGCACTGTGATCGACTGCATCCAATTTGCTGAGTAGAGTGTTGGAGGCTATTTTGTAAATTACATTGCCCAAGTCAAGGATCAGCAGGAAAGTCAGTTTTACGAGGGTATGTTTGACAGCATGAGTGAAGGAGGCTTTGTTGCGAAATAGGAAGCCGAGTCTAGATTTAATTTTGGATTGGAGATACTTAATATGAGTCTAGAAGGAGCGTTTACAGTCTTGCCAGACACCTAGGTATTTGTAGTTGTCCACATATTCTAAGTCAGAACCGTCCAGAGTAGTGATGCTGGTCAGGCGGGCAGCGATTGGTTGAAGAGCATGCACTTAGTTTTAATAGCATTTAAGAGTAGTTGGAGGCCACGGAAGGAGCGTTGTATGACATTGAAGCTCGTTTGGAGGTTTGTTAACACAGTGTCCATAAAGAGCCAGATGTATACAGAATGGTGTTGTCTGAGTAGAAGTGGATCAAATAATCACCCGCAGCAAGAGCGACATCATTGATATATACAGAGAAAAGAGTCGGCCCGAGAATTGAACCCTGTGGCACCCCCATAGAGACTGCCAAAGGACCAGACAACAGACCCTCCGATTTGAAACACTGAACTATATCTGAGAAGTAGTTGGTGAACCAGGCGAGGCAGTTATTTGAGAAACCAAGGCTATCGATTCTGCCGATAAGAATGTGGTGATTGACAGAGTTGAAACCTTGGCCAGGTCGATGAAGATGGCTTCACAGTAGTTTTTTTAAATCGACTGTGGTTATGATATCGTTTAGGACCTTGAGCGTGGCTGAGGTGCACCCGTGACCAGTTCGGAAACCGGATTGCATACTGGAGAAGGTACGGTGGGATTCGAGATGGTGGGTGATCTGTTTGTTCACTTGGCTTTCGAAAACTTTTGAAAGGCAGGGCAGGATAGATATAGGTCTGTAACAGTTTGGGTGTAGAGTGTCTCCCCCTTTGAATAGGGGGATGACTGCGGCCCCTTTCCAATCTTTAGGAATCTCAATAAGGGTTGCGACAATGGCGGCGGATAATTTTAGGAAGAGAGGGTCTCGATTGCCTAGCCCAGCTGTTTTGTAGGGATCCAGATCAGCTCTTTCAGGACATCAGCTGCCTGGATTTGGGTGAAGGAGAAGCTGGGGGGGGGCTTGAGCCAGTTGCTGCGGGGGTCCAGAGCTGTTGGCTGGGGTTGGGGTGGCCAGCCGTAGAGAAATGCTTATTGAAATCTCGATTATCGTGGATTTAAATCGGTGGTGACCGTGTTTCCTAGCCTCAGTGCAGTGGGTAGCTAAGAGGAGATGCTCTTATTCTCCACGGACTTTACAGTGCCCCAAAACTTTTTGGAATTAGTGCTGCAGTATGCCAATTTCTGTTTGAAAAAGCTAGCCTTTGCTTTCCTAACTGACTGTGTATATTGATCCCTGAAAAGTTGCATATCGCGGGAACTATTTGAAGCTAGTGCAGTGCGCCACAGGATGTTTTTGTGCTGGTCAAGGGCAGTCAGGTCTGGAGTGAACCAAGGGCTATATATGTTCTTAGTTCAACATTTTTTGGGAAAAGGGCATGCTTATTTAAGACGGTGAGGAAGACCATTTTGAAGAACAACAAGACATCCTCTACTGTCGGGATGAGGTGAATATCCTTCCAGGATACCCGGGCCAGGTTGATTAGGAAGGCCTGCTCGCAGAAATGTTTTAGGGAGCATTTGACAGTAATGAGGGGTGGTCGTTTGACCGCGGACCCATAACGGACACAGGTAATGAGATCCTGGCTGAAAACAGCAGAGGTGCATGTAGAGGGCAAGTTGGTCAGGATGATATGAGGGTGCCCATGTTTACGGATTTTGGGTTGTACCTGGTAGGTTCCTTGATAATTTGTATGAGATTGAGGGCATCTAGCTTAGACAGCCGGGGTGTGAAGCATACCAGTTTAGGTCACCTAACAGTACAAACTCTGATAATAGATGGGCAATCAATTCACATTTGGTGTCCAGGACAATTTCAGAATTTTTGGTGGCCTTCCCAAGCCAGGATTCAGACACGGCAAGGACATCAGGGTTGGCGGAGTGTGCTAAAGCAGTGAGTAAAACAAACTTAGGGAGGAGGCTTCTGATGTTAACATGCATGAACCCAAGGCTTTTCCGGTTACAGAAGTCAACAAATGAAAGAGCCTGGGGACACACAAGGCCTGGGTTAACCTCTACATCACCAGAGGAACAGAGGAGGAGTAGGATAAGGGTGCGGCTAAAGGCTATAAGAACTGGTCATCTAGTGTGTTTGGAACAGAGTAAATGGAGCAGACTTCTGGCCGTGGTAGGATAGAGTCAGGGCATAATGCCCAGAGAAGAGCATGGTAGGGTGCGAGTACAGTGGAGGTAAACCTCGGCATTGAGTGACGATAAAAGAGGCTGCATCTCTGGAAGCACCCAGTTAAGCTAGGTGCGTTCTCCAAATGTGTGGGGGGTGGGGCAAGGGAGGTAACCGAGGCATGTAGAGCGGGACTAGGGGCTCCGCGGTAAAACAAAACAATGAGAGCTACCCTAAACAACAGTATACAAGGCATATTGACAGAGGGAGGCATAAAGCAATCACAGGTGATGATTGTGAGGGCTAGACAACAACCGGTAAATAGCGAAGACAACAACAACCGGTAAATAGCAAAGACAACAACAACGGGTAAATGGCGATGAATGGGCAGAGAGGGTAAGTTAGCTACACACAGGGCCAGAGTTGGAGGCTGGGGCCGACAGATAAACAAAATGAAGTGCCGTGTTAATGAACAGTAGGCATCAGCTGTTTAGCCGAGTGATCATAGGGTCCAATAAGCAGCAATGGATGAAACAGGGAGCCGCTCCGCAGTCGTCACTACGCTAGGCAGAGCGGGAGACACAAGGCTCAGAGTTAGCGGGCCGGGGCTAGTAGCTGGGTCCTCACCGACATCAACAACAGAGGCCGGTTGAGAGCACATCGGCCGAAATACGTCAGCAGACCAGTCGTGATGGATCGGTGGGGCTCCGTGTTGACAAAGGGTCCAGGCCAATTGGCAAGAGAGGTATTGTAGTTGGTGTACTTTGTTTGCTAGCTGGGGGAATGGGCCTAGCTCGAGGCTAACTGGTGCTTGCTTCTGGACAAGGACGTTGGCCACGATAGCCATTCGGTAGCAGCTAGCTAGCCGAGGTGATCCGGTGCCATGGTCCAGGGTTTGCGGCAGGAATCCGGTGATGTAGTGGGGGGGAAAGCAGTCCAATTGGCTCAGGGCTGATATCACGCTGTGCAGACTGGCAGATATTATCCGGGCTAAAGCGGCTGGTGACTGTGTTAAAAGGTAAATACTGCTAACAGTGGCTAACAATGACTAAATAGCTAGTAGCTAATTAGCTGGCTAGCTTCTGATGGAGGTTCCAGTTATAAGGTCTAAAATAAAATAGCAGATCCATACCACGTTGGGTGAGGCGGGTTGTGGGAAGGTATATTTAATAAAAAAATGGAAAAAGAGTTTGAAATGTATATAGAAAGGTGATAAATGGTGATTTAAATTTTTTTTTTTTTTTACACGTGACAAAAACAAACATGTCCTGCTGCTACGCCATCTTGAGAAAAAAAAAGAAGTTTATAATTTAGCCCAATTAGGCTACATCATGGTGGATATCAAAAAAAGCATATTTCTACAATTAGGCCAAGGCTATTACACAGAAGAACAATTTACCAATTACATTAAAGATGCACTTCTGTAAAGAGGATAAACCCTGTTTGGAAATGAGCAGCTATAATAACTGGACTCGAGAGAAATTCTGCAGAATGAGATGAAGACTTGTGTTGTCGGGCCACAGATAACTGTAGAATCGAGATACTTCAGAGATGTTCTGCGCTTCCCCAAACAGAGTTGTTACTCTATTATTAATTAAATGAATTTTAAAAATCTGATTAAAATTCAATGAACCAAAGTTCAGAGTAAGGTTTTGTTATTCTAATTAAATAATATCCAAGGCCATGGATTAATGATGGAATTCTGTTCAAATAAATCATAATAAAGTTTGATCAGGCTGCAACTCAACAAGCAGAGTATTGACTTGAATAAATTCATACAGACTTTCCTCTATTAGTTCAGGTCACTGATCTGATTTCCTCTCATTACGTCAAACGGATGAAGATGTAACTGAACTTGATGTTTCTTTGTAGGCAAGAGTTCAGCAGAGGATAAACCATGAATACCTGTACCAGCCTCTATTCACATAGGATACAAAAAGCTTACCGCGAATCTGAGAGGACCACGAATGGGGATAATGCTCTATGCTCCAAAAGAACTGCATGCTCTTCCCCAGCCGCACCACTTGGCTTACCAAACAAAGTGGCAAAACCCTGCAGCATTGCAGTTGACAGAATACCCCATTCAAATGCACACACACACAATCCATGTCTCAAGGCTTAAAAATCCTTCTTTAACCTGCCTCCAACCCTTCTACACCGATTGAAGTGGATTTAACAAGTGACATCAATAAGGGATCATAGCTTTCACCTGGATTCACCTGGTCAGTCTGTAAAAGAGCAGGTGTTCTTAATGTTTTATATACTCATATACTGTGCCTTCAGAAAGTATCCACACCACCTGACTTATTGCACATTTTGTTGTGTTACAGCCTGAATTCTAAATAAATTACATTTCTCACCCATCTACACACAATACCCCACAATGACAAAGTAAAAACCTGTTTGTATAAAATGTAAAATCTATTGAAAATGAAATATAGAAATCTCTCATTTACGTAAGCATTCACACCCGAGTCAATACATGATAGAATCGCCTTTGGCAGCGATTACAGCTGTGAGTCTTTCTGGGTAAGTCTAAGAGCTTTGCACACCTGGATTGTACAATATTCACACATTATTATTGTGAAAGTTCTTCAAGCTCTCTCAAGTTGGTTGTTGATTATTGACAAATTTCTATAGATTTTCAAGTTGCTTTAAGTCAAAACTGTAACTAGGCCACTCAGGTACATTCAAATGTTGTTTTGGTAAGTAACTTGGCCTTAACCTGGTTCAGTCTGCTTTCCAACAGACTGGGAGACAAGTTCTTCCTCTAGGATTTTGCCTGTGCTTAGCTCTATTCCGTGTCTTTATATATATATATATATATATATATATTTTTTTTTAAACTCCCTAGTCCTTGCTGATTACATGCATACCCAAAACATGATGCAGCCACCACCATGCTTGAAAAAAAGAGTGGTACTCAATGATGTGTTGTATTTGCCCTAAAAATATCACATTGAATTCAGGACTTAAAAGTTATTTGCAGCATTAGTGCCTTGTTGCAAATAGGATGCATGTTTTGGAATATTTTTTGTCCTTTTCACTCTGTTATTTAGGTTAGTATTGTGGAGTATTGTGGAGTAACTACAATGTTGTTGATCCATCCTCAGTTCTCTCCCATCACAACCCTGTAACTGTTTTAATGTCACCATTGGCCTCGTGGTGAAATCCCTGAGTGGTTTCCTTCCTCTCTGGCAACTGAGCTAGGAAGGACTTCTTTGTAGTGACAGGGTGTATTGATAGACCATCCAAAGTGTAATTCATAACTTCACCATGCTCAAAGGTATTTTTAATGACTGCTTTTTTTTTGTAGCCATCTACCAATAGGTGCCCTTCTTTGTGAGGCATTGGAAAACCTCCCTGGTCTTTGTTTTTATTTTACCTTTATTGAACTAGGCAAGTCAGTTAAGAACAAATTCTTATTTTCAATTACGGCCTAGGAACAGTGCCTGTTCAGGGGCAGAACGACAGATTTGTACCTTGTCAGCTCGGGGGTTTGAACTTGCAACCTTCCGGTTACTAGTCCAACGCTCTAACCACTAGGCTACCCTGTGGTTGAATCTGTGCCTGAAATTCACAGCTCGACTGAGTGACCTTACAGATAATTGTATGTGTGGGGTACAGAGATGGGGTAGTCATTTAAAAAGCATTTTAAACACTATTATTGCACACAAGAGTCCATGCAACTTGTTAAGGACATTTTTACTCCTGAACTTATTTAGGCTTGCCACAACAAAGGGTTTGAATTATTAAATTTGTAAATTGAATTCCACTTTTACATTATGGGGCATTGTGTGTAGGTCAAATAACACAAAATCTCAGGCTGTTAGACAATACAATTTGGGAAAAGTCAAGGGGTGTGAATACTTTCCAAAGGCAATGTAGGTAGTAACTCACCTGCTCTAGCAGCAATGAGGTGTGTGGTTCTGCCAGGGTCTTTAGAGCGGAGCAGGAGGCCCTTTCCTATCTTTGCTCCCAGGGCCTTGGCGTGGTAATTCTCCCTGGTTCTCTCCATGGGGTAATTGGTGGGGTACAGTCCAGAGAACACAATGGTGGTGCCCTCCAGGCTCCGGGCCTTCAGCTCCGGGACGATCTTCCTGATGTCAGGCATCTCTGGGCGTTCCTTCCCGAGAAAGGCGTTGTAGCGGGCGTAGTACTCTCCATGGATACGCTCCAGCACCTCTTCTAGGTAGATGAGGTGGTCATCCTTGTCCACGTCCACCTCCTCTTTCTCTTCCTCTTCCTCCTCCTCCATGCTCGGGTCCAGAGACTCCTCCCCCATGGTGACTCCTGACTGTTCACTGTTCTGGGACTCTGTCTCAGCCTCCCTCCGCTCTAAGCGCCCGTTCTCCTGCTCCGGGTCTGGAGGGAAGACAACCTCTGACCCAGATGTCTCATCTGAGGTCTCCCCTACTACCGCGGAGCTGTTCTCACCCTCCCTTCCTCCAGCCCCACCTGATGGCTCCTCTACTGCTGCCTGCTCCGCCCCTTCCTGTTTGGACTTCTTGGTCTGGCTGGACACCCCGTCCCTCTCGTTGTCTGATGAGGTGGGTTTACCCGTAAGAGAGTCAGCGTCACTGTCGCTGGACAGGTCAAAGTCCAGGTTGCTGTTGGGTTCATGGAGGTCTGGAGGAGTGGATGATGGAGGAAGAGGAGTGGAGGATGAGTTCACCCCACCCGGAGGGGGAGCTTCCTCCCCTGAGCCCAATGTCCTGCTGCCATCCTTCCCCTCTCCATTCCCCTCCGCTTTCATCTCATCTTTCACATGCATCCTGTCGCTCACCTGTGCTGCCGCGCTGGCCTCGGCTCCCTCGCCCTGACCCCGCTCCTCCTCCACAGCCTCGCCACCGTCCGGTTGAGTCCGTTCATTGGCTGCTGAACCCTGAGTGGCTGAGGGTGCTGTTGACTCCCCCCTCCCTCCATTGTTGTGGTCTTTGGCCCGTTGTTTCTTAAGACCATTACTCTGCTCCTCTGATGCAGACGACCCCCCAGATGGCCCTGTTTTAGGCCCTGTTGTCCCTGACGTTACTGCTGGTTCTGAGGCCTCTGCTGGTCGGCTGGCCTGGCTGCCTGCTAGGGTAAAACATCACAAGCTGAGAATTAGCATATTAAAACACACGCACAGATATTTTGCCACTTAAAATCACTAGACTAGAAGGTGTCTGTGAATACCTTCCATTGAAGTTGTTTTAGCAGAGGTGTAAAAGTACTTAAGTAGTTTATGGTATCTGTACATCCCTACTGCCTCTGCTCTGGCGGACTCACTAAACAAACTTCATTTGTAACTGAATTCTGAATCTTGGAGTGCGCCCCTGGATATTCGTACATTTTAAAAACAATAACATGGTGCCGTCCGGTTTGCCTAATAAAGAATTTTAAATTATTTCTACTTTTAATACTTTAGTTCATTTAAAACCAAATACTTTAAGACTTTTACTCAACAGTATTTTACTGGGTGACTAACTTTACTCAAGTAATTTTTTATTAAAAAGGTACAGTTGTAGTCGGAAGTTTACATTCACCATTGCGAAATACATTTAAACTCAGTTTCACAATTCCTGACATTTAATCCTAGTAAAAATTCCCTGTCTTAGGTCAGTTAGGATCAGCACTTTATTTTCCGAATGATTTATTTCAGATTTTATTTATTTCATCAGAAGTTTACATACACTCAATTAGTATTTGGTAGCATTGCCTTTAAATTGTTTAACTTGGGTCAAATGTTTCAGGTAGCTTTCCACAATAAGTTGGGTGAATTTTGGCCCATTCCTCCTGACAGAGATGGTGTAACTGAGTCAGGTTTGTAGGCCTCCTTGATCGCACATGCTTTTTCATTTCTGCCCACAAATGTTCTATGGTATTGAGGTCAGGGCTTTGTGATGGCCAGTCCAATACCTTGACTTTGTTGAAATTAAGCCGTTTTGCCACAACTTTGGAAGTATGCTTGGGGTCATTGTCCATTTGGAAGACCCATTTGCGACCAAGCTTAAACTTCCTGACTGATGTCTTGAGATGTTGCTTCAATGTATCCACATAATTGTCCTTCCTCGTGATGCCATCTATTTTGTGAAGTGCACCAGCCCCTCCTGCAGCAAAGAACCCCACAACATGATGCTGCCACCCCCGTGCTTCACAGTTGGGATGGTGTTCTTCGGCTTGCAAGCCTCCCCCCTTTTCCACCAAACATAATGATGGCCATTATGGCCAAACAGTTCAATTTTTGTTTCATCAGACCAGAGGACATTTCTCCAAAAAGTACAATCTTTGTCCCCATGTGCAGTTGCAAACCGTAGTCTGGCTTTTTTAATGACGGTTTTGTAGCAGTGGCTTCTTCCTTGCTGAGCTGCCTTTCAGGTTATGTCGATATAGGACTCGTTTTACTGTGGATATAGATACTTTGTACCGGTTTCCTCTAGCATTTTCACAAGGTTGTTGATTTGTACTTTTCGCACCAAAGTACATTCATCTCTAGGAGACGGAACGTGTCTCCTTCCTGAGCGGTATGACGGCTGCGTGGTCCCATGATGTTTATACTTACGTACTATTGTTTGTAAATATGAACGTGGTACATTTAGGCATTTGGAAATTGCTCCCAAGGATGAACCAGACTTGTGGAAGGCCACAATTTTTTTTCTGAGGTCTGATTTATTTAGATTTTCCCATGATGTCAAGCAAATAGGCACTGAGTTTGAAGGTAGGCCTTGAAATACATCCACAGGTACACCTCCAATTGACTCAAATGATGTCAATTAGCCTATCAGAAGCTTCTTAAGCCATGACAATTTTCTGGAGTTTTCAAAGCGGTTTAAAAAGGCACAGTCAACTTAGTGTATGTAAACTTCTGACCTACTGGAATTGTGATACAGTGAATTATAAGTTAAATAATCTGTCTGTAAACAATTGTTTGAAAAAAATTACGTGTCATGCACAAAGTAGATGTCCTAACCGACAAAACTATAGTTTGTTAACAAGAAATGTGTGGAGTGGTTGAAAAACGAGTTTTAATGACTCCAACCTAAGTGCATGTAAACTTCCGACTTCTACTGCATCTTTACTTTTACTTAAGTATGACAATTTGGGTTCTTTTTCCCCAACACTGTTTTAGGAGGTGTAACTGAATGAAGGCAAATTGACCTGTGGCCACTGAGGCATTAAACCACAGCATTGAGAACATTATATGCATCAAAACTATGGTTAAAGTGCATGCCTCAAGACAATGTTCTCCAAAGCACTTTATCCTCTCAGTAAATCTACTCACTATTTTGAAAACATAAATATGCCCATCACTGGGTCTGGCAGCAGAAACTAGTAAATTATAATACATTATTTATATGAACAGCATAGAATGAAATAGATGTAAAATCTGGCTTCTCTACAGCCTCTGCGTGATGAATTGTCAGGGTGGGGAGTCAGGGTGGTGACAGACCATGGGTGGGGCAGGCAGCTCATTACGGAGCTCAGTTCACAATACATGTAGGCCCATCATCTCACCATGGTAACTTTTTCATTTTGTGCTACAGTAATATAAAGACCAAATGCACATCCAATTTACACATCTCCATCTGGCTTACAGGGGTGAACTTGTTTTTTTTTTTTTTTTTAATTATTGGAAAGATCATATATTTTTTAATCTTTGCTTTAAATCAGAGCATCCAATAGAAAGAACTCAGTTACAGTTATTTATTCAGACCCATAAAACATTCAATAAATCTTTGTGAAGAGAAGTGAAAGCCTTCTGCATCCATATCTAGTTTGATATTATTCAAGGATATCATTAGAATGACAAAGGACAAAGAAACAGATTTAATTTCATTTGAATGCGAGGAAGGAATGAAGCAACGAGAGAAAGGAGGTAGGCTAATAACATTAGGGGAAATATTATGGAAAAGGTATATCCCTCAGCCGGCTACTTATACAAATAGGACCTATTATACTGGCAAATTAAAATAACATTCGCTAGCCTATAGTTGTAACTTTGTAGGCCGCATGTGTTGCACCAGAATCAGGTGTTCTCGTCCTGCTTTATCGTGGTTAGAACAATGTGCATAATTCCAGTACGTATAATAGAGTATAATAGAGTATAATAGAATACAGCTCACACTAAAAAAAGATTAGCCTACTGGAGCTAGTTTCATTTATTTACCCAAGCAAGCTACATCTATGGGCGTATGTTTTTCTGCCATGCATAAATGTGAAGTAGCCTATGTCATATACTGTACACACACGTGTATGTGTGCCATTCAAATAACATTTTATTTGCCACCAAATACAACAGGTATTTAAGTTAAGAAAATATTTGCAAAATAAACTAAATAAAAAGGTGAATGGGCAAGAAAAAATATTTGTGCCTTTGAACGGGGTATGGTAATAGGTGCCAGGCGCACTGGCTTGTATCAAGAACTGCAATGCTACTGGGTTTTTCACAACAGTTTACTGTGTTTAAAGAATGCTCCAACAACCAAAGGACATCCAGCCAATTGACAACTGTGGGAAGTATTGGATTCAACATGGGCCAGCATCCCTGTGGAATGCTTGACACATTGTAGAGTTGTTTAGTATAGTGTGTACACACACTGAACGAAAAATATAAACGCAATTTCAACGATCTACAGTTCATATAATGAAATCATTCAATTTAAATAAATAAATTAAGCGCCAATCTATGGATTTCACATGACTGGGCATGGGTGTAACCATGGGTGGGCACAGGCACAACCACTTGGGAGTCAAGCCCACCCACTGGGAAGCCATGTCCAGCCAATGAATTATTTTTATCCACAAGAGTTTTATTAGACAGAAATACTCCTCAGTTTAATCAGCTGTCTGGGTGGCTGGTCTCAGACGATCCCACAGGTGAATAAGTCAGATGTGGAGGTCCTGGGCTGGCATGGTTGGACATACTGCCAAAATCTGTTTGGATTTTAGCACCCTTTGCCTTGATGACAAACATTGGAGACAGCTTATAGTGGAGAAATATACATTACATTATCTGGCAATAGCTCTGGTGGACAGTCCTGCAGTCAGCATGCCAATTGCGTGCTCCCTCAAATTGAGACATCTGTGGCATTGTGTTGTGTGACAAATGTTGCCTTTTATTGCCCCCAGCATAAGGTGCACCTGTATTATGATCATGCTGGTTAGTCAGCTTCTTGATATGCCAAAACTGTCAGGTGGAAGGATTATCTTGGCAAAGTAGAACAATTTTAGACAAATACGTTTATTTTTGCATGTGGAAAATTTGTACACAATTGCATTTTATTGACAGCAATTAGAATGCACCGAGATACCATGACAAGATCCTGAAGCCCATTGTCATGTCATTCATCCCCAACCATTATCTCATGTTTCAGCATGATAATGTCGCAAGGATCTGTACACAATTCCTGGAAGCTGAAAATGTCCCAGTTCTTCCATGGCCTGCATACTCGGACTTGTCACCCATTAAGCATGTTTGGGATGCTCTTGATCAACACATACAAAAGCGTGTTCCAGTTCCCGCCAATATCCAACAACTTTGCACAGCCATTGAAGAGTGGAACAACATACCAAAGGCCACAATCAAGAGCCTGAACAACTCTATGTAAAGGAGATGTGTTGCGCTGCATGAGGCAAATGGTGGTCACACAAGATACTGACTGCTTCTGATCCACTACTTTTTAAATTGTATTTGAAAAGGTATCAGTGACCAACATCTGTGTTCCTAGCCATGTGAAATTAATAGATTAGGGTTAGGGAATGTATTTATTTAATTTGACTGGGTCCTTATATGAACTAAGTCAGTAAAATATTTGAAATTGTTGGAAATTGCATTCATAAATTTTGTTCAGTGTCTAAACATTTTTTGGAAGAGTTTGTAAAGTTTTCCTCTCATTCACCGACAGTCACAATGTGTCCTGTTTTGAAGTTCAGAACATTCTCGTGAACGAAACCGATTAAAGTTTTAGTGTGATGCTGCATCCTGAAGAGGAGTTTTGTGGCTGACAGTAGTTCACTGTGATCTAATTTGGCTTTGTATGAATCATTTAACACTCGCTACGCAGAGCTGCATTCTGTCAGTCGTAAGACTGGAAGGTGCCATTGGAAAGTGCCACATTTTAGGAGTTTGTTTCATCAGCTGAAGCTGTGGTTATACTGATATAAAAATCTATGTTGGAATAAGAAGATTAAAACAAGATATTATTGCTGCAGAATTAATTGCACTTTATCTGTTGTCCTAAACAAAGTCAATGGCCCGTGAAAGATTAATCACGGGAAGTTTTACCAAGTATATCCAAACAGTTTGTTCTTGTCTTTGTCGACGTTCCACAGCTAATTGCTCTGTATTTATTTTAATTTAGTGAACCTTGCTAAACAATCCTTTAAAGAGAAACATCTCATTTAGGCCCTCAGCGACGCGTTAAATACCACAACAACTTAACGAATTCCTCTCTGCATCGGGGTTCCTGCTGATGCAAAACTTGTTGGTGTGACGAGAGAAATGGGGAAAAAAAGGAGCCTGAAGAGTGACTTGTATCTGGTTCATCCTGAGATTCTGAAGTAATCCGTCCCTATAAACCAGTGGAAGTCATTTCTATGTCTAAACTTTCTTTCATCTGCTTTGTTTCCATAGAGCCCAACCCTGCTCCTGGATGGGTGAGGTCCCTGCCAACCCAGTCGGTCAGTGAACCCCCCACCTCTCAACCAGGACCCTCGAGGTCCTCCAGAGGAGAATCAGCAATGTACCAGGAGGTGGCCTTCCTAGCGGGCAGCACGGAGAAAGAGTTCTCGCCCTTCTATTTCCCCCCGTAGAACCAGCGGGAGGTGGTAACTAAGGGTGTGTTCAGTCATCATCAACGTGGGCGGGACCAGGTACCATAAAATCAACAGAATCAAGAATTCCTGTGTTCATTTCGATAATCAATAGTCCATAATCAGAAGTCTTTGGGTGCAAGATTTAAAAGACAAATCGGTGCATAGGTCTTGCTGCTTATAAAGAGCATTATAAAACTTGGGAGTATTTCAGCTCATTGAACGAAATCATGGAGGTGTGTGATGACTACGACGACGGGCGCCAGGAGTACTTCTTCGACTAAAGCCTCCACTCTTCTGGAAAGGCGTTCCACCAGATCTTAGAACATTGCTACAGGGACTTGCTTCCATTCAGCCACAAGAGCATCAGTGAGGTCAGGCACTGATGTTGGGCAATAAAGCCTGGCTTGCAGTCAGATTCAATTCATCCAAAAGGTGTTCAATGGGGTTGAGGTCAGGGCGCTGTGCAGGCCAGTCAAGTTCTTCCACACCGATCTCAGCAAACCATTTCTGTATGGACCTCCCTTTGTGCATGGGGGCATTGTCTTGCTGAAACAGTAAAGGGCCATCCCCAAACCGCTGCCACAAAGTTGGAAGCACAGAATCGTCTTTAATGTCATTGTATGCTGTGGCGTTAAGATTTCCCTTCACTGGAACTAAAGGGGCCTAGACCGAACCATTAAAAAGAGCCCTAGACCATTATTCCTCCACCACTAAACTTTACAGTTGGCACTATGCATTGTGGCAGGTAACGTTCTCCTGGCATCCACCAAACCCAGATTCATCCGTCAGACTGCCAGATGGTGAAGCGTGATTCATCACTCCAGAGAACACTTTTCCAGAGTCCAATGGCGGCGAGCTTTACACCACTCCAGCTGACACTTGGCGTTGCGCATGGTGATTTTAGGCTTGTGTGCAGCTGCTTGGCCATGGAAACCCATTTCATGAAGCTCCCGACCGACAGTTATTGTGCGGACGTTACTTCCAGAGAAAGTTTGGAACTTGGTCGTGAGTGTGGACAGACGATTTTTAAGCTCTACGCGCTTCAGCACTACCGTTCTGTGAGCTTGTGTGGCCTACCACTTTGCGGCTGAGCCGTTGTTGCTCCTAGACGTTGCCACTTCACAATAACAACACTTACAGTTGACCGGCACAGCTCTTGCAGGGCAGAAATTTGACAAACTGACTTGTTGGAAAGGTGGCATCCTATGATGGTACCACATTGAAAGTCAATGAGCTCTTCAGTAAGGCCATTCTACTGCCAATGTTTCCCTATGGAGATTGCATGGCAGTGTGATCAATCTTATGCACCTGTCCGCAACAGTGTGGCTGAACTAGCTGAATCTGCTAATTTGAAGGGCTGTCCATATACTTTTGTATATATAGTGTATTTATATGCTTTAGAATGACACTTCCTGTTTTGGCGGAAAATAACGGGTTATCAAAGGAGAAAAGTGATTTATTATTCTCGGGATGGAAGATTTGTAAAATACCAGGAAAATATTAAACCCTAGTCCATGTGATGTGACGGAAATCAGCAGCACTTCCCTAATTGATCTAACAGCCTGTGTGTGTGTGTGTTATTCTCCAGGGAGCCCAGAGAAGCACTCTCCGTCCTTTGTGGCTTGTCCGGTTTATCTTTACTGCTAATCAAAAAAATCTCTATACAGATCTCCTCTATGAGAAGCTCTGTGAGAAAAGAACCCAATGCCTTCCCTACTCCCTCCTGAGACTAAGATGATAATCACGGTTCAGATGAACCCATCTCATTATGGCTACCCAGGCTTGGTGCTTGAGTATGAATACAGTGTTGATGATTAGGTGTTAAGGCTTGGTTGCTCCAATTCCTTCTTTATAACAGATCAGATTGATTAATTCAGAGAGTTGATCAAATATTTGGATTCTGCTCAACCCTGGCCTTTGGGTATGATCATTTTCCTGGCTATTCTCATGGTTCTAAAAAGGTAGAGTTTAACAGCATTCTCACAGAAAGATCGCTAAGTGTTCCCCTGTCACCTCCATGCCTTCTCCCTCTCGCCTCTGTGCTGAGAGGATCATAACTTAACACAACGACATAACTTAAAACTCCCTCACCTTCCTGCCACCCCATCTATTGGGACCATAACAGTTACGTATCACAAACATGTTCTTAAAAGATTCACCCTCCCACTGCAGCCTGCCACACAGGAAAATGGTGCATCGGTTGATGCAAATTAAATCAAAACAGTGAGACGCGATGAGGGGTACCTTGTGGCCAGAACTCCATTTGCAGCCAGAGAACCAGGATGAGTTCACATTCCTTAAGTGCTCATCAAACCACTTCCTCCTCTTCCTCTCTGAACTTGGTCACCAGAGGGTTTTTAAGTTTGTTACAAACACGCAACAAAAAAAACACTACACTGACAAAGCACTAAATGCCCTTATAAGGATTGTTTCAATAGATCACTGTGCTTTATAATTTATTGACCAGTTCACAACAAAAGTCCACCGTTCGGTTAAGCTCATTGTCTTCCGACCCTGTATACCGTACCTTTCCTTCCCTGCTGAGCCTCTTTAGACCCGGCCGGGGCGTTGATGTCTCCTGTCCCCTTGAAGTAGATGTATTTCTTCACAGTGATCAGGTTGGGAGCAAACTTCCACACGTCCTCCCGGTCATCTATAATACATACCATCGAGTCCCCACATGGGAACAGATTCCTGAGGGGTAGAGATAAAGAGAGTGCGAGAGATTAGGGAGAGAGTGGGAGCACAAGAGAGAGTGTAGAGGGACAGAAAGAAAGAGTTATATCTAAGTTGAACTGGCAGTAACAGAGCAAAATGTTAGGCTCTCGCTCTACCATTATCCAGTCCTAGGCTACATCCCAAATGGTAGCCTATAACCTATGGGCCCTGCTCAAAAGTAATTTTAAGGGAATAGGCTGCTTATTTGTGAAGGACTATCCCTCCAGGTTAGAAGTGAATTCTGGCTCTCACTCTTACCTATAATTATCTGAACATCATAACTATACAACCACAGTTTCTACCATTAGGACTTTGAGGATGGTGTTCTAAAAGGCTTCCTATAACAGGAGTCACTGATTAGAAGAAATGCTGCATGGCGATGGGCTATTCCCTCTGCTCATCTATAGCACAGTCATGCTAGAGCTGGATGGTTCAGTTTTATAGCGCTGTATTGTCTGTGGGGACAACCAAGTGACTTCAGATGACTTGACTGCTGCCAGGTTTTAATCAACACTAATTCCCTCAGTTGAATTCTTCAGCGGTAGTGGCTGAGCGGAAATCAGTTTCTCCCAATTCCACAGATCTTCCTTGAGTGAATGCCTTTTCTCCAAAGTGTCAAAATGATAAAGATAACATATCAGCTATGTCCTTTTCATATTGGAAAGAGTCTTCTTAAAATGTCCTAGCTGAAATCGCTATTAGTATGTGTGTCAAAGTGTGCTGCGTGGCCAGACAGAGAGCCAGGTCTGACCTCAGGTTCCCTGTCTTGGAGAAGGGGTCGATGCATTCGTCTCTGGACAGGATCCTGTGGGAAAACAGCTTCATCTCAGGGTCCAGGAAGCCTGCAAAGTTACAGACACACCAGAAGAGCATCTTTAAAATGGACTCATATATATATATATATATATAAGAGAGAGAGACAGAGAGAGCTTGGTTAGTGTGGCAGGGGGTTTGGTTCCGCACGCTGGGCCGCAGCAGAGAGCAGACTCGACTGCATTAAACATCCTATTTAAAAGAGCTCCGTGGAAAAGCAGGATGTATTCAGAAAAGGTGCCGTTTTGCCAAACAGCCAATTTCCATGACTCCCCGGCCATCTGGAGCTACACTGAGTAGCATTCCAACAACAAAGCTTTTGAGTCCATTTAGAGCCAAATCTCATGTTGTTTTGCTACACAAGTTCTTCAATTTAATCTCAAATGAAATTGCTTGGCATCGGTGTGTGTGTGTGTGTGTGTGTGTGTGTGTGTGTGTGTGTGATGGAGGGTCTCTGTATACTCAGTGGGCTCATTAAAACATCAAGGCTTTGAGATGAGAACTAAATGCAGGCTGGGTCTTATCAGTTCCTCTTTAGAAGCTGTACAATAATGCGTGTCTGGAGGAGCAACAAAGACGGGCTTTGATGGAGCATCTACATCCCCACTGCACAACCAACACCTCGCTACCTGGTTGCTATTAAACCACAGAGAAGAGAGAACACAGGTGGGCAGGCATCTACTAAAGCACAACAACAACAAGCCCATCTACCTGGAGAAACAGACAGATGCACAGTGACCTCCATGCGCCACAGACTAATTACTACATTCATTATTCATTCACTTCCAACGTTCAGCATAGGCATTCATGATAGAATAACATCTAATTGATAGCGAAAGATCGTCTCCAAACTTTGACGGGACAAAGTTCATCTCTGTAACCCAAATGCAGATAATTAGATTCATAAAAAGCTCAAACGGTGCATTATAATTTACTGTCAAGTGAGATTGATCTGAGCTGAGCTGTTGGGAAACCCACTATAGTAGAGCCCTGTTTTTATTGTGGGACTCCAGAGTTACCCGCAGGACCCGACAGAGAAGTGTGCTGCATGGTCTGAATGGTCCATGCTGCAGGCGGTCAGAAAAACCAATTATTTCATAACGGTCGTTCCACCGTTTTCAATACGCTATGAATCTTTATAAAACCACTTATTACACGAATCCCTCTGTCATTCTGGCCGCTTGTGTCCCTCTCCTCGCCTCTAACTGGGGCGTGGTTACACAACCGGCTCGCGCGCCTGCTCCAAACAGTGGCGGCAAAAACAATTATCCGATAAGAAAGGAATTATGAAACCAATTATCAGCTTGCAGTTCTCACTGGAAAGTCTGTCGTCGTTTTCTAAAGGTAATGAAATAATGGCTAATATGATTGGTGACTTTTGTGACTTTTTGTCTGGGCTACTTCAAATGAGTTTGTTTACACGGGAGTGTTTTAATAAAACTACTTTATTGCGAACATGTAAATAATCTTACGAAATCACACATTTATTGGAAATTGGAAATGAGTAAGACGGTAGAGGTGTAATTTTAACATTGCAGGACTGTGGGCAGGAGCTGGATGAGATCTGGCTGGAGCAGGTGGGATGTATCCAAAACAACCTGCGGAGGCAGACGGTCATGGTACGAAATATCACGGGAGAGGACGGGCACGGTACCAAAACATCTGTCCCACGTAAACTTCCACACCACAGGGTCCGACTTTCCCTCGCTGATTTTCGCCTACAGGTCGGCCAGTGGTGGAAAAAGTAACCCAATAGTCATACTTGAGTAAAAATAAAAATACCCTAATAGAAAAAGTAAAGATCACCCAGTAAAATACTATTTGAGTAAAAGTATTTGGTTGTAAATATACTTAAGTATCAAAAGTATAAACCATTTCAAATTCCTTATATTAAGCAAACCAGATGGCACGATGTTGTTTTTTAAATTTAAGTATAGCCAGGGTCATACCAACATAATTTACAAACGAAGCATTTGTGTTTAGTGAATCCGCCAGATCAGGTAGTAGGGAAGACATGACCATGGATGTTCTCTTGATAAGTGCGTAAATTTGATCATTTTCCTGTAAAGAGAGCCATTCAAAATGTAACAAGTACTTTTGGGTGTCAGGGAAAATGTATGGAGTAAAAAGTACATTATTTTCTTTAGGAACGTAGTGAAGTAAAAGTTGTCAAATAAAAATAGTAAAGCTTGTTAGGCTTACCGCTGGAACACACCCAAATAAATGATTTACACACAGAGAGAAGTCAGCTCAGACAGATCCAGCTCAGAAGCCCAGCTCATGAGCTCCATCAGCAGATGTTCATTTAGAATGGAAAACTAATGTGTTTATGCAACAAATGTTAGGGCATCGAATCGTGTCGCACTGATTCGTTCTTCTAATCAAACCGTTCTTGTATCTAGATAGATATTTAAATCGTCTCGAAACGGAAAGATGCACCTCCCTACTATATAGACGATATATATGTGACACAGCCCCAGAGAATCTGAGTACCGACTGAACCTGTCACACAAACTGAAGGTAAATGCTCCCCTCTAGTGGCCACTCCGACTTAAAACTCAGGATTTGCCTCTACAATGCTGAGATCAATCATAGTGAGACATGTCTGTTAGTCTTGTTAGGTGACTAACTTCTCAATCCGGGGAGTGTATAGACGAACATTAAAAAATACAACAATTCTCACCTATAATACAGACAGCATTCAGGCATTAAGTCTAGATCTATATTTAAGTAGTGATTTGACAGAGGATGTAGGCCCGGTGGGTTGACTGCCTTGCTCAGGGGCAGAAGGACAGATTTTTACCTTGTCAGTTCGGGGATTTGATTCAAAGGTGTTTGGTTAAATACGGAAGACACATTTCAGTTGAACGCACTCAGTTGTACAACTGAGTAGGTATCCCCCTCTCCTAGATGATTCTGTGTTTAAATTAATCTGCCATTTAGACTCTGTGCTCTCACACACTTTTGGCATTTACGTGATGGCTGTTTTTTTTTTGCACTTTTGATACTTTTTGCATTACTTACTGTACATCTAATTATATAGTGATTCAACGTAGGCGTTAATTGTCAGAGAATGTTAAATAACTGCTAGTGTTTGTGTGTGTACTTACCTGCGATGGTGTGTGCATAGAGGCGGCTTCCGAAGGTGAAGACGTGCAGCTCGTAGAGCTTGGCGATCTTCTCCAGGAAGTCTTTGCAGTGCGGACGCAGTCGCGTGTGTAACATGGGCTCCCCCCGCCCCAGCTGGAAATGGAAGATTCCCTGTGGAACAAAAGCAGAGGCATGGGCAGAACCATCAATGTTTTGTTCTATCTACATAACCACCAGTGGTTTATTACAGACTATTTAATACCAAACCCTCAGCAAAGCCTGGGACATAGAAATACCAAACCACCTATTTTTCATAGGCCAGAGAAAAGGATTTCAGATACACATACCTTGTTGGACATGAGCTGGCAGTGATGCTCGGTGGTGTGGATCAGGGTCTGGTCCAGATCAACCATCAGAACCAGCTTCTTGTTCCTGTGGAGTCTCTGCTGGTCCTCTCTGCCCAGCTGCTCTGCTTGCTGTGTGGGGGACAAATCACACAGACCCGGCATTCATAAAAAGGGGGCCCACGACGTCAACAAAACTGTCTCTATTAAATTGAAAAGTTGCATTCCAACGACAGAGGTATTTCTACAAGGTCACATTATCGTCAGAGGAAACATCTTCTAGTGCCATGACAACCCCGAACCTCACCTCAGAGCTGACCATCAACTCAGGGACACTGTGCACCATGGAAACATTTGCCGTGGAGATGAGAGCCTGCTGCCTCCCATTATTGGTCTGCATCCTGAGAGAGAAAGAGAGAATCCACTTAGCAACGCATACTCAATGGATAAGAGGTAACCTACAACTAAGAGTTAGGCCCATTTGTTAAAATGTTTTGAATATGCCAATTGAAATTCTAGCATGGAATAACTTGGTGTTTGTTTGTGTGCGTGTGTACACTTACTGTGTGAGGTCCTGGCCACATTCAGCACACAGGCCCTTCATCACAATGGGATGGCTGCATTCTTCTACTCTTACAACCACAACACTGGAAGAGAAGATGCACTTGAGACTGCAGCATAATAGTTTCCCCCTTAAAATCCTTGAGAGTTTATAGACGCACCCGTGGAAAGTGGCCGAGCTACAGCGCTGTCGGTCAGACCAGGAGACGTACGCAGCGTACGAACGGTTTGGCCGACTGACTAATACACCACTATGGAAAGATGACGCTCACCAACATGATGGTGTTCTCCATTTTTCTCTACAGCCCTCACAAGTGTCACAGGTTTTGTGCCAACAAAGAAAAGGGGTTAAATAGGTGTAGTCATACAGGCCAAATTTATATTTATATATATATATATATATTTTTCCTTGGGATACCTACAGGGGCCCTACAATTCAAAATTAAATAGCTAAATGATCCATGATATGACCATATTTTTTTTAGCCCCTTTTTCTCCCAAATTTTGTGATATCCACATAGGTAGTTAGTCTTGTCCCATCGCTGAAACTCCCATACGGACTCGGGAGAGGCGATGGTCGAGAGCCATGCATCCCCCCGAAACACGACCCTGCCAAGCAGCATTGCTCGCTTAACCCGTATGCCAGCCACACCAATGTGTCGCAGGAAACACTGTACCGAAGTCACCGTGCATGAGCCCGGGCCAGCCACAAGGAGTCACTAGAGCGCAATGGGAAAAGGACATCCCGGCCGGCCAAACCCTCCCTTAACGACACTGGGTCAATATTGCACCGTCTTATGGGTCTCCCGGTCGTCGCCGGCAGCGACACAGCCTGGGATCGAACACGGGTCTGTATTGATGCAGTGCCTTGCCTCACTCGGGAGGCCGGTATGACCATCTTCAAACAATTCCATATGTCAGCTTAGTAACTCAGATTTTTATGGGCGGTTTCCCGGACAGAGTTTAATTTAAATCAGTTTAACGATGTGCACATGGTGCTGACCTGAGGATGCTTCAAAAACCAGGGATGGGACAGTAATACATTAAGCATTGTGTGGAATTGGAGCACGTCACCTAAACAATGGACGAGGTAAAAGAAAATGTTGAAATTTCAATGACTTTGGGAGAAAAAAAAAAAGTTGTGGCAAACTACCCAATTATTGAGAACAAACAGCATGATACAGCAACAGAAAACAAGAAAAATAATGCCTGGACTACCATTTGTAATGAATTCAACACAAATTAAAAAGTACACTACAACAACTTCAGGTAAGATAGTGTATTTACTGTTGGCCCACTTTTACAAATCTGAGACAACACAGTGGGGCCTGAATGCATGTGTGACAGAAATGTAACAAACAATATCATACATAAATATTCATATAATTTCTAGAACATCTCGTCTTCCTAAGGTCCTATGGAAAAACAAAAATCTACTTAAACAATACAAATGCTGCTGCTCGTAGGGAGCATTTCAAGACTGGTGGCGGGCCCCCGGTAAGACAGGGGAGGTAGGTAGCCTAGTGGTTAGTGTTGGGCCAGTAACTGAAAGGTTGCTGGATCGAATGACAAGCTGACAAGGTAAAAATCCACTGTTCGCCAGTAGGCCGTTCATTGTAAATAATAATTTGTTCTTAATTAACTGACTTGCCTCGTTAAATAAAGGTTCAATTTAAAAAAAAAGAAGACCAAAGACAGATGAGCTGGGGGACTTGTTGACCGGGATCATAGTAAGTCAGCAACCCCTGGAAGGTATCCCCGATGATGACCATTTGGACAGATGGGGGACTGTTCCAATCCTCATTTTGTAAGACACATTCATTCAACATGTGCCATCCCGGCACTGTAGGGAATATGTAATGTCAGTCATCTCTTGCACTCCCATAATAAAAATGTAACAAACTCAACTCTTTAATAAATGATGTTCTCTAATGCAGCAATGTAATCATTTTCTTGAGGCAGATGAACACCATAGCTTGGAGGGGATAAGACGGGATGAAGTTCAGCCCGCTACATCTGGCTCATCTGCAGCAGCCAGAAGGGCAGATTGTCACTAACCGGGCCGGAGGACAAAAGCTGAGCATGCATGAGAAACTGGCCTAGGAATTTCATGAGCGCAACCTAAATGTATTTAAAAGAAGACCATGATATGAAGATGCAAATCCCTCATGTTGAGTTGGCTATGAAGGAGGAGAGAAACAGGAAGCAGCAGCAGTAGCAATGTTCTTCTCAAACCAGCACCAGTTTGGGGTCCTGATATTTCCATTTGTGAATTAAAAACCATGCTGTTTGAGTTCATTGTGAATGCAGCATCTTCTTGGTTGAACGTGTAATGTGTTTCTGAGACTGGAAATGACTCTTCCATACACCAAACACCTCTGGTGCAGATATTAGCTTGGTTATACCGTTGTTGCTCAGGTCCTATTGCATGACGATAGTGGGTGACCAAGAAGTTGATCTGTGCATACCCACTGTCGCCAAGTATGATTCCACTAGGTTGTCCTCTTTCAAGCTGAGCATACAATGAGGCGTTTTGGAAAATCCTTGAGTCATGAGTTCAATGTGCAACAATGTTGGAGAACTGCAAACACCATGTACATTTATTGAGAACCAGTTTTTACGATTCCTGTACTCCACAGCATCTGCTGTAGAGGGACACTTGATGGGAATATGACATTCACCTATACAGCCAATGACTCCAGGGAAGTTCCCATATTCATAGAACTCTACCTGATAGTTGGCTTGGGCAGCAGCATCAGGGAACTTGATGTAATGGTCTTTCAATTCACATATAGCATTGCAAACTCTGGACTATGTTGCATACAGTCAGTTCACTTACACCATACAAATCTCCTGTTTCACAATGGAAGGTTCCAGATTCCAAAAACCTCAAGTTGACCAGTACTTGTAGGGAAGGGCTTTCCCCTAAGAGAGTCAGATGAAAGTCTTGGCTCAAGCAAACAAACAAAGCTGCATTTGCTTTGTATATACGGAAACGGTCACCGAAATTGATTTTATCTAAATCATTCAGTGTGTTGATCCTGTCTATAACCGCCCTTCGGTCTGGCCTTGGTAGCACTCTTTGATCGTCATTGAAATAGTCCAGGTAAATCATTCTCCTCCATTGCCAAGGTCAACCTGGGGGCCAACATCCATTAATCTGACGTTAAACCTTCCTCAGGACATGTTTAAATACAGCCTGCACTTAAATCTAGATGAACTAATTGTCCTTCTAGAAATCAAACTTTAAATCTAGACTAGGGCAAATCCGAGACTATTTGAAACCATATCTAAGAAATGCAATTTCTGTTAGTCCAGTTTAAAAGTGCAATTTAGTCTAGGTTGATACTGCCCCCTAAAAAAGGTTAAAGGTGCTACACAGGATTTTTTTTATTATATTATATTATATTATATATATATATATGCCATAAAATATGGCACTAATAGTGGATTTATTGTGTTTCACAGTATTACTTAGCCACAAGTGTTGTGATATTCGACAAACTGGGAAAACGTTTAAAACTTTGTGGCTGTGTTATCTAAGGAAATCACTAATGTCCTGGTTGAGAAAAATCTGCACCGTTCCGGTCAATTTGATCATTGTACCATCTAAACAAAAAAGTATAGTTTTTACAGCTGTTTGAAGCTAGTGGACCAAAACCTGTTGAATCATAGATGGTACAACGATTCCTGACACTATTCAGTGCTTATTTGTTTTACAAACTGTAATTGAGCTAACAGTGTACAATGTTAGCAACCAAGAAATGACAGAAATTTCCACTAGATAACACAGCCAAAGTCAGAACAGCTTTCCCAGTTTGACAAGATACTGCTCCATCAGGAGTATTTAATAGGCGAACATCCCAGCCAATCACAACACTGGTGGGTAAATAACAGAAACACTATCATTAAACTCTTTGCACCACACTCACATGCTAGCTTAACATAAGGAATTTGAAATTATTTATACTTTTACGTTAGATACTTAAGTATATTTAAAACCAAACTTTTACCCAAGCAGTATTTTACTGGGTGACTTTTACGTGAGTCATTTTCTATTTGTTACACAAATTCATAACACTAAAATGTTTGAGGCTCAAGCAGAACAAAGTATTCGCAGTTCTTCTTCCCCAAGTGCTCGAGCGTGCAAACTTGACGACTCGATACCATGTGGATGATGTCATGTGCGTAGTACTACAATATTGGGCCAGTTCGTTTTGCATGGCCCGGTGCCCCTTGTGGGTGGAGATTTCACATACGGACCAATGGAATGGTCTAAAATAAACAAACTCGGCACCCGGGCACCGGGCTCTGCAAAACGAACTCGTTAATGTACATGATCCATCCAGCTGTTGTAGAGATCGGCGCTCCAGCACACGCACTGGGTTAGCATAGCTAGCTAGCGTTACCATTTATTAGCTAGGCTAATTAGCTATGCTACTTCGAATTTGGTCTATAAGTAACAACATTAGCTAACGAACATAGTATACACAGCACACTATAAAAAATGGCTGACAGTCTATATAGCTAACGTTAGTTAGCTTGCAGACTCACCCAGGCGATATGACTTGTCCAAGTTGACAGCATAGCTCTTTCACCACTCCAGCTCGGTCCGATTTCAGCTTCTTCTCTGACAGCCGATTGGGCTGTTCTGGCGGATGGGACCCGGACTCTTTCTCCGGTGGGATGGGAGCACATAACGCCAATACCGAGTCCACATTGACGAGGGAACCGGGTTTGACTTTCCATTCCAGCAGCCGCATAGGACGCGCTGCTATTGGGCAGCGGATCTCCGCCACTTGCGCCATGGGGCCCTGTGCTGCCCCGCCACCGCCGGAATCTGCGGGCTCCTCCATCAGTTTCGCGCTTCAAATCCCTTTAAACTCTAGGCACAGGTCAAGCAAAGATATATATCAGAGTCGCGGGGAATTCGGTTTATCATAAATTATTGAAACTGAGCTAAGAAACAAAAACCAACGTACCGCTGATGTTTGAAACACAACGATGCAAGAACACAGACCCAATAGTTTAGCTTCTTTCGCTCTTCCCGCCCGTAAACAGGAAACACAAGACTGAAGCGGCGACGACAGTCAGAGAGCTTCCGGTGGCTCTGATGACAGAGGTCCTTTCTACTTTCACTGAGTTCCACAGTTCCACGTCAATTTAAATACTTTGATCAATGGAAGGAACAGCTAGCTTCCATTTGTGTTTGAATAAATGTGTCAGTTTGAGAGTCATACACAGCATGTCAAAGAGAAGTTGAAGTTGGGATGATCATGTAAACAAAATACAACAAAGAAATCTAATGGAAGATGCAACATCATGCTGTTTTGTTTTCCACTCACACATTGTTTTCTAAGCCTTTACAGCTCTGGGGACATCCCTCGATGGGCCCTACCTGATATGATGTAAGATGATGTAATATATAAATCATGCATCTACTCCTGGTGACAACTAGTAGAGTTGCTACTAGTGATCTAAAGTCACATGGGGGCCTGGTCCCAGTAATTCGCACATTGATGTTAATGTAAACAGTTATCTATAATACATATTATTCAGGCTATGCCCGTGATATGACGGCTGAGATGCTGGGAAGGCGGATCACACATGTATGTGCCTGTTTTATATTTGTTTAATAATCTCAAAACGATAAAATCAAGACGCAGTCAGTAGTATTTTATCGTTATCATTTAAAACAACAGTGTTTTAATTCCACAGACCATACTCTACTACCGTAAACATGACTTTAAACAAGGTTGTACAGAGACCTCACACTTGAATCGTTTCCGTTACATGTTATTTTAGCCACATTAATTAATTATTTACAACGTCCATTTCTGATTCACCCATACAAATACATGCATTATTCTGTACATTTGTGATTTCAATGAAAAAAACAATGACTTGGGTTGATTAATTGACGGTACCCGAAGAGGATATCGAGTCAAGTCATGATTCTTTTCACTAGAGAAGCTTCGGTCACAGCGAGTCGGACCATTTGTCACGTGACCGATTTCGTGCACCTTCTGCCAGTCGAATCATTTGTAGCAGTTCAGGAAATCAAGAATGATCTGAAACAGGAGGTGACAGGTTACATTAGAATGGTGACTACACAGTTTTAACTCCATATTAGTGAGAAGAGATCACAGTATAGGTTGAACATGGCAGGGGAGACCTTCAAAGCAGTGAGTTGAACTGTTTGTTATATGCCTTTGCCTTGCCTGCTAGCTAGCCAGCCAGACGCATATAGCTTCAGCAAATTCAAACTCGACACCTGACATTTAACTGTTTATGCATGAATGGCTTAAATGTCAAAAGTAATGACTATGTATGTGTGCGCGCTTTGTATGTTAATATTTTTTTTCATAGTATACATGTGTATCTACAGATCACACTAACAATAGTTTTCATTCCATGAACTACTCTCTCTGACTTCCAGGAAATGAGCGTGGACACACAACGTTAAATTCCCCTGATGCAATGTATAACCGCCATACTAAAATCAGAGCTCGATGTACAATCTCGCTAAAAGACAGTGTGATGTGCCCCAATTTTGAGATTGTGGTTTACCCTCCATTATTTATAAGTTGTCACGTGTTTTGTTCAATGCCATGGAAAGTGTGTGTGTGTGTGGCTCTCTCATTAGGTAGGATTAGGTGGCTGCCTATGGCGGCAGCTTTTTCTGAGCTACACTGACCAAGACGCATCTCCAACAAGACTTAAAACCTCACATAATTCTGCCCCAAAACAATGTCAATTTCTCTCAACCAGTGGCATATGAGATTTTTTAGGTGAGCGCTGATGCCCCCTGTGATAAGAAGTGCCCACAAAGTCAGGGATGCAAAATATCTATCTTGTCCATTCCCAGTGTGCCTCTCAAGGGTGCTTGTTGGAGAGTAGAAGCACTCCACCGACATTCCTTTAAAAAACATAATGTAACACCAAATCATGGAGCAGATATAGCATATAGAGAGTGTGGCCTTTAATGTAGCCTACAGGGTTTAGGAAAAAATGTATGACAATGTAATGAGAAACTTTTAACATCATGCAGGTTTCTCTGATCAAATAGCCTAACCTAAATGGTGCCTGATCAAATTGAAAAAAAAAATATGCTGACACGTTAACATATCTGAAAAACCGGTCTAAGTAAAATGGACACTCAGGCTACTCACAACTGCTGTCCAGGAGTTTCATCCTGTAGGCTAAATGGTCATGATCAGTGGTTTCAAGTTTGTATCCGTACATTTTTTACGAGCTGATCATAGCAGAGAAAAGGGTCGTCGGCAATTTATTTTTTTCTCGCCTAGGGCGGCAGAACGGCCAGGACCGGCCCTGGTGTGTGTGTGCATGTGGTCAGGGCCCTGACATAGAGCCTCTATTTATAAATCTATTAGTCTGGAAACAGTTTGTCCTGTGAGAGACCGTTAAGAACAACAACAGCGTGTTCTAGCCTATGGAGAGTGACCTTGATGCAGTCCACACCACCAGTCTACATGTTGTTCGACTTATTAACCTCGTAACATGAAGATTTTTTTGTTTTTCTCTAGTTTTCTAGGGATGAAGGTCTTTCTCAGCAAGTCTACTGTAACTGGCAAAAACAGTGGATTAGTTTAAAGTTGATGCTTCAAAGTGACACTGATTGTGGTGGTGTTTTCGTCTTTCTGTAGTTAAGGTTGTGTCATTTGGCCCTGCTGGGAAGATGTCCCCGTCCACAGCTACAACTGTACAGGTCCTTCAGCTCACAAAGGTACTAAACTAACTAGAATGGCCCATCTCCTTTTTCTATAGTGCGAGTCAGCTTGATGTACAAGTACACCCCTGGACAGGACACTGAACTATACATGCTGTTACTTAAATACCTTCTAGAAAGCAACTGCAAGATTGGTGAAGACATGAGCATTTCAGCAACACTGTGTGCTGTGCACATTTCTTTCCGTCAGGCCAAGGAAGAGTCTAGGGTTGTTCTGGAAGATGTTTTTGGGTGTTCCCGTGGTGGTGGGAGTCCAGTACGCCCTTGCGGAACCTAGAGAGAGACGGAAGATGAAGATCTTGGTGAAGGGAGTCGGTCGCTTCTGTAGGTGGGTCCCATCATAACAATAATATCACCATCCTTTTTGTATGTGATCAAATGTTTTGAATAATTTCCTTTTGGAGTTACACTCAATCCATGTCTCTCTCGGTCTCTACAGGTCTATATATGTAGGACTCTATATCTCAGTAGATTATTGGTGGACCTCCAATGTGATGTTACGTGGTTTGGACAAGGTAAGTTTGACAGAAATATTGGGTGCGTTCCTTTGCCCAGGCATCGCTGAAGCATTCCAGATATTATGGCTAGATACGTAAAATACTTATCAGCTAACCACATATGTTATAGCAATCTGGTGCCTGACGGCACAGTCTAAGACGTGGCACGAAACCATAGGTTGACGCATGCAACGTCTGAGCAGGGCAACGGGACCAATATGAATTGTGACAGGTCTATCTGTGTATGTCTGCTAAACAGTGGCGTGAGTCTGCAACGATCTCAGTAGTTCAGTCAGGACACTCACGTCATCTTCCCCTCCCTGTTTTGCCAGAGCAGCCCATCGTTTGTGGCAGGGATGTCATTGTGCCATCAGAGGGCAGCAGATGGCATGGTGGAGGGAGCGGTGCAGAACGGGGGGATATATGTTAAACTGGGACAGGGCCTGTGTGCTTTCAACCACCTGCTGCCTCCTGAGTACGTCAAGACACTGCAGGTCCTGGAGGATAAGGCTCTCAACAGGAGATGCAAGGAGGTGAGACCTGTAGTACGTTGTCTTGTCAAACATTGAAGAACAGTTAATGCTCAGCTTCTGACCGTAAGGTGCTACAGAGGGTAGTGCTTACGGCCCAGTACATCACTGGGACCAAACTTCCTGCCATCCGGGACCTATATACTAGGCGGTGTCAGAGGAAAGCCCCAATAATTGTCAGACTCCAGTCACCCAAGTCATAGACTGTTCTCTCTGCTACCACACGGCAAGCGGTACCGGAGCGCCAAGTCTAGGGCTTAAAGGCTCCTTAACAGCTTCTACTACTCAAGCCATAAGACTGCTGAACAATTAATCAAATGGCCACCGGCCTATTTACATTGACACCACCCTCCATTTGTTTTTTTAGACTACTACTCACTGTTTATTATCTATGCATAGTCACTTCACCCCTACCTACATGTACAAATGACTGACTAACCTGTATCCCCGCACATTTACTCTGTATTGGCACCCCCTGTATATAGCCTCTTTGTTACTTATTCTTTTTGACTTAACTCCTTCTTGAACTGCACGGTTGGTTAAGGGCTTGTAAGTAAGCATTTCACAGTAAGGTATGCACCTGTTGTATTCACTGCATGTGACAAATAGTTTGAAGCGATACGATAAAAGAGGCTGTAGTGAAAGTGATAAAGCCATGCTTGTAGTTTTGTCACAGCTTTCAATGCCTCTTTACCATTCATAATGTGAGGCTAGAACAAGCCATTTTATAATGAAAAATGTTGAGGAACATTCTTCCATTAAATTACCTGGTATGTTCTACCAGGTAGATGCTCTGTTCATAGAGGACTTCAACACGACTCCAGACAAGATGTTTAAGAAGTTTGAGTATGAGCCCATCGCAGCAGCCAGTCTGGCCCAGGTCCACAAGGCAGAGCTGCAGGACGGGACTCCTGTTGCTGTCAAAGTGGGTTCAGGTTAACTATACTACACATTCAGCCACAGAATTAAAAGTATACTGTGCTTGATTTACACTATTAAATAGGGGTCACCTCACCTGGTTAAACCAGACTAGGTATATCTCCTGATTCTGAATAGTAACAACTCTCTTCTCCAGGTGCAGTACATAGACCTCAGGGATCGGTTTGACGGTGACATCAGGACTCTGGAGATCCTACTGGACGTTATAAAGTTCATGCACCCCAGCTTCGGCTTCAGATGGGTCCTCAAGGTAAGGGCTCAAACTTGTCTGCCAACTTGGTCAAAAACTGTATTTTATTTTCTAGGACATTTATCGGATAATACCTGCAGAGCATGATTAGAGACAGCCCTAGACATGGTCCCCTAAACTAACCTAATGCTGGCATTCTCTGACGATTTTAGGACTTGAAGGGGACATTAGCTCAGGAGCTGGACTTTGAGAATGAGGCCAGGAACTCTGAGAGATGTGCAGAGGAACTGAAACACTTCAAATTTGTCGTCGTGCCAAAAGTGTACTGGGACCAAACCAGCAAGGTGAGAGACGGAACTAGTCACTGCTGTAAATCACGATGGCTGCATTCAGGCAGCCCAATTTCTTTTCTTTTTTTTTTGTCTCTTTTGACCAATCACATCGACTCTTTTTCTGATCTGACTGGTCAAAAGACCAATTAGTTAAAAAAATCAGTATTGGGCTGCCTGTCTAAACACAGCCTGACCACTTTTGTATTATTGTACTGTAATAAACCAAAACAATTCCTTTAGAGAGTGTTGACTGCAGAGTTCTGTGAAGGCTGCAAAATCAACAATTTGGAAGAAATCAAAAGACAAGGACTTAGCTTGAGAGATGTAAGTGCCTACCGTGACACAATAACCTTTTGTCTATTATCATTAGTACTCCGATGAATGTATAAACAGTTTTCTCTGGCTTTTCAGACTGCTGACAAGCTGATCCGTACGTTTGCAGAGCAGATATTTTACACTGGCTTCATCCACGCTGACCCTCACCCTGGCAATGGTAGGGTTCAGTTTCTACTGAACTCTTAACATGCTCATTTATTGATTTGTGCAACTTGAACCAGGGCAGTTTACAAGACGGTTTTTCAGAGAAATGGGTCACGTTGATAATAAATAACTACAGTACAACAATATTTGCTTAAAATGACTTGATGACCTTGAATGTATGTTATCTGTACCATGTCACAGTGCTTGTGAGAAGAGGTCCAGATAAGAAGGCAGAGCTGGTACTGTTGGATCACGGCCTATATGAATACCTCAGTGAAATGTAAGGGTCATAATATGCCATTTAGCAGACCCTTTTATCCAACACAACTCACAGTAGTGTGGATGCATTTTAGATCCTGCATGTTTTAATGGTACAACTTGTATGTTTTACTATCAACTCTAACCTTTGGCTCTGTAGTGACAGGGTAGCGCTGTGTAAACTGTGGAGGTCCATAGTCCTGAGAGACGATGCTGCCATGAAGCGGTACTCCAACAGCCTGGGGGTCAAAGGTGAGAGGACCACTGTCATTTAGGCTTAATAAAGTGATTTTATTTCAACTGATTCCTTCATTTAAACTGAAGTCATATGCCTTGAATAAATCCATTCTCACCACAAAGACCTGCTTACAATATCCTGTATCCTATCAGACTACTTCATCTTCTCTGAGATGCTGCTGCAACGGCCAATCAACATGCGGGAATTGGGCCTGTCCAACATCCTGAGTCGTGAGGAAACAACCTATATGAGGGACATGGCTGTCAATCACTTTGACAACATCATGGTTGTGCTCAAGTCCATGCCACGCCCCATGCTGCTGGTGTTCAGGAACATCAACACTGTCCGCAGCATCAACATCACACTGGGAGCTCCTGTAGACCGATACTGTGTCATGGCTAAGAGGTTAGTAGTAGCAGCAACATCAGGCTGGGGGCTCTGGTCGACAGATACTGTGTAATGGCTAAGAGGTTAGTAGCAGCAGGCTGGGGGCTCCGGTGGACAGATACTGTGTCATGGCTAAGAGGTGAACAGACGAGTGTTTCACATAGCAGTAGTTGTAGATGCTTACTAACCTGTTGTCCTGTCTCCAGCGCTGTGCAATGTTGGGGGCGGCTCCAGGCAGAGAGGCCGGGTGTTCTTCCAAGGTTCAGGGTGTTGCGATGGGTGCGGGCCACCTGGGAGAGCCTCAAGTTCGAGTGTGCCCTGAGGTAACGAATTATCCTCAACACTATACCCTCAGTAGCCACGTTTCCATCCACAGTTTTAAGCAATTAACGTCATACAGTACAACAAATAAAATAAATTACGACAGCTGTGATTGGAATTGGCCGCTTCGGTGCAATTTTATAAATGCCGAAAGATAACTCGGGAAAGCATGACGTGTATTAGGCTACAGATGAAATAATTGATGACCTTCACAGGGTGGGTAAAGCACACGGTGATCTTGATGCTCCTTTCCAATGAATATCGAGGGTCCTTTTCTGGTGACATGATCGATGCTCGACTGCCGTTTGACAAATGCAAAAATTCTCGCACTTATCCATAAATCTCATGTAGACTAGCCTAACCACTATGAGCTCTAGTGTCAAGACCAGTGTAGGAACATTTCAATTTAAACACCATTTGTGACAACGCGATGGAAATTGAGGTTTTTATTTATTCGGTACATGAAAACTGAAGTGGAAAAAGTACATTGTGTGCAATACATCACGTACTGAAAAGGTATCAGGAACAAGTCAGTTTGGAAACACCACCGGTAGGAAAAGGCATTTTCTTTATGTGGATTATTGAATACTTGCATGAAAATCTGTTGATAATTTGATGGAAACCTAGCTAGTGGCCAGTTTTCGGTACCAGGTCTGACCCTCCCACCGTACCTGCCTCCAGATCACCATGTATTCTTTGGGGTATGGAAACGTTTCATAATTGGTATCAAGGGACTTAACGTTCCCTACGCCACCACTAACAGCCTGTTCCGTTAACACCAGGCATGATGAGGTTATTGAGTCATGCTGCTTACTGCCGGTAGCATAACGCAACAGGGATTCGTCAGACCAGGCAATTGTCCAGTGTTGGTGATCGCGTGCCCACTGCAGCCACCGCTTGTTTTCAGCTGATAGGCATCAAACCCGGTGTGGGAGTCTGCTGCAATAGCCCATCCTTTACGAGCACCAACGATTTGTGTGTTCCTAGATGCCGTTGTGCCATTATTTGCCCGTTTTGTGGCCCTTCTGTTGGGAACTGTCATGTGTGCGAAGCCCAGGAGGCCGACCGTTTCGGAAGATACTGGAACCAACGAACAAACCACGCTCAGTCGCTTGTTTTGTCAATTCTAATGTTCAAACAGTAACTGGATGCTTGTCTGTCTGCATTATATACTAAGCCATGGCCACATGACTGTCTGTAGGCGCTAACCATTTCTGGGAAAGGGGTGGTACACCTAAATAAACTGGCCAGTGTATAGCAGTAGACCCGGCTGGGTAGGTCTTGCTACAAACATTCCCCAAAATACATAATTTGGCATTTTTAGTTCCTACAAAATTGCCTACATTTCTTACCATTAACTTCAATCATTGTATCTTCCCAGGTCTGAGATGGCGATGATGAGTCTGACAAGATCCCTGCTGTCTTTGTTGTCTTACTTCAACCTCATATCGCTGGACGAGGAAGTTTACCAATACCTGAAGTAGAGGCCGACAACCCATACCTCAGCTGCATACCTGATACTAGTGACTCCTGTTTCAAGCTCAAGAAATGCAACCCGTTTGACAGGACATGATAGTTGTCAAATGGATAGATGTGCTTCCAAAATGGTGCTATGCATTTCCCACATCTACAGATTTTATGATGTAGAATTGTCTTAATCAGTCAGGACAGAAAACGCAGTAAACACAGCTCCAAGCCAAGGACTTGACTCACCAGCAGTTATTTCATTGAGGAGCACTGTCTCAGTGCTGCCAGGGAATATGTGTACTGACATAACATTAACACTATTTTATTAAACACAGAGCCATTTAATATTTGACCTTTCTTTCACTGGGGTTGAATTTGATGGCAGTATGTGATTCCTGCTGTGACCAGTCAAGATTGTGCCTTCATTGACTAAGTCTTATTAATAGCACGTTTAGGCCTTTCAACCCTCCTGTTGTGTTCGTTTCATGTTAGTGTTCCCGGTCCAAAATGACCACCCCATTATAAATCCATGAAAATATCTAAGTTGAACTTCCATTTATGGCCTGTAGGCCTCATTGAACTGAGCTCATTTGAGTAAAAAAAAAAAGCATGTATGGATTATAACATCCTTGGATGAATCGGTGCTGTTTAACAAGGACTCTCTCCTCACCAGTGTCATGATCAAGAGCCTCAGTATATACACTGCTCAAACAAATAAAGGGAACACTAAAATAACACACCCTAGATCTGAATGAATGAAATATTCTTATTAAATACTGTTTTCTTTACATAGTTGAATGTGAATGACCTCCCTACAACGCCTGGGCATGCTCCTGATAAGGTGGCGGATGGTCTCCTGAGGGATCTCCTCCCAGACCTGGACTAAAGCATCCGCCAACTCCCGGACAGTCTCTGGTGCAACGTGGCGTTGGTGGGTGGAGCGAGACATAATGTCCCAGATGTGCTTAATTGGATTCAGGTCTGGGGAACGGGCGGGCCAGTCCATAGCATCAATGCCTTCCTCTTGCAGTAACTGCTGACACATTCCAGCCACATGAGGTCTTGCATTAGGAGGAATCCAGGGCCAACCGCACCAGCATATGGCCTCACAAGGGGTCTGAGGGTCTCATCTCGGTACCTAATGGCAGTCAAGCTACCTCTGGCGAGGGCTGTGCGGACCCTCAAAGAAATGCCACCCCACACCATGACTAACCCACCGCCAAACCGGTCATGCTGGAGGATGTTGCAGGCAGCAGAACGTTCTCCACGGCGTCTCCAGACTGTCACGTGCTCAGTGTGAACCTGCTTTCATCTGTGAAGAGCACAGGGTGCCAGTGGCAAATTTGCCAATCTTAGTGTTCTCTGGCGAATGTCAAACGTCCTGCACGGTGTTGGGCTGTAAGCTGTGGACATCAGGCCCTCATACCACCCTCATGGAGTCTGTTTCTGACCATTTGAGCAGACACATGCACATTTGTGGCCTGCTGGAGGTCATTTTGCAGGGCTCTGGCAGTGCTCCTCCTGCTCCTCCTTGCACAAAGGTGGAGGTAGCGGTCCTGTTGCTGGGTTGTTGCCCTCCTACGGCCTCCTCCACGTCTCCTGATGTACTGGCCTGTCTCCTGGTACGCTGACAGACACAGCAAACCTTCTTGCCACAGCTCGCATTGATGTGCCATCCTGGATGAGCTGCACTGCCTGAGCCACTGAGTGACCAAAACATCAGCCAGGAAGCATAGGAACTGAGAAGTGGTCTGTGGTCACCACCTGCAGAACCACTCCTTTATTGGGGGTGTCTTGCTAATTGCCTATAATTTCCACCTGTTGTCTATTCCATTTGCACAACAGCATGTGGAATTTATTGTCAATCAGTGTTGCTTCCTAAGTGGACAGTTTGATTTCACAGAACTGTGATTGACTTGGAGTTACATTGTGTTGTTTAAGTGTTCCCTCTTTTTTGAGCAGTGTAGTTTGGTCATTGTGCTGCCACAATGTGTGCGCAAGGCCTCAAAAGCATCATATACCAGAACTGCGAGAAAAGGTCTATATATTGAAACAATGTTGCGTTTATGAGAACACCAACAGGTGTGGAAGCCAAGTGCTAAAACACACATGCATGTGGGGGTCTGGCAGAGGAAGTGTGTCCATCTGAATGGGCATGTGCCTGAACTCCATTTTATACCCATTCATTTCTGATCGGTAACACCACAGATGTAAAAACTAATGTATTTTGTGTAGACAAAGTCATGGAACCTTAAGACAGAGAGAACTTGTAAATGGGTCCAATTTGACCGGAACACAGCAGGGTAGGTTAACCTTATGTTGCATTACCCGGATAATAGCACATATAGATTCTGACTAAACTACATACCTGCAGTGATGTTCATAATGTCAAGGAAATATTGGGTGCATTGCTCAATCTAATGTATAAAATGCTGCAAAACTCCAAAAACAAGCGCATATACTGCTGAATAAATATAAAAAGGTAAGAGTTTGTCAAAGTACCCCCCCCCCCCCGGATTTCTTTGGCACCTGTGTAAATGATGTCCATGACAGATTTGTGAGTTACATGTGCGGATCTCAAATTATTGAGCCTAAAAGACCAAGATGGTTATAACATTTTATAAAGACCCATACAATTCAGAATTTATCATATTTTGTTGAAAAAATATTCTAAGAAACATGATTAAACACCTTTATGACTGAACAAAATTGACTAAACACAAGCTTACGTTTCCATCGAGAAAATAGATACCAAAAAGCCTCCTTTAATATAAAAAAATGGGGGAAGACCCTGGGTCTCACATGCTGAGGGGGCGTGATCAAGGATGCTGCACTCAGAAATGAGCAGTCACCCTGTCAACTTCAAGAAGATCATCCAAGACCTAAAATGGACAAGAGGGATACTTTATTCAAATATCTCAACTCATAGTTATTTGCTCCAAGTTGATATGGACTATAGATTGGATTTCGTTGCATAGCTAGTTTTGTCAGAGAACGAGGCCAAAGGGACTAATGATACTCACTATATCAGAGGTGGTGCCAATCTTCTTGGCCAACTCACTACGCTCCATGGTGCTGAGGTACAGGTATTTGTTGAGTAGCTCTCCATCCAGAATGTTCCGCACCGCGTTCTGGAGCTGCCGCCGGTCAGCATGCAACATCCTGGTGGAACGAGATCCAAAAACTGGCATTAGTCTTTACCGAAAGTGTCAAATTTCTAAAAAGCCACTTAATGTTGCCTCAAAGCCTAAAAGGTATTTAAGTGTTGCCAATTTAAGATTTTATGGGGAAAATACTGATAACCCAACCAAATAAAGTTCAGTGACCTTGTGTGGCAAGTTACCTGAATGCCTTGGGGTTTAATCCTGCGTGGTGTGGCAGCATTGTGGTAAGAGCATTTTGCAACATCAGCAATCTGCGGTAGGTCTTCTCCTGCATGGGCAGCAGCAGCCCGAGGCCTCCATCTAGAGTTGCTGCAGGGAGGGAAGAGGATTAGTTACTGCTGAAGCGCCTGGAAATCCTCTTATTAGCTACTAACACCATGTTGATCCTTCTGAGAGCAACATACCAAGAGGAGAATTTGATCACATATACTGAAGGAAGATATCAGACAGCTCTTTATTCACATTCCCTACTTCTACCCTGTATCTGTCGATACAAATGACAAAGTCAAAGTTGTGTCCTACCAAACCATGTGATGTGCTTGTTGTCCCAGGCCAGGGTCTTTTTGGTGGCTGTGTCCTGTGCCCCTCGACAGGGCATCCTCCAGAAGGCGTTGACATGAGCTCCCACGTTAAAGTCTGCCCTCCTCAGCAGACGCATGCCTCCGAAACTCTCCTTAGCTTCAGCAGGGCGCAAAGTAACGCTTCAGTGATCATGACATGGTGGAACTGCAGTTTTGTCATCACACATGACCTCTGTCTTTATTTGATATTCGGGTGTTTGTGGGATAAGCATTACAACATTTGTGGTTAACCTGAGTATTCAATATTCTCCATGTTTGTAGGATAAATATTACCAATGTTTACATTATAACTCACCTTCAGGCAGATACATGTACACCGACAGATTCTGGTCTCGGTCCGACACTGAAACGTAGAGAAAACAGGTTTACTTTGAGAGGACTAGGCTCTAGCCTGGTACAGCGTTCTCCTGATTAGCTACCAAAGTTATAACCTTACCCAGGAATCCCAGCTGGTTGTTATCCACCATAAACTCTACGCTGTAGACCTCCAGAGGCTTGGCGTCCTGGGGAACCAAACGCCGAAACAAAACCATTAAGACAGGGCTCCCCAATTGCAATTTTGGAAGGTTGGGTGGCCAGAACATAAGTTGTACACTACAAATTGACCACTAGAATCCCAAACAGATATAGTATGATAATAACACAATTTGAAACCTTGATTACATTGGAATACGATCACATATGCCTCTCCATTTACATGTGGGAATACATTTCCCAAAATAAAACTGACCTCATTTCCTGGTGATTTTACAGTCTTATGTACAAGAACTACCATTATATACATACATACACTGAACAAAAATATAAACGCAACATGTAAAGTGTTGTTCCCATTTTTCATGAGCTGAAATAAAAGACCCCAGAAATGTTCCATTCGCACAAAAAGCTTATTTCTCTCAAATTCTGTGTACAAATTTCTTTACATCCCTGTTAGTGAGCATTTATCCTTTTCCACAATCCAGCCACCTGACAGGTGTGGCATAACAAGAAGCTGATTAAACAGCATGATCATTGTGCTGGGGAAAAAAGGCCATGCTAAAATGTACAGTTGTGTCACAACGCCGCAGATGTCTCAAATTTTGAGGGAGCGTCCACCAGAGCTGTTGCCAGATAATTGTGTGTTCATTTCTCTACCATAAACTGCCTTCAATGTAATTTTAAAGAATTTGGCAGTACATCCAACCGGTCTCACAACCGCAGACCACGTGTAACCACACCAGCTCATGACCTCCACATCTGGAGGGGGGGGGGGGGTGCTGAGGAATATTTCAGTCTTCAATAGAGCCCTTTTTTGTGGGGAAAAACTAAATGTTGATTGGGGAACACTGCATTAAGAGAAGAGACTCAAAACACTGACATGAAGATCGAACATGTACGACCCTGATCATTTAAACATCCCCTCCAGCACAGCACTGCTCTCTAGAAGATAAACTCAACACAAGACACCCTGGGATCCAACAGGGGAACACAGGGGGAAACAAACCCATAGTACTTTCTTTCATTCATGAACAGAAACACTCATCTGGGATGTACAGTTAAATCCATAAACAACAAACTAACATGGAACAAAACCCCTCAGGGAATGACAAATCAGAAGAGGCTAAATCACGTGTTACTTGAACACAGTACTTTGAAGTTGACGGTTTCCCTGCGTTACTACAAAAAGTAGTTCTGTAGCCTTGCCGTCTTACCCTGCTAATTAGCGACAACGTCTTACTCTCAGGCTGGTATCTGAGCAGAGAGATGCTCTTCATGACGTCAGCTGCCAGGATAAAGTTCTTGATGCTAAACATCTGGTGGATGTAGAGCTGGGTGTCGATGAAGGCCATGCCTGTCAGGTCATTGTCCTTCAGACTCCACAGAAAGATCTAGACGGAGAGAGGGATAGACAGACACGGTGAGCACAACCAGGACTGTGTCAGGGATACAGGAGAGATGGCTGACATACTTATAATAAATGGCTAATTCAATAATATATTCAACTGCAACATGTTGGCCACACAATGAAAACTATGTAAATCGGAACAGAATTATATTGAGAGGTGGGTGGGAAAATGCATCTAGACTGAGACATCTGTAGTGGTAAAATCAGAGGTGAGTCTGTCACCTTCTGTCCGATGGCAGAGACCAAGTATCCGCTGCAGTGACACAGAGCTGTGACCGGTCCCTTCTGCTCCTTCTCATACAGAACCTTGAATTTGTTCTTCGTCAGGGGCTGACCCGGTTCCGGGACCACCTCAATCACATCCAGGATCAGGATCTGGACACAACAGTAGAGAGAGAAATAAGTCCAAACTAAAATCAACATCATGATTTCAAAAGGCATCATCTGTCTGTCGGTCCTGAGTTTCCTGACCCAACTAGGAGAAACTCCGGACCCCTGCTCTAGACCATAACTTAGAGCATAGAACTTGGGCCTAAAAAAGGTATTCCTAGCTCTAGTCAGTAGTCACAGAAGTGTTGGTGACTCACCCGGCCCCTACAGGTGACCTCCTCCCCCTGCATGAGACAAGTCCCGGCAGCTACGTATCCCTTCAGCCCAGACACGGTCTCCTGACTCCTCAACGCCACAGTCTTCATACAAGTCACATGTTCCCACTCCTCCAGGTCAATCCTGACCAATATCACATAGGGGAGGGAGGTCAGAACAGACACCCAACTACTGTGGCGTAGATGCTTCAATATAAATATGCATCAGATCTATAATGAATATGCCTCATGTTAGAGGCTATGCTCCAGATAGCTGCAGTAGCTACAGTTGTTACCGTGTGTTAGGGATGGCCTCCCAGCTGACAGGAGATATGAGCTGAATGGAGAAATTCTCCTGCTGAGGAGGAATGTAGCGTTCGTCTGAGGAGAACACAGCACCAAGGAATTTGAATGGTGGAAGAATGAATGAAGGAACGGAGAAATAAACCAATGAGAACGTGAAGCGCACGTCATGGAGACAGACTAATGCATATACTGGTCCCACCTCTGTCTATGGTCTCAAACTCCTTCTCCTCTCCGGTCATTCTGGGGATGCGAGTGCAGGGGTCCTTCACGCTGGTGCACACTGCATACACCTTGGACTCTACATGGTAGGACACATAGTGAACCGTGCACCTCAGAGGAATCTTCCTGACAGGCCAGGGGGCGTCATACGACAGGTACGTGGGTAGAACACTGATCCTCAGCTCGCCCTGCTTGTTGAAGTAGAGGAAACCTTTAGGGCAGTTGATGTTGTGGAAGGGGGAGAAGGACTCGATTGGTCCGTCAATCGTCATGGGGTGGAGCCTCATCGCCCCCCGTGATGTCACCAGCATCCAGTGAGGGGAGGGGCCACAGATGAACACCTGACACACAAACCAGAAAACGACACATGAGAACACACAGAACTACAGTAGATATGAAGTATGCGTGCACAGCAGTACCTCTCCAAGATGTATCTTGCAGGGAACCTGAGAATCCACAAGTGTACCCCTTGTTACCCATGATGTACAGTGCTTTCGGAAAGTAAGAACATCAAATATCAAATTTCCATAAGTATTCAGAACCTCAGTACTTTGTTGAAGCACCTTTGGCAGAGATCACAGCCTAAAGTCTTCTTGGGTATGACGCTACAAGCTTGGCACACCTGTATTTTGGAAGTTTCTTCCATTCTTCTCTGCAGATCCTCTCAAGCGCTGTCAAGTTGGATGAGGAGCGTCCCTGCACAGCTATTTTCAGGTCTCCAGAAATGTTCGATCGGGTTCAAGTCAGGGCTCTGGCTGGGCCACTCAAGGACATTGAGACTTGTTCCGAAGCCACTCCTGTGTTGTCTTGGCTATGTGCTTAGGGTCATTGTCCTGTTGGAAGGTGAATCTTCACCCCAGTCTGAGGTCCTAAGTGCTCTGGACCAGGTTTTCATCAAGGATCTCTCTGTACTTTGCTCCGTTCATCTTCGCCAAGATCCTGACTAGTCTCCCAGTCCATGCCGCTGAAAAACATCTGGAAAGTTCTCCCATCTCCACAGAGGAACTCTGGAGCTCTGTCAGAGTGACCAACGGGTTCTTGTTCACCTCCCTGACCAAGGCTCTTCTCCCCCGATAGCTCAGTTTAGCTGGGCGGCCAGCTCTAGGAAGAGTCTTGGTGGTTCCAAACTCCTTCCATTTAAGAATGATGGAAGCCACTGTGTTCTTGGGGACCTTCAATGATGCAGAATTTTTTTGGTACCCTTCCTCAGATCTGTGCCTCGACACAATCCTGTCTTGGAGCTCTACGGACAATTCCTTCAACCTCATGGATTGGTTTTTGCTCTGACATGCACTGTCAACCTTATATAGACAGGTGGGTGCCTTACCAAATCATGTCCAACTGAATTTTCCACAGGTGAACTCCAATCAAGTTGTAGAAATGGAAACAGGATGCAGGGGAGCTCAATTTGAAATCTCATAGCAAGGGATCTGAATACTTACGTAAATAAGGCATCTGTTTTTAATTTTTTATACATTTGCAAACATTTATAAAAACCTGTTTTTGCTTTATTATTAGGTAGTGTGTGTAGATTTATGAGGAAAACATTTAAATTTGATTCATTTCAGAATAAGGCTGTAACGCAACAAAATGTGGGAAAAGGGAAGGGGTCTGAATACTTTCCGAATGCACTGTGTATATATAGTCTTGTAGGAAAATAACCTCTTACCCCAGAGTAGCCTGAGATATCCTCAAAGTATCTGAACCTGGCCACGCGACCTTTGACCACCGTTGGCCCCTCCTCGCTGAGACCAGCCTGACCCTCCGCCTTCTTATCTTTCTTCACCTTCGACTTCTTCTCCCGGAAGTTGATGTTGTGGGGCATCTGAGACGAGACAGGAGAATAGTTAGAAGACATAAATCATCAGTGTTGAATGGGAGTTTTAGGACTTGTTTACCCAGACACAGATTAAGCCTAGTCCTAAAAGTTATTGACTTGGCTTGTCCAATGGCCTTGCTCTTCTTACCTTCTTGAAGCGGACCTTCAGGTTGCTCTGAGCCTGCTGCTGGTCATATGGGAATGCTTCATAGATCAGAAGCTCCTGTTCAACATGGACCTGGGAAAGAAACAGAACATAGAGCCAGATATATCTAAAGCAATTTCCCAAAATTGAATCAATGAAGCACCACTGCTACACATTCTGGCGTTGTCATTCCACTTTAATACCGGTACTGAAAACTCACCAGCAGGTAGGGTCTGCAGTGGTTGTTGCCGAGCGACACCAGGGCCACCTCTTTGACCAATGGGATCTCTCCCTGTCGTGTCACTTCCTCCTTTTTCCCCTCCCCCTGGGCTGCTGATTGGCCGGCGGAGCTGTCAACCAACACTCTCTGGCCAACAGGGAAGTTCTTGACCAGGAACACCAGTCTCCAGTCAGGTAGCTGGTAGATCTAGAAAACAGGAGGAAGTTGTTTTACTATAGCTCTACTGTGTAGAAAAAGTTCACCTGTCGGTTGTGGTGTCACTCATTACTATGGCCACTGAGTTCCTGTGAATTTCTGAGCATAAGACTAAAGTTCCCAGGTTTATATCCAACCTCTAAACAGCACCATAGTGTAAATGTTGTCTTTTACCACAGTTAACATCTTACCAAATGTGTAAATTATGTAAACTAAATGATTACAATACAATGTGTATTGATACGGCTATTGTTAATATGATGCTGATAAACTAGACATCGATCCTGACCTCCATGACGCCGTTCTCGCGGACCATCATGCACCAGTGTGTAGGTTCAGCTCGTCCTGACCTCCCCTCGGAGCCCCCACCCAGGGCCCCAGAGGAGAGGCGGTAGCCGGGGTGGGACTCGTCTTTGGTGGGGGTGATGCCTGCTGGGTTACAGTCTCCATACAACATCTCCTCCTCATCATCCACTGTGTTACTAAATAGGAGAAACGGGAGAGAGGTTGACTGATAAACACTGAGGTGAGACAGTGCCTTCACTGACTACGAGACGCCCCCCCACATTAAAAAAAAAAAGTGTCCATGGGGAAAGTTGGTATTGCTCTCATTCTTCAGTTTAAAACAATTTACTTTATTCAAAAACATCCTACCTGAGGTCCTATATGATTGCCTCTTACCTGAGGTCCTGTAGAATGGTCTCGGTCTCCGATTGGCTCTTGAACATGCTGTCTTGATCCTCAGTGTGACAGGTCTGCTTGTTCTCGGTGGTGAACATCCCGCTGACGTCACGAAACGCACACAGGGTGATCACACGGGGTTGCTGTAGGGGAGAGAGAGTCACCGGTCTGACAATCCGATTTTTTCACTCATTCATCCATCAGGTTGTGTTGTAATACTGCCTGGCTTAGTTGTGCAGGATATGACCGTGACTGGGCCAGGCTGTAGTGTAATGTGTTGTGTTACGTAGTGTCGTATCAGTGACTCACAGCAGCTATCTGTGGTTTCTGCAGGGCCAGGCGGTGGGTCTTGCCCATGTAGGAGTCGGTCTTCAGGACAAACATGGTGACCACTCCGTCTGCCGTCATGATGACCACATAGGGGTCCGCTACGGAGCACTGCACTATGGGAGAACCCAGGTCCACCGGGATGAAGTGCAGCTGGGTCACTGGAAGGAACATCAAATCAAAAGTATTTCCAAAGCCCCTTTAGCTGTCACAAAGTGCTTGACAGTCAGTGAAAGAGAAGATGAGTGACAGGTACAGTGAGAGACACAGAGGATCATGAATTATTTTCTCCTTTTATTGAAAGACGGACAGATCTCGCTACCTCCTTCCAGTAGCCGTATACCCATGGGGGAGACCTGGATGATGTATTTGTTGTCTCCGATGTTCCCAGCGAACACAGTGGGCCCCTGGGTGGCGAAACCACTGGTGTCCAGCTCCATGATCTCCTGGCCCGTCTGCAGGATCTAGAGAACCACACAGGAGGGGTTCCAGTTACCTTCAATAGACCTCAATCGTTACCCTTAACTCAATCAACATTACAGACTCAATCTAAACATGCTGGAGCTCCGTAGGGGAGGAAAAAGCTCCCTGTCAGACTGCTGTGTAGAGCGGAGTGTGTCTAGGGGTGCAGTGTGTACTGTACTGTGTAGAGATGTGGTGGGAGGTGTGGGTGTACCATGGTGGAGTCCTCTCTGCTGAGAATCAGAAAGCCATGTTTTTTCTTATCGTCCTCCACTGGCGCAGGTACCGTCTTCTCCTCTTCTTCCTCCTCAGGGGTCTCACCTTCTCCCTCAGCTGCAGGGGGCTTGTCTTTCTCTTTGACTTTCTCCTTGACCTCATTGGAGATGACAGTCCACATGTCATGGCAACCTGGCAGCTCAAATGTAGTGACCACCTGGGGTCGGATGCTTCTCTGGGAGGGGCCAGGACAAAAACGATCATCAATTATCAATAACAGAACAATGACCCCTAGGAGTAAGTGACCACCTGGGGACTGATGCTCCTCTGGGAGGGCAAGGGGCTACACAAAACAGTCATCAATAACCACAGAACTATGGCCAGAGGGAACAACTGAATCATCCACTCAAAGCTGACACTGAAAATGTTTTGTTTTTTTCTTCAAAATGTTTTTTTTTTTAAATCAGTGCAGTAATTTGTAAGTCTTCACAATGTTCTTTCCATGAATGCATGTATAAGTGTGTCTGAGTGGTTTATAAGCTGCTCCATTATTCTCTGAGGCAGCAGCCCTGGTAAACCCAGAGTGGTTATTCTCTGTAGCACCGTCACTGAACCTGAGGTAGACAGGCCTCGCCACCACAGGTCTTAGAACAGTGCATCCACAAGCATACACTTGCACAGAAACACAAAAGACAGGCCGAGTAGAGTATTAACCAGGCCGAGTAGAGTACTAACCAGGCAGAGTAGAGTATTAACCAGGCCGGCCGAGTAGAGTATTAACCAGGCCGGCCGAGTAGAGTATTAACCAGGCCGGGCCGAGTAGAGTATTAACCAGGCCGAGCAGAGTAGAGTATTAACCTGGCCGGCCGAGTAGAGTATTAACCAGGCCGAGCAGAGTAGAGTATTAACCAGGCCGAGTAGAGTATTAACCAGGACGGCCGAGTAGAGTATTAACCAGGCAGGGTAGAGTAATAACCAGGCCGGCCGAGTAGAGTATTAACCAGGCCGGCCGAGTAGAGTATTAACCAGGCCGGGTAGAGTATTAACCAGCCAAAGTAGAGTATTAACCAGGCCGAATAGAGTATTAACCAGGCCGAGTAGAGTATTAACCAGGCAGAGTAGAGTACTAACCAGGCCGAGTAGAGTATTAACCAGGCAGAGTAGAGTATTAACCAGGCTGAGTAGAGTATTTACCTGAAGCACAGATAGACCTCCGTTCTTCCCAAAGCCAGAACACACCACTATCTCCAGGTCAGGTTCTGGGTTGGTCTGGAACTGTGGACACAGAAATACCAGACACAGTGCTTAATGTGTTTTACTGTTTGCATAGCAACAGCTTGAGAAAATACCTTGGTGGTGGTATTAGATATTGATCAGCGCTTTCACAAATAGAACACAGCCATGATGGACCGGAAAGACTCTTAAAAAAGGTTAGAAACCTCTTTTGCGAAGGTGATCTGGAATGAAACTTAAAGTGTTTAAGTACCTCTTCAGAGAGGAAGGCTGGCTCCCCCATGGACGCACCAGCACAAGGTCCGATGTTCAGTATGCTGTCACACACCTGGAGGCAAACATACCAAAACAATATTGTAAAGACTACAATAACCAAGACTAGAGTATGAATAATTAAGTGATGAAGCTTCAACTGGGGTAACAAGGGGTCCTACCTCAAAGGAGTAGGTGGCCAACTGTGTGCCAGATGCCGCCTCGCTCCCGTACACCTCAATTTCATCCACCTCATCAGGCAGTTGGTTCTTACCAGCTGGATAGGGGACATGGGAGGAAACGCGTCGTTCATAAATATAAGAACATTATTATAGATGACCTTATCACCTTAGTTAGTTCCATACATACGGTGCCATCGGAAAGTATTCAGAGCCCTTGACTTGTTCCACATTTTGTTACGTTATAGCCTTTTCTAAAATTGATTAAATTAAAAAATAATCTTCAGTCTACACACAATACCCCAAAATGACAAAGCAAAAGCAGGGTAATAGAGATTTTAGCAAATGTATTAAAGCTAAAAAAAACAGAAATACCTTATTTACATAAGTATTCAGACCCTTTTCCATGAGACTCGAAATTGATCTCAGGTACATCCCGTTCCCATTGATCATCCTTGAGATGTTTCTACAACTTGGTGTCCACCTGTGGTAAATTCAATTGATTGGACATGATTTGGAAAGTCACACACCTGTCTATATAAGGTCCCACAGTTGGCAGTGCATGTCAGAGCAAAAACCAAGCCATGAGGTCAAAGGAATTGTCCGTAGAGCTCCGAGACAGGACTGTGTTGAGGCACAGATCTGGGGAAGGGTACCAAAAAAATGTAGGCAGCGTTGAATGTCCCCAAAAATACATTGGCCTCCATCACTCTTCAATGGAAGAAGTTTGCAACCACCAAGACTCTTCCTAGAGCTGGCCCCCCGGCCAAACTGACCAATCAGGGGAGAAAGGCCTTGGTCAGGGAGGTGACCAAGAACCCAATGGTCGCTCTAGAATTCCTCTGTGGTGATGGGAGAACTTTACAGAAGGACAACCATCTCTGTAGCACTCCACCAATCAGGCATTTATGGTAGAGAGGCCAGATGGAAGCCACTCCTCAATAAAAGACACATGACATCCTGCTTGGAGTTTGCCAAAAGGCACCTAAAGACTCTCAGAACATGAGAAATAAGATTATCTGGTCTGATGAAACCAAGATTGAATTCTTTGGCCTGAATGCCAAGCGTCACATCTGGAGGAAACCTGGCACCATCCCTACGGTGAAGCATGGTGGTGGCAGCATCATGCTGTAGGGATGTTTTTCAGTGGCAGGGACTGGGAGACTTGTCAGGATCAAGGCAAAGATGAACGGAGCAAAGTACAGCGAGATCCTTGATGAAAACCTGCTCCAGAGCACTCAGGACCTCAGACTGGGGCGAAAGTTCACCTTCCAACAGGACAATGACCCTAAGCACATAGCCAAGACAACACAGGAATGGCTTCGAGACAAGTCTTTGAATGTCCATTAGTGGTCCAGCCAGAGCCCGGACTTGAACCCGATCAAACATCTCTGTAGAGACATGAAAATCGCTGTGCAGTGACGCTCCCCATCTAACCTGACAGTGGTTGAGAGGATTTGCAGCGAAGAATGGGAGAAACTTCCCAAATACAGTGTGCCAAGCTGGTAGCGTCATACCCAAAGAAGACTGGAGGCTGTGATCACTGCTTCAACAAAATACTGAGTCTGAATACTTATGTAAATGTGATACTTCAGTTATTTATTTTTAATAAATTACCAAACATTTCTAAAAACCTATTTTTGCTTTGTCATTATGGGGCATTGTGTGTAGATTGATGAGGTAAAGATTCAATCCATTTTAAGAATAAGTCTGTAACCTATCAAAATGTGGAAAAATTCAAGGGGTGTGAATACTTACTAAAGGCACTGTATGTAAAGAAGGGTAATATGCAAGACAAAACCAAGACATTGTAATACACCAAATACCTGTCAACTTGGTAGAGGATTCACCCCTCTTCTTTTTACTAGGAGGTTCCTCCTGGAATTATCATCAAGGTCATTATGCATTTTGTATCAGAATACACACAGAGGAATGTCTATCAGCAATTCATTTAGCATTTCTATTTACAAAATGGACAATGGGCAGCAGGTAGCCTGGCGGTAAGGGCGTTGGGCCAGCAACAGAAGACGCTAGTTCGAATACCCGAGCCGACAAGGTGAAGAACCTGTTGATATGCTCTTGAGCAAGGCACTTAAACCTAATTTGCTCTAGGTGCGCTTTACTGTGGTTGACCCTGTAAAACACCACATTTCACTGCACCTATCTGCTGTATGTGACAATAAAACTTATTTTTTTTCAGGGGTGAACTATAACATGCGACATCATCACATATCATATTTCCACATCTGCTAGTCAAAAAACAGTCACAACACCAGTTGAAGTGCTGAAAATGTGTTTATAGGTGGAACACGAGCACAAAAGCTACTCAAGGACAACGACTGCTACTTGGTTTTGAAACCACGAAAGAATCCTCTTTTGACGACATCAACATTCATTTACAACTGGCCACATTTTGATGCTCAATCTGATCAATTACGCCTCAACTAATCTATGGAATCTTTACATTTCTGACAGAATCACACACAGCAATATGCCACAAGGACCAGACAGAGGAGAATATCAACATATGAACTCAAACCCAAACCAACTCACCTGCTTCTCCTCATCGGTCTCCTCTTCCTTCTCTTTGTCCTCCTCCACAGGTGGTTTCTCTGGATTCTCCTGGTACTTCTCTGTGTATTTCAGCAAGAGGCTGTTTCCCAGCCGGGAGCCCAGGAACAGATACCCAGGCTCCATGGTCATCATCTGGGGGGGACGAGGGACAGGGGTGAAGGTGAGGAGAACCTCTATGCTTCCACAGCTCCATGACCAGTTCTCTCTTGGCCAATGGCTGGCAGCAGACTGTGAATATCACTGCACTGCTTTCTTCAACACTAAGTGGATGTGTGGACACAACAGCGCTTCTTCGCCAAAAACTCTCTAATGCGCTCTCTTCCCCCTCGCCTCTCCCCTCCCTCTGTACATGAGTTTGCGCATAATGCAGTAAACTGTCAAGTAAGGGCTGCTGTCAGCACATATTATCTGTGTGTGTGTGTGTGTGTGTGTGTGTGTGTGTAATGCGTCTGGAACGGCATCTGTCCATAATACTTACACCGGTCCTCATAGTAAACTCACGCTGCCACACACCCCCACACACACACACACACTGTATGCTACTTACACAGGTGGTGAGAACGCTGGCAGCAGCCTTGTCTAAGTGGAAGGCCCGGACACTCCTCATGCCATCAGTGATCAGGGTCAACACATAGCTGAGGAGAGGGGACAGGCACACAGTCAAAGCATGACTCTTACAAGGTCATGAATACAATGCCGTTCCAGCTGTAGTTATTTCTACTACGCCACACCGGTTGGAGGGCACAAAACATTGCTTTAACAAGGTCTAATTAAGCATTTACGGCAAATAAATACACACAGCTAATAAACCCCAACACAACTGTTCTGTGCTCTACTCACATCTCTCCTCCTTTCAGAGAGATGACCATCTTGTCAGAGCCGATGAAGGAGGACTGGGAACAATCTAGAGTTATCTTCACCTCCTCCTGTATACCTGAAACACCAACACACAGCCTTATTAGAAGACAAAGGCTCATACATGCTTCCGACACGTTATGAAGCTTTAGACCTGCAGGTATATTGCAGCGTAGGCACGACTCCCAACACCATCATTAGGTTTGCTGACGACACAACCTTGGTAGGCCTTATCACCGTCAACGATTAGACAGCCTATAGGGAGGGCCGAACACGCCCCCATTCACATCGACGGGGCTGTAGTGGAGCCGGTGGAGAGCTTCAACTTCCTTGGTGTCCACATCACCAACAATCTATCACGGTCTATTCAACGCCTATTCCCCCTCAGGAGACTGAAAAGATTTGGCATGGTCCCTCAGATCCTCAAAAAGTTATACGGCTGCACCTTCGAGAGCATCCTGACCAGTTATATCACCGCCTGGTATGGCAACTACTCCAAAAGTAGTTAACAGGTTCTACCCCCAAGCCATAAGACTGCTGAACAATTAATCAAATGGCCACCTGGACTCTTTGCATTGACCCCCTATTAGCATTTTTAAAAAAAAGTTTTTTAACACTGCTGCTACTCGCTGTTCATCATCTATGCATAGCCACTTTACCCCTACCTACATGTACATATTACCTCAATGACCTCAACTAACCTGTACCTCCGCACATTGACTCAGTACCGGTATCCCCTGTATATAGCCTCGTTATTATTATTTTGTATTACTTGTTTTTCCTTTTTTTTTTATATAACTTTATTCAGAAATTTTTTTTCTTAAGGGCTTGTAAGTAAGCATTTCACGGTAAGCATTTCACCTGTTGTATTCGGTGCACGTGACAAATAAAATTTGATTCGACCAAATTACTTTCCTAGGCAAGGTATACATTTCTTAGAAATATTAACTAGGCTGCTTTGCTTTCTATGTGGAGTGAGCTTGAGAACAATGTGTACCCCTGTCCTCAGTCAGTACATACGCAGGGGGAAGGCGGTGGTCCCTGTGGTCTGTGTGTTGAGTGACACGCCATATGGAGGAACACTCTGGTTGAGGTATAACAGGGAGTTGACAGCAAACACCACCACACCACCTAGAAACACAACAGGAATACATTCATATGATCTCTAAACTGATCACACAAGTCTCCATGTGTACCGCTGAACACACAGTGTGAACCCAGTGAGCGAGGGATTACCAATGGGCTTGGGCACAGCCATGACCTGTGTGCAGTCAAAGGGCAGGTTGCTGAGGGACCAGATGACAGGGTGAACCTTCTGCATGATGTTGAGAGAGATGGCTACGATACTGCAGGTGTCCTGTCTCACTGCTACACGCCTGGAGGAGGGGGACATGGTCAGACTAGAGTTACACGCCACAATATTACCAGTCATAAACGGGTCTGAAAAAGACATAGCTAAGTTCCAACAAGGGGCGGGATAAGTTCCTAGCCTTCTTCATGTTAAGTCGTCAGCAGGCTTTTGTTTCGGGGGGAGGACTCCTTAGACAGACGGAACAGAGGAGGATAGGTGCTGTTGTGGTGTACTAACCCAGGCCACGTCTGGTTGGGCTCATACAGGATGAGCAATGTGGGCTCATAATAACCGTGGAGAAACTTCATATCTACGATGTTCAGAAGCTTCTCATCCAACTCACGGACATCTATGATGTAGCTGGGAAGAAAGCTCGACTTGGGCCTGCATGTGTGGTAAAAGAAAAAACACGAGGCTGATGATAAATCGTCAAATCCAAAACCCATCAAAAAACGTATTACAACTCAAGTGTTTAGTTTATGTGATAATAAAAGTGATTTTATTTGATAATAACCTACATGCATTGCTATAGGTATCCTAAATATCACTACAAGATGCTATGGATTGTAGGACTACCTGTAAAAAAAAAACTGTGGCAAATGTTACTGAAGGGACTATCCTAGCGAAATAAATCAAACGATGAAATTCAGTATGCCTACATACCCTTCCACTACTCCCTCCTGTTCGTCAGTAAGTGTGTCCTTTCTGAATGGCAGCACCACCAGCTGAGTTCCATACACCAGCATCACAGCACAGCGGTTCTCTGGGTCCACACGAACCATGGGGATGTGCAGGTTCTGGACAAACCCATCCTAGAGATAGAACAATTATGGATTAAGATACAACTTTGGATGTTTTTCAAGCACAGTTCAATTCCTCTTACCCTCAGCTCTGGCTCCTCAAAGAAGTGAAGCGAGAGAGTCTTCAGATCATGTGTTCCTGGATCATACTCCACCACTGACAGCTGGAGTAAACACAACCAGGACATTGTAAACAGCAGTCAGAGACATTTTATAGGCTAGACTGCTTGCACCTACTACATATAGCTACTGACACATGATCAATTGATATTGAAATAATAAAGTAGGCCAAAGTAACCTGGAATATGAAAGCTGTGAGTTTAGGATTAGTAAAACAATCAATTGAGACGTCTCAGGTACCTTAGCATCTTTGAAGCTAAGCAGGAGAGCGTCTCTGTTGGCTCCTACCAGCTGAACAGAGGCCATGGACATGACGTTACCGAACAAGGAGAAACAAGCCACCTGCTCCAACTTCTCCTTACGACTCTTGACATCTGCAGAGGACAAGGAAGAGATCAAGGAAGTGTCAAATAAGAAATCAGGTGTCGGATATGGTCTGAAATGTTGACACGTGCATGTCTAAGGAAGGCTGACAACATCATAATAATAGCATACAGTCAGTGGTTCACTAGTCATTCTAAACAGTCAGGTTGCACCCCAGAGTGTTGCAGCATAGTGGAACTGTTGCCCAGCCCATAGGTCTCGGATTTCCACCAGACTAGCTCTTCTCTCATCAGAATGTTGCTAAAGTGCAAGGCAGTTTTGGACATACCTGGTGATTTGTCTGTCTTTGAGGCATTCTGAAATATGAAGAGGAAAATGTGAACATCAACTGGATTTCAAGAATAAAAATATGCCCACGACAGGTAGTCACAATCTTTGTCATTGTACTTTTTAAATCAGTGATCGAGAAATGAAAGATGAACATAGCTAAAGGTTCCTTCACCTCCACATCGTGGATGATCCTGTAGACGTAAAGCTGAGACGTTCCAGCGACGACCAGGTTTCTCTCCACGTTGGAGATGAAGTTACAGTAGACAGAGAACTCGATGGCGGTGGGGGAGTGGGCTTGGCGGTATACGGCATACATCCTGCAAGCCCCTCAGCACCTTAACGTTACAGCAAGGATCAGTTATTAGCATATGCTCGATGTTTATCTGGACAAGCATTTATTAGAAGACACGTCTATGGGTATTGCACCAGTAACGTTACTACTTAGCATGCTATACTAAATAGCTACGTTGATACTTTAACGTTACACTGTGGATCAACATATTAGGTGTCAGGCTTGAATACAATCCAGGCAGGGATGATTGTTAGCAAACTGGTAGCATAGTGGTTTACAGGTCAATGAAGATGATTTTAGCTGGTTCGCTTGTTTACTTGCTTCGCCCCGCAACGAGACAAACAATGTATCGTTTCAGGAACGAAGCACGTCTTCTACTTGCTGTTACTTTATTTGGGAGAATACTAGCTACAGTATCTTTCCAATGAGTTAGGCATCTAGATATTTAGCTAAATATTTGTTTTTAAATAACGTAGGTTAGCTAGGTAATTAGCATATCAGTGTGTCTTACTTGCTAATTAATGCTCCACTCGCGTCTGCTAGCTACCTTAGCTTCAAGGTGTTCCAGTATTTTATCACATAAACCTACCGATCATGAATAAGCTACGATAGTTTCCAGTTAGTCTTGCCTTTCACTTTTATTACAGCATAATTCATACGCTCCAATTGCTAAAAATAATAACTGGCTTTAGTTATTTTTCATTCAGTCATTTCCCAGACATCCATTCCACCAACGTGAGCAGCTAAACTGAATTCGGTAAGAACTAACGACCACACAACACTAGTTCCTATCTTTATAGAAACATGTGTGTACGGTTTGAAATCTCACCATGTGTGCATTGCAGTTGTGTACATAAATATGACAGGACACGTTTAATTGAACACAAATCTTCAATTACAGCCACATTTTTACAAAAAAAAAAAAAGTAAATGTAAACACCATGTCTCAGAGGGAATACAATAAATATAAAACTAAGGCAACATGATAAGTAAAGTAACTGTTTGGCTTCGCCAGACATATTACCAGTTAAATGCATACATTTAACAAGTAACATTCCATGTCACACCACTGGAGGTCCGTTGTTAAACTGATTATAAACATCAAACTATACTGGAAACAATATGGTTCCAAACTATTACATTCATCTAATTCGCATGCATTACAATCGTATTATTGATATGGATAAGAATGAGTATTTGTAATCATTGTACAGTAGGAGGCTGCTATAGTGTTGTCTTAGAAATAAACAGTAGCGTCTTAAACACACAAGTTACAAAAATTCGATTAAGACGCATATTAAGTGCCAACACCAGCTGCTGTTCGGAGGATATAGTGGCATGGGTGTTCTTATGCATCCTGTTTCCATTGATCATCCTTGGAGATGTTTCTACAACTTGATTGGAGTCCACCTGTGGTAAATTCAATTGATCTGGAAAGACACACACACACACACACACACACACACACGTGTGTCTATATAAAAAGGCCCCACAATTGACAGTGTACACTACCGTTCAAAAGTTTGGGGTCACTTAGAAATGTCCTTGTTTTCCATGAAAACATACATGAAATGAGTTGCAAAATGAATAGGAAATGTAGTTGACAAGGTTATAAACAATGATTTTTAATTGAAATCGTGTCCTTCAAAGAATCCGGCATTTGCAGCAATTATAGCCTTGCAGACCTTTGGCATTCTAGTCGTCAATTTGTTAAGGTAATCTGAAGAGATTTCAACACATGCTTGCTGAAGCACCTCCCACAAATGAGATTGGCTTGACGGTCACTTCTTACGGTCAAGCTGCTCCCACAACAGCTCAATAGGGTTGAGATCCAGTGACTGTTCTGGCCACTGCATCATACACAGAATACCAGCTGACTGCTTCTTCCCTAAATAGTTCTTGCATAGTTTGGAGCTGTGCTTTAGGTCATTGTCCTGTTGGCGTTGCATGGCGTTGCAAAATGGAGTGATAGCCTTCCTTCTTCAAGATGCCTTTTACCCTGTACAAATCTCCCACTTTACCACCACCAAAGCACCCCCAGACCATAACATTGCCTGCACCATGCTTGACAGATGGCATCAATCACTCCTCCAAAATCTTTTCTGCGTCTCACAAATGTTCTTCTTCGTTCCTCTGTCCAGTGTCTGTTCATTTGCCCGTCTTCATCTATTATTGGCCAGTCTGAGATATTGCTTTTTCTTTGCAACTCTGCCTAGAAGGCCAGCATCCCGGAGTCGCCTCTTCACTGTTGACGTTGAGACTGGTGTTTTGCAGGTACTATTCTGAAGCTGCTATTTGAGGACTTGAGAGGGGTCTTTTTCAAACTAGACACTAATGTACTTGTCGTCTTGCTCAGTAGTGCACCGGGGCATTCCACTCTTTCTATTCTGGTTAGAGCCAGTTTGAGCTATACTGTGAAGGGAGTAGTACACAGCTTTGTACGAGATCTTCCCTAGTCTTGGCAAATTCTCTCATGGAATAGCCTGACGAGTTTCAGAAGAAAATGATTTGTTTCTGGCCATTTTGAGCCTGTAATCGAACCTACAAATGCTGATGCTCCAGATACTCAACAAGTATAAAGGCAGACAGTTTTTTGCTTCTTTAATGAGGACAACAGTTTTAAGCTGTGCTAACATAATTGCAAAAGGGTTTTCTAATGATCAATTAGCCTTTTAAAATGATAAACTTGTATTAGCTAATACAACGTGCCATTGGAACACAGGAGTGATGGTTGCTGATAATGGGCCTCTGTACTCCTACGTAGATATTCCATTAAAAATCAGTAGTTTCCATCTACAATAGTCATTTACAACATGAACAATGTCTACACTGTATTTCTGATCAATTTGTCATTTTAATGGACTTTTGTTGTTGCTTTACTTTAAAAACAAGGACAATTCTAAGTGACCCCAAACTTTTGAATGGTAGTGTATGTCAGAGCAAAAACCAAGCCATGAGGTTGAAGGAATTGTCCGTAGAGCTCCGAGACTGGATAGTGTTGAGGCACAGATCTGGGGAAGCGTACCATAACATTTCTACAGCATTTAAGGTCCCCAAGAAATTTGGAAGCACCAAGACTCTTCCTAGAGCTGGCCGTCCAGCCAAACTGAGCAATCGGGGGACAAGGCCTTGGTCAGGGAGGTAACCGAGAACCCAATGGTCACGGACAAAGCTCCAGAGTTCCTCCATGGTGATGGGAGAACCTTCCAGAAGGACAACCATTTCTGCAGCACTCAACCAATCAGGCCTTTATGGTAGAGTGGCCAGACGGAAGCCACTCCTCAGTAAAAAAAGCACGACAGCCCGCTTGTAGTTTGCCAAAAGGCAGATAAAAGACACTCATACCTTGAGAAAGAAGATTCTCTGGTCTGATGAAACCAATATTGAATTCTTTGGCCTGAATGCCAAGCATCACTTCTGGAGGAAATCTGGCACCATCTCTATGGTGAAGCATGGTGGTGGCAGCATCATGCTGTGGGGATGTTTCTCAGTGGAAGGGACTGGTAGACTAGTCAGGATCGAGGGAAAGATGAACATAGCAAAGTAGAGAGATTCTTGACAAAAACCTGCTCCAGAGCACTCAGGACCTCAGACTGTGGCGAAGGTTCATCTTCCAACAGGACAACGACCCTAAGCACACAGCCAAGACAACGCAGGAGCGGCTTCAGGACAAGTCTCAATGTCCTTGAGTGGCCCTGCCAGAGCCCAATCGAGAGACCTGAAAACAGCTGTGCAGTGACACTCCCCATCCAACCGGACAGAGCTTGAGAAGATCTGCAGAGAAGAATGGGAGAAACCTCCCAAATACAGGGGTGCCAAGCTTGTAGCGTCATACCCAAGAAGACTCAAGGCTGTAATCGCTGCCAAAGATGCTTCAACAAAGGACTGAGTAAAGTGTCTGAATACTTTAGAAAAATGTAAATCACATTCACGTATTTTTTAAATACATTTGTATAAAAAAAAAAAGTCTAAACCTGTTTTGCTTTGTCAATAAATGGGTATTGTGTGTAGACTGAGTGGGGTTGTTTTTATTTGATCCATTTTAGAATAAGGCTGTAACTTAACAAAATGTGGAAAAAGGGGTCTGAATACTTTCCAAATGCACTGGAGATTGGCTCGACTTAGTCTCTGGCCTAACAACATCCGTGTCAATATATCCGCCAAATACCTGCTTCTTGGGCATTATCACAAACACAATACACAGTATATTCTCAGAAGCCCTTTTCAAATAGAATTCCCATTAATCAGTCAAGCGCATCCGGACTGGTTGTATAACTGCCTGGTATGGCAACAGCTCAGCTGTTGGACCGCAAGGCAGACCGCAACGCAAGGCAGTACATAGGGTAGTGCATATGGCCCAGTACATCACTGGGGCCAAGCTTCCTGCCATCCAGGACCTCTATACCAGACAGTGTCAGAGGAAGGCCCTAACACCCTAGTTATAGACTGTTCGCTCTGCTACCGCAGAGCAAGCGGTACCGGAGCGCCAATCTAGGTCCAAGAGGCTTCTAAACAGCTTCTACCCCCAAGCCATAAGACTCTTGAACATCAAATCAATTGGCTACCCAGACTATTTGCATTGCCCCCCCCCCCCCCTCCCTCTTTTACGCTGCTGCTACTCTCTTTTTATTATCTATGCATAGTCACTTGAATAGCTCTACCTATATGTACATATTACCCTGACTAACCGGTGCCCCCGCACATGGACTCTGTAACCTGTACCCCCTGTATATTGCCTCGCTATTGTTATTTTACTGCTGCTCTTTAATTACTTTTATTTCTTATTCTTTTTGTGTGTTTGTTTTTTTTAAGACTGCATTGTTGGTTAAGTGCTTGTAAGCATTTCACTGTTGTATTCAGCACACGTGACAAATACTATTTTATTTGAATCCTCTTTTCTCAACACGGAGAAAACCAACAAATAAAACACTGACCAAACAGTTCTTTGGATATCAATCAACTCCCACTCCCTCAGCGGTGAATCTTCTGACATGTGATGAGATACTCAGGGTAAGCCTGTGTGTCGTTGAAGATCACAAACAGAGAGGGGTTGTCCGTCTTATCTGCCACGCTGTCGTATCGGAGGGGTATGTCAGAGCTCTCCTTCAGAGGAGCCGTCTTCATGGAGTGACTGCCCTGAGTGAAGTCCCCAGTCAGCACCTTGGTCACAAACACAAACTTGTGTCCGTCTGCGTTGGGGGGAGAATATTGATCCTGGACGGACAGGGCCGAGTTCACAGCAAAGTAGACCCCCTGACCGTACACAGTGGCTGCAGAGAAAAACCACAACGAGAGGCCAAATTATTACAGAAAGAGATACAATAGGCCAAATTAGTAAAGTAGAACACTTGACAGTACACAGTGGCTGCAGAGAACAGCATATACAAAAGAGGCCACATTACTACAACAGTCTACATCTTCTACAATGAAAATAATGATGAAATGAAAACGCTGATGAACTAGAGCCTTTTTTTTATATTAGAAGGCCTCACCATTCTTTCCACAGAAGCTTCTATTGAAGCCATGAACACAGATCTCTTTCACGCTGGTCTCGCTTGTGCCGTGGTACAGAGTCCGCTCCACTTCTGGGTCAGTGGTACTCTGATTTATACTAGCCTTCTTCAGTCTGTACTGGTTGTACAGGAGCCTATTCATCAGCTTCTCAACCTGGGAAATAAGATTAACAGAGCAATGGACTCCGACATCACTGATACAATACGAAGTTAATGGTTAGTTGCTGTAGACGTCGATAGATACCACATACCTTAATGATTCGGATTTCGTTGTGGAACTCCTGTATGGAGTCGTAGAAGTCTTTCACAACATCCCGGAACTCATCAGAATCCTTGTTCATTCTGGACGTTTCAGGCAGGTTGGACAGTAGACTGTAGTCCTCATCTGAAAAACAGAAACATATCGCAACAACATAAGTGCAATATAGCTTGAAGGAAAACGGTGCAACATTAAATAGCTTTGTTAATATTAAAATAACAGGGATATTGCATCAGTAATGAAATAGCATCTCACAAATGTAATTCTTATCCCCCCCCCATAACAATAAGCTCACGTACAGTATTTGCTAAGTTCTTTACCTTGCATCTCCGAGATCACGTCATCGGAGCTCAGCATCTTCCTGGAGATGGTGAGGGACTTCCCAGAGGCCAAGTTGTATTCCTGCATCTTCTCAAAGTTGATGATGTGCGGCAGGTTGTTGAGCAGGATGTCGATCTTTTCCTGCCTCATCTTCCAGGCGTTCTCCATGAACACTGTCGCCTCCGGAGCGTACGGGGTCTCCGTCCCTGACGACGCCGGGTCGTGCCACACCCATTGCACTGTCCGCAGGATGTCAGCGTCTGACGTCGTCGTGGAGATCCTCCTTAGCAGCAGCTTCATGTCCGGCATCGCACCGGTAACAAAGTCCTTGAACCCGGAGATGATTGCCGTAGTTCCCTGGATGGTGACCTCCACGGCGTGTTTCCTCTTGATGAGGTCCAGACACCACCTGATTGGTTGATTTAATTGACAATGAAACAATTCAAAAAGTGGTGGGCACCAATATTGAAAATTCCATATGATATTGTTTAATATCGATATGAGCAAGGCATATCGTAAGAGGTGTATTCTTCCTGTTAACCTACACTATTCTGTAAAAAGCATACATGACTGCTTCTGCATGCACAAAACCCTCTCACAGAGTTACCATAACTGCTGATGGGCTTCCCATCGTATTCAAATTGGTTAGGTACGTTTTATGCTACAATAATATTCACACCTGGCCCAATGGGCAATCTGCAAGCAGTTGTCTGAACTTGACAAAAAAGTTAACATTCACACTGTTGCAAAGTATTTTATATAAACCAATATGATATTGAACTCAAAATCTGGAAAAAATGTGACTGAATTCAATATAGATTTTCCACAAATAAAATACATAGAACTGTACACACACACACACACGTACCTGTGATACGGAGACAGGCTCCTCAAGCTGCGGTGCACTAGCTTCTCCTTATGCTGTTTATTACTGACCCTCTTGTTCAGGGCAATGTCCACTCTGACCAGGTCACAACTGTAGCCTGCGAACACAAAGATTGTTGCCGAGTTGGCTGACTGAATGGCCTCCTGCAGAGATACCTGGACAGCCTGATCGAGGTGGGAGCCAGCAGTAGGGAGGGAAGCGGTAGGCATGGCACCGCCATCATCCCGAGTCATCTTCGTTATCTTCCTGGACAGCTCTAGAACCTTCTGCAGCTCCTCCTCCTCATCAGCCAGGGACCTCTTGGTGGTCTCCATAGAGTACTGGATGGCCAGGGACATCTGCGCCTCCTCCTCCAGGGTAGTGGAGAGTTGCATGGCCCGGGACATCTCTCCATCCTGAGTCACCACAGGAGCAGTAGCACCCACATCGTCACTATCCCCTCCCTCCACCAGGGGCAGTGGAGCCTCTTCCTCCACCTCAACGTTAGCGCTGTCCCTGTCTGGGCCCTGGTCAGAGCTCGGGGCCATGGGTTTCTCGGCCGGAAACAGATCCTCCTCCATGTCAGTGGTTCCGGTCAAACCGGAGAGGCCAGAGTCCACCGTCTCATCTATGGCTGAGAACAGCCTCTTTGCCTCCTCTATACGACCTGGGATCAGTACGTAGGTTTTCAGTGAGGAATTGCAAAACAACAATCCCAATAGAATAACTACCTTCTCTGAACATTATTCTGGCCACCGTGCTTCCATATGCTCTTTAGAGTCCAGGATGGGTTACCGTGCATCACTGTGACAAATGTTATAAAAAATAATTTACAAATACATTTGATTGATATGAGAAGAGTAAAATGAAAGTATGCACCTCTGTCTAAAGCTGAGAGGCTGTTGGAAGTCTGGATAGTGCGAGTCAGAACTGATGTTGAGGCCTGTAAGGAACTTCTCTGGAAGCTCTGATGGGACATCATATTCCATGCAGCCTCAAAGATGTCCTGTAGAGAGATGACAAAACTAGAATACACAACATACATACCAGAATACAGTGCAGTCGGAAAGTATTCAGACCACTTGACTTTTTCCACATTGTAACGTAACAGACATTTTTTCCCCCTCTCATCAAATCGACACAATACCTCATAATGACAAAGCAAAAACAGGTTTAAAAAACGTAAATACTTTGAAGGAACTTTGGCAGCATTTACAGCCTTCTTGAGCATGACGCTGCAAGCTTGGTACACCTGTGTTTGGGGAGTTTATCCCATTTTTCTCTGCAGATCCTCTCAAGCTCTGTCAAGTTGGATGAGGAGCGTCCCTGCACAGCTATTTGATCGAGTTAAAGTCCGGGCTTTGACTGAGCCACTCTAGGATATTCAGAGACTTGTCCCGAAGCAACTCCTGCATTGTCTTGGCTGTGTGCTTAGGGTCGTTGTCCTGTTGGAAGGTGAACCGTCACCCCAGTCTGAGGTCCTGAGTGCTCTGGAGCAGGTTTTCGTCAAGTGTACTTCACTCCATTAATCTTTCCCTCGATCCTGACTAGTCTCCCAGTGCTAGGTTTCCTCTAGATGTGACACTTGGCATTCAGGCCAAATAGTTCAATCTTGGTTTAATCAGAACAGATAATCTTGTTTTTCATGGTCTGGGAGTCTTTAGGTGCCTTTTGGCAAATTCCAAGCTGGCTGTCATCTGCTTTTTACTGAGTGGCGGCTTCAGTCTGGCCACTCTGCCATAAAGGCCTGATTGGTGAGGTGCTGCATAGATGGGAGAACCTTCCAAAAGGACAACCATCTCCACAGAAGAACTCTGTCAGAGTGACCATTGGGTTCTTAGTCACCTCCCTGACCAAAGCCGGGTGGCCAGCTCTAGGAAGAGTCTTGGTGGTTCCAAACTTCCATTTAAGAATGATGGCCATTGTGTTCTTGGGGGGCCTCCAATGTTGGTACCCTTCCCCAGGTCTGTACCTCAACACAATCCTGTCTCAGAGCTCTACGGTCAATTCCTTCGACCTCATGGCTTGGTGTTTGCTCTAACATGCACTGTCAACTGTGGAACAGAGGGCCTCCCGGGTGGCGCAGTAGCTGTGCCACCAGAGACTCTGGGTTCGCGCCCAGGCTCTGTCGTAACCGTCCGCGACCGGGAGGTCCGTAGGTGACGCACAATTGGGCACAGTGCGCGCTAACCAAGGTTGCCTGGTGCACGGTGTTTCCTCTGACACATTGGTGGGGCTGGCTTCCGGGTTGGATGGCGCTGTGTTAAGAAGCAGTGCGGCTTGGTTGGGTTGTGTATCGGAGGACGCATGACTTTCAACCTTCGTCTCTCCCGAGCCCGTACGGGAGTTGTAGCGATGAGACAAGATAGTAGCTACTAAACAATTGGATACCACGAAATTGGGGAGAAAAAGGGGTACAATTTATACCAAAAAAACAACAACTGCGGAACCATATATTGACAGGTGTGTGCGCCTTTCCAGCTGGACTCCAATCAAGTTGTAGAAACATCAAGGACGATCAATGGAAACAGGATTCACCTGAGCTCAATTTCAAGTCTCAAAGCAAAGGGTTTGAATACTTATGTAAATAAGTTTATTTGGGGGGAAAAAAATAATATAAAAACATGTTTTCGCTTTGTCATTATGTGTAGATTGATGAGGAAAAATATATTTGATCCATTTCAGAATAAGGTTGTAACGTAACAAACTGTGGAAAACGTCAAGGGGTCTGAATACTTTCCGAATGCACTAATACATATGTCTCTGAAATACACCATAGGCTTAAAGAGATTCTCCAGTACTTCTACCTTTTAGCCGGTAGTTCTCAAAGTAGCACTCATGACCCAAAATGTATCCTCAAAAATGGTTTAGTATGTCATATATCCACCACGTTATTGCTCTCTGTGCATCTTGCTATTTGTCACTCAAAATGGCAATGGACTGAAGCTCATTGGCTAGGACTCGAATTGCTAGGGGGGCTGGCCCGCGTGGGGGAAAATGACTCAGCAGTTTCTGGAAAAACAGGCCCTTTCAAAGTAGGGATTTCGTGGCTAACTGAGGTAAGACACTAATTCTGTTCATACAATGAACAAAAATATAAAAGCAACATGTAAAGTGTTGGTCTCATGTTTCATGAGGTGAAATAAAAGATCCCAGAAATGTTCCGTACGCACAAACAGCTTATTTCTCAAATGGGTTTACTTCCCTCTTAGTAACCTGACTGCAGCTCGGCGTCATAACCGACTTCAGTGTGCAAATGCTCACCTTCGATGGCCACTGGCGCGCTGGAGAAGTGTGCTCTTCGTTGATTAATACCCAGTTCAACTGTACCGGGCAGATGGCAGACAGCATGCATGGTGTCGTGTGGGCGAATGGTTTGCTGATGTCAATGTTGTGAACAGAGTGCCCTATGGTGGTGGGGTTATGGTATGGGCAGGCACAAGCTACAGACAACGAACACAATTGCATTTTAGCGATGGCAATTTCAATGCACAGAGATACCGTGTCGAGATCCTGAGATCCATTGTCGTACCATTCATCCGCCGCCATAACCTCATGTTTCAGCATGATAATGCACGGCACCCATGTTGTAAGGATTTGTACACAATTCATGGAAGCTGAAAATGTCCCAGTTCTTCCATGGCCTGCATACTCACCAGACATGTACCCCATTGAGCATGTTTGGGATGCTCTGGAGCGACGTGTACGACAGTGTGTTCCAGTTCCCACCAATATCCAGCAACTTCGCACATCCAATGAAGAGAAGTGGGACAACATTCCACAGGCCACGATCAACAGCCTGATCAACTCTATGCGAAGGAGATGTGTCGCACTGCATGACCAACAGATGCATATCTGTTTTCCCAGTCATGTGAAATCCATACACAAGGGCCTGATGAAGTTATTTTAATTACGGAGTTACAATTCATATAAAATCAGTCAAAAATCATAGAAATTGTTGCATGTTGTGTTCATATTTTTGTCCAGTGTAGATTATGCATGTATCAACTACACATCTAGCTCAAAGCGGGAGGTTTAAATAAATACTTAGTCGTTACTTAAGTTCCAGAGAATGTCTAACCATACTTATCCCAATAAAAAAATACAGCAAACCTTTAAAGAATCTATCAAATGTAGAGGAACAAATCCATGGCACAGAAAACAAATCCCTTTCTCTGTGCAGATTGTAATTTGGCTACCACATTTGCTAGTTAATTAGTAATTTGCTAGTTAATTAGTAATGATACAGTCTATATTAATGTCTTTATCATTGAGCCAACTACCTCGTTGTCCAGGGGTTCCCAGTGCACCTTCTCCATGTTTATGTAGACCTGGAACTTAGTCTGCATCTCCCTGAGGATGCTGGTCCCCTCCCCCTCCTGGATGAGGAACCGCGCCACGCCCGTCTGTTTCACCGTGATGGTTCTGGTCTCGGTGGACAACACCACGCCCCTCAGAACCTCATCGGCCATTTGACATGCCGCAGCATTGCCTTGGATCTACCAATCACAGTCACATGGATGATTAAAAGGAGGTGGAAGGTTTATAAGGCCATTTACCAAGACATCCGATACCCTTTTCACGATAGCATGCACATTTTAGCCGTACTATACTGGCTGAGATTTTCTTTTCACATTGTCCTCTCCAGCATGTGTAACCAGTATAGATCAGCTTGACTCGGGAGTGTGAAAAGGGTATGAGAGAATTACAGCATATACTGTGTTGAATTTATATAATGCAATGCAAGCTTTTATGATTTTTCTAAAAAGTAAAACACCTACTCTGAGTCCACAGACGCCATGTGCGTCTAGAGGGAAGATAGACACCTGGTTCATATCAGCCAGTAGCTGATGATGGTGGGTCTGGATGTACTTCAACATTCCTGACTCCATAGAGATGATAGCCTCCGTTTCAATGGGTGTACTGAGGAACTCCACTATCTTAGCCTGCTTCTCCTCCTCCAACCCTCTCAGAGTCAGGACATCTATCTGTCCTCTTTCGGACACCTTAGCTGAGCAAAGAGTCAGAGACTGGAGGAAGCCAGTCCACTCCTGGGCGTACAGCATACACTCGTACGCTCTGTCCACAGGGATACTGAAGTCAGACAGCAGAGTCTTCAACATGCTACATGCCTGGCTCACCAAGCTGGGAGACAGAGACGTTACCATGACGACACAGTCCGACACAGTGTACATGGACGGCAGCCCGTTTTCTTTCAACGTTTGTAGCAGCCTGTCCATCACTTCCTGTTTGGCCAGGAAGTGGGCCTTTTCTGGGTCAAAGGTGAGATGAGCCTGGGCCACGCCCCCAAGGAACTCCAACACAGCGTTCTTCAACTGCTCCAGCGTTGGCCGGTCAGGCCCGGCCATATGGACCCCGTCCTCCCTGATCTGGACGCTACAGCCTTGGTGGGCCAGCTGAAGGCTCTGGGGCAGGGGACTGGCCTGGAGCAGGGTGAGTTTCACCGGGTCTGGGACGGAAATGTGGCTAGACATGGGCTCTGGGGTCGAAATTAGGTCACCCATGCCTCCCTGGGCTGCTGCTGCCTGTGACACAGGGGGGGACAGAGGGGGGACCAGAGGCTCAGAGGTAGCCTTGTGTGAGGACTGAGAACGGTCACTGGTACTGTCTGCAGGGAGAGAATCAGTCTGTGATTGACCACCACTGTCTGTCTGCTGTGTGTTCGTTGTGCTACCATGTGATGTTCCATTCACAGAGGTCAGGGGAGAGGTCAGGGGTGAGGAGGAGCTGTCCTCTGATTGGAGGAAGGAGAAGTAAGGCCTGACCATCATATCTGTCTCCTCCAGTTTATGTGATTGTTTAAGGACACGTTCCACTGCTGTTAGATGCAAAAACAAGGAAGGGAATAAAATGCATTCAACAGCTGCATAGAATTTGCATGCTTTATAACCCGGCTTTATAGCTTGTATGTTGCATTGACATACACTACCAGTCAAAAGTTTTAGAACACCTACTCATTCAAAGGATTTTCTTTATTTTTACTACTTTCTACATTGTAGAATAAGTGAAGACATCAGAACTATGAAACAACACATATGGAATCATGTAGTAACCCAAAGTGTTAAATCAAAATATATTTCATATTTGATATTCTTCAAATAGCCACCCTTCGCTTTGATGACAGCTTTCCACTCTTGGCATTCCTCAACCAGCTTCACCTGGAATGCTTTTCCAACAGTCTTGAAGTAGTTCCCACATATGCTGAGCACTTGTTGGCTGCTTTTCCTTCACTCTGCGGTCCGTCTCATCCCAAACCATCTCAATTTGGTTGAGGTCAGGGGAATGTGGAGGCCAGATCAATTGATGCAGCACTCCATCACTCCCCGTTTGGTAAAATAGCCCTTACCCAGCCTGGAGGTGTGTAGGGTCATCTTCCGATTGAAAAACAAATTATAGTCCCACCAAGCGCAAACCAGATGGGATGGAGTATCGCTGCAGAATGCAGTGGGAACTACACATGCGGAGATCATCAGGTTCACCTACTCTGCGTCTCACAAAGACACGGCGGTTGGAACCAAAAATCTCCAATTTGGACTCCAGACCAAAGGACAAATGTCCACCTGTCTAATGTCTATTGCTAGTGTTTCTTGGCCCAAGCAAGTCTTCTTATTGGTGTCCTTTAGTAGTGGTTTCTTTGCAACAATTCGACAATGAAGGCCTGATTCACACAGTCTCTAAACAGTTGATGTTGAGATGTGTCTGTTACTTGAACTCTGCGAAGCATTTATTTGGGCTGCAATATCTGAGGCTGCTAACTCCAATGAATTTATCCTCTGCAGCAAAGATAACTCTGGGTCTTCCTTTCCTGTGTCGGTCCTCATGAGAGCTAGTTTCATCATGGCACTTGATGGATTTGCTTTAAAACTTTTAAAGTTCTTAACATTTTCCGGATTGACTGACCTTCATGTCTTAAAGTAATGATGGATTGTTGTTTCTCTTTGTTTATTTGAGCTGTTCTTGCCATAATATGGACTTTGTCTTTTACCAAATAAGGCCATCTTCTGTATACCCCCCCGATCCTTGTCACTACACAACTGATTGGCTCAAACGCATTAAGGAAAGGAATTCCACAACTTTTAACAAGGCACACCTGTTAATTGAAATGCATTCCAGGTGACTACCTCATGAAGCTGGTTGAGAGAATGCCAAGAGTGTGCAAAGCTGTCATCAAGGCATAGGGTGGTTATTTGAAGAATCTCAGATATATTTTTATTTGTTGTACACGTTTTTAGTCACTAAATGATTCCATATGTGTTATTCCATAGTTGTGATGTCTTCACTATTATTCTACAATGTAGAAAATAGTAAAAATAAAGAAAAACCCTTGAAAGAGTGGGTGTTCTAAAACTTTTGACCGGTAGTTACAAAATCTAACATAATTACTTAAAAAAGGGATACAACAGCTAAAATGTAACCGCTTGTACACAAACAGATGAAGCCCTTATGGATGACATCCTTAATAACTTACATCCAAACAAACATTCGGTAGAGATACAGTGCATAAAAACATTTCTAAACCTACAGTCAAAGTCCAGGAAGGAGACCCTGGCAACCCCCTCTGACATCATGGTGACCTCCTTAACTTCAAGGCGCCCGCCCCGTTGGCTCTCCAGGTACAGAGTAAGCATGTCTGCTGTGATGCTGGGGTGCACGTTCTCCATTAGGATGGAGTCAGTTTGATCGATCTGTTCCAGAGCGATCTGCGCTCCATCCAGAGTCTTCTTAGAGATCTTTGAGCAAAGCTTCTGGAAGTCTGTGCATGCAAAATAAGGAAGAATTCACAAATTAACTATATTGTATGCAAAAGCATAGCCAATTGCAATATATTTGTAATTATATTGTTTCCCAAAACATGAGCCGTACTCAATTACTTAAAATCTACGGTTTGATTGTGATGATACTTAACTTTTATCCAAAAGGGGGGGGGGGCTCAACTCCCCTGAATGAGGTGTGCTTGTGACTGTGGTCAAGCAACTACTCTCTCCTTGAACAACAGGGGGCGTGGCTTTGTGTGTTCAGCAGCATTAAGCAGCAGCAGAAGGGAGAGATGACAGAACTATAGAAAACATACATTATAAGCGCCGGAGTTGTGTATCACATTTAACAAATCACACCTTGAAATTCCATTATGGAAGGTAAAGTAAAAACTCTAGCCGGTCTTTGCATCAATACATATATATATATACATGTATATTGTAAAATATGGTATACCGCTGAGCCCTAGTTGCGTTGATATTTTTGTTTAGTATACTTCCATTAAAATCTTTGAACTGGTATCCGGGGGACCTTCAGATGAGTCTTGTAAGGACTGTGGTCATCCGATAGCAACACAACCGACATGTAGCCCAAAATGTACGGACACTATAGACAGAAGTTGGCAGATCAGCAGTACAGACAAGTCCCTCTTGTGTCCGAGAGGGGTCATAATAGTTTGTAGGTCAAACCGTTTGGACGCTAGAGAGAATTTTGTGAGAAGACCAATTTTCTGGATGTCTCATGCTATTTTTGGGTCTCGCCTATGGCGGCAGAACGGCAAGGACCGAACCAGCCCTGCACATGGCTACATGCAACTTTCGCTTTGATCTCAAAACAAGCGCGTCTACGCATACTGTAAACACAGTCCAGTTCAAAGTGAATGGCACAGATCCATATATGGCAATGTTTTATTTGCATATAGGCCTACTGCAGTTTTGATTGGTTATGTCGCACCGGTCTGTGTAGAGTTCAGGCTGAGTCGTGCGTGTCAATACAATCCTACTCAGATGCGTTCTGCCTACAAAATCTCTTGCATAGTTAGTTTTGTTTTGATATGTTGCATTGAAAGTGGATAATTCAATCGTGTTAATTCGATCACAATTGACACAGTAAAGAGAAACGTTTATAGCGTTAACTAAGGGGGAAAACTCTAGAAAGTTTAGTGCTTCTCTGCACGGGCTGATATTTCTTCTGCATGGCAGTTCCGGTGAGCTGCGCGCCTGCCGCAGCTTAGATGGAACATTGGTCTCATGGTCTAACAAACACCGCTCTAGCTCTGTCACCTTTAACCGCAGATGTCTCATGGTCTAACAAACACCGCTCTAGCTCTGTCACCTTTAACCGCAGATGTGGAAGTGCAACTTCGGTGGATGCGGTGGATTGAGGCTCACCCAATGCAACAAAAAAAAAACATCTCTCTAGCTTAAACTGGCAGATTTTTATGGAGATACATTTATGCTAATTAGATTATTGACTCTAGGGGGTTCAACTTAATAGGAAAACCCCAAACCTTTATTGAAGGCCTGATGGAAGTGTACTAGGACCAGGTCCCTGCCAGGTGAGGGGTACAGAGTGTAGTCGTGCATGTCCATCCCCATCATGTTCTCTACATACAGCTCCACCAGCTCCTGACAGCTGGATGGGTTAACCCCCCGCAGCAGCAGCCTCCGTGGATCCTTACACGCAGGCTTCCTCACGGTCAGCTCAGCATTGCTCAGGACATGTGCTCTTTTAGACAGGACCCTTGATGCAACTGTCAATCAAACACAGACATAATCAGCATGCCATGGATGAATAGTTTTTTGGTACAATATTATCATGAATTTGTGGACCACAGGATGACTAGACGTTGCTAAGATATCAGACCTCTGTGTATCTTCTGTGAAACTTATTGGCCTTAAACATATCCGATCCCAATAATTACACCGACTGAATGCATTCTTACCCTCTGCCTCTTCAAACAGCAGTAAGGCGCGGCTCCCTTCCAGCTTCACAGACACCAGATTACCTCCCCCAGAACGACGCTTGTTCTCAAAGTACAAATACAACAGCTCCTCCTCCACCTCCTCTGGTACTCCCAGCACCTCCACTGTCCGGTTCTCTTGGCTTGCAGCAGACATCCTGACATACAGGCACAGGAATAATCAATGGAATTGATTGACTTGCAAAGTACAAGGTGTAAGTACACACACACACACATTCAAATTAACGGATTCGGCTATTTCAGCCACACCCGTTGCTGACAGGTGTATAAAATCAAGCACACAGTCATGCAATCTCCATAGACAACCATTGGCAGTAGAATGACCTTACTGAAGAGCTCAGTGACTTTCAACGTGGCACCATCATAGGATGCCACCATTCCAACATGTCAGTTCGTCAAATTTCTGCCTTGCTAGAGCTGCCCCGGTCAACTGGTAAGTGTTGTTATTGTCAAGTCCCCGCAGCAATGTTCCAACATCTAGTGGAAAGCCTTTCCATAAGACTGGAGGCTGTTATAACAGCAAGGGGGGGGGGGGGGGGGGGCTCAACTCCCCTGAATGAGGGAGTTCAACAAGCAGGTGTCCACATACTTTTGGTTATGTAGTGTATGTACTGTATCATAGCCAGCACAGACAGGGCTAGTATGAACACACCTACAGCCAGGTGTGTATTGATTGTGTAATGTGCATTGATCACAAAATGTATCCTACTTGGCTACAAAAGTCAGGAGTTAAGTTGACTTAAATAAAAATAAAACAAATACATCGCTGAATATAATAGAATGTGGTGGATTTTCTGAACATTAGTAACGTCACTCATTTTCGATGAAATATAAACTGAAACTATCCACGGCGCACAACATCGCAAGTAGCACAAAGAGCAAATGGCACAATTACATAAAGGAATAATAACTCTCGCAGGGTATAAATATGAATTTGCCCTTAGCTTTGAAACACCTTTATTCGCAGTTTAAAGGAAAAACTTACCTGGAATACAAGCATTCTCAGACCACGACGCACAGAAATGGCTTCATTGGCGATTTCTTCTTCTTCTTTGGGATTGGGTTGGCGGGTCGCATACAATTTAAGGTGCATACACTGCCACCTACTGTACTGGATCGCGAAGCCAGACACAGCCTACATACATTAAATTCTCTTCATTTTTCCCGTTCCTCGAAGAAGGTGAAAGAGACTTGACACCACTTCCCTCCCACAAACAGGCTCTCCAACACTTTCACACAATATCTCCCGATCTACATCATACAGTTCACAAAATATCAACACATGCTACACCATTTCCTCCACTAAACACTCCACCGACCTGTTTCATGTCTCCCTACCATCCACAACGTGGCATTCAAACCTGTGTTCCCAACCCGTAGTCTACTCCACCCAACTTCCTCTTCTACATCCCATACACCCCACCTATTCCTTTAATGACCAGAGCACACAATAAAATTGCCTCCCCTTACTACTAATATCCCACTCCATTTGCCAAAGATTAAGTCATTTTGCCCTGATCAAGGACTTCACTTCCCTGCGGCCCAGCGGGACCTGAACATCTAACAACTTCTTCTTCTTCGATGATATCATGGTGGTCCGCAAACAATGGTTTAAGTGCATGCCGCCACCTACTGCTCTGGAATGTACGATCAATCACGACCTGCCCAATTCTGTACTAGCATAAAGAAAAGTATTAATTTATCTAAACCAAATAAATCCTTAACTTACCCCCATCTGTTTTACCGCCTCCACAATAACCTTCAACCTGGCATTTCTGCTTTCCTCAACCCGAGTCGTATTGATAACCTTACCAATAAACATCATGACTGATCCCGTATCTCTGAGTCTCTAGCATCTCTCTGTACCTGGCATTTCTGCTTTCCTCAACCCGAGTCGTATTGATAACCTTACCAATAAACATCATGACTGATCCCGTGTCTCTGAGTCTCTAGCATCTCTCTGTACCTGGCAATTCTGCTTTCCTCAAGTCAAGTCATATTGATAACCTTACCAATAAAGGCTATTAAGTCAACTTCATTGATTATCAAAGTCCTTTGACACCGCACATTCATGAACACAGAATTTCTGAACTGGGCCTCCACACTGCCAGGACCATCAGAAGCACCAGCCCAGACAGTAGGTCCACTTACTACAGGTGCATCCATGTAAGATCCATCAGTCCACATGGTAGTTCTACCAATCTGTTTTATGGCCTCTGCATTCGATACATCATGACTGATCCCGTATCTCAGAGCCTCTAGCATCTCTCTGTACATGGCATCCAACAAATGCTGCACTTATGTTCTGCCCCATAATTACAGCACTTAACCTTCACATTGTTTCCACATTCACCGTAACCATGTGCCCCTCCACACTTGGCACATAGTGTGCTACATGTCCCATTCTTTGTCATTTAAAACACCACAGTGCACATGGGACAAATTCTCTAACATTGAAACTAAGGAATCCTATCTGTACTTTTCCCGGCAAGACTTTCTCAAACCTCAGCATCACTGATAAGCTTTCAAGACTTTGATCAACCTTTAGGCTTAAATCACTCTGCCTTCCTTCACATTTTCTTTAATATCATACATATTGGGACCCCAGTGGGACTCCCCTCAACCTAGCATAAGCACCAGGGACAGACATGGCTTTTAATCTTCTTCCCATTAAGCTTTTCCATTTTAAAAATCTTATCTTGTTGAGCCTGGCAGCCACATAATATTAACAATCAACCATTTCCAATGAGCCGAGCTAATTTCACTTCACCTGCCTCTTTCTCTACGACATTAGTTAGTCTGATAGGGTGTAAGTGAGGCCCTGTGGTCTCATCAAACACTATCACCACTTTCCACTCCAATACATTATTACTCTTGCTTCCTACCTTGGCTCTCTACATGATTTCTTTACTAGACGCTACACTGCTTTCTGTACTATGATCTCTCTTCTTCCTGTGTCTTGTCACTACCGACCATTCCGGTCCTTGATCAGAACTAACATCCGTATTGTTTGCATTCCAGCACAGCTGTTTCTTCAAACGCTTTCTCCATTTCCTCCACACTACACGCCGCCATTTCCTCTACAATGCCCCGCTTCCGTGCTACCGTCTTTGCCATTGAGCAATCATATCTACCCTCTCTCCCACACACACTCTCAGGACCTTTGAATGTATCCTATCCCGGGGTTTTGGCTGCCGATCCATATACAAAGCACCCATAATCCTAAAATGACCTGATCAATACGTGGTACATATACAACAGTGTTTGTCTATCTGACCCCCAATCACCTTACTACACTTAATATGCTCAACATGTCTCTTCGATGTAATCCTCTCATCAAACCACATACCTAAATACTTAAACTCAGACACCCTGCCTATATCCTGACTGTATATATTCAGCATAACATCTTTAACCGTCCTGCTAGAATACACCATAAAGCAGGACTTGGCCACAGACATCCTAAAACCCCATGTTAGAGACCAATCTTCCACAACTCCTACAGCTTCTTCCTCATCACATATTTCACATTCCCACTTCTCTTCTACCCCATTGACAATTCTGACCCCAACATGACTCGATCGAACAGGAAGTCCATGATCCAGTTATGCAGACGACCCCAATGCCTAATGCACTCAACTTGATCAACAACCCTTCCCTCCAAATGGTATCGTAAACTTTCTCAATGTCAAAATACACAACACTCTTTGGCTATCTCTGTACTATCTCTGTACTAACAGTCACCAGGGCCTTCATGGCAGACCTTCCTCTACCAAACCCACTCTGTGCCACGCTCATCACACCCCTAGCTTCCAAGAGATACATCATCCTATTCACCACTGGCAACTTCCTGGTTGTTCGTCATGTGCACCAGGTAGTGGTGCTTCTGCGTCAGCTACAGGATTTATGCATGACATTTTCAGTAGCAAGGCCACTTGAATAAACAGGCCTAATTAGTCAGAATATCCTAATGGGTTTGACTAAATATGCACATTTTCATGGAACATGAGGTCACGTGGAGGGGGAGAGAGTCAGAGGACACTTATAATCCTAGCGAGGTCATTTAGTAAGTTTGTTCATGACTGTAATGTAGTCCTACACTATCATTTGTAGCCTAATGTATGTATCCACACATGTTTATAGCTTCAACAAGAGAGACTCAGGGGAACAAATATGGTATTCTCATTATGATCTTGTAAAGCAGAACCATTGGCAAATAAAACAGTTTATCCATTATCCACTAGGTGACAGTGTCCTCTAATGTACTGTTACATGACCTGTGTGTGTGTGTGTGTGTGCATAAAAAAATGTGGAGCATGTTATCACCACTGATATTCAATTCATTGACCATCAATAATTATACTCCTGGTCTCCTTTTTAAACAAACACATCTTTATTAAAATTAAACATGTTACATGGTCTCAAAACTTGCAAAATAAATGATGGAAAGATCTCAATTGCATACTCATGTCCTCTCTCCGCATCTCTTCTCAAAACCCATTGGAGGAGAAAGCCAGAGGGGAAGGACCTCTGGCTTTCTTATCCAATGGGTTTTGAGAAAGAAACAAGAAGCGAGGACATGAGGAGTATGCAATTGAGATCTTTCCCACGGCTCAAAACCATTTATTGGGGGGGGGGGGGGGGGGGGGGGGGGGACGGACGTTGGAGCAATAAAAATATCCATTGACTGGCAGAGTTGTCTCAAGGCACATAACACAGAAATACTGTTAAAAGTCATAATGTCCCAAAACATAGATAAATCACAAAGGCATCCTTCAGCTTATCTCATGATACTTTAAATACAATAATGCAGGAATATCAATTATCTTACCATGCCATTTCTCCTGTGAGAATTTTCTTTGCCGGCTAAAAGGTTAAATGAAAAATAAACAAGAGAAAGAAATCTCAAATGTGTTTAAAATGTATGAATGAGTGCAATAACATAAGATTCAAGCACCCCATGTAAAATAAAAAGTTGAGTGGTTCTGAATCTGACTGTCTTTAATGATATCACATTTAATAAACTTCAAACAAATATTCCCCTCAGTGCTAGGTCACTACAGTTTCCCATCATCGTTAAAGGTCTGATGCATCTCACTGTATCAGAGCCCAACTAGTAGAGCTGTATTTTGAGAAGTCCCTAAACATCGGAGAAACCTGTAATAAAACATTTGGTCATGAGTTACTGCAGAGCCTTGATGAGCAGCAACTTGTAACACTGTACATGTTAAATCATTTCTCAAAGAATGTTGCACTGATTCCTCTCAAGAATATCATAGGCACTTTGGACCTGTTTAACTAGTAATATGAATATCATGGATAAGGCACTTCATTTAAAATGGACACATTATCATTAGTCAGTCATGTAGTCCTTCTACTTTGTAGAATGATACACCAGACATTGGTTCTTTGAGCAGCAAAGATACCTTGATAATAAAGCAGATAGTGGTTGTTGCACATTATTCCCTCATAGGACAGCCATTCAGTCAATGCCACACCCGGTGGCCAATTAAGATGGGAATACTGTATATACTTTAGAAGGGTAGCTCAATACAGAGATGACAGACGCTCCCACCAGCAGCAATCTGGAGACGTTTGCCTCGGCCAGGGCTGCAGTGAGGCAACGAGCTAGAGACCGCTCTCATCCTCATGATCATTGGACCTGACTTCCCAGACAGGTTCTGTGGTCTCAAGGAGGTGGTGGGGTGAGGTTGGGAGGGGGAAGGGGAAGGGGAGAAGTCAAGTTTTGGTTTTGGATCAACACATTACAGAAGGTCACTTCATTGGAAAAACACACTTCTGTTTTCTGGGTTTACTTCTACATTTAATCATGAGGTGGCTAAATGTGAATATTGTGAAATGTGAATGTGAAAATGGTTTTGTTTCAGTCATCTGTATGAGTCAACCAGCATCAGCTCTGTATCAAAACCATACCCACATCACAAAATGTAAATGTGGAAAATTGGGTAATATATGGTTGAGATGTTTCTCAATGAGATTACAACCTAAATTCACTCTCAAAAAGACAGCAGAAACGTTGTTGAATTCCCAATGTGTTATCACTATGCTTTCAACCATCTAAAAGCACAACCAAATTCCAATGGAAAAACAATGTCTGGTTTTTGTTTGAGTGGTCACCTACAGTGCTTTCAGAAAGTATTCACACCCCTTGACTATTTCCACATTTTGTTGTGTCACGAAATGAGATTAAAATTTATTTAATTGTCATTTTTTTGTAAACGACCTATACATAATACTCTGTAATGTCAAAGTGGAAGAAAATGTCTAATATTTTTTTTAATTAATGGAAAATAAATCACTAATATATTTTCATTACATAAGTATTTAACGCAGCTGTGAGTCTTTCTGGGTAAGTCTCTTAAATTGCTGCAAATCTGGAGCGTACAATATTTGCCCATTATTCTTAAAACAATTCTTCAAGCTCTGTCAAGTTGGTTGTTGATCATTGCTGGATAGCCATTTAAGTGTTGACATGGATTTTCAAGACGATTTAGGTCAAAACTAACTAGGCCACTCAGGAACATTCAATGTTGTCTTGGTAAGTAACTCCAGTGCGTTTTAGGTTATTGTCCTGTTGAAAGGTAGATTTGTCTCCCAGTGTCTGTTGGAAAGCAGACTGAACCAGGTTTTCCTCTAGGACTTTGCCTGTGCATAGCTCTATTTCTTTGATTTTTATCCTAAAAAACTCCTTATCCTAAGAAGTCCTTGCCGATGAAAGCCTACCCATAACATGATGCGGGCACCATCCTGGTTGAAAATATGAGTGGTATTCAGTGATGTACTGTGTTAGATTTTCCCAAACATAATGCTTTGTATTGAGGACAGAAAAATGTATTTCCTTGCCACATTTTTTGCAGTATTATTTTTGTGCTTTATTGCTAACAGGATGCCTGTGTTTGAGTACGTGTATTCTGTACAGCAGGGATCATCGACTACATTCAGCTGCAGGCCAATTTTTCTTGAGCGCACGGTCAGGGGGCCTGAACATAATTACAAATAATTTGGAGATTGCAAATTGGCCGTAAGAAGACCCAAACGGATATATTTGACTAAAACATAATCAATTCAAACCTTGCTTCCATTTGTAGACGATCACATCTCTCTATTATGTGTGTGAACACTTTCAAACAGATTTCCAAAATTAAAATCACTTGGAGCTGATTAGCTTATTTATTTTTTATTTACTTGGGGAGTAAATAAAATCAGCTGCGGGCCAAAACATCCATATTAAACACCATTATTGCACACAGTGATAGTCCATGCAACGTGTGTGACTTGTTAAGCACATTTTTAGTCCTGAAGTTATTTAGCCTTGCCACAACAAAAGAGTTGATCACTTATTGACTCAAGACATTTCAGCTTTTCATTTTTTTTTTTTATACATTTCTAAAAACATAATTCCACTTTGCCGTTATGGGGTATTGTGTGTAGATCAGTGACACAGAATATAAATCATTTTAAAATTCAGGCTGTAACAACAAAATGTGGAAAAAAGTCATGGGTGAATAATTTCTGAAAGGCACTGTAAATGTGTATCACTGCACCGAAGACCATTTAAAAGCACAACAAATGGGAATACAATGTCAGATATTTTGTTTATTTATACAACTTAATGTGTTATCCCTGTTCTTCTTCTAATAGCACAACCAAATAACATGGATTTCAGTTGAGAATATATTACATTAATAGTACATGGTGCAAGTGATCAATGCCGTTTATTATAGACATTCATTATAAAAATTGTGAAGATCTCCACAGACCTGTGATCTTGAACATGCACTCTTTAATTGATAAGACATTTATAGTTACATTAGCGTCAAAATGTGGCTATGGATGTGTTACCCATTTGAATAAATACTGTTACGTTAGTCTGTAAGTTAGCCTTACCTTTAAGCTACTGTATTACAAAAGTAACAGTGAATTGTGTTTGGTTGATTAACACAACAAATAACCAGCATTTAAAGGAGATTAATCTACTGCTTGAATAGTTTAATATGTCCCACTGACTTAGTCGAGCTTTAATTCCATTAATAATTGTTATGCTGTCTGAGGCACTGCATCGCAGTGCTAGAGGCTTCACTACAGACCTGGGTTCGATCCCAGGCTGTATCACAACCGACCATGATTGGGAGTCCCATAGGGCGGTACATAATTGGCCCAGTGTCGTCCGGGTTAAGGGAGGGTTTGGCCGGGGGGGCTTTACTTGGCTCATCTGGCTCTAGCGACTCCTTGTGGTGGGCCGGGCGCTTGCAGGCTGACCTCGGTCGTCAGTTGAACAGTGTTTCCTCCAACACATGGATGCGGCTGGCTTCCGGGTTAAGCGGCCGGGTGTTATGAAGCGCTGTTTGGCGGGTCATGTTTCAGAGGATGCATGACTCGAACTTCGCCTCCTGAGTCCATTGGGGAGTTGCAGCGATGAGACAAGATCGAATGAGAAAGAGGTGGCAAAATCCCCCCCCAAAAAGTAAAAAAAAATCTAATAGTAATCAAGATGTTGGATTCACTTCTCCAACTCGACCAAAAATCGAACTTAAAGAATAGGACAAAATCAAATCAAACTGTAAATGGAATTTAAATGAAGTTGGATTTAGTCCTATTCTTTAACTTAGATTTTTGGTTAAGATGGAGACATGAATCCAACATATACAGTACATTATTAACTTTTAGATTACATTTAAAATCAACCAAAGCTTTAAACCCTATGCCTATATGAATCGTCTATTTTTAGTTGAATCCTGGGTTGAATTGAAACACTAGGCCTAAATAGCATCATTGATGGTATATGATTGATAAAGTATGGTTCCATTTAATTTGCTTTGTTAAACCTACCCCTTGGAATGACTTCCGATAGCAAAAGTGAATCTATTTAGCTTGTACATTTTTACATTTTAGTCATTTAGTAGAAGCTGTTATCCAGAGCGACATAGTTAGTGCACTCATCTTAAGATAGCTAGGTGGAACAACCACCTATCACAGGCATAGTAAGTACATTTATCCTCAATGAAGTAGCTATCAGCAAAGTCAGAGCTAGTAAGGGGGAACAAAGTAAAGTGCGAGTGTTAGTTCACAAAACACTTTTTGTTTGGGGGGGGGGGGGGGGTTGTCAGTGACATATCAAAGCTTAGCAGGGTTGGGCTGGGTTAAAACCCAGGATGGGAGACCAAAGGAATAGCGATAGATAGCTGTAGAATTTTCCAGAAGGAGTTGCTGCCCAGCTATAGTTTTTTTTTTCTCCTGATAGTGGATATAACATTGAATATCTGACATTGTTTCAAAAGGTACAAATTTAACATATTTTATACAAGCTTTGTCTATGTTGAACATTGGTTACAATGATGACAAAATCCTGTGGTTGAAATTTCACCCTCAAAACAACAGTTGATTACTTTTGGCAAATCCAATGAATTTTACACAGATTCCACGTCACAATACGTTGACAAATTACGTTGAAACTATGTTGATTCAACCAGTTTATGCCCAGTGGTTAACCTCTGAGTCGACAGAATTTAATTCAAGAGGCTTGATGGTCTCAGGCCAGTAACATCTCCAGACATCAGAAGCCTTTGAAAATCTTGATCTTGTGTTTGTCAGCCAGAAGCAGGGTAACGTTGTACTCAAAGTCAGCATCATGCACTCCGGTGTGGCGGAATGCTCCTCCCTGGTGATTCTCTTCCCAGTAGTGGTGCCAGTTCCCGTACTGATCCGCTCCGAACCCGTACACACTCACCTAAATGATACAACACACCATTATACAGAGGTACTCGTCCGCCCCGGAATTGGCCATCATGGTGCCAGACTCTTCTATGTGACTTATATGCTTTGGCCTAATGCCATGTGCCACAGAACTGATGAGGTGGAATGTTGCTGTACTGATTGATGCGTTGATATGATGTTCTGGTACTCTGACACACACAGTTGACTTTGTAGAGCTAATTTCTCCAGTTGCAGGTTTTTTTCGAGAAACTTACAAAACATGCCTATTGATGATGCTTTAACTCTAGATGACAGTATGCAGTTATTAGAAAAACATCCTTATACAGTTACTAGGATTTATTTTTCTTCTCTTCTAAATGACTCAGTTGACCTCTATGTAACAACTATAGGACAACTATAGGACACTGGGATGCTGTCTGCATCACTTGGGGCAACTGTGGAGTTTTTCTAGAGTCAACCTCTTTTAGGTTCTAGAGAACACCTAGCACATGGTAATTGCCTGCATTTCACACCTCCCGTGTAGATGCAGATAATAAGCAGAACACTCGGCGCTCTGCCCCTCTTTCCCACCCAAAATGTGTTTGTTTGTAGAGCAGTGGAGGGTAGATAACACAGTGCTGCACAGCGTGTGGCCATTTCGCAGACGCAAGGGGTTACTTCATTTCCATCAGAGGTAAAATTTTTGGGGCACTTGGGACACTTTTTCCGGCTTTAAACTCTGTAAAACCTCAGTGCGAACCCAACGCATGCTTTGCAGTCACAGAACACTCTCATAATGTACAGAACTTTGTCAGAAAGACACAAAAGGAAGTGGGTGGGCTCACCTTATCACAGATATGAATGGAAAACAATAGGCTGAGGAAGCCAGTGGAGGGATACCGGCCATGACTCTCCAGCCATGCGTCATAGACATATTTAAAGAAGGTCGGGCTGTATATCAACACCTGCAAAACATAACAACAGCTTTGACCTTGTGACAAGTGAAAATAATTTCAATCTTGAACATTATCAATCAATGAACCAACCAACCAATCACTAGCTCTTCAAAATCTGCATTATATTGTCTCCAGGTAAGGTAAACTAAAGCAGATTAACCCATAGGGCTTTGGTCAAAAGTAATACTCTACTTTAGGGCGCCATTTTGGAAGCAGCCAAGGGTTCACTCACCCTGTTCTTGTTTGCCTTAATCCTGGACTGGACAGGAATGTACGTGCTGCAAGAAACAAAAGACGACATAATATAAGAAATATCAAAGTATTATCACAGATAAAAGGGGAAACCAAAGAACCTTTGGTACTGTCAGTTTAAACCACCATCGTTGATCAAATTCACCTTATTTCTGACAGAGGCGCCGCCATCTTTGTTTACTTTGTGGTGGCCATCCGGTTGGCTATCAGCATTGGCTAACATTAGCCATACTGACTATGAGCTCCTCACGACAAACTAGTAGCCTATACCAGTAATACGTTCAGTAAAATGCTGTCACGTCTGGAAAAGAAACCCGATTTCAGGTTAGAAAAGATATGTTACAGTTCAGTGTATTTGTGATACTGATACTGTTTTGGTTACTGTTTTGATACTTGTTTTTTTATGTTTGTGTTGGTATAGTAACAGTTTGCAAACAAAGTCATTCTCACATTATTTATGTTTTTACAGATGATCACAGTGACAGATACCATCGCAAACAGCAGAGGCTTGTTTCCCATCAAGGTCAAGGGTCATACGCTATTGTGATGTGTGAGGTCATATAACCAATATTGATTTGGGAATGATTTGATTTGTACTACAGGTATGCTATTCACACAGTCTACCCACCGGTAGGGTAGACTGTATGAAAAGAAAAGCTGCACAGTCTAGGTCAGATTAAATAAGTGCAATAGATATCAAAGTTTCGATAGCTATGCTGCCTTCATCAGGATTCAAGCTGTGCTGTGATAGAACTATAGCGCTAAGAATTATTGACCATCTTACCCATAACATTATTAGGCTACAGTTCAACCCTGATCCTCAGGGCTGGACTGGGACCAGAAATCGGCCCTGGCATTTCTAACACACTGGCCCATTTTTTTCTTTGAGGCCCCCAAACCAGGCCCCATTTTTCCCTCTCGATGGCCCACACTGGCCCAGTTCTTACTTGAGTCCCCCATTATTACAGAGATAAGGATAATTTTGTGCAGAAACCACAAGTTAGACAGGCCCACTGGGCAAAGAATGGGCCAGGGCACCCCTGCTGATACTCAGTAAAGATTCCTACAGGCAGCTAAGCACTTCCACAACCTCCTCACTCTCCTCCTCCCCTTCCTCCTAACATCCCACTCATCCTCAGCAGTCATTAGATCATTAACACAGGAACGTCACCATAAGGATGTAACTGTCAAAAGCGTTCCAGCTGAAGCCATATTTATGACCCAGTTGAAGGAATCCACATGCTTAGAATCTTAACTGGTGGTAATAATGAGGTGATTAATTGAGATGATTCATGTAATGTGTAATAATTGTCTAACACAGAGCTTGAGAACATCGACCTTGTGGCGCTGGAAGAGGTCTATATCAGTACGTGCCAACATGTGGATACTTGTGGTTATGACAAACAGCCCTGAAGGAGGCACCGGGTGCACTTCTACAAAGACTGTTCACACAGCATAAAGGATACCAGACCTCCCGGGGATGAAAACGTTGTTTGCGGTTTCATCTTTCCATTCATTACAAACAATTCCACAGGCATCCACTACAGTTCGCATTGAAGGTTTCGCTAAGGTGCACTTACTACACTTTCTCAGGTGAACTTGATGAACGTGTAGTGACTGTGTGGCGCGTGGTCATTGATCACTCACTGTTTGATGGAGCCTGTAGTCAAGGCGCTGGTGATCCACTGAAGGTCCAGAGTCTTGAAGGGGATGAGCAGAAGACTGGTGGTGTTGTCCAGATCTATGGCGCTCTCTGGGTACATGACGTGATGGGTGGTCCGGCTCCCAACATCCTCCTCATAGCCAGAGGTAGGAGCCATGTTCATTCTGCAGGAGCAGGGTTGCGGTTAGAGTCAAAGTGGGTTGTCCTGCATTATAAAAACTGGGTGGTTTTGAGCCCTGAATGCTGATTGGCTGACAGCCGTGGTTTATCGTACCGCATACCACGGGTATGACAAAACATGTATTTTTTATTGCTCTAATTACATTGGTAACCAGTTTATAATAGCAATAAGGCAATATACCATGGCTAAGGGCTGTACCTAAGAACAGCCCTCAGCCATGTACCCCACACCCCTCTCTGCCTTATAACTTAAATATAACAAATGGATGACAATGCTTTCACATACTAATCAACATATCTGCTTTGTTGAAGGTGGGATGCCTGGAGGTACAAAACTGGAATTTGTATCTAAATGACATTTCTGTCATTTGGAACTTGAATGTGGTGATGAACCAGAGGCTTACTGTATATCCTCAACATCAGGCTCTGGGATAAACCGTCTTCATGACATTCCTGTAAATATCTACTGAATACCCACATCCTAGTAGTGCCATGGCATGTGACAGTTTGTGGAATTCCTGCTTCTCCACATCATACAGTTAATATTTGTGTCCCAGTTACAGTGAGTGCATTGAGGGGAAAGCTATAGCTGTGATTCTGCCTGTTTAATTAATATAGTTAGTTTGTTCTTCCAAGGGGAGATCTTTGTGTGTGTGTGTGTGTGTGTGTGTGAGTTAAGTGAGTGTGGGGTGAGCAGTATAATCAATTTCAGCCAAGGACTTCCCTCCTAATTTACACACTGATAGTTGGTCTGGCTCCTCATTGAAAAACACAGCGCAGAAATCCAATCTAAAACTGGGCTTTTCACTCACAGATGTGAGGTGCATAGCTATCACTACATCTGTTGGGCTCTAGGATCCAACCTAATGAAGTTACTTGCTGAGGCTTTACCCCATCATACTCGGATCAGAAGTTGATTGATGTTTAATCCACCGCTGATCCAACGCTGTAAGCGTCTTATACTCCAGACAAGCTAATTATGTTTGAATAAAAGAACCCGGTGCATCTTTGACACCTGTGATATAGCAGCTATCATAGAACCAGAATAAATAGGCTCTTCTTTTTTTTAAAGTGTGAGGGGTTTTGCCAGTAAATATTTATCATTACATGAAAGGGGATAGGTTCTATAAATTTACATTACCTTGGGCTATGCGCTTGGCAGTGGGTCCATGCTGTCAGTGTCTTATTATCCAGACAAGCTAATCATGTTTTAATAAAATATCCCGGTGCTTCCTTGACACCTGTGATATACCAGCTCTCATAGAACCAGAATAAATAGGTTTTTAACAAAAAAACAAAAAAAAGAGATGGATTTTGCTGGTAAATATTTATTTTCATTACATGGAACGGGATGGGTACTATAATTTTGAAGCAGAGTACATACAACATGTTTTTCATTTGAGTCGGGTCGGGCAATCGAGCGTTCATCTAAGTCACTGTAGTAGCAGCACACGGGCGCCGTCCTAAATGGCACGGTATTACCTTTATAGGGCACTACTTTTAACCAGGGCCCACAGGGGATGCAGGATGATATGAACTGTACATAATTCCTGTGCTTGTAAGCCTGTACTGCAGAGAAGGATTGTGTTAAAAGAAAAGCAATAAGTCTTGCGTCTCTTGTCCCAGTCTCTGCGTAATTAAATCAGCAAACATGCTGCTCCACAGCATGGGATCTTGAAGAAGATAAGTGCAGTCATACAGCTTTACATTGAGTAACATTTGTACAGAACTGCTGGTGAGTGGAGAAAAACCATACATTTACATTTGAGTTCATATCCAGCGTGACTTAGGAGCAATTAGGGTTAAGTGCATTGCTCATCAACATATTTTTCACCTAGTCAGCACAGAGATTCGTACCAGTAACCTTTTGGTTACTGGCTGAACTTTCTTAACCGCTAGGCTAACTGCCGCCTGGAGATGTACCAGTGAGCCCATCTCCTGTTTTTCCATGCTTCTGTGACAGCATGGCCAGCACCATTGAGGGCTATCTCCATTTTAAAGTAGTCAATGTGTACCTTTGAGCCGATACAGTGTGTTGCATTATGGGGATAAAAACTGCGCCAACACATCAACTGCATGAACTTCACAAATACCTTGTAAAGGTAATGCAGTTTTTTATTTAGTCTCCTTCAAGTCGCTGTAGTTGCTTCTCACAAACTGTACCATGCAGCCATTACCTGCATTGTGGGATGCACTATTTGTCAACCAATCATTAGGCTGCTTTTGGTTGACCCAAGCGAAAATGGCCAAAGAAATGACAAACAGGAACCAAAGTTGCCGTGATTCTCAAGCTACATGGGATACAAATGAAAGTGATATTTGCGTCCTCTGTCTAACCAAATTAATTGTAGCCTACACACGTTATGTTTTCAGTTCGTGAGTGTGTGTGATATAGTATTGAGGGCTTGCAGTTGATGTATGACACCGCCGGGCGGCCATGTTGGAAGACCACTTCATTACTTCTTCTGACAACAACAGCCGAGTTTCTGCCTCAAACTGCATGATAGCAGTGCCTAAAACTAGTTGATTCATCACCAAGGTAATTTTCTGTGGATATATTTACAGATTCCCCGCAATCATGAAACAACATTGATGACACCAATGAGAGAAGACTCGAGAACTGTCAGGAAACCAAGTAAACCTTTTTGCCTGTCAAGACCTGAACCCAGACAGCTGTCAGTACAGGGTCTGCTATGATCATTTCATAACTGGTAAGTCAAGTCTGATTGATTTTGAGTTTAGTTTATCTGTTATGCGAAACAGGTGTGAACACTAAATTAGCTAGCTAGATTGTAGTCTAGCTATTAGCATATGTCGAGCTATTTTTTTCACCATAAAATGGAACCGTTATAACAAATGACTGCATGCCCTCGATCATCGCATCTGCAGACTAATGTAAGCCTACTGTTCCTAATGTGATGAGCAGATTGGAAAGTGATCATTTTGGCTATTAATAAGCGCGTAGTGACAGAGGTTTATAGGCTATATCAAAGAGATTTCTTTCCTTTGCACAGGAAAAATGTGGCCTTCGATAAACATTTGATGCAATTCTACTACACTTTATATGAATGGAAACATTAGCAGAATATTTTTTTAATACGATGGTAGCCTGGTCCTACTCTACTGCCACTGACAACAGATCAATAACAAACAACCTTGTCTTGAATGCAACCATGTAATCTAGAATATGACATTCATTTGACAAAAACTGGATCCCTTCTAGCCATGACCATGAAAAAGGCGGGGCGCAAATGATACAATATGACATCCATATAGTCTGGGGGACAAAACTCATATGATAACTCATTGATAATTTGTTGAGAGCTTTATTCATAAAGAGGGAAAATGTATGGACATTACAGCATAGGACAAAGGCCTCCATAGGATAGGTCAACCTGCTGTGTTGACTATTGGTTGTTGCAGCCCAACAATAGATTTAATCTTAATATGACACTAAAACACCTGAATGAATTAAACAACCAAACGATGAAGAGCCCCGATGGTATAAGTGACCTAAAGAAGTGCTATTCTAACATCAGGGGTGCTTTTCATTGGTTTATGTACTGCTGTAGGTTCAACCAGCTGACCTCTGTCAAGACACCCACGTCGACTGGATTCCCGACGTGAAGATGAGCAATGCTGCAGCAGCATCAGTTTCTACAATCTAGCTATACTTTGTCCCTTTTCAGTTATGAAAGGAGACATTCCTTAGTCATACGAGATGGTTGTCATATGCTGTGCTTTGGTCAATCAATGATTCTGTTGTGCAATTTGAGCAGAGATCACCTTGCCGTCCTGACAAAAGTGCCCCCTTAAACCATATGAATATATTAAACGTAATTTGGAACATGTAAAATACTACTGTTTATGATATTGTAAACATGCTGTAGATAATACGCTATATTGTTGTCTGGGTGAAATTAAAAGTATTGTCATCTCTGCTTTGCCTAGCCCCATTGAATAAAAATGGTTTCTTGTAGGCCAACTATTATTCTTTCTTTTACAATTTAAACACATTTGGCATAGACAAACGTAATTGTTATGGTAGTCTTAGGCAAACCATCTTCATTGTCACAGTAGCCCGACTAAGTGACACTCAGACCTTCTGGGATAAAAGTATCTGGCATTGAACTTGGTGGTAGTAGTTGTTTGTATGTTTGAAGAGAAGGACCTCCATCATCTCCTGTTTCCAGACATTTTATCACCTAGATTACAAGGGTTGGATTTGCACTAAAAAATGTCATGTCAGCACAAGGCATGTACAAAAATATATATATTTCACCTTTATTTAACCAGGTAGGCTAGTTGAGAACAAGTTCTCATTTGCAACTGCGACCTGGCCAAGATAAAGCATAGCAGTGTGAACAGACAACAACACAGAGTTACACATGGAGTAAACAATAAACAAGTCAATAACATAGTAGAAAAAAAAAGAATCTATATACATTGTGTGCAAAAGGCATGAGGAGGTAGGCAATAAATAGGCCATAGGAGTGAATAATTACAATTTAGCAGATTAACACTGGAGTGATAAATTATCCGATGAACATGTGCAGGTAGAGATACTGGTGTGCAAAAGAGCAGAAAAGTAAATAAAATCAAAACAGCATGGGGATGAGGTAGGTAAATTGGGTGGGCAATATACCGATGGACTATGTACAGCTGCAGCGATCGGTTAGCTGCTCAGATAGCAGATGTTTAAAGTTGGCGAGGGAGATAAATGTCTCCAACTTCAGAGATTTTTGTCATTCGTTCCAGTCGCAGGCAGCAGAGAACAGGAAGGAAAGGCGGCCAAATGAGGTTTTGGCTTTAGGGTTGATCAGTGAGAAACACCTGCTGGAGCACGTGCTACAGTGAACTGAGATAAGGCGGAGCTTTACCTTGCATAGACTTGTAGATGACCTGGATAATGATTAGCCTCATACATTGTCTACTGTTATTGTTTTTAAATTGAGAACCTAGAGCTTAACAATGTGTTATCAAATTGTGAGTTAAGCTATTCTCTGCTTCAGATGAACATTGTCAAGGAGTCTTTTGCAAATGCCCATAAGGCTAATGCGATCATACTGTAGGCCAGTTTACAATTAAAACAAGTTTAAACACTAAACTTCAACACTATCTCATATTATTTCAAAGTGTACAAGTAAGCTAACTCATATGTAAAGGTTAGACATTTTTGTAACAAGTAGGCTATTATTACTAAAGCATAATTTCAGGTGAACAAAAGAAAGTCCATATCAGATCTGGCCAATCTCGCTCCACTGATCCGTGATCTACTGGGGAGCAGACTTCTGTTCCAGCCAAGCAATAGCACACTTGACTATTAACTCATTCATTTTGATACATTAAAAGCAGGTGTGTTAGTGCTGGGCTGGAACAGAAACCTGCACGCCCAGCAGAGTTGGCCTGCTCCAGTTGTAATAGGTTTATAACATTGTGTGTGACTTTTAAACTGAATTTCTGTTCACAACATGTGCTAACATAGGTACACATATAATCCATGGTATACAAGGATGTACCCTTATTCTCTTGGGACATCCACTGGGACCTCTTCATCTGCAGACAGAGTTTCACTGCTCTCTGTACCTGAGAACAGAAAACATTCTAAAGAAACAGGCTGCATTATACTCAAATTAGACAGCACTGAATATTATGTTACTATATCTCTCTGTCCTACGTTTTTCCTCGCTGTTGACTAGAACTGGAGAATATTTTCAAAAATGTCCTCCCGCAAAAGGTATCTTCCCTATCCAGAGAAGCCTACTCTCCCTTCTCTGACAGCTTGAATTGATAGCTAATCTTTCACCCTCTTCCATGGCTGTTAGCTAGCTACAAATGAATTTAGTTTAAACGATAAATACATCAAGATAGCTAGCTAATTAGCTAATATGACGTTAGCAAGCTGGTGATATTTAATTCACTTAGCTAGCTATTCAGTTTGCTATATAGCTAACATTACATTAGCAGCTAATTTGAGTCAGCCTGCACACTTAAGTTTCTGTAGCAAGCTAGCTAAAAACAACCATTTTCAAAAAATATTTACTTACTTGAATAGGTTCTCACACTGCTGTTTTCTGGGTCCTTAGAAAAACGAAATAATGGGCAATTTTCCCGAAGTTTCCGATGGTAGCAAAATTCAGCCAGCCATGTGGACAATTGGAGAATTTACTGTCAACTGCATTTATTTTCAGCAAACTTAACATGTGCAAATATTTGTATGAACATAACAAGATTCAACAACTGAGACATAAACTGAACAAGTTCCACAGACATGTGACTAACAGAAATGGAATAATGTGTCCCTGAACAAAGATGGGGTCAAAATCAAAAGTAACAGTCAGTATCTGGTGTGGCCACCAGCTGCATTAAGTACTGCAGTGCATCTCCTCCTCATGGACTGCACCAGACTTGCCAGTTCTTGCTGTGAGATGTTACCACATTCTTCCACCAAGGCACCACCAAGTTCCTGGACATTTCTGGAGGGAATGGCCCTAGCCCTCAACCTCCGATCCAACAGGTCCCAGACGTCCTCAATGGGACTGAGATCCGGGAAATCACGCAAAGAACAAGCAGTATGGGTCGTGGCATTGTCATGCTGGAGGGTCATGTCAGGATGAGCCTACAGGAAGGGTACCACATGAGGGAGGATGATGTCTTCCCTGTAATGCACAGCATTGAGATTAACTGCAATGACAACAAGCTCAGACTGATGATGCTGTGACACACCGCCCCAGACCATGACGGATCCTCCACCTCCAAATCGATCCCGCTCCAGAGTACAGGCCTCGGTGTAATGCTCATTCCTTCAACGATAAACGCAAATCTGACCATCACCCCTGGTGAGACAAAACCGTGACTCGTCAGTGAAGACCACTTTTTGCCAGTCCTGTCTGGTCCAGCGACAGCGGGTTTGTGCCCATAGGTGACGTTGTTGCCGGTGATGCCTGGTGAGGACCTGCCTTACAATAGGCCTACAAGCCCTCAGTCCAGCCTCTCTCAGCCAATTGCGGACAGTCTGAGCACTGATGGAGGGATTGTGCGTTCCTGGTGTAACCCGGGCAGTTGTTGTTGCCATCCTGTACCTGTCCTGCAGGTGTGATGTTCAGATGTACCAATCCTGTGCAGGCGTTGTTACACGTGGTCTGCCACTGCGAGGACGATCAGCTGTCCGTACTGTCTCCCTGTAGCGCTGTCTTAGGCGTCTCACAGTACGGACATTGCAATTTATTGCCCTGGCCACATCTGCAGTCCTTATGCCTCCTTGCAGCATGCCTAAGGCACGTTCATGCAGATGAGCAGATGAACATATTTATTTTTGTGTTTTTCAGAGTCAGTAGAAAGGCCTCTTTAGTGTCCTAAATGTTCATAACTGTTACCTTAATTGCCTACCATCTGTAAGCTGTTAGTGTCTTAACGACTGTTCCGCAGGTGGATGTTCATTAATTGTTTATGGTTCATTGAAGAAGCATGAGAAACAGTGTTTAAACCCTTTTACAATGATCTGTGAAGTTATTTAGATTTTTACGAATTATCTTTGAAAGACAGGGTCCTGAAAAAGGGATGTTTCTTTTTTTGCTGAGATTACATACACACACACACAAAAGTATGTGGACACCCCTTGAAATGATTGGATTTGGCTATTTCAGCCACACTCGTTGCTGACAGGTGTATAAAATCGAGCACACAGCCGTGGAATCTCCATAGACAAACATTGACAGTAGAATAGCCCGTACTGAAGAGCTCAGTGACTTTCAGTGTGGCCCCTTCAGAGGATGCCACCTTTCCAACAAGTCAGTTTGTCATATTTACTGTATGCCCTTCTGGAGTTTCCCCGGTCAACTCTAAGTACTGTTATTGTGAAGTGGAAACGTCTAGGAGCAACAACTGCTCAGCTGCGAAGTGGTAGGCTAAACTAGTGCTGAAGCACATAACTCCTTAGAAATCGCCTGTCCTCGGTTGTAACACTCACTACAGAGTTCCAAACTGCCTCGAAGCAACATCAGCACAATAATTGTTTGTCGGGAGCTTCATGAAATGGGTTTCCATGGCTGAGCAGCCACACACAAGCCTAAGATCAGCCATGCACAATGCCAAGCGTCGGTTGGAATGGTGTAAAGCTCGCTGCCATTGGACTCTGGAGCAGTGGAAACTCGTTCTCTGGAGTGATGAATCACCCTTTGACGGATGCCAGGCGAACGCTACCTGCCCCAATGCATAGTGCCAACCTTAAAGTTTGGTGGAGTAATGGTCTGGGGCTGTTTTTCATGGTTCGGGCTAGGCCCCTTAGTTCCAGTGAAGGAAAATCCTAACGCTACAGCATACAATGACATTCTAGACAAACTTTGTGGTAACAGTTTGGGTAAGGCCCTTTCCTGTTTCAGCATGACAATGCCCCCATGCACAAAGCGAGGTCCATATAGAAAAGTTTTTTTGAGATCAGTGTGGAAGAACTTGACTGACCTCCACAGAGCCCTGAACAACTTTGGGATGAATTGGAATGCCGACCGCGAGCCACACCTAAATCGCCTAACATCAGTGCCCAACCTCACTAATGCTCTTGTGGCTGAATGGAAGCAAGTCCAAAGCAAAGCCATCCCAGAAGAGTGAAGGCTGTTATAGCAGCAAAGGAGGGGACCGACACCATATTAATACCCATGATTTTGGAATAAGGAGGAGCAGGTGTACACATACCTTTGGTCACGTAGTGTATGTTGACACTGCCAAGTTGATCTGAGCCTTGCTGTTGGAAAATCACCAGTGTTCAACTTTCGGCTGTCGCAGATGCACCTCCCCCGGTTTCACTCTCCGACCTTTGTCTACAGTCGGCTTCATTACCCTTCCTGCTCTAACCCTAACCCTATTTCTTCTTCTCAGAGTGTATTGGCAGGTCCCAATCACTGCACTATTGTCAGCATAAAACAGTCAAATCATCTCAGGTATCGCATTAAACTGACCCATCAACGTCGTACAAAAAGAGGGCTTGCAATTTAAACCAATCACTGCACATTTTCCACATAATATGGTTCAATCAAGCCACACAAACAAACGTTTTCCCTCATCAGCGCATTTTAGCAACAAATTGGCCAAAATCATTGCATATTGCCTTGGAAAAATCAAGCATTTTTGCCCTCAAATAGAAAAAAAAATCCCAGCAAAATCCTGGAGGGACGAATTGGCACTAACCCTACCCCCATCTATGTGCCGGAGAGTGTATAGTCTGAACACATAAAACCAAGGGTGATTAACTGCCACCTGCAGTTAAGGAAAGTTCTCTCAGGAGTCAATTTCATTAGCTGACCTGGATGGAATTCTGTGTTTCTTCCTTAACCTATATCAAGTCCCACCCAGTTGACTACTACAAAATAGCGAAAGCCCTAAATCTCATGGCACATCATGCTAAAACAGGTTTTGGGGCCAAGTGGCTTTGACTTCTATGAGACAAACTGACATGGGAACAACAGCTAGGGCAGCTGAAAGGTGTGACATGATGGGTGGAAAGGTCTATGTTAGGGTGAAATCATATTGACATCAAACCAAATGGGGCGTCTACACCTACATGTCACAATGATCACAGACTTGTGTTTGTTCCAATATAACCTTTCATGAGCTATTGTGATGATAATTGTAGGCTATAAACGCCTTGATAGAACAAAACCGTTTGTATCCCTGCACAGGTGTAATCTTATCAACGGTGGGGGTGGGAATCAAGAAACTGGACTACAATGATTACACTTGTAATTAACACCAAAGCCTAGATATTGGTCAGGCTTGAATGCTATACAGAACAAAATCACTCCTTTGTGGCTTTGCAGTTCAATTCCTAACATAATGCTTTATGTAACTCATAAACAAAAAACAAGCTTGATGAGTCACCTGATGACGACATCACTGGAGTCTATGAGGGCTCCGTAACGGGAGCCCTTAAGGTTCCCAGAGTTCCCCACCACAGCACAGGTCCTACAGCGCTCAGGGCCCGCATCCATGTAAAGGTCAGCATCAGGGATGACCTGGAACAACTTCTCCACCACCTCGCTGAAGTTGGCCGGCTCTTGCTCTGCCTGCAACCACTGGAGAGAGAGGGAGACCTTCAAGCCTTTCAGCTCAGCCTTTAACCATTCGGGCCAGAACAGAGACAGTTGAGGTAGGGACACAGCAGAGACAGGCCAGCCAGCACATAATTATCTGAGGACCATGTGTTTCTTAGAGCTTGGTGAGAGAATGATTGTCATATGGTTATTTTGCATACAACCTTCCCATAACGTTTCCTACAGGTTCCCTCATGGTTCTATTTAAAGTAGGTTTTCAAAACATTAGTAACGTTTAAAGAACATTCTAAGGATGTTATTTAAAAACATACTTTCAGTTCTCAGCATAAAAAAAAACTATTGTTAAAGGGACACATTTGGATTTCGGCAATGAGGCCCTTTATCTACTTCCCCAGAGTCAGATGAACTTAAAGATACAATTTTTATGTCTGAGTGCAGTTTGAAGTAAGTTGCTAAGTAGCATTAGCGCAATTGCTATCTAGCGTTAACACAATGACTGGAAGTCGGCTAACATGCTAGCGATACCCATAGACTTCCAGTCATTGCGCTAATGCAAGTTAGTATTGGTTTTCAAAACAGTTATTTATCCCGGAAAAAGGGAGTGGTTTTCGGAGTAAATCCCAGTAAATCTCAGTAACCGGGTTACCACCATTCAACCCTAGCACACACCACTTTTAACAGAGCCAGTAGATGGACCAAGACAGTACACATCAATCCTTACCTCTTATGAAACAAGTTATGAGTAACAGGGTGTTACCTTCTAGTTAATATTCCATCTACTCTTACATCTAATTGGTCAAGGTGAATGTGATAACCTCATCTCCATAGAACCCTCTCAGGGCATGTGATCCTTCCACCTCCAACGTGTATCTCCGGATTTAATTTAATGGAGTCACGATGGTGGCAGCCACTGGTAATAGCCCCAGGATCAATTCTAATTTACAAGAAAGTGTTCCTAACTGACTTCTAAGAAGGGTGAATGGACTTTTGATGTTTGAATTAAAACGAACAACGGCGTACCATTTGACTGTTAGACGTTGTAACCGGGCTGTTCCTAAGTGATCGGCAGCTCATTCTTCATTGTACGTGACCTCGCTATAGAAAAACCAAGAATAAACTGACAAACTGTGATGCAGGGTTGAGGCAAGAATAATTTACAGCTCAATATACCATCGGCCTACGCTTTGAACTCAATATGGCCACGGATTAGGTTCAAAAATAGAATATCTCTCGTCTCTGAAATACTGAGAAACAGGGAGTGTAACGTTTTTTTCCCTCAGTTTATTGGATCTAGACTTCTCTAGTAGTGTTGAATGGTATTCATTAAGTAGTCATTCAGTTCTATCTGGTGGAATCTTAGAAATTAGCCACCTCAAAGTATAGCTGACTAGGAGATGGTATCGTTCATGGGCATTGGTACGTACAGTATAATTAATTATCGTCATGGAAACAATGTTTTCTTCCTTGTCCTGATTATCATTAGAACGGTTAACCTGATGTGACTGAACCAAACTCACCTGTGTGGTTATTCACCTGTAAGTCTCAGAACCTGACATCACCTGTACGTGTCATCAGCCAGCAGACTGTTCCTCCAGGTCATCAGAGGGTGGACTAATCCAAATTCTCTAACCCTAGCTTCATGTCCACATCCCGGTTTAACCCTAACCTCAACCCTAGATTCATGTCCACATCCCGGTTTAACCCTAACCTCAACCCTAGCTTCATGTCCACATCCCGTTTTAACCCTAACCTGAACCCTAGCTTCATGTCCAAATCCCGGTTTAACCCTAACCTCAACCCTAGCTTCATGTCCAAATCCCGGTTTAACCCTAACCTCAACCCTAGCTTCATGTTCACATCCCGGTTTAACCCTAACCTCAACCCTAGCTTCATATCCACATCCCGGTTTAACCCTAACCTCAACCCTAGCTTCATGTCCACATCCCGGTTTAACCCTAACCTCAACCCTAGCTTCATGTCCAAATCCCGGTTTAACCCTAACCTCATCACTAGCTTCATGTCCATGTCCCGGTTTAACCCAAACCTCAACCCTAGCTTCATGTCCACATCCCGGTTTAACCCTAACCTCAACCCTAGCTTCATGTCCACATCCCGGTTTAACCCTAACCTCAACCCTAGCTTCATGTCCACATCCTGGTTCAAACTAAACCCAGCTTCATGTCCACATCCTGGTTCAACTCTAACCCTAGCTTCATGACCACATCCTGGTTCAACCCTAACCCTAGCTTCATGTCCACATCCTGGTTCAACCCTAACCCTAGCTTCATGTCCACATCCCGGTTCAACCCTAACCCTAGCTTCATGTCCACATCCTGGTTCAATATAACCCTAGCTTTATGTCCACATCCGGATTCAGCCCTAACCCTAGCTTCATGTCCACATCCTGGTTCAACCCTAACCCTAGCTTCATGTCTACATACTGGTTCAGCCCTAACCCTAACAGTAGCTTCATGTTCACATCCTGGCTCAACCCTAACCCTAGCTTCATGTCTACATCCTGGTTCAGCCCTAACCCTAACCTTAGCTTCATGTCTACATCTTGGTTCAACCCTAACCCTAGCTTCATGTCCACATCCTGGTTCAACCCTAACCCTAGCTTCATGTCCACATCCTGGTTCAACCCTAACCCTAGCTTCATGTCCACATCCTGGTTCAACCTAACCCTAGCTTCATGTCCACATCCCGGTTTAACCCTAACCTCAACCCTAGCTTCATGTCCACATCCCGGTTTAACCCTAACCTCAACCCTAGCTTCATGTCCACATCCCGGTTTAACCCTAACCTCAACCCTAGCTTCATGTCCACATACTGGTTCAAACTAACCCTAGCTTCATGTCCACATCCTGGTTCAGCACTAACCCTAACCCTAGATTAATGTCTACATCTTGGTTCAACCCTAACCCTAGCTTCATGTCCACATGCTGGTTCAAACCTAACCTAGCTTCATGTCCACATCCTGGTTCAGCCCTAACCCTAACCCTAGCTTCATGTCCACATCCTGGTTCAAGCCTAACCCTAAATTCATGTCCACATCCTGGTTCAGCACTAACCCTAACTTCATGTCCACATCCTGGTTCAACCCTAACCCTAGCTTCATGTCCACATCCTGGTTCAAACTAACCCTAGCTTCATGTCCACATCCTGGTTCAACCCTAACCCTAGCTTCATGTCCACATCCTGGTTCAACCCTAACCCTAGCTTCATGTCCACATCCTGGTTCAAACTAACCCTAGCTTCATGTCCACATCCTGGTTCAACCCTAACCCTAGCTTCATGTCCTCATCCTGGTTCAACCCTAACCCTAGCTTCATGTCCACATCCTGGTTCAACCCTAACCCTAGCTTCATGTTCACATCCCGGTTTAACCCTAACCTCAACCCTAGCTTCATGTCCACATCCCGGTTTAACCCTAACCTCCACACAAGCTTCATGTCCAAATCCCGGTTTAACCCTAACCTCATCCCTAGCTTCATGTCCACGTCCCGGTTTAACCCTAAACTCATCCCTAGCTTCATATCCACATCCCGGTTTAACCCTAACCTCAACCCTAGCTTCATGTCCACATCCCGGTTTAACCCTAACCTCAACCCTAGCTTCATGTCCAAATCCCGGTTTAACCCTAACCTCATCACTAGCTTCATGTCCATGTCCCGGTTTAACCCAAACCTCAACCCTAGCTTCATGTCCACATCCCGGTTTAACCCTAACCTCAATCCTAGCTTCATGTCCACATCCTGGTTCAAACTAAACCCAGCTTCATGTCCACATCCTGGTTCAACTCTAACCCTAGCTTCATGACCACATCCTGGTTCAACCCTAACCCTAGCTTCATGTCCACATCCTGGTTCAACCCTAACCCTAGCTTCATGCCCACATCCTGGTTCAAACTAAACCTAGATTCATGTCCACATCCCGGTTCAACCCTAACCCTAGCTTCATGTCCACATCCTGGTTCAAACTAACCCTAGCTTTATGTCCAAAACCGGATTCAGCCCTAACCCTAGCTTCATGTCCACACCCTGGTTCAACCCTAACCCTAGCTTCATGTCTACATACTGGTTCAGCCCTAACCCTAACCGTATCTTCATGTTCACATCCTGGTTCAACCCTAACCCTAGCTTCATGTCTACATACTGGTTCAGCCCTAACCCTAACCGTATCTTCATGTTCACATCCTGGTTCAACCCTAACCCTAGCTTCATGTCCACATCCTGGTTCAACCCTAACCCTAGCTTCATGTCCACATCCTGGTTCAACCCTAACCCTAGCTTCATGTCCACATCCTGGTTCAAACTAACCCTAGCTTCATGTCCACATCCCGGTTTAACACTAACCTCAACCCTAGCTTCATGTCCACATCCCGGTTTAACCCTAACCTCAACCCTAGCTTCATGTCCACATCCCGGTTTAACCCTAACCTCAACCCTAGCTTCATGTCCACATCCTGGTTCAAACTAAACCCAGCTTCATGTCCACATCCTGGTTCAACTCTAACCCTAGCTTCATGACCACATCCTGGTTCAACCCTAACCCTAGCTTCATGTCCACATCCTGGTTCAACCCTAACCCTAGCTTCATGCCCACATCCTGGTTCAAACTAAACCTAGCTTCATGTCCACATCCCGGTTCAACCCTAACCCTAGCTTTATGTCCACATCCTGGTTCAATATAACCCTAGCTTTATGTCCACATCCGGATTCAGCCCTAACCCTAGCTTCATGTCCACATCCTGGTTCAACCCTAACCCTAGCTTCATGTCTACATACTGGTTCAGCCCTAACCCTAACCGTAGCTTCATGTTCACATCCTGGTTCAACCTTAACCCTAGCTTCATGTCTACATCCTGGTTCAGCCCTAACCCTAACCTTAGCTTCATGTCTACATCTTGGTTCAACCCTAACCCTAGCTTCATGTCCACATCCTGGTTCAACCCTAACCCTAGCTTCATGTCCACATCCTGGTTCAACCCTAACCCTAGCTTCATGTCCACATCCTGGTTCAAACTAACCCTAGCTTCATGTCCACATCCCGGTTTAACACTAACCTCAACCCTAGCTTCATGTCCACATCCCGGTTTAACCCTAACCTCAACCCTAGCTTCATGTCCACATCCCGGTTTAACCCTAACCTCAACCCTAGCTTCATGTCCACATCCTGGTTCAAACTAAACCCAGCTTCATGTCCACATCCTGGTTCAACTCTAACCCTAGCTTCATGACCACATCCTGGTTCAACCCTAACCCTAGCTTCATGTCCACATCCTGGTTCAACCCTAACCCTAGCTTCATGCCCACATCCTGGTTCAAACTAAACCTAGCTTCATGTCCACATCCCGGTTCAACCCTAACCCTAGCTTCATGTCCACATCCTGGTTCAATATAACCCTAGCTTTATGTCCACATCCGGATTCAGCCCTAACCCTAGCTTCATGTCCACATCCTGGTTCAACCCTAACCCTAGCTTCATGTCTACATACTGGTTCAGCCCTAACCCTAACCGTAGCTTCATGTTCACATCCTGGTTCAACCTTAACCCTAGCTTCATGTCTACATCCTGGTTCAGCCCTAACCCTAACCTTAGCTTCATGTCTACATCTTGGTTCAACCCTAACCCTAGCTTCATGTCCACATCCTGGTTCAACCCTAACCCTAGCTTCATGTCCACATCCTGGTTCAACCCTAACCCTAGCTTCATGTCCACATCCTGGTTCAAACTAACCCTAGCTTCATGTCCACATCCCGGTTTAACACTAACCTCAACCCTAGCTTCATGTCCACATCCCGGTTTAACCCTAACCTCAACCCTAGCTTCATGTCCACATCCCGGTTTAACCCTAACCTCAACCCTAGCTTCATGTCCACATCCTGGTTCAAACTAAACCCAGCTTCATGTCCACATCCTGGTTCAACTCTAACCCTAGCTTCATGACCACATCCTGGTTCAACCCTAACCCTAGCTTCATGTCCACATCCTGGTTCAACCCTAACCCTAGCTTCATGCCCACATCCTGGTTCAAACTAAACCTAGCTTCATGTCCACATCCCGGTTCAACCCTAACCCTAGCTTCATGTCCACATCCTGGTTCAATATAACCCTAGCTTTATGTCCACATCCGGATTCAGCCCTAACCCTAGCTTCATGTCCACATCCTGGTTCAACCCTAACCCTAGCTTCATGTCTACATACTGGTTCAGCCCTAACCCTAACCGTAGCTTCATGTTCACATCCTGGTTCAACCTTAACCCTAGCTTCATGTCTACATCCTGGTTCAGCCCTAACCCTAACCTTAGCTTCATGTCTACATCTTGGTTCAACCCTAACCCTAGCTTCATGTCCACATCCTGGTTCAACCCTAACCCTAGCTTCATGTCCACATCCTAGTTCAACCCTAACCCTAGCTTCATGTCCACATCCTGGTTCAAACTAACCCTAGCTTCATGTCCACATCCTGGTTTAACCCTAACCTCAACCCTAGCTTCATGTCCACATCCCGGTTTAACCCTAACCTCAACCCTAGCTTCATGTCCACATCCCGGTTTAACCCTAACCTCAACCCAAGCTTCATGTCCACATACTGGTTCAAACTAACCCTAGCTTCATGTCCACATCCCGGTTTAACACTAACCTCAACCCTAGCTTCATGTCCACATCCCGGTTTAACCCTAACCTCAACCCTAGCTTCATGTCCACATCCCGGTTTAACCCTAACCTCAACCCTAGCTTCATGTCCACATCCTGGTTCAAACTAAACCCAGCTTCATGTCCACATCCTGGTTCAACTCTAACCCTAGCTTCATGACCACATCCTGGTTCAACCCTAACCCTAGCTTCATGTCCACATCCTGGTTCAACCCTAACCCTAGCTTCATGCCCACATCCTGGTTCAAACTAAACCTAGCTTCATGTCCACATCCCGGTTCAACCCTAACCCTAGCTTCATGTCCACATCCTGGTTCAATATAACCCTAGCTTTATGTCCACATCCGGATTCAGCCCTAACCCTAGCTTCATGTCCACATCCTGGTTCAACCCTAACCCTAGCTTCATGTCTACATACTGGTTCAGCCCTAACCCTAACCGTAGCTTCATGTTCACATCCTGGTTCAACCTTAACCCTAGCTTCATGTCTACATCCTGGTTCAGCCCTAACCCTAACCTTAGCTTCATGTCTACATCTTGGTTCAACCCTAACCCTAGCTTCATGTCCACATCCTGGTTCAACCCTAACCCTAGCTTCATGTCCACATCCTAGTTCAACCCTAACCCTAGCTTCATGTCCACATCCTGGTTCAAACTAACCCTAGCTTCATGTCCACATCCTGGTTTAACCCTAACCTCAACCCTAGCTTCATGTCCACATCCCGGTTTAACCCTAACCTCAACCCTAGCTTCATGTCCACATCCCGGTTTAACCCTAACCTCAACCCAAGCTTCATGTCCACATACTGGTTCAAACTAACCCTAGCTTCATGTCCACATCCTGGTTCAGCCCTAACCCTAACCCTAGATTAATGTCTACATCTTGGTTCAACCCTAACCCTAGCTTCATGTCCACATGCTGGTTCAAACCTAACCTAGCTTCATGTCCACATCCTGGTTCAGCCCTAACCCTAACCCTAGCTTCATGTCCACATCCTGGTTCAAGCCTAACCCTAACTTCATGTCCATATCCTGGTTCAGCACTAACCCTAACTTCATGTCCACATCCTGGTTCAACCCTAACCCTAGCTTCATGTCCACATCCTGGTTCAAACTAACCCTAGCTTCATGTCCACATCCTGGTTCAACCCTAACCCTAGCTTCATGTCCACATCCTGGTTCAACCCTAACCCTAGCGTCATGTCCACATCCTGGTTCAAACTAACCCTAGCTTCATGTCCACATCCTGGTTCAACCCTAACCCTAGCTTCATGTCCTCATCCTGGTTCAACCCTAACCCTAGCTTCATGTCCACATCCTGGTTCGACCCTAACCCTAGCTTCATGTTCACATCCCGGTTTAACCCTAACCTCCACACAAGCTTCATGTCCAAATCCCGGTTTAACCCTAACCTCATCCCTAGCTTCATGTCCACGTCCCGGTTTAACCCTAACCTCATCCCTAGCTTCATATCCACATCCCGGTTTAACCCTAACCTCAACCCTAGCTTCATGTCCACATCCCGGTTTAACCCTAACCTCAACCCTAGCTTCATGTCCAAATCCCGGTTTAACCCTAACCTCATCACTAGCTTCATGTCCATGTCCCGGTTTAACCCAAACCTCAACCCTAGCTTCATGTCCACATCCCGGTTTAACCCTAACCTCAACCCTAGCTTCATATCCACATCCCGGTTTAACCCTAACCTCAACACTAGCTTCATGACCACATCCTGGTTCAACCCTAACCCTAGCTTCATGTCCACATCCTGGTTCAACCCTAACCCTAGCTTCATGCCCACATCCTGGTTCAAACTAAACCTAGCTTCATGTCCACATCCCGGTTCAACCCTAACCCTAGCTTCATGTCCACATCCTGGTTCAAACTAACCCTAGCTTTATGTCCACATCCGGATTCAGCCCTAACCCTAGCTTCATGTCCACACCCTGGTTCAACCCTAACCCTAGCTTCATGTCTACATACTGGTTCAGCCCTAACCCTAACCGTATCTTCATGTTCACATCCTGGTTCAACCCTAACCCTAGCTTCATGTCTACATCCTGAATCAGCCCTAACCCTAACCATAGCTTCATGTCTACATCTTGGTTCAACCCTAACCCTAGCTTCATGTCCACATCCTGGTTCAACCCTAACCCTAGCTTCATGTCCACATCCTGGTTCAACCCTAACCCTAGCTTCATGTCCACATCCTGGTTCAAACTAACCCTAGCTTCATGTCCACATCCCGGTTTAACCCTAACCTCAACCCTAGCTTCATGTCCACATCCCGGTTTAACCCTAACCTCAACCCTAGCTTCATGTCCACATCCCGGTTTAACCCTAACCTCAACCCTAGCTTCATGTCCACATACTGGTTCAAACTAACCCTAGCTTCATGTCCACATCCTGGTTCAGCCCTAACCCTAACCCTAGATTAATGTCTACATCTTGGTTCAACCCTAACCCTAGCTTCATGTCCACATGCTGGTTCAAACCTACCCTAGCTTCATGTCCACATCCTGGTTCAGCCCTAACCCTAACCCTAGCTTCATGTCCACATCCTGGTTCAAGCCTAACCCTAACTTCATGTCCATATCCTGGTTCAGCACTAACCCTAACTTCATGTCCACATCCTGGTTCAACCCTAACCCTAGCTTCATGTCCACATCCTGGTTCAACCCTAACCCTAGCTTCATGTCCACATCCTGGTTCAAACTAACCCTAGCTTCATGTCAACATCCTGGTTCAACCCTAACCCTAGCTTCATGTCCTCATCCTGGTTCAACCCTAACCCTAGCTTCATGTCCACATCCTGGTTCAACCCTAACCCTAGCTTCATGTCCACATCCTGGTTCAACCCTAACCCTAGCTTCATGTCCACATCCTGGTTCAAACTAACCCTAGCTTCATGTCCACATCCTGGCTCAACCCTAGCTTCATGTCCACATCCTGGTTCAGCCCTAACCCTATTTTCATGTCCATATCCTGGTTCAACCCTAACCCTAGCTTCATGTCCACATCCTGGTTCAACCCTAACCCTAGCTTCATGCCCACATCCTGGTTCAAACTAAACCTAGATTCATGTCCACATCCCGGTTCAACCCTAACCCTAGCTTCATGTCCACATCCTGGTTCAAACTAACCCTAGCTTTATGTCCAAAACCGGATTCAGCCCTAACCCTAGCTTCATGTCCACACCCTGGTTCAACCCTAACCCTAGCTTCATGTCTACATACTGGTTCAGCCCTAACCCTAACCGTATCTTCATGTTCACATCCTGGTTCAACCCTAACCCTAGCTTCATGTCTACATACTGGTTCAGCCCTAACCCTAACCGTATCTTCATGTTCACATCCTGGTTCAACCCTAACCCTAGCTTCATGTCCACATCCTGGTTCAACCCTAACCCTAGCTTCATGTCCACATCCTGGTTCAACCCTAACCCTAGCTTCATGTCCACATCCTGGTTCAAACTAACCCTAGCTTCATGTCCACATCCCGGTTTAACACTAACCTCAACCCTAGCTTCATGTCCACATCCCGGTTTAACCCTAACCTCAACCCTAGCTTCATGTCCACATCCCGGTTTAACCCTAACCTCAACCCTAGCTTCATGTCCACATCCTGGTTCAAACTAAACCCAGCTTCATGTCCACATCCTGGTTCAAGCCTAACCCTAACTTCATGTCCATATCCTGGTTCAGCACTAACCCTAACTTCATGTCCACATCCTGGTTCAACCCTAACCCTAGCTTCATGTCCACATCCTGGTTCAACCCTAACCCTAGCTTCATGTCCACATCCTGGTTCAAACTAACCCTAGCTTCATGTCAACATCCTGGTTCAACCCTAACCCTAGCTTCATGTCCTCATCCTGGTTCAACCCTAACCCTAGCTTCATGTCCACATCCTGGTTCAACCCTAACCCTAGCTTCATGTCCACATCCTGGTTCAACCCTAACCCTAGCTTCATGTCCACATCCTGGTTCAAACTAACCCTAGCTTCATGTCCACATCCTGGCTCAACCCTAGCTTCATGTCCACATCCTGGTTCAGCCCTAACCCTATTTTCATGTCCATATCCTGGTTCAACCCTAACCCTAGCTTCATGTCCACATCCTGGTTCAACCCTAACCCTAGCTTCATGCCCACATCCTGGTTCAAACTAAACCTAGATTCATGTCCACATCCCGGTTCAACCCTAACCCTAGCTTCATGTCCACATCCTGGTTCAAACTAACCCTAGCTTTATGTCCAAAACCGGATTCAGCCCTAACCCTAGCTTCATGTCCACACCCTGGTTCAACCCTAACCCTAGCTTCATGTCTACATACTGGTTCAGCCCTAACCCTAACCGTATCTTCATGTTCACATCCTGGTTCAACCCTAACCCTAGCTTCATGTCTACATACTGGTTCAGCCCTAACCCTAACCGTATCTTCATGTTCACATCCTGGTTCAACCCTAACCCTAGCTTCATGTCCACATCCTGGTTCAACCCTAACCCTAGCTTCATGTCCACATCCTGGTTCAACCCTAACCCTAGCTTCATGTCCACATCCTGGTTCAAACTAACCCTAGCTTCATGTCCACATCCCGGTTTAACACTAACCTCAACCCTAGCTTCATGTCCACATCCCGGTTTAACCCTAACCTCAACCCTAGCTTCATGTCCACATCCCGGTTTAACCCTAACCTCAACCCTAGCTTCATGTCCACATCCTGGTTCAAACTAAACCCAGCTTCATGTCCACATCCTGGTTCAACTCTAACCCTAGCTTCATGACCACATCCTGGTTCAACCCTAACCCTAGCTTCATGTCCACATCCTGGTTCAACCCTAACCCTAGCTTCATGCCCACATCCTGGTTCAAACTAAACCTAGCTTCATGTCCACATCCCGGTACAACCCTAACCCTAGCTTCATGTCCACATCCTGGTTCAATATAACCCTAGCTTTATGTCCACATCCGGATTCAGCCCTAACCCTAGGTTCATGTCCACATCCTGGTTCAACCCTAACCCTAGCTTCATGTCTACATACTGGTTCAGCCCTAACCCTAACCGTAGCTTCATGTTCACATCCTGGTTCAACCCTAACCCTAGCTTCATGTCTACATCTTGGTTCAGCCCTAACCCTAACCTTAGCTTCATGTCTACATCTTGGTTCAACCCTAACCCTAGCTTCATGTCCACATCCTGGTTCAAACTAACCCTAGCTTCATGTCCACATCCCGGTTTAACCCTAACCTCAACCCTAGCTTCATGTCCACATCCCGGTTTAACCCTAACCTCAACCCTAGCTTCATGTCCACATCCCGGTTTAACCCTAACCTCAACCCAAGCTTCATGTCCACATACTGGTTCAAACTAACCCTAGCTTCATGTCCATATCCTGGTTCAGCCCTAACCCTAACCCTAGATTAATGTCTACATCTTGGTTCAACCCTAACCCTAGCTTCATGTCCACATGCTGGTTCAAACCTAACCTAGCTTCATGTCCACATCCTGGTTCAGCCCTAACCCTAACCCTAGCTTCATGTCCACATCCTGGTTCAAGCCTAACCCTAACTTCATGTCCATATCCTGGTTCAGCACTAACCCTAACTTCATGTCCACATCCTGGTTCAACCCTAACCCTAGCTTCATGTCCACATCCTGGTTCAAACTAACCCTAGCTTCATGTCCACATCCTGGTTCAACCCTAACCCTAGCTTCATGTCCACATCCTGGTTCAACCCTAACCCTAGCTTCATGTCCACATCCTGGTTCAAACTAACCCTAGCTTCATGTCCATATCCTGGTTCAGCACTAACCCTAACTTCATGTCCACATCCTGGTTCAACCCTAACCCTAGCTTCATGTCCACATCCTGGTTCAAACTAACCCTAGCTTCATGTCCACATCCTGGTTCAACCCTAACCCTAGCTTCATGTCCACATCCTGGTTCAACCCTAACCCTAGCTTCATGTCCACATCCTGGTTCAAACTAACCCTAGCTTCATGTCCACATCCTGGTTCAACCCTAACCCTAGCTTCATGTCCTCATCCTGGTTCAACCCTAACCCTAGCTTCATGTCCACATCCTGGTTCAACCCTAACCCTAGCTTCATGTTCACATCCCGGTTTAACCCTAACCTCAACCCTAGCTTCATGTCCACATCCCGGTTTAACCCTAACCTCCACACAAGCTTCATGTCCAAATCCCGGTTTAACCCTAACCTCATCCCTAGCTTCATGTCCACGTCCCGGTTTAACCCTAACCTCATCCCTAGCTTCATATCCACATCCCGGTTTAACCCTAACCTCAACCCCAGCTTCATGTCCACATCCCGGTTTAACCCTAACCTCAACCCTAGCTTCATGTCCAAATCCCGGTTTAACCCTAACCTCATCACTAGCTTAATGTCCATGTCCCGGTTTAACCCAAACCTCAACCCTAGCTTCATGTCCACATCCCGGTTTAACCCTAACCTCAACCCTAGCTTCATATCCACATCCCGGTTTAACCCTAACCTCAACCCTAGCTTCATGTCCACATCCTGGTTCAAACTAAACCAGCTTCATGTCCACATCCTGGTTCAACTCTAACCCTAGCTTCATGACCACATCCTGGTTCAACCCTAACCCTAGCTTCATGTCCACATCCTGGTTCAACCCTAACCCTAGCTTCATGCCCACAGCCTGGTTCAAACTAAACCTAGCTTCATGTCCACATCCCGGTTCAACCCTAACCCTAGCTTCATGTCCACATCCTGGTTCAAACTAACCCTAGCTTTATGTCCACATCCGGATTCAGCCCTAACCCTAGCTTCATGTCCACACCCTGGTTCAACCCTAACCCTAGCTTCATGTCTACATACTGGTTCAGCCCTAACCCTAACCGTATCTTCATGTTCACATCCTGGTTCAACCCTAACCCTAGCTTCATGTCTACATCCTGGTTCAGCCCTAACCCTAACCATAGCTTCATGTCTACATCTTGGTTCAACCCTAACCCTAGCTTCATGTCCACATCCTGGTTCAACCCTAACCCTAGCTTCATGTCCACATCCTGGTTCAACCCTAACCCTAGCTTCATGTCCACATCCTGGTTCAAACTAACCCTAGCTTCATGTCCACATCCCGGTTTAACCCTAACCTCAACCCTAGCTTCATGTCCACATCCCGGTTTAACCCTACCCTCAACCCTAGCTTCATGTCCACATCCCGGTTTAACCCTAACCTCAACCCTAGCTTCATGTCCACATACTGGTTCAAACTAACCCTAGCTTCATGTCCACATCCTGGTTCAGCCCTAACCCTAACCCTAGATTAATGTCTACATCTTGGTTCAACCCTAACCCTAGCTTCATGTCCACATGCTGGTTCAAACCTACCCTAGCTTCATGTCCACATCCTGGTTCAGCCCTAACCCTAACCCTAGCTTCATGTCCACATCCTGGTTCAAGCCTAACCCTAACTTCATGTCCACATCCTGGTTCAACCCTAACCCTAGCTTCATGTCCACATCCTGGTTCAACCCTAACCCTAGCTTCATGTCCACATCCTGGTTCAAACTAACCCTAACTTCATGTCCACATCCTGGTTCAACCCTAGCTTCATGTCCACATCCTGGTTCAACCCTAACCCTAGCTTCATGTCCACATCCTGGTACAAACTAACCCTAGCTTCATGTCCACATCCTGGCTCAACCCTAGCTTCATGTCCACATCCTGGTTCAGCCCTAACCCTATTTTCATGTCCACATCCTGGTTCAACCCTAACCCTAGCTTCATGACCACATCCTGGTTCAACCCTAACCCTAGCTTCATGTCCACATCCTGGTTCAACCCTAACCCTAGCTTCATGCCCACATCCTGGTTCAAACTAAACCTAGCTTCATGTCCACATCCCGGTACAACCCTAACCCTAGCTTCATGTCCACATCCTGGTTCAATATAACCCTAGCTTTATGTCCACATCCGGATTCAGCCCTAACCCTAGCTTCATGTCCACATCCTGGTTCAACCCTAACCCTAGCTTCATGTCTACATACTGGTTCAGCCCTAACCCTAACCGTAGCTTCATGTTCACATCCTGGTTCAACCCTAACCCTAGCTTCATGTCTTCATCTTGGTTCAGCCCTAACCCTAACCTTAGCTTCATGTCTACATCTTGGTTCAACCCTAACCCTAGCTTCATGTCCACATCCTGGTTCAACCCTAACCCTAGCTTCATGTCCACATCCTAGTTCAACCCTAACCCTAGCTTCATGTCCACATCCTGGTTCAAACTAACCCTAGCTTCATGTCCACATCCCGGTTTAACCCTAACCTCAACCCTAGCTTCATGTCCACATCCCGGTTTAACCCTAACCTCAACCCTAGCTTCATGTCCACATCCCGGTTTAACCCTAACCTCAACCCAAGCTTCATGTCCACATACTGGTTCAAACTAACCCTAGCTTCATGTCCATATCCTGGTTCAGCCCTAACCCTAACCCTAGATTAATGTCTACATCTTGGTTCAACCCTAACCCTAGCTTCATGTCCACATGCTGGTTCAAACCTAACCTAGCTTCATGTCCACATCCTGGTTCAGCCCTAACCCTAACCCTAGCTTCATGTCCACATCCTGGTTCAAGCCTAACCCTAACTTCATGTCCATATCCTGGTTCAGCACTAACCCTAACTTCATGTCCACATCCTGGTTCAACCCTAACCCTAGCTTCATGTCCACATCCTGGTTCAAACTAACCCTAGCTTCATGTCCACATCCTGGTTCAACCCTAACCCTAGCTTCATGTCCACATCCTGGTTCAACCCTAACCCTAGCTTCATGTCCACATCCTGGTTCAAACTAACCCTAGCTTCATGTCCACATCCTGGTTCAACCCTAACCCTAGCTTCATGTCCTCATCCTGGTTCAACCCTAACCCTAGCTTCATGTCCACATCCTGGTTCAACCCTAACCCTAGCTTCATGTTCACATCCCGGTTTAACCCTAACCTCAACCCTAGCTTCATGTCCACATCCCGGTTTAACCCTAACCTCCACACAAGCTTCATGTCCAAATCCCGGTTTAACCCTAACCTCATCCCTAGCTTCATGTCCACGTCCCGGTTTAACCCTAACCTCATCCCTAGCTTCATATCCACATCCCGGTTTAACCCTAACCTCAACCCCAGCTTCATGTCCACATCCCGGTTTAACCCTAACCTCAACCCTAGCTTCATGTCCAAATCCCGGTTTAACCCTAACCTCATCACTAGCTTCATGTCCATGTCCCGGTTTAACCCAAACATCAACCCTAGCTTCATGTCCACATCCCGGTTTAACCCTAACCTCAACCCTAGCTTCATATCCACATCCCGGTTTAACCCTAACCTCAACCCTAGCTTCATGTCCACATCCTGGTTCAAACTAAACCAGCTTCATGTCCACATCCTGGTTCAACTCTAACCCTAGCTTCATGACCACATCCTGGTTCAACCCTAACCCTAGCTTCATGTCCACATCCTGGTTCAACCCTATTCCTAGCTTCATGCCCACATCCTGGTTCAAACTAAACCTAGCTTCATGTCCACATCCCGGTTCAACCCTAACCCTAGCTTCATGTCCACATCCTGGTTCAAACTAACCCTAGCTTTATGTCCACATCCGGATTCAGCCCTAACCCTAGCTTCATGTCCACACCCTGGTTCAACCCTAACCCTAGCTTCATGTCTACATACTGGTTCAGCCCTAACCCTAACCGTATCTTCATGTTCACATCCTGGTTCAACCCTAACCCTAGCTTCATGTCTACATCCTGGTTCAGCCCTAACCCTAACCATAGCTTCATGTCTACATCTTGGTTCAACCCTAACCCTAGCTTCATGTCCACATCCTGGTTCAACCCTAACCCTAGCTTCATGTCCACATCCTGGTTCAACCCTAACCCTAGCTTCATGTCCACATCCTGGTTCAAACTAACCCTAGCTTCATGTCCACATCCCGGTTTAACCCTAACCTCAACCCTAGCTTCATGTCCACATCCCGGTTTAACCCTACCCTCAACCCTAGCTTCATGTCCACATCCCGGTTTAACCCTAACCTCAACCCTAGCTTCATGTCCACATACTGGTTCAAACTAACCCTAGCTTCATGTCCACATCCTGGTTCAGCCCTAACCCTAACCCTAGATTAATGTCTACATCTTGGTTCAACCCTAACCCTAGCTTCATGTCCACATGCTGGTTCAAACCTACCCTAGCTTCATGTCCACATCCTGGTTCAGCCCTAACCCTAACCCTAGCTTCATGTCCACATCCTGGTTCAAGCCTAACCCTAACTTCATGTCCATATCCTGGTTCAGCACTAACCCTAACTTCATGTCCACATCCTGGTTCAACCCTAACCCTAGCTTCATGTCCACATCCTGGTTCAACCCTAACCCTAGCTTCATGTCCACATCCTGGTTCAAACTAACCCTAACTTCATGTCCACATCCTGGTTCAACCCTAGCTTCATGTCCACATCCTGGTTCAACCCTAACCCTAGCTTCATGTCCACATCCTGGTTCAAACTAACCCTAGCTTCATGTCCACATCCTGGCTCAACCCTAGCTTCATGTCCACATCCTGGTTCAGCCCTAACCCTATTTTCATGTCCACATCCTGGTTCAACCCTAACCCTAGCTTCATGTCCACATCCTAGTTCAACCCTAACCCTAGCTTCATGTCCACATCCTGGTTCAACCCTAACCCTAGCTTCATGTCCACATTCTGGTTCAAACTAACCCTAGCTTTATGTCCACATCCTGGTTCAAACTAACCCTAGCTTCAAGTCCACATCCCAATTCAACCCTAACCCTAGCACAACCCCAACCCTAGCTTCATGTCCACATCCTGGTTCAGCCCTAACCCTAGATTCATGTCCACATCCTGGTTCAAACTAACCCTAGCTTCATGTCCACATCCTGGTTCAAACTAACCCTAGCTTCATGTCCACATCCTGGTTCAGCCCTAACCAAACTTCATATACACATCCTGGTTCAAACTAAACCTAGCTTCATGTCCACATCCCAGTTCAATCCTAACCCTAGCTTCATGTCCACATCCTGGTTCAAAATAACCCTAGCTTCATGTTTACATCCTGGTTCAACCATAACCCTAGCTTCATGTCCACATCCTGGTTCAGCCCTAACCCTAACTTCATGTCCACATCCTGGGTCAAACTAACACTAGCTTCATGTCCACATCCTGGTTCAAACTAACCCTAGCTTCATGTCCACATCCTGATTCAGCCCTAACCCTAGCTCCATGTCCACATCCTGGTTTAACCCTAACCTCAACCCTAGCTTCATGTCCACATCCTGGTTCAGCCCTAACCCTAACCGTAGCTTCATATCCACATCCTGGTTCAAGCCTAACCCTAACTTCATGTCCATATCCTGGTTAAGCACTAACCCTAACTTCATGTCCACATCCTGGTTCAACCTAACCCTAGCTTCATGTCCACATCCTGGTTCAACCCTAACCCTAGCTTCATGTCCACATCCTGGTTCAAACTAACCCTAGCTTCATGTCCACATCCTGGTTCAACCCTAGCTTCATGTCCACATCCTGGTTCAACCCTAACCCTAGCTTCATGTCCACATCCTGGTTCAAACTAACCCTAGCTTTATGTCCACATCCTGATTCAGCCCTAACCCTAGCTTCATGTCCACATCCTGGTTCAACCCTAAACCTAGCTTCATGTCTACATCCTGGTTCAGCCCTAACCCTAACCCTAGCTTCATGTGTACATCTTGGTTCAACCCTAACCCTATCTTCATGTCCACATCCTGGTTCAACCCTAACCCTAGCTTCATGTCCACATCCTGGTTCAACCCTAACCCTAGCTTCATGTCCACATCCTGGTTCAACCCTAACCCAACTTCATGTACACATCCTGGTTCAAACTAACCCTAACTTCATGTCCACATCCCAATTCAACCCTAACCCTAGCACAACCCCAACCCTAGCTTCATGTCCACATCCTGGTTCAAACTAACCCTAGCTTCATGTCCACATCCTGGTTCAGCCCTAACCCAACTTCATGTACACATCCTGGTTCAAACTAACCCTAACTTCATGTCCACATCCCAGTTCAATCCTAACCCTAGCTTCATGTCCACATCCTGGTTCAAAATAACCCTAGCTTCATGTCCACATCCTGATTCAAACTAACCCTAGCTTCAAGTCCACATCCCATTTCAACCCTAACCCTAGCACAACCCCAATCCTAGCTTCATGTCCACATCCTGGTTCAGCCCTAACCCTAGCTTCATGTCCACATCCTGGTTCAAACTAACCCTAGCTTCATGTCCACATCCTGGTTCAGCCCTAGCCCAACTTCATGTCCACATCCTGGTTCAAACTAACCCTAGCTTCATGTCCACATCCCAGTTCAATCCTAACCCTAGCAGTGGTAACATCTCACCTGCCACCAGCGGTATGTGTCGTCAGTCAGCAGGCTGTTCCTCCTAGACATCAGAGGTTGGACAGACAGGTTGAACCTCTCAGTGAACCAGGGGTCGTCCTCCAGCTCGGTCATACACTGTCGACAGCCACACTGGCCCTTAGAGAAGAAGCTGTCCGACTTGCGGATGGCGTATTTGAAGAAGTACAGAGAGGGATCTCTCAACGTGTAACTGAAGAGGAACGTGGTGAAAGTTACAATGCATGAAAACACAGTAATTGCCCTGATCTTCCTCCACTTCGATAGAGACATGGTGTAGTGGTAGATTAAAAACTTAGTTGTCTGGGAGGTGGAAGGAAGGGAAAAACAGAGAAAACTTATTGAAAATTCCAATTTCCAAGTGATGTCTGAGAATATTTCCTCCCCTGGAGATTTCGTGGCTCTAACAGGCTGAATACCGGGTTCCTCTGATGAACAGAAACAGTCCCTGTCTTCCTCATCACAATTACAGGCTCCTCTTCACTCTGTTGGAAAACAACAACATCTCAGAGTAAAAAAGCTGACCAGAATAGTAGTTCCTTATAGTTTGAAGGGAAAGCCTTGGCATTCTGTAGAAAAAAATGTTCGGTCAGACAAAAATCACATAGATGAGGAATCCTTGTGTATGTCCATGACACGTCTGCTGAACAATAACACCGTAATTAAATGGTGGTACACAATCCAGGATGGTCCTGTCAACTTAACGATGGCCGAGTAAATGCATCCAGCTGCTCTTCTGCGGTTGACAGTGTGAGGTCAGTGAGTTGTGCATCTAGCATTCACTGCCTGTCCATTCAATCATTTCCCTAGACAGCAAACAAACAGGAGACATGAATGCAAATACAAACACCGCCGAGTAAATGAATGATCATATGTGATAAAAAAAATTCCCTTCAACAGCTTTCAACTTCCAGTATTCCCAGAACCAACTCTAGCTTTATACTAAAAACAGAAAAGCAGGAAGACCCCCTGGGATCTATTTCTACATGAAAGGACATCAGAGCTCCACCATCCAGCAGAAAGGTCCGGGTTTACTGTTAAATGCACAGAAACACAGAACATTTCACCGTATTGTTCACATTCAGCCAAGGCAAGTCTATGGCCATTCTCCACAACGAAAACGCTCTTGACAAATTATAGGCCAAGGTGATAAAATTAGGATTCAGCCCACAAACATACTAACGTCACCTTTTTTCTCTTTACAATCTGTGGCATTTCAATTTAGCACAGATCTCCAAAACGACACAAGACACCAGAGGTTGGGGTGTTTTTTTGATGGTGTCAAGAATTAACAAAAATGTAAGAGAAAGGAACAGACTTGAATGTAACACTTAACTAGTTGTCTTGAATGCAGCTTCCTAGCAATTTAACAAGCAGTAGCTGCTAACTATTGCCAATCAGCCTCAAAGACCGTTTGCAACACTTAACTAGTTGTCTTGAACGTAACTCCTCAAACAAGTTCCAGCTGCTACTAACTGCTAATCTGCCTCAATACCTATTCTCACTTTCCTTAAGCCCCTAGAGTCGATTGTCGCACTGGTGCAATCTTCTACCCCCAAACCCTAAGACTGCAGAACAATTTATCAAATGGCCACCCGGACTATTTACATTGACCCCCCCATTGGTTAAGAGCTTGAAAGTAAGCATTTCACGGTAAGGTGAAACACCTGTTGTATTCAGCGCATGTGACAAATGCATTCTGATTTGATTAAGTAACATAATAAAAAAATCCCCATCAAAATCCGTAAATTTAAGCTAGAGATGTCTAGCAGTGCTAGACCGCTGTTTGTCAGACTATGAGACGTCTCCAAAATCAGTCTTCTCACAAAAAAGTCTGTGACGTCCGTACAGGTTGACCTACAAACTATTATGACTACTCTATGGACATGGAGATGCTCTACAACCCCCACAAGTGTCACGGGACTCATCTGAAAGTAACTGGTACGGAAGTATGAAGGTAGTTTTGTGCCAACCCCAAAAAGGGGTTAAATATGTGTATATAAAAAAGGAAACTAATTTCCTGAGCTTTCTTATATCTCCTAGATATAGGTCAGACACTTCAAAACCTTGTTTCTTATGATACATTTTTTGACAAAGTTTTTTGTAATTTATGAATGTGTTGTTCAATGTGTTTCTCTGGGCTATTGTAGTTCAGGCCATATAGTAGTAAAGCCCCCCCCCAACGGCTTAGACCTTTAAGAATTAATCACCACTACCATCCTACTTTAATCTGACGAGTCATTCCTCCTGTTTTGTGTCACATCCCTTCTCCCCCCTTTCCCCACCTCCTTTCTCATTTTACTTATGTTGCCTTTACCACACCAGCCTAACTACCACGGCCTGACAGTGATGTCTACCTGAGACTCCAAGCCAAACCCTACAGAGTCAGCCCCTCTGGATCCTTCATCCGTAGCCCTCAACTTCATCCAGTTCATTTTCATTTCCCCACTGAATCCTCATTCTCACATCCATTCCATTTCCTTAATAAATATTCTAAACCCATTTCACGTCTGGTCCTTAAACTCGTGAAATGAGGAATCGACCAGGAAACCCTGGTTCTGCCCTGCAGGGAGAGACGGGGGACCAGTGGTGGTGAAGGGTGTCTGGGTGTCAGGCTGTGTGCGCAACTGGTCAACTGGAGTCAGGTGCAGGAGAGCAGAGATGAGTGAACAGGCACACTGTAATTGGCAGAAGCAAAACAGTCGGACGCAACAGCGTCACAACACTCCAGCCAAAGGCAAAAGCGAATAGCGCACTTAGTCACACAAAATAATGTACAACAATACAATACCACGTGTTCAAAACAATACCCGGATAAAAACAGTCTGACGCATCACACAAATAAACGTAACGAACAATTACACACACAGACATGGGGGGAACAGAGGATAATATACACATAGAGTGATGAGGGGATGCAAACCAGGTGTGCGGGAAAACAAGACAAAACAAATGGAAAATGAAAGGTGGAGCGGCGATGGCTAGAAGACCGGTGACGTCGACCGCCGAGCGCCGCCCGAACAAGGAGAGGAGCCGACTTCGGCGGGAGTCGTGACAGTACCCCCTCCCTGACGCGCGGCTTGGGGACGACCCGGAGGGCGAGGCGAAGGGCGATCCAGCCGGAGACGGTGGAACTCCTGCAGCATTGAAAGGTCCAACATGTCCTCCACCGGAACCCAACACCTCTCCTCCGGACCGTAGCCCTCCCACTCCACAAGGTACTGAAGGCCCCTCGCCCGACGCCTTGAATCCAGTATGGAGCGAACGGAGTACGCTGGGGTCCCCTCGTTGTCCAGAGGAGGCGGAGGAACCTCCCGCACCACAGACTCCTGGAGTGGACCAGCCACCACTGGCCCGAGGAGAGACACATGGAACGAGGGGTTAATATAGTAATTGGGGGGAAGCTGTAACCTGTAACCAACCTCGTTCACTCACTTCCGGCCTTTAAATGGCCCCACAAACCGTGGGCTCAGCATCCGGCAGGGCAGGCGGAGGGGCAGGTTTCGGGTTGAGAGCCAGACCCGGTCCGCACCGGGTCCTCACTACGGTGTGAGTCTGCGCTGATTTTCTGGGTGGCATCCCATGTCTCCTCCGCGCGCTTGAACCAGTCGTCCACTGCAGGAGCCTCGGTCTGACTCTGATGCCAAGGCGCCAGAACCGGCTGGTACCCCAGTACGCACTGGAAGGGGGAGAGGTTAGTGGAGGAGTGGCGGAGTGAATTCTGAGCCATCTCGGCCCAGGGCACAAACTCTGCCCACTCCCCCGGCCGGTCCTGGCAATAAGACCGCAGAAACCTGCCCACATCCTGGTTCACTCTCTCCACCTGCCCATTACTCTCGGGATGAAACTCCAAGGTAAGGCTGATCGAGACCTCCAGACGTTTCATGAACGCCCTCCAGATCCTCGAAGTGAACTAGGGACCTCGATCAGACACTATATCCTCAGGTACCCCGTTGTACCGGAAGACGTGCGTAAACAAGGCCTCCACAGTCTGTAGGAGACCGGGCAGAGGGAGGAGATGGCAGGACTTAGAGAAACGATCCACAATGACCAGGATTGTGGTGTTACCCTGTGAGGGGGGACGTCGGTAAGAAAATCCACCGCCAGGTGCGACCAAGGCCGTTGTGGAACAGGTAAGGGATGGAGCTTACCTCTGGGCAGGTGCCTAGGAGCCTTACACTGGGCGCACACGAGCAGGAGGAAACAAACCCTTACGTCCTTAGCCAAGGTGGGCCACCAGTACTTCCCACTCAAACAGCGCACCTTTCGACCGATCCCAGGATGACCAGAGGAGGGTGAAGTGTGGGCTCAGTAGATCAACCGGTCACGGACAGCAGACGGAACATACAGACACCCAGCGGGACACTGGAGGGTAGCAGGCTCTGCACGTAACGCCTGCTCAATGTCCGCGACCAGCTCCCACACTACTGGCGCTACCAGGCAGGAGGCCGGGAGTACGGGAGTATGATCCATGGGCCGCTTCTCTGTGTCATACAGCCGGGACTGTGTGTCTGCCTTCACATTTTGGGAACCTGGTGTGTAGGAAAGGGTGAACACAAAACGGGTAAAAAACCTGGCCCACCTTGCCTGACGAGGATTCAATTTCCTCGCTGCCCGGATGTACTCCAGGTTGCGGTGGTCAGTCCAGATGAGAAAAGGGTGTTTAGCCCCCTCAAGCCAATGTCTCCACGCCTTCAAAGCCTTAACCAGAGCCAACAGCTCCCGGTCCCCCACATCATAGTTTCGCTCCGCCGGGCTGAGCTTCCTCGAGAAGAAGGCACAGGGGCGGAGCTTCGGTGGCGTGCCCGAGCACTGAGAAGGCATGGCTCCTACCCCAGCCTTGGACGCGTCCACCTCCACTATGAACGCCAAAGAAGGATCCGGATGGGCCAGCACGGGAGTCGAGGTAAACAGAGCCCTTAGGTGACCAAAAGCCCTGTCCGCCTCAGCCGACCACTGCAAATGTACCGTACACCCCTTCAGCAGTGAGGTAATGGGAGCCACTACCTGGCCAGAACCCCGGATAAACCTCCAGTAGTAATTGGCAAACCCTAAAAACTGCTGCACCTCCTTTACCGTGGTGGGAATCGGCCAATTACGCACGGCTGAAATGCAGTCACTCTCCATCTCCACCCCTGAGGTGGAAATGCGGTACCCTGGGAAGGAGACAGACTGATGTAAGAATAGGCATTTCTCATTCTTGACGTACAGGTCATGCTCCAACAGTCGCTCAAGCACCCTGCGCACCAGGGACACATGCTCGGCTCATGCAGCGGAGTATATCAGAATGTCATCAATATACACCATTACACCCAGCCTGTGCAGGTCCCTGAAAATCTCGTCTACAAAGGCGTTGAAGACTGATGGAGCATTCATCAAACCGTACGGCATGACGAGGTATTCATAGTGCTCCGAGGTAGTACTGAATGCCGTCTTCCACTCGTCTCCCTCCCAGATACGCACCAGGTTGTACTCGCTCCTGAGATCTAGTTTGGTGAAGAAGCGCGCCCTGTGCATTGACTCGATCGCTGTGGCTATGAGAGGTGGCAGGTAACTGTACCTCACAGTGATCCGGTTTAGGCCTCGATAGTCAATACATGGGCGCAAACCTCCCTCCTTCTTCTTCACAAAAAAGAAACTTGAGGAGGCGGGTGAAGTGGAGGGCCGAATGTACCCCTGACTCAGGGATTCGGAGGCATATGTTTCCATAGCCGCCGTCTCCGCCTGTGACAGGGGATACACGTGACTCCTGGGAAGTGCTGCGTCTACCAGGAGATTTATCGCACAATCCCCCCCACGATGGGGTGGTAATTGAGTCGCCCTCTTTTTAGACAAGGTGAGAGCCAATCGGAATATTCGAGGGGAATGCGTACGGTGGAGATCTGGTATGGACTTTCCACCGTAGTAGCACCAACAGAAGCCCCTAAATACCTCCCCGAGCACTCACGCGACCACCCCCTGAGAGCCTTCTGTTGCCATTAAATGGTGGGGTTATGACGAGCTAACCAGGGAAGGCCTAGTACCACAGGAAATGCAGGAGAGTCAATGAGGAAGAGACTTATTCTCTCCTTGTTACGCCCCCTGCGTCACCATGCCCAGGGGAGTGGTGGCCTCCATAATCAACCCGGACCCTAATGGTCGAGTGTCCAGAGCATGAACTGGGAAAGGCCTAACCACTGGAACAATAGGGATCCCTAACCTCTGGGCGAATGCTCTATCGATAAAATTCCCAATTCTATCGATAAAATTCCCAAATTCCCATTCCGCGCCTGAATCAACGAGCGCCTTATGCTGGGAATGCGGGGAAAACTCAGGAAAGTAAACATGCATAAACAGGGGTACAACAGAGGGCTCTGGATGAGAGTGTTGCAGGCTCACCTGGGGTGACGCCAGAGTGCCCTGCCTGCTGCCTTGACCCCAGAGGAACCAACCCGGCACCGACCGGCAGTGTGACCTCTGTGGCCACAGATGGTGCACGTGAAAGCCCCACCTCTGGCCTCCCTGAGCTCAGCACCTCCCAGCTCCATAGGCACCGGAGCGGTGGTGCTGGGAGAGGGAACCGACAGAGCCCTCTCTGGACATCCGCGGGTGACCAGCAGGTTATCCAACCGAATGGACAGGTCTACCAGCTGGTTGAAAGTGAGGGTGGTATCCCTGCAGGCCAACTCCCGACGAACATCCTTGCACAGGCTGCAGCGGTAGTGGTCGATAAGGGCCCTGTCGTACCATCTCGAGGCTGTGTGGGAGGGATCGTGATTGCTCTGTGGATGGGTTAGTCTGAGAAAAACATCACACTCTCATAAAGTAACTGAACTAAATGACTATCGCGACTTAGCACTCACTTCTGTCATCATGAAGTGCTTTGAGAGGCTAGTCACCTCCACCTTACCTGACACCCTAGACCCACTGCCATTTGCATACAGCCCCAATAGATCCACGGATTATGCATATGCCATCGCAATGCACACTGCCCTATCCCATCTGGACAAGAGGAATACCTATGTAAAAATGATGTTCATTGACTACAGTTCAGCTTTCAACACCATAGTACCCTCCAAGCTCATCATTAAGCTCGGGGCCATGGGTCTGAACCCATCCCTGGCAACTGTGTCCTGGACTTCCTGATGTGCCGTCCCCCCAGGTGGTGAAGGTAGGAAACCACACCTACACTATGCTGATCCTCAACACAGGGGCTCCACAAAAGTGCATGCTTAGCCCCCTCCTGTACTCCCTGTTCACCCATAACTGTGTGGCCACGCATGCCTCCATCGCAATCATCAAGTTTGTAGACGATACAACAGTAGTAGGCCTTATTACCAACAACGACGAGACAGCATACATGGAAGAGGTGATAGCCCTGGTGGAGTGGTGCCAGGAAAATAACCTCTTCCTAAACATCAACAAAACAGGAGCTGACTTCAGGAGACAGCAGGGGGAGAACGCCCCCATCCACATTGACAGGGCTGCAGTGGAGAAGGTGAAAATCTTCAAGTCCCTCGGCGTACAAATCACTGACAATCTGAAATAGTCCACCCACACAGACAGTGTGGTGAAGAAGACGCAACAGTGCCTCTTCAACCTCAGGAGGCTGAAGAAATTTGGCTTGGGCCCTAAGACCCTCACACATTTTTACACCATTGAGAGCATCCTGTCAGGCTGTATCACCACCTGGTACGGCTACAACGCATCACCGGGAGCACCCTGCCTGCCCTGAAGGACATCTACAGTACCCGGTGTCACAGGAAGATCATCACCTCAACCACCCGAGCCATGGCCTGTTCACCTCGCTATCATCCAGAAGGTGAGGTCAGTACAGGTGCATCAAAGTTGGGACAGAGAAACTGAAAAACAGCTTCTATCTCAAGGCCATCAGAATATTAAATAGCCATCACTAGCCGGCCTCCACCCAGTACCCTGCCCTGAACTTAGTCACTGTCACTAGCCAGCTTCCACCCGGTCACTCAACCCTGAACCTTAGAGGCTGCTGTCCTATGTACATAGATATGGAACACTGGTCACTTGAATAATGTTTACATACTGTTTTACATATTTCGTAGGTTTATACTGTATTCTAGTCAATGCCATCCTATTCAACTGTTGCTGTTCATATACTATTCCAGCCTATGTATTCTTCAGGTATAGTATATATTCTATCTACATATGGTCCATAATGTCTATACATCCCATCACATATATACTGTATACTGTGTGTATATACTATATATTTATAATCCGGACTCTGAAATTGCTCGCACTTAATATTTCTGTATTTCTTAATTCCATTATTTTACTTTTAGATTTGTTGTGTATTGTTAGATATTACTGCACTGTTGGAGATAGGAACACAACCATTTCGCTACACCCGCAATAACATCTGCTAAACATGTGTATGCGACCAATAACATTTGATTTGACAATCACAGCTGAACTGCAGGCCTCAGCGCATATCCACCTAAGGATTAAACGAGTCTTTGTAGGAAATATGTGTGTGTGTGTGTTAATGTGTGTGTGTGTGTGTGGTGGGGTTAATGGACACATTAATGTGAGAGGTGGTGTATTAAACTCAGGGAGTCCTTGGAGGCATAAGGCCAGGTACCGTAGATGACAGACTGAACAGACTGTATGCTATAACAGATGGTGGCTGGCTGTGTTTGACAATGGTGTGTGTCGTCTAGTTTCCTGACCTTGTCCTGCTGGAGGTTGGCAGTTTTGGATTGATGAAAGTTCCCAAAGCTGAAACAACAGAGCATCTGTGGCCTAAACTTCAGAGCATGAAGGAGGAAGGAAGGGAGGGGAGAGGGAGGAAGGAAGGGAGGGGGGAGGGAGGAAGAAAGGGAGGGAGGGGGGAGATGGAGGGAGGGCTGGAGGGAGAGAGAGGGGGAGGGGAAGAGACAGAGGGAGAGGGAGGGAGAAAGAGAGAGAGAGAGAGAGAGAAGGAGAGAGTGGGAGGGAGGGAGGGAGCGAGCGAGGGAGAGAGAGAGAGGGAAAGCTGTGAAGGCTGAGGAGTTCTAGAGGTTCTTTCTCTAATCTCAGGCTTATACAAGTCATCAACTTTACAGGATGGAGCAACAGAAAAGTGCTCTGGATTGTGTTTTGAGAGATAGTTTTTTCTCTCATGCTTCCTGTGAGCAATTGCATGTCTCAAACTTTTGCAGAGATGAGCCCTTGAATCTCTTTTTTATTACTTGTCTGACAGCACATCTGTAGTGTACAAAAAAATAACCCCCACCAAAACATAAAGCTATTAAACACATAACATACTATGTAGTGAGTTTCCTCACTCATGGAAATTACATTCAGATTTATGAGTTTCTCTTAATGTCATTTACAAGACTTTGATCAAGTTGTTTTTACATCCCATCAAAATGTTACTTTGATAGAAAATTCAAATTTGGTCAGTTTGAGGAATGATAAGCATTTCCCAAAGTTAAAGCTTTTAGACCAAGCAAGATGGCTGCCTCCCAAACATGTTATCTAGGCTTGCATTCCAAATGGCACCCTATTCCTTATTGTGCACCACTATGGGCCCTGGTCAAAAGTAGTGCACTATATCGGGAATATGGTGCCATTTGGGACTCAAGCTTAGACACAGGATAAGATGGATGTTTCCGATTAATCTTTGGGAGGGAGGGGAGTAGAGAACACCTCTCATTTTAGAGAGTGGTAGTCAACAGTCTTTTCCGACAGGGAAAAAAATACATGTTATTTTCATCAGACTGACAGTAACCTCGAATATACACAGTTTATTTGTCACTTTAACCAGATTAAAACCCCAGGTCAACATAATTTAAAAGGTTAGTTTAAATCATGTTGAAATTACATTTGCTGACATCAACATCAAAATTAGATGTGGATTTGCCCGGAAAGTATGCTTGGTGTTGGCAGAACTTGGCATAGCTGGGATGTTGAACCACCTTGTGTGTGTGTGTGTGTGTGTGTGTGTGTGTGTGTGTGTGTGTGTGTGTGTGTGTGTGTGTGTGTGTGTGTGTGTGTGTGTGTGTGTGTGTGTGTGTGTGTGTGTGTGTGTGTGTGTGTGTGTGTGTGTGTGTGTGTGTGTGTGTGTGTGTGTGTGTGTGTGTGTGTGTGTGTGTGTGTGTGTGTGTGTGTGTGTGTGTGTGTGTGTGTGTGTGTGTGTGTGTGTGTGTGTGTGTGTGTGTGTGTGTGTGTGTGTGTGTGTGTGTGTGTGTGTGTGTGTGTGTGTGTGTGTGTGTGTGTGTGTGTGTGTGTGTGTGTGTGTGTGTGTGTGTGTGTGTGTGTGTGTGTGTGTGTGTGTGTGTGTGTGTGTGTGTGTGTGTGTGTGTGTGTGTGTGTGTGTGTGTGTGTGTGTGTGTGTGTGTGTGTGTGTGTGTGTGTGTGTGTGTGTGTGTGTGTGTGTGTGTGTGTGTGTGTGTGTGTGTGTGTGTGTGTGTGTGTGTGTGTGTGTGTGTGTGTGTGTGTGTGTGTGTGTGTGTGTGTGTGTGTGTGTGTGTGTGTGTGTGTGTGTGTGTGTGTGTGTGTGTGTGTGTGTGTGTGTGTGTGTGTGTGTGTGTGTGTGTGTGTGTGTGTGTGTGTGTGTGTGTGTGTGTGTGTGTGTGTGTGTGTGTGTGTGTGTGTGTGTGTGTGTGTGTGTGTGTGTGTGTGTGTGTGTGTGTGTGTGTGTGTGTGTGTGTGTGTGTGTGTGTGTGTGTGTGTGTGTGTGTGTGTGTGTGTGTGTGTGTGTGTGTGTGTGTGTGTGTGTGTGTGTGTGTGTGTGTGTGTGTGTGTGTGTGTGTGTGTGTGTGTGTGTGTGTGTGTGTGTGTGTGTGTGTGACCAGTACGACCATACATAATCTGGGCCGACAGTCAAAGGCACTTCCTTGTCCATCCTTGGGGGAACTGTTGATCTACTGTTAGGGGAAGTATGTCTTGAGTGACTTCCTGTTATTCTGGCCCCTATTGTCCTCACTCAGTTGTAACAGACTGAGGCCACCTTTTCACACATACAGATACATAGTGTCACATGTTTTACATATGCTTGCATTGGGTAGCTTGACTATATAAATGATCCTGTTCTCTCTGTACAGGACACTCTCACTCCATCTCACCTGCGTGGGTGGGGCGACCAGCCTCCTTATTACGATACGTTTTTAATAAAAGTAATACCTTGATTGATTATTGATTTTAACTCTCCTCGTTATTAGTTAAAGGTAGAATTTGTTCACAAATGTATAGGTGTATTTTACTCCAATAATGGTTGAATTGAAGAAGCGTAGGCTAAATTGCCAATCAATCATTGTTTTTACGACCCGTGGACACCCAGTGAAAAATGCGCTCTTGCAAAAGCTGCATAGTGCAGATCCCAGCCTATGGAGTAAAAGTTTGAGGGAGTTCCTCTCAGGTAATAAATAAATAAATAAAGATGGCTTTTTTGTTAACTAACACTAGCACTTGTAATGTAATGTAAATGTTGTAAACTCCTCTTTGGTACTGTGCTCCATACATACGCACTTTTGATAGACTTCCACATCTGCATATTATTGAGATATCAAAGTATCAACCATAGAGATCCTATTATATTAGGCATTCTAATTCCTAATTCTATGGTGTCACCAACAAAAACATAAATAATAGGCCTAAATGCAGCATATGCATTCCTTTTTCATGTCATGCAAATAGCACTTTTCAGTAGTGCTCAGAAAATGCCAATCCAAGACAGCAGCATTTCTTTTTCAACCATTTTTTGAAGCAATGAGCCCAATCATTCTTCCATGACAAAAACATAAGCTAATAATCCTTAGTTTTGGGGTTATTTTGAGGTATTAACAATTAGAATAATCTACATTTCCATATTTCCAAGTCATATTTGATGATGAAGGGGCATTTAATTAATTGGAATGACTGGAAATCTGACAGACTGGTTTTAAATGTAAATATACAGCCTACTCGTTTTATTATCTGTATTGAAGTAGAAAGTAATGGGTTAGAAGCCTACATGACCTATTAATGCAATCGATATGCAACTTTGCAGGGTAGTCAGGAATCAATATACACAGTCAGTTAGGAAAGCTAAGGCTAGCTTTTTGAAACAGAAATTTGCATCCTGTGGCACTAATTCCAAAATGTTTTGGGACACTGTAAAGTCCATGGAGAACAAGAGCACCTCTTCCCAGCTGCCAACTGCACATAGGCTAGGAAACACTGTCACCACTGATAAACCTACGATAATCGAGAATTTCAAGAAGCATTTTTCTACGGCTGGCCATGCTTTCCACCTGGTTACCCTTACCCCGGCCAACAGCTCTGCACCACCCGCAGCAACTTGCCCCCCCTGCTTCTCCTTCACCCAAATCCAGATAGCTGATGTTCTGAAAGAGCTGCAAAATCAGGATCCCTACAAATCAGCTGGGCTAGACAATCTGGACCCTCTCTTTCTAAAATTATCCACTGAAATTGTTCCAATCCTCATTACTAGCCTGTTCAACCTCTCTTTCGTATCATCTGAGATCCCTAAAGATTGGAAAGCTGCCGTGGTCATCCCCAAACTGTTTCAGACCACGCTCAAGGTCCTAAACAATATCATAACCGCCAAGTCATCGACTTGGCCAAGGCTTTCGACTCTGTCAATCACCACATTCATATCGGCAGACTCAATAGCCTTGATTTCTCAAATGACTGCCTCGCCTGGTTCACCAACTACTTCTCAGATATAGTTCAGTGTGTCAAATCGGAGTGCCTGTTGTCCGGCCTTCTGGCAGTCTCTATGGGGGTGCCACAGGATTCAATTCTCGGGCCGACTCTTTTCTCTGTATATATATCAATGATGTCGCTCTTACTGCTGGTAATTCTCTGATCCACCTCTACGCAGACGACACCATTCTGTATACATCTGGCCCTTTCTTGGACACTGTTAACAAACCTCCAAACGAGATTCAATGCCATACAACACTCCTTCTGTGGCTTCAAACGGCTCTTAAATGCAAGAAAAACTAAGTACACGCTCTTCAACCGATTGCTGCCCACACTTGCCCGCCCGCCTAGCATCACTACTCTGGACTGTTCTGACTTAGAATATGTGGACAACTACAAATACCTAGGTGTCTGGTTAGACTGTAAACTCTCCTTCCAGACTCCCATTAAGCATCTCCAATCCAAAATTAAATCTAGTATCGGCTTCCTATTTCGCAACAAAGCCTCCTTCACTCATGCTGCCAAACATAACTTGTTAAAAGTGACTATCCTACCGATCCTTGACTTAGGCGATGTCATTTACAAAATAGCCTCCAACACTCCACTCAGCAAATTGGATGTAGTCTATCACAGTGCCATCCGTTTTATCACCAAAGCCCCATATACTACCCACCACTGCGACCTGTTTGCTCTCGTTGGCTGGCCCTCGCTTCATATTCGTCGCCAAACCCACTGGCTCCAGGTCATCCATAAAACTTTGCTAGGTAAAGCCCAGCCTTATCTCAGCTCACTGGTAACCATAGCAACACCCACCCGTAGCACGTGCTCCAGCAGGTATATTTCACTGGTCATCCCCAAAGCCAACAATTCCTTTGGCCGCCTTTCCTTCCAGTTCTCTGCTGCCAATAGCTGGAACAAATTGCAAAAATTACTGAAGCCGGAGACTCGTATCACCCTCACTAACTTTAAGCACCAGCTGACAGAGCAGCTTACCGATCACTGTACCTGTACACAGCCCATCTGTAAATAGCACACCCAACTACCTCATCCTCATACTGTTCTTTTTTTGTTGTTGCTCTTTTGCACCCCAGTATCTCTATTTGCACATCATCATCTGCACATCTATCACTCCAGTGTTAATGCTAAATTGTAATTATTTCACCACTATGGTCTACTATGGCAGACTCCCTCTGCCTACCCAAGGACGTCAGAGGACAAAAATCAGTTAACTACCTAACTGAGGAACTCAATTTAACCTTGCGCAATACCCTAGATGCAGTTGCACCCCTAAAAACAAAAAACATTTGTCATAAGAAACTAGCTCCCTGGTATACAGAAAATATCCAAGCTCTGAAGCAAGCTTCCAGAAAATTGGAACGGAAATGGTGCCACACCAAACTGGAAGTCCTCCGACTAGCTTGGAAAGACAGTATCGAAGAGCCCTCACTGCTGCTCGATCATCCTATTTTTCCAACTTATTGCAGGAAATAAGAACAATCCAACACTTCTTTTTGATACTGTCGCAAAGCTAACTAAAAAGCAGCATTCCCCAAGAGAGGATGGCTTTCACTTTAGCAGTAATAAATTCATGAACTTCTTTGAGGAAAAGATCATGATTATTAGAAAGCAAATTACGGACTCCTCTTTAAATCTGCGTATTCCTTCAAAGCTCAGTTGTCCTGAGTCTGCAGAACTCTGCCAGGACCTAGGATCAAGAGAGACGCTCAAGTGTTTTAGTACTATATCTCTTGACACAATGATGAAAATAATCATGACCTCTAAACCTTCAAGCTGCATACTGGACCCTATTCCAACTAAACTACTGAAAGATCTGCTTCCTGTGCTTGGCGCAGCTATGTTGAACATAATAAACGGCTCTCTATCCACCGGATGTGTACCAAACTCACTAAAAGTGGCAGTAATAAAGCCTCTCTTGAAAAAGCCAAACCTTGACCCAGAAAATATAAAAAACCATCGGCCTATATCAAATCTTCCATCCCTCTCAAAAATGTTGGAAAAAGCTGTTGCACAGCAACTCACTGCCTTCCTGAAGACAAACAATGTATATGAAATGCCTCAGTCTGGTTTTAGACCCCATCATAGCCTTATAATGGCGTCAGACCGAGGCTCTGCATCTGTCCTCGTGCTCCTAGACCTTAGTGCTGCTTTTGATACCATCAATCAGCACATTCTTTTGGAGAGATTAGAAACCCAAATTGGTCAACACGGACAAGTTCTGTCCTGGTTTAGATCTTATCTGTCGGAAAGATATCAGTTGGTCTCTCTGAATGGTTTGTCCTCTGACAAATCAACTATACATTTCGGTGTTCCTCAAGGTTCCGTTTTAGGACCATTATTGTTTTCACTATATATTTTACCTCTTGGGGATGTCAATCAAAAACACAATGTTAACTTTCACTGCTATGCGGATGACACACAGCTGTACATTTCAATGAAACATGGTGAAGCCCCATAATTGCCCTCGCTAGAAGCCTGTCTTTCAGTGGATGGCGGCAAACTTTCTACTTTTAAACTCGGACAAAACCGAGATGCTTGTTCTAGGTCCCAAGAAACAAAGAGATCTTCTGTTGAATCTGACAATTAATCTTGATGGTTGTACAGTCGTCTCAAACAAAACTGTGAAGGACCTCGGTGTTACTCTGGAACCTGATCTCTCTTTTGACGAATATATCAAGACTGTTTCAAGGACAGCTTTTTTCCGTCAACGTAACATTGCAAAAATCAGAAAATTTCTGTCCAAAAATGATGCAGAAAAATTAATCCATGCTTTTGTTACTTCTAGGTTAGCAATGCTTTACTTTCCAGCTACCCGGATAAATCACTAAATAAACTTCAGTCAGTGCTAAATAAGGCTGCTAAAATCCCGACTAGAACCAAAAAAATGTATCATATTACTCCAGTGCTAGCCTCCCTACACTGGCTTCCTGTTAAGGCAAGGGCTGATTTCAAGGTTTTACTGCTAATCTACAAAGCATTACATGGGCTTGCTCCTACCTATCTTTCCGATTTGGTCCTGCCGTACATACCTACACGTGCGCTACGGTCACAAGACACAGGCCTCCTAATTGTCCCTAGAATTTCTAAGCAAACAGCTGGAGGCAGGGCTTTCTCCGATAGAGCTCAATTTTTATGCCTACCCATGTGAGAGACGCAAACTCGGTCTCAACCTTAAAGTCTTTACTGAAGACTCATCTCTTCAGTGGGTCAAATGATTGAGTGTAGTCTGGCCCAGGAGTGTGAAGGTGAACGGAAAGGCTCGGGAGCAACGAACCGCCCTTGCGGTCTCTGCCTGGCCGGTTCCCCTCTCTCCACTGGGATTCTCTGCCACTAACCCTATTACAGGGACTGAGTCACTGGCTTACTGGTGCTCTTTCATGCTGTCCCCAGGAGGGGTGCGTCACTTGAGTGGGTTGAGTCACTGACGTGATCTTCCTGTCTGGGTTGGTGTCCCCCATTGGTTTGTGCCATGGCGGAGATCTTTGTGGGCTATACTCGGCCTTGTCTCAGGATGGTAAATTGGTGGTTGAAGATATCCCTCTAGCGGTGTGGGGGCTGTGCTTTGGCAAAGTGGGTGGGGTTATATCCTTCCTATTTGGCCCTGTACGAGGGTATCATCGGATGGGGCCACAGTGTCTCCTGACCCCTCCTGTCTCAGCCTCCAGTATTTATGCTGCAGTAGTTTATGTGTCGGGGAGCTAGGGTCAGTCTGTTATATCTGGAGTACTTCTCCTGTCTTATCCGGTGTCCTGTGTGAATTTAAGTATGCTCTCTCTAATTATCTCTTTCTTTCTCTCTCTCAGAGGACCTGAGCCCTAGGACCATGCCTCAGGACTACCTGGACTGATGACTCCTTGCTGTCCCCAGTCCACCTGGCCGTGCTGCTGCTCCAATTTCAACTGTTCTGCCTGCGGCTATGGAACCCTGACCTGTTTACCGGACGTGCTACCTGTCCCAGACCTGCTGTTTTCAACTCTCTAGAGACAGCAGGAGTTGTAGAGATACTCTTAATGATCGGCTATGAAAAGCCAACTGACATTTACTCCTGAGCTGCTGACTTGCTGCACCCTCGACAACTACTGTGATTATTATTATTTGACCGTGCTGGTCATCTATGAACATTTGAACATCTTGGCCATGTTCTGTTATAATCTACACCCGGCACAGCCAGAAGAGGACTGGCCACCCCTCATAGCCTGGTTCCTCTCTAGGTTTCTTCCTAGGTTTTGGCCTTTCTAGGGAGTTTTTCCTAGCCACCGTGCTTCTACACCTGCATTGCTTACAGTTTGGGTTTTAGGCTGGGTTTCTGTACAGCACTTTGAGATATCAGCTGATGTAAGAAGGGCTATATAAATAAATTTTATATGATATTTATTGCCTTACCTCCCTAACCTTACTACATTTGCACACACTGTACATATATTTTTCTATTGTGTTATTGACTGTACGTTTGTTTACTCCATGTTTAAATCTGTGTTGTTGTTTTTGTCGCACTGCTTTGCTTTATCTTGGCCAGGTCGCAGTTATAAATGAGAACTTGTTCTCAACTGGCCTACCTGGTTAAATAAAGGTGAAATAAAACATTTAAAATGTAAATGCAACATCCATTTAAGGCCAGCTATGTAAACTCTGACATAGATTTATCTTGCAATGGATGTTGACAGTTGGTAATATTGTATTTTCTAATCCTTCTTAAGGGGAAAGTAAAAAGTAACAAAGTAATCTGATTACGCTACTGAGTTTGGGTAATCCAAAAGATATGCTACTGGTTACAATTTAGGACAGGTACCTAGTAACTGCCCAAAGCATCACTGGGTGCACACTGCCTGCCTTCCAGGACACCTACATCACCCGATGTCACAGGAAGGCCAAAAAGATCATCAAGGACATAAACCACCCGAGCCGCGGCCTGTTCACCCCGCTACCATTCAGAAGGCAAGGTCAGAACAGGTGCAAAAATAGCAGCCTCTATCTCAAGGCCATCAGACTTTTAAATAGCCATCACTAAGTGGCTACCTCCCGGTTACTCAACCCTGCACCTTAGAGGCTGCTGCCCTGTATACATAGACATGGAATCACTTGTCACTTTAATAATGGAACACTAGTCACTTTAATAATGTTTACATACTGCTTTACTCATTTCATATGTATATACTCTATTCTATTCTACTGTATTTTTGTCAATGCCACTCCGACATTGCTCATCCTAATATTTATATAATTCTTAATTCAATTTCTTTACTTTTAGATGTGTGTATTGTTGTGAATTGTTACATACTACTGCACTGTTGGAGCTAGGAACACATGCATCTGCTACACCCGCAGTAACATCTGCTAAATATGTGTATGTGACCAATCAAATTTGATATGATTTGATTATAACAGATTACATTTACTCACTCACTCACTCACTCACCCCTCACAGCTAATAAAGCTATGACAGATAATCAAATTACTCACCCAGGTTCAGGTGCAGCTTGTTTGAGTCCAACAGCACACAGCAGGAAGTGTTTAGAGCAAGTTCACATAGAACAAGTAATCGATGTGAAAGAGCAGAATTAAAAGAACAGTTTAGGAGTGACATCTACTCAGGCACCTATTGGCCGCCTAGCTGTTTTTTCCAGTGACAATTTTAAAAACATTAATGTGATGACTAACGCCGTAGAGTGTGCAAAGCTGTCAAAGTCAAAGGGTGGCAACTGAAGAATCTCAAATATAAAATATTTAGATTTGTTTAACACTTTTTTGGTTACTACATGATTCCACACATGTTATTTCATAGTTTTGATGTCTTCACTATTATTCTACAATGTAGAAAATAGTAAAATAAAGAAAAAGCTTTGAATGAGTAGGTGTGTCCAAACTTTTGACGGGTAATGTACATGTCAGTACATTCACACAACAAGGAGGTCACATGGGGGAGAAGTGTCAGTTGAGCCGCGTGGTGTTGCTTTATTTCATTTTTTTCCAACCAAGTTTGCGGTTCACAACGGATCGGCTACCATACAAAAAGGAACGAAGAAGTGCAGCAAGTTAAGACGTATCATACATTAACTTCTTAATAACAGGCATTTAGGAAACAACAGAAATGTCTAACTTAATTGTCCCCAGAGGCAAAAACAAAAGGTATGTAGTGTAATGTCTGTGGGAGTTTAGCATGCTAGTATTAGATTACGTTAGTATAAAGTCATGTAGTTTGTCCACTGATAAACTACAAATATGAGTCTTAATCAGGATGTGAAACCATGAGACTGTACATAATGAGTAACTGATAGTATCTATGCGTGTCCCAAATATCCCCCTATTCTCCATAGGCCTCTGGTCAAAAGTAGTTTACTATATAGGAAATTCCACCATATGTGGCAGCCTTTCTTCAATTATGTACAGACGCTACAATTCCCCTCTACTCCGCAGTAAACTGCCTGTGTTCGTTTGGAATTGATTTACCGTTGTAATTGTTTTGTTTGAGTCTGACTTACTAAGGTGGTGCTCTGTAGCGTGACTGCAAGTCGCTTTGGATAAAAGCGTCTGCTAAACGTCTTATATTATTATTCTCCATTTTGAAGACCAACTGTGTTTTTTTTGGTGGGTTGTTGCGTGTACAGTATGTTATTGCTGACATTGTTATTTATACTTTGTTTCACATAGGTTCCTACCTCCCTAAAAAAAAACATGTTCCCATATTATATGGGACGTATAATTGAACATGCACCAACTCGGTGGTCTTGTGATTAGAGTGTCTGCCCTGAGATTGGAATGTTGGGTGTTTGATCCCCGGGTGAATCATACCAAAGAGTACAGTGAAATGCCTTTCTTGTGAACTCTTTTTTTTTATTCTGGCATTTGTTGTTCGTGTAATTGGTTTGTAATGTTGCAAAGTACATCTTGTAAATGTTGTAAAGCAAGTCTTGTTAACATCAACCCCAACTCCATGGCAGCGCAGTAAAAGTACTGTGCTGAGTTGGCATTCTCTTCTCCTTCTATGAAAAGGAGTGAACCCTCTGCTCTCCTGGATTGCTTCACTTTATGTCCTATATAGTGCACTGCTTTTGTTAGGGATATAATCAAAGTAGTGCACTATATAGAGAATGGAGTGCCATTTGGGACAAAAACCTAATGGGTAAGAATGTTTGTTCTCTGTATGTGGTCTGAGATGGAGAAAACACATGGTAGTACAGCCCAAGGGCCAAACCATGGGGCCCAACACAGCTGTAGCCCAGCTTAACAGGGTAAGTCTACAACAACACTAAGGCCCTTGGCAACAGCAATGGACCAATCCGTTCAGGTTACCGCCTTTATTTCACCCATAGGGATTCCACCATCAGCTTCCTTGGTCTGACTTCTGAAATCCTTTATCCCCAATAGTCAGAGTTTTAGAAATGGGGCTCTGCCAAACACATTTAATCAATTATAATCTAGTTCTAGTGTAAGACTAAAACTAGGTGTCAGTTAAACTAGCCTACTTGAATGTCTCTACTTTTCCAAACCTAAAACTGTCCCAAATGGTACCCTATTTCTTGTGTAGTGTACACTCCTTGACCAGGACCTAGGGGCCTATACGTTGCGATGCTGCTGATCCAAGCCACTGGATTCAGACCCAGACACAAAGCACCCTATTGAGTTTTTTGGGGGTGAAAATACAAAAAGTCCTTTGTCATAGAGAACAAAGACAACAATGCCGCAATATCATTATACCAAATCCTTCAACATTCGCTCTGTTTTCTTCCACACAAAAACAAACCATGGCAGATCTTCCAAACACAAACGGATGGGTTATGTTTGCAGCCTGCTGTAGACAACAACACACCCAATATTCAGATCAGATGGATGTCATGCTTGTAGCCTAGATACTCGTAATATAGACGTTCTTATGATCGGTGTCACCACCCCATTTAGAAAACATGTAACAGCCATGTGAGTTGAACTAGTCTCACAAAACAAAATTTACTTTGAGTGCTGACAGACTTTGTTTATTTTATTTTTTAATTGAACCTTTAACTAAGTCAGTTAAGAACAAATTCTTATTTACAATGACGGCCTACCGGGGAACAGTGGGTTAACTGCCTTGTTCAGGGGCAGAACTACTGCTTTTAACCTTGTCAGTTTGGGGATTCAGTCCAGCAACCTTTCGGTTACTGGCCCAACACTCTAACCACTAGGCTACCTGCTGCCCCAGACTAGGGGTTTGATGATGTGTGTAACCAATAGCAGATCACAGAAGAGGTATTTGATGATGTGTGTAACCAATAGGATTACACTGATCTCTCAAACAGCAATGGTTGTTCCATCATCTTCACACCACTCCTGGTTTAGACAGATACACAAGCAGCAGTATGGTTTGTACACAAACAACAGTATGGTTTGTACACAGGCAGCAAGGTTTAGAGACGCAGTGTGAAACAACCCTGTTTTGTATCACCTTTCTGAGGCAGTTGGCAGATATGACATTTCATGTTTAATAATTTGTCCTTATATAAAAAAAAAACCTGCATCTGCTTGGAATCTTAAGGTCTGGGGAAGCACCTGGGGCCGGGATGTTAAGGGGGAACATCTGGCTGAACCATGGGTTTTAAAGGGGAGGACAGGTGGTGCTCAGCTTTGACTGTCAATTAAAGTTGTGACCATATGAAGAGCTGGGAGCTGAGAGAGATAACTCCTAATTAACAATACACCTCCGAGGCATGACAATTAGCCTCTTTCTAACAAACAGAAATCAGGACAGAGAGGTGGAAGACGGACACATTGGGGAGCACCAGGACGTACAGTGCCTTTGAAAAGTATTAAGACCCCTCGACTTTTTCCACATTTTGTTACGTTACAGCATTATTCTAAAATATATTACATAAATACAAATCCTCAGCAATCTACTCACAATACCCAATAATGACAAAACAAAAACAGGTTTTTAGAATTTTTTTCTAGTTTATTAAAAATAAAAAACAGAAACACTTTATTTACATAAGTATTCAGACCCTTTCCTATGAGACATGAAATTTAGCTCAGGTGCATCCTGATTCCATTGATTACCCTTGAGATGTTTCTACAACTTGATTGGAGTCCACCTGTGGTAAATTAAATTGATTGGACATGATTTGGATAAGGTCCCACAGTTGACAGTGCATGTCAGAGCAAAAACCAAGCCATGAGGTCGAAGTAATTGTCCGTAGAGCTCCGAGACCAGATTGTGTCAAGGCACAGATCTGGGGAAGGGTACCAAAAACATTTCTGCAGCATTGAAGGTCTCCAAGAACACAGTGGTCTCCATCATTCTTAAATGGAAGAAGTTTGGAACGACCAAGACTCTTGCTAGAGCTGGCCGCCCGGCCAAACTGAGTAATCGGGGGAGAAGGGGCTTGGTCAGAAATGTTTTGGTACCCTTCCCCATGTCTGTGCTTAGACACAATCCGGTCTCGGAGCTCTACGGACAATTCCTTCAGCTTCATGGCTTGGTTTTTGATCTGAAAGCACTGTCAACTTTGGGACCTTATATAGACAGGAGTGTGCCTTTCCAAATCATGTCCAATCAATTGAATTTACCACAGGTGGACTCCAATCAAGCTGTAGAAAAATTTCAAGGATGATCAATGGAAACAGGATGCACCTGAGCTCAACATTCGAGTCTCACAGCAAAGAGTCTAAATACTTATGAAAGCTATTTTGTTTTTTAAATTTTTAATAAATGTATTAAAATGGCTAAACCTGTTTTCACTATGTTATTGTGTGTAGATTGCTGACAAACTTTTTAAAAAAATTAAAAAATTGAGAAAAAGGCAAAAACATAAAATGTGGAAACAATCAAGGGGTCTGAATACTTTGCCATTGGCACCACCCTCTGTAGGGTCTTCCGGTCACGGGTGGTGCAGTTTCCATACCAGACAGTGATACAACTAGTCAGGATGCTCTCAATAGTGCAGCTGTAAAAGTTCCTGAGGATCTGAGTGGCCATGCCAAATTATTTCAGACTCCTGAGAGAGAAAAAGCGTTGCCATGCGTTCTTCATGACTGTTCTGGTGTGAGAGGACCATGTTAAGTCCTCAGTGATGTGGACACCGAGGAACTTAGCTATTGACCCCCCCCCCCCCCCTCCACACACACACACTGCCAGTTCTCTTACCTCCTCCCTGTATGCTGTCTCATCGCCGTTGGTGATCAGGCCATAGAGATCTTATGTTTATAAATGTATATTCACACATGACAAAGTACATGGAATGATTCATGCTGACAGGAAAGGCATAATTTATTTAAGATTAGTGAAGGCCTACAGTATTTCTATGCACAGTATTTCCTTTGAAGTGATGTGTTTATTGACCTTACATTGTACTGTACAGTATGTCATGTGTGAATTCTATGTACAGTATTAGAAGCAAACAAAGGCCATGTAACTATTGCCCTCAGGTGAAGGTGATCAGAAAGTGTTCAGTATCAATCTGTCCTACACCCATTTTTTGTATCTTTTTTTTTAAACGAGTGTGAAATCAAGACATTCCCACAAACTGAGGAATGCTGCTATAGTTGATTGTGCAATGTTTCCACTCAACGATCTTCATCAGGCAGAATGTGTGCTATTAAATGGAGTCGGTCTATAATAGGAAGTATAAATGTGTTTCATTTTATCTGACAGACAGGGTCCGGGTCTGTGTGACCTTTTCAACATGACTTTAAATAAGAATAAAAAAGTTCAAGAAGAAGCTTTATGTAAGCTTTGGCCTATTCACAAGACCACACACGATGAAATAATGACACGAGAATGGCTACGCCTGACAGTGGGTGCTTCCCAAATGGCAACCTAGTGCACCCTAGTGACCATAGGGTTCTGGTCAAGAGTAAGGTATTATAAAGGGAATAGGATGCCATTTGGGATGCACACATCAGCCTGATACTAGTCAAGGACAGAACATCTGTCCACCTAAACGAGAGAAAAAAAACATCAGTCTCATCTCATTCCTCGCAGCAATCTATGAAATGTGATGTGAGGGCATCAAAAGGATACAACATCTGGTGGTATCTACATAATGCATCCACACAGCCTGAAACAGAGCAGCTGTATGACGCCTTTTAAACACGTCCTCTCCTTAATCAGCTGCCCGTCTTCTAGTGTGATCAAATGGGCACCGCATTTGTTTATTTGGAGACAGAAGTTTTGTAGTATTCAGTCTTAATTGAGAGACGTGGTTCACTTTCACATTTCGCTACACTCGCGTTAACATCTGCTAACCATGTGTATGTGACAAATAAAAATTTGATTTGATTTGACTTTGATTGCATTGGTAAAAACACTTCCAAGAAACAGTGGTTAGTGCCAAGGAAAACTCAACAGCAGTTTATAACCGCTTATTAAAATATTAAATACAATTAATGCATGTGTCATGCCATGACGTCTGGGAAAGAGGACAATGATACGTTAATATGTATTTTTTATGACGTCAGTCTGCTGTAAAAAGCTGTGTACTGGTATTTAAAGTGTGCCACGCAGGACGCTGTGCTTCAAATGTGTGTTTGGCAAAGAGCCAAGACTGTAAATGAAAACAGAGGGTGAACCAAAAGCCCGGAGAGAATTCCTCTTGAGAGAAACTGTGGAGGGAAAATAGTGTCTGTGACCGCTCTGAGTGGTTAGAATGGAGACAACTATGGCATTGCTGTCTGGAGGGAGACTCTGATGTGTCCCAAATGGCACCATATTCCCTACTAATATAGGATCTTAATTTGAGCCAGTTTGCTATAGCAGGAAAATAATCCTGCAGCAACAGGAAATGTGATTATATGGATTAGAACTATTGGACATCTTTGTAGCAGTTGACACATTTTTCATAAAAGGAAAATCAAGTCTGATTCTGAAAGCGCTTGAAAAAGCAAAACAAGCCCCCAAAAGATGGTGACAGTCAAGAGGGAACCACATGTCTTGAGCAAAGGGAGATGAGCAGGTCATCCGGAAGCCAGCAGCACAGTTCCCTTTCACCGGCGCCTTGCCGTCCCCGACGTCTGGCTACAACTTCTCTGTAGCCGTTGACTCTCTCTGGTCTTGCAGAACAAGATGAAGATTGTTTTTTGATAATGAGGACGGTGATAGCCCGCTCAGAACTTTGGAGGAAACCTCTTTAGGGATGCAATCGCCACTGTCAGCTTGGCATGCATTGAACTACTCCTCATTGTGTCAGGAGGCCGTAGGAATAACAGAAATAGGCTGGTGTATTCAAATCAAAATACACTAGCTAGCTAGCTTGGTAGCATAGATAGCTAGCTATCATAAGTAAGTTGATTTGCCATGAATTCACGGTCCGGAAACAAATAGATGTAATCCATACACATTTGCCTATTCAAAACAAAAAATAAAGTTCAAAGATTCAAAGAACAAATACCTAACCACATTTACAAAATGTACAGGAGCTCTCTGCCGAGGCGACCTTACAAAATATATATTCCTATATAGGGAATATGGTGCCATTTGGGACGCAGGCTCTGGTTACTAGGGAAATATACCACCTCACAAGCTGTCTGTAACCACTTCAGATAACCACATCCAGGAACCACAGCTATGAGGTCTGACTGTTCACAGGATGGGTTTCTCTCTTTTTCCGTCTCCTTTGCAGCAGGGTTGGTGCCCAGACCAGACCGTGCAGTTACAGTACAATAAAATGATGTGCTGAAACGCTCTGAAAGGCTCTGTGGTTAAAGCATGGCGTCTCCACAGTTTAGGATGCTGAGCTGCATAGACCACATGAGTTGGCTCTTATGACTACAGTGCTGACTAGATGACAATGTGACTTATGACTACAGTACTTTTTTCAGCATAACAACTGTACTGAGTTTTGCTCAGCCTACAGTAGTCTCGGGAACATAGTTGTTTTATCAAAGGAATAAATTATAGTATCTTGGAAAAAGTTTTTAGGCCGGTACCTAAATGTGTAATTATAGCTTTGTGTCTAACTGTATGGCAACTACTGTAAATCTAACTCTTTATGCTCATCAGACAGCTTGTCTTTTTCTCTGGTTACATTTGACGTTTCATTCATTTAGCAGACGCTCTTATCCGGTGGATACCTTTTTCATACTGGTCCCCCATGGGAAACAAATTCACAACCCTGGCGTTCCGTGCTCTACCAACTGAGCCGCACGAGTGATCGACAGTTGGTGAGGGTTATTGTACCGAGTTTCTCCAACATCAGCAACATTCTGAATTGTTTATACCACCAGTTACATAGGGCCTACTGTAATTACAATGTACTCTTCCTTAATATGAAATGACACCTGGCCTCCACTTCCATCTCTCTGAGCACACACTGGTCCAACCAAGGTCATTCCGTAGCCAGTCACATCACAGACGGAGAGCAATATCCCTGGGGCCAATCTTCCTGCCATCCAGGACCTCTATACCAGGCGGTGTCAGAGGGAGGCCCAAAAAAAATGTAAAAGACTGCAGTCACTCAAGTCATAGACTGTTCTCTACCGGTACCCCCTGTGTATAGCCTTGTTATTGTTGCTTTTAATTGTATTTTTTACGTTAGTTTATTTAGTAAATATTTGTTTATCTCTATTTCTTGAACTGCATTACTGATTATGAGCTTGTAAGTAAGCATTTCACAGTAAGGTCTACATCGGTTGTATTCGGCGCGTGTTACAAATAAAATGTGATTTGATATACAATATAATAAAATAAAATAAAATATATTGGCAATGACATTGTACTTGCTTATTACTTCTAATGGAGATTGAATGAAAAGGTAACCCTTCTAACGGACACACTATCATTAGTATACATAAAGGACCTCAGTCATTACTCCAAATAGAATGGGAAAGACAATTAATAATTCAGATGCAATTTCAAATTAATTTCTAGGACACATAACCATAACATAACCACCCTGGGTTTTAATCCCAGTAAGACAAAGAGGTCTATAATAGCAGCATTTAGAGTGAATCCGAAATATTCCCTATATAGTGCACTACTTTTGACCAGAGCATCGGCCATGGTCAAAAGTAGTGCACTATATAGTGTATAGTGTGCCATTTCGGATGACAGCATAATGTCTGATGTTCTGTTCTATTGTGTGTACTGAATGTAGAGAGCAGCATTATACCCTACTACGTTAGAGATAATACAGTCAACAGATGTTGGTCTGTTCTCACTGTCATTACTGTACCATTGAGCAGTTAAGAGTAAATTGTCAGAGATATTACAGAGATATTAAGCCATGCAGCATTACAGCTGGCCTCTATACTAGTAAAGATGTCTGAAAGCCTACATTTTTTTTTTTTTTTTGCCTCTAGCCCAAGAACACGGTTCTTGAAAAGATAGCACTGAGGCAGTAGAAATGTCCATACAGTTTGCACTGCTGATACTAACTAGATAATTCTACTTCTGGTGACTACTCAACATAACTACATTTGGGGTGGGAGCACTACCCTCACAGAAATGTATAGGCTATATTGCCTTTAGGAAATAAATACATTGTTGCAACAATTTCAATTTCACCTAATCAGTACGGGGCGGCAGGGTAGCCTAGTGGTTAGAGCGTTGGGCTAGTAACAAGTTCAAATCCCCGAGCTGACAAGGTACAAATCTGTCGTTCTGCCCCTGAACAGGCAGTTAACCCACTGTTCCTAGGCCGTGATTGAAAAAAAGAATTTGTTCTTAACTGACTTGCCTTGTTAAATAAAGGTGACAGCATTTGATCGTTTTTTTAATAGACTTTCTATCAGATGAAAAAAAAGTTTCAATATTGAAGTTTACAGAGATATTGGTTTGAAATACTGTAGCTTACAACGAATAGGAGAGTTGCCCAATACCCTTGCAGTACATTGAGTAGCCTAAACTATAGATTAAATATTATTTGTCCTGTGATAATCTGACTAATTATTTCAAATCAAAGAACCACAAAATGCATATTTGATCATGCAAAACGCTACAATGGCTGGATAGGCTACTTACTTTCATTTCCAAGACAGCTCTGATCGGAATGGTAGGGAGACACGTTTTCCAGAGCATCCACACAGCACAGCGATAAGGTTATCCAAGCAAGGAGCTGCTGAGCGAAACCACCCCGATATTCATCGAATACAGTTGCCTAGTTTAAAAGACCGAGCAGTGAACGTCGAAATGTTCACACCCGTAAGCTACTAAAAAGGTATATCTGCGAGTGTATGGCTGGAAGCGGCAAGTCCGTTATTATTCAGTGATACCTCCCCGACGCATGGAGAGCTAGTGGACCGCTATTCTCCTACTGGTGGCGATCAAGCGGTCTTGCGGCCATGTGGATTGGCGAGGCACAACAGTGCAACGCAACGCCCCTTTTCATCCTGACTAGGTATAGCGGTTTGGACAGAGGTGTAATAATGGGGTTGACTGCATAGGATGTGTTGGCCTAGGCAACTTTTTAATTTCCAGTAATGATATACTATGTCTTTGAAAAACAACTCAAATCATAGAAAAGGTTTCTCCAATTCTAGTTATGCCCCTGGGCAAAATCGGTTTAAATCATGTTTCTAGGTCATTTCAACTACAAAAATCCCTGCGATGACGTTAAATCAACGTGGAAAACTGATTGGATTTGCAAAAAGTCATTAAAGTAAGGGCATTCGTCTCCTTTTCACGCATCTTTTTTTTCCAATGACATGGCGATTTTTTTAGTTGATTTCATATTATTGGAGAACTAATCCAAAATTAAATCAAAACTAGAGGTTGAAACGACCTCTGTGCCCCGTGGAATGTGACGAATGGCAGCCATATGGTGTACCCAACTGTAACGAGTGCGCTGAGAGTCGGGAAGCAAGTTCAGGGAGTGAGTGTTTTAATAAATAAAATGAACACGAACCACAAACAAAGCACCGACATGAAAACAGAGTCAATAACACCTGAAGAAAAAACCAAGGGGAGTGACGGATATGGGGAAGATAATCAAGGAGGTGATGGAGTCCAGGTGAGTGTCATGAGTCGCAGGTGCGCGAGACGATGGTGACAGGTGTGCGGAATAATCAGCAATTCAATTAAATAATTGAAACGAAGTGGATAGCAGAAAACATGTCTACCATTTACCCTCACTTCTTAGACAGACCAGAGCCTTATATATGCAGTTTTAGAACCTGTTCTTTGTTTTATTATTTTGATAGCACACAGGGCTGCGGGGCAGAAGGTTCTGGGTTCGCAGACCACCGTTCTCCTTTATAGTAAAAGCATTGCATGAATCTATCATTGTATTTGCAGGTCCAAGAAAAACATACGTTCTACAAACAATTCAATCAATTTACATAATTAGCAGAATATTTAGATAATGCAAACTTATAGTAACCCAAAGGTTTCGAGTTTGAATCTCACCACAGACAATTTGAGCTAATTAGCAACTTTTCAACTACTTACTATTTTTAACTACTTTGCAACTACTTAGCATGTGAGCTAACCCTTTTAGCCAACACTTGCCCTAAACATAACCCCTAATCCCTAGCTATGGTTAGCCACCTAGCTAGAATTTGTAACATATAATACGTTTGGCAAATTCGTAACATACTGTACGTTTTGCAAACTTGTAACACATTTTGCGAATTTGTAACACGTACGTTTTTCAAATTCGTAACATTTAATACAAATTGTAATTCGTAACATATCATATGAAATGGATGATGGACATCCACCAATTAATACATACCATACGAAGTTGAGTGTCTCGGATTTACGTTAAGAATAATACAAAATGCTCTGAAAACAGGTTGCTGATCATGGTACTTTCAAAGTTACGACTACCTTTCCACCCCAGACAGAATAGGCCTACTGACACAGAAAAATGTAAGCATTTACTGCTGGCTATTCTTCTTTCATGGCTTGGTCACAGGTGTTTCCCTAAAAGCTGTCTTGGTTTAAACATCTTGTATTGCACAGAAAGTAAATAGCTTAATCAATTGATAGTGACAGAATTAGATTGCTTTCCAATCAAAGTACATGTTTTTTTGTCTCCTCGGCTACAGAAGATTGTAGCTCAGCCTCTGAATGTCAAAGAAATAAAACAAGGATATTCCATATACATCAGAGTCACGTCATTCCAGGGCGTTTTACAGGTGGTTTCTAGTAGAAAGCATCTCGGACCAAAGCGCTGTTATAGATCACTTTATATAACAGGATCCCCTTTATTTTCTTCAAAATCTTCAACTAAACGAAGGGTAGGCCTGTGCCTTTTTCCATTTTCTTTAATAAAATAACCTATGGCATAGACCTATGGCATACCCTGTCAAACCCCTCCAGTTCGAGTTTTGGTTTGAACTTAACAGCGCTTCACTGACATGGAGGTAGGCGATTTAAAGAGTGCATGGTGGGTGAAGGAATTGATCGACAAAAGGAGTGCATGGTGGGTGAAGGAATTGATCGACCAAAGGAGTGCATGGTGGGTGAAGGAATTGATCGACAAAGGAGTGCATGGTGGGTGAAGGAATTGATCGACAAAAGCCATACAGTAGCTGCCTATAGCCCAATTTTGTCTGTCAAACAGGTAGGCCTAAGACTTTTCTGTAATTTCTACAGTAAAACACTGTAGAATGCACTGTATAATACCATACATGTGTTTTACAGCATTCATGCTGTGAATTGCACTGCATTGTGGGTAAAAAGCTGAAAAATACTCTAATTGTAATTCAGAAGCCTCCTGTAAAAATGACTAACATACTGTATTTATTTAGAGTGATAGCTTATGCCTACTGTAGATTCAAATTATTTGTTTCAGGCGGCAAACTTATGCTGTCAGGTGAGACACATGAAGCTCAGTCTATTTTAGTAAATATCTTCTTGAAGCGGCTGTGAAGAGGAAGAATAATTTAAGCAGCTGCTGGGTAGGTACCTTGCTTTGTTAAAATAAGCATATTTATTGCTAGCCAACGTTGAATTGCTGCATGTTTCCTTAGCTAACCTAGCTAGATAGTTGGCTAACGTTTGTTAGCTCAAGTTGACAAAAGCCATTTCGGTCTGCTCTAAATTGCTTGTAGATATCTAGCTGTGCGACATAGAAAACATCACTGAAAGAATATTGTGATTATATTCTGTATCTCAGCCTCTGACTGCTATAAAGAATACTCTTAGTGCAGACTCGTGACCGCTATGTTTCCACCATTACTACAGAGAAAATGGCTTGTTTTCTAGCAGTTCAAAGGATTACGGGCTAGTCAAGGTACATGAGGTAATATGTAACTGTCACACCCTGATCTGTTTCACCTGTCTTTGTGATTGTCTCCACCACCCTCCAGGTGTCGCCCATCTCCCCCATTATCCCCTGTGTATTTATACCTGTGTTCTCTGTTTGTCTGTTGCCAGTTCATTTTGTTTCATCAAGCCTACCAGTGGTTTCCTCTCTGCTCCTGTCTCTCGATTGTTCCTGTTTCCTAATTTTCCCACTGTTGACCATTTTGCCTGCCCTGACCCTGAGCCTGCCGTCCAGTACCTTTGCCCCACCTATCTGGATTACCGACCTCTGCCTGCCCTTGACCTGTTTTTTGCCTGCCCCTGTATGATTAATAAACTGTTGTTAATTCGACATTGTCTGCATCTGGGTCTTACCTGAAACATGATATTAACTGTAGATAGGTATGTAAAGAGTAACAGCCGCGTATGTGAAGTGTGAATACATATGAATGTACTGTACTGTGTGGTGTCAATATGCATGTGTGTGTTTTGTGTGAGTGTGTGCGTGTGTGTTGGAGTGTCAGTGTAGTATGTCATGAGTGTGTGGTCCAATGAGTGTACATTGAGCCTTTAGAAGCTGTTAAGGAGCCTTTGGTTCCAGACTTGGCACTCCGGTACCGCTTTCCTTGCGGTAGCAGAGAGAACAGTCTATGACTTGGGTGGCTGCAGTCTTTGACAATTTTTAGAGCCTTCCTTTGACACCGCCTGGTATAGAGGTCCTGGATGGCAGAAAGCTCGGCCCCAGTGACGTAATGGATTGTATGCCCTAGCCTCTGTAGAGCTATGGTCAGATGCCGAGCAGTTGCCATACTAAGCGGTGATGGACCCGGTGATGGTGCAGCTGTAAAACCTTTTGAGGATCTGAGGTCCCATGCCAAATTTCAGCCTCCTGGGGGGGAATAGGCATTGTTGTGCCCTCTTGACTACTGTGTTGGTGTGTTTGGACCATGATAGGTCCTTAGTGATGTGGACACCAAGGAACTTGAAGCCCTCCTTTTCCTGTAGTCTACGATCAGATCCTTTCACCCTTTTTCAGCACCACAATGTAAGTTACTCGAATCTGGCTTATTGTGAGGTCAATAACTCTGATAAATACATAAAATGAGCAAGAAGCATATTGTTTTGAATAAAATCTATTACAGCAGTAGCAAACTATCAAAGTTGACCTCTGCTCCTCCTCATCTTCACACTCCTTCTCAAACTGAACAGAACATAGGCTATAGGCTTGTCCACGAGCAAGATAGTGATTTTTTGGGGAATAGGCCTAATCCAAAATTATTTTCGTAAGAAGCCTTTGACTGACCTGCCACCTTAGGCCTACAGAGCACAGCCATTGGTTAGTTAGCACACACAAATGTGATCAGCAAGAGCAAAGCATTTATTTACACCATCCCAGCACCAATCTTTGAAATGCTCTGTGCTTCTCCAAACATGCACTTCATAGCCTATATGCTATGGATAATTTGATTGAGACCACATTAAATAGCCTATAGGCACACTTGTTATTGCGCACCCAGCGGAGAATCAGAGATGAGGGGCGGCATCACATCGATATAAAGCCTAATAAACAACTAATTCTAAAACACTAAGAAATATAGACATTTCATACATTGGTCTTCTCGCATGTAAGCCTACAGGTTGTTTGGCACATTTTTTTAAATCTAATGTATAGTTTAGGCCTTTGCTTTTATTTGTGTCCTTTGCGTTCATTCTTGATGTCATTGCTTGCTTTTTCGGGTCTAATTTCTATTGACAAGATATACAGCTTTTCCTTATTATACAGGTTTAGGGACAATGAGGTGACGCTGACTGGCGGTAGCCTTCTGCCCATGGTCCTGAATCGATGGCTATGGTGTGGGCCGTTAATGAGCGCAGCTGGGGCTACCAGTCTTCATGGGGCTTCTCTTCAACGTTGAGTGCGTTCTTGTGTGCAAAATGACAGTTATTGTCAATATGGCTGCATTTCAGATAGTTCTATATTTTTGTACATATTGTTCGTAAGACCAATACCATGTGTAGCCTACTAAAACAAGTAGGCAAACTTTCACTCCTGTCATTCATTTGCATTACACAGTCATTGTGTGATAGGCTACTGTAAAAATGATGTCAATACTATGAAAATGACACAGCTTACTTTTGCGCACCCTCTGCTCTCTTGTTATAGCGTGAGTGTGTGTCTGTTGCTCTCGGAACGGGCATTTACTTTTATTCGCAGCAGATTCAAATGAGCTACTGTCATGTAGGAAACGTCACATAAGCACTCTCCAACACAGACAATATCGCACACCTGGAGAAGTGGCGTTTTAGTGTCACAAATTCCTATAGTTCTAACGATTGAAGTTTAGGCTATGAAGCCTGTAAGAATCTTAGATTAGCTAGTGGTGCTCATCCTGTCGAGCTAATCTGTGTATGTTGTAGCGACTGCTGCATTTCGGATACACATATCTTAGTCGGGCGCATGTCTTTCTTGTGTTACTATAGAAAGTGATGGTTGTTGATGTGTGCGGCTACATCTCAGATGCCTTGTTGTACGTTTGATCAGTAGTAGGACCAATCTACCCTGTGTTATTGGGGCTCTAGTTGTGCTCTTTCAGGCATGTCTTCCTGGAACCGCGCCTGTGTAGGCCAACATTGTACAGTACAGAAACACCGCTAACCAAATCGTCTCTTGCTAGGTGCAATTGAATTAAAGAACAGCTACACCCCACAGCAAAAAATATTTTTTTAGACTTTTTCCCAGACCTCAGAAATGTTCTCCTGGTGTAGTTTAAGCATTGTTGTGGACTTCTTTTTTTTTAAGTGTGGTTTTGAGAGTGAAAACATGAACAAACTATAGGAAAACATACTTTTTCACACAGGGCATCGCTGGGTGGGTTATTTGGGAAATGTTTGGCAAAATTTGAATATACCCACTTTTCCAGGCACCACTACACCACTGGATATTGTGTTACGTTTGGCTATTTAAGCCAATTCTGGCTAACCTGTGGTGGGATAATATCAAAGTGGCTTTGATTGGATAGTATACTGGGAGATTTGTTTATGATACTGGTGAGATTGTTTATGACAGTCTGCATTGGAACAAGTGAGAAATACATGTCAATTCAGAATTGGCGAGCTACTCAAAAGGTCAGTCTTGGAAACCCGACCTTTGGCAACATTCTGGATGATGTGAACCATGTATTGGTGTTTCTGATTAGAGATGACAGTTAACAGGACTGGCCCAGTTAATAGGACCCGTCTTATGATAGCCCAGACACAATAACATGTCATTCAGATAACCTGCCCCGGTTTCAAATCTTTGAAAATAATGAAATGTATTGTAATAATATTAATTTACCTATCATGTCTTCATCTTTGATATTCCTAATCTATCATGTATTTTTATTTGTAATCGATTGTGTAGATTTTAACAATTACTTTTATGATGTATTCATCTTTTACAAAAAAAATCATAAACTTTGCTTAACTTCTTAGGGCTGTAATCCCGTTAACGGGATTGATATGACAACAGCCAGTGAAAGTGCAGAGCGCCAAATTCAAGCAACAGAAATCTCATAATTAAAATTCCTCAAACATACATGTATCTTATACCATTTTAAAGGTAATCTTGTTGTTAATCCCACCAAAGTGTCCGATTTCAAATAGGCTTTACAGCGAAAGCACCACAAACGATTATGTTAGGTCACTGCCAAGACACAGAACAACCCAGCCATTTTTCCAGCCAAAGAGTCACAAAAAGCACAAAAGAGATAAAATTAATCACTAACCTTTGATGATCTTCATCAGATGACACTCATAGGACTTCATGTTACACAATACATATATGTTTTTCTTTCAATAAAGTGCATATTTATATAAAAAAATCTCAGTATACATTGGCGCGTTATGTTCACTAGTTCTAAAAACATTCGGTGATATTGCAGAGAGCCACATCATTTTACAGAAATACTCATCATAAATGTTGATAAAAATCCAAATGTTAGACATGGAAATATAGATACACTTCTCCTTAATGCAACCACTGTGTCAGATTTGAAAAGAACTTTACGGAAAAAGCAAACCATGCACTAATCTGAGTACAGCTTTCAGACAACAAAGCAGCCAAAAAGATATCCGCCATATTGGGTAGACAACAGAAGTCATAAATAGCATTGTAAATATTCACTTACCTTTGATGATCTTCATCAGAATGCACTCCCAGGAATCCCAGTTCCACATTAAATGTTTGATTTAGTACAATAATGTCCATTTATGTCCAAAGAGCTACGTTTGTTAGCACGTTTGGTAAACAAATAGTCATGAAGCGCGTTCCCTAGTTGCAGACGAAATGTCAAAAAGTTCCGTTACTGTCCGTAGAAACATGTCAAACGATGTATGGAATCAACCTTTAGGATGTTTTTAACATAAAAACGTCAATAATGTTCCAACCGGAAAATTCCAATGTCTGTAGAAAAGCAATGGAACGAGAACTGACTCTCTCGTGACCGTGCCTCAGAGCCTGTGGCAAACAGCCCTTGTGAGTCCCCACTTCACAGTAGAATCTGCAAACAAGTTTCTAAAGACTGTTGACATCTAGTGGAAGCCTTAGGAAGTGCAACATAACCAATATCCCACTGTGTATTCAATAGGGGCTGGGTTGAAAATCGACCAACCTCAGATTTCCCACTTTTGCCTGCCATATGAGTTCTGTTATACTCACAGACATCAATCATTCAAACAGTTTTAGAAACTTCTGAGTGTTTTCTATCCAGTACTAATAATAATATGCATATATTAGCAACTGGGACTGAGGAGCAGGCCGTTTACTCTGGGCACCTCTGGGCACGTTTCATCCAAGCTACTCAGTACTGCCCCTGCAGCCATAAGAAGTTTTAACATAGTCAAAACATCCAGGTGTTGTAAGATCTGGCAGGTCTCATTATCATGAAAGAGTGCATTGTTATTCAGCCCTGATAAAGTGCATTATGTGCACTATACATGATAGGTTACTTCTGATAAAGTTACAACATTGGCATATTTGTCCATGGCGCTTTGTACGGAAAGGCTGTATGAGAAAATGAAGGAGATTGACACAGTGATAGCAGCAGTGTGTGTGTTTTTGGTTTTACTGTCCTTGTGAGGATCAGTAGTCCTCACAAGAACAGTAAAACAGGGAACATTTGGACAAGTGGGGACATTTCGCTGGTCCCCACAAGGAAAAAGGCTGTTTTAGGCTTAGGGGTTAGGTTTAGGGTAAGGGTTAGGGTTAGGTTAAGAGTAAAACTCGCTGCATGGTCATTCCGTCTGCATTGGCTGTGCAGCATTTATGATGACACAGCCTCTGCAGAAGTCTTGCGCTCCGCAGAGAAGCGCAGGGCTGTTGTGAAGGAAGTTTTCAAGGAAATTAGTTTGTGTTAAACAGGACATACCACACCTACCTACCTTCAAATTAAATAAAATGCAATGTAAATAGTCCAGGTGGCCATTTGATTAATTGTTCAGCAGTCTTATGGCTTGGGGGTAGAAGCTGTTAAGGAGCCTTTTGGACCTAGACTTTGCGCTCCGGTATTACTTGCCGTGCGGTAGCAGAAGGAACAGTCTATGACTTGAGTAACTGGAGTCTTTGACAATTCTTTGGGCCTTCCTCTACAACCAATCATGTCAATGTGGAGCTATATGGAGCCCTACGCATTGTCAAAACATTTGAGAGGATACAGTACTGAGTATTGAGCATGACTCCGGAGACTCCGCAGTTATGTCACACCATCCATAAGGCGACTCCGACCACATTTTCGGATCAAGCATATATTTGCTGTAAGGGTTAGGGGGTTAAGGTAAATAGGATTTTGAATGGGAATAATTTGTTTGGTCCCCACAATGATAGTAAAAGAAACGTGTGTGTGTGTGTGTGTGTGTGAGAGAGAGAGAGAGAGAGAAGGATGGATGTGAACCAGTGTGTAGCATACAGGCCTCTGGTTTAACTACTGAGCAGCATGTAGCCTACAGCCCTTTGGCAATACCCTTTTCACTGAGCACCAAGGTCATCTGGCGAACTGGCATCTCTCTTCTCATCTCATCACAATGCTGAAGGATTAACATTATTGTGCCAAGCCTCTCTTCATGAGTGCCTCCCATTCCTCCCCTTCATCCTTATCACTGTGCTTTAAATTAACAGTCCCTTCAGATGGATGAATATTATTGGTTGGTTTCTCCTCTCTTCTCCACTTTGGTCCTGTACTGTTGCCTCTGTGCTGTCCCTCAAACCAGGTGCTGGTTCTACTTAAAGTAATATTCTAAAACTGCTTCATCCCTTGGATGAGATGATGCTCTATATCAGAGAGCATTGAAATGGCAATGTTCACCAGCGACTAGTGAGATTGTTGAGGTGAAGTTTGTCTTGTTTTTATGAGTCTGTCTGTAGGCTGCTTCCAGACCGAGAACTCAAGGATTACTGCCTCGTCTAGTCAGTCACACTTGAACTGTATCTCCTACATTCTGTAACAACCCGCTGTAAGGAAATCCCAGAGGACTCCATTCCGTTACGGAGGACAAAGATACAGAATTCAGAGTGTAAAGTCTCTAATCATGTGTTTACACGCTGTTGTTTTGTGGCCATGTTTTCTGGCGACTTTGTCATTAGGATTAGACAGCTTGAGATCCAGGCGTCTGTGGCCCTGAAAACGTCTCAGCCAGCCTGGCGCTGAGCCCCATGATGAGAGAGGAGAGGCGGATGAGCAAAAAGAGGAGACCACAGAAGCCTTTAAAAGAGCAGATCATCAATTCACCGCTGACTGCCAGGAGAAAAGCTGGCTATCCACTGGGATGTGCCGTTATTTGAAATCTTTGTCCAATTATATTCCAATTGCAGGAAAGAAAGAGAGAGGGGGAGAGAAGGGAAGAGGGAGAGAGAAAATATGAATTTTAAAGTAGCATTTAATGTACAACACAAATCCTTCTTGAAAACCAGTGAAGAAAGCTCCCTCTTGTCTCTGAGGAGACATGATGAGAGAAGGACGAGCCTCCAGGGAGGGACAGACACCAAACACTGTGATTTGTTCCTCTGCTGAGGACCAGGTGTTACTACAGCATCCTAAACAACAGCATTCAGACCAAGGGGGAATGTGTCTACACCCCAGATAAAACCTTGGGTTCAGACACACGTCTGGTGTGTGTGTGTGTGTGTGTGTGTGTGTGTGTGTGTGTGTGTGTGTGTGTGTGTGTGTGTGTGTGTGTGTATCTTCCTCCTTTGATGTTTGGGCCAGGAACAGAATCTCTGTGGAGGGGAGAGCCTCAGCCAGGATTAGGATTGAGGCAATTACATTTATTTTTTCATTATTAAATGAGATTCATTCGTATGCTCTGTCTGATCTGACACAGTGGAACAGAGTGCAGGTGGTTCTGTCAAGAGACCTGCTGTGGAACAACACGGTGTTCGGCCGCTGAGCGAAAGTCTATAGGCATTGGCTTGGGGAGCTAACGCAAGTCTTCATTGAACCACCTTCGTTACAACAGCATTGTGAATATTGTGTACTGTTTTTAAGGGACATTTATGAGACCTCCAGTTTAAGTCTATTATGCTATTTGTTACTGGGAGAATGGTGGCTGTTGTATAAAATTACCAGTCTGTAACGGTCACGCCCTGATCTGTTTCACCTGTCCCTGTGATTGTCTCCACCCCCTCCAAGTGTTGCTTTTCCCCCCAGTGCATTTATCCCTGTGTTTCCTGTCTCTCTGTGCCAGTTCATCTTGTACGTTTAGTCAAGTCAACCAGCGTGTTTTTCTCCGTACTCCTTTTCTATTCTCTTTTTGATAGTCCGCCCGGTTCTGACCACTGCCTGACTCTAGACTACTTTCCCGCCCGCCTGATCATCCTGCCTGTCCTGACCTTGAATCTGCCTGCCCTTCTATACCTGTTGGACTGTACGTTGCTTGTGCACCACCATTCTCTTGCCTAACCCTTTTTTGGATTTAATAAACATTGTAAGACTCCAACCATCAGCCTCCTGTGTCTGCATCGGAGTCTCGCCTTGTGCCTTGATAGTAACTGCCTCTAACAAGCAACAACAATGATTAATATTTGGACTTTGTACCTTATACAGTATGTTGAGTGTTACCTACGGCCAAGGCATTCTCTGTGAGGTTCCTGTGAATGGAATCTTAATGACTGCTCTAACCTTGATTACTGTAGGCGTTAATACACATTTTACTGAAACCTTTTCATCGTTTATTGAAGAATAATGTCAAGGAAGTAGAAAGGGACAACAAGTCATTGTGATTCTCCTTATTGTGGTAATTATTGACAGCACTACAGGTTGCCTGTGCTTGCCACATGACTGTTATTTCAAGGTTTACATTCAAGAGAGAGAAACGGAAAGAACATAATTGCTCTCCTTTTGCGTGAAAGTGAAAATAATATTATTTATTTGTCCCCATGTTTTTGTTCTCTTTCTTATTTCCGATTCAAATGCGTTATTTTCTCCCATGCACATAAACATTAAGGTATGGCCTAATGGCACTGTTGAATACATGTGGAGATATGAGATAATTACTCTCATGGAGACAAATCAGTAATAATCCTAACATTTCTCATCGTCCGCTCGGCTCCATCTGTTCAGTAGTTCTTTACTATTCTATATAATCACTGCCACAACGTGATCCTCGTCTGTTTTACCCTTCTATATAATGAATGAGGAATTTAAAAATGCAGTAACTGAACAATATGAGTAAGGGGTATTATTATTGTAACGAGGTGTTTTATGACGGGTTTGAGACCAGGATTTAGTTTTGGAGGATAGCACAGTACAATAGACAGTGCAAGTTCAGCATGTGTTATTACAATGGTAAGCTGCACTAAAGCTCATCATCTATTATTAAAATGGAGAGTTGCAGTGGAGCTGTCAAGATTGTCATGATTGTGAGGAGACCAGAATTGTCTTGACAGGACTGAGGATATAAACGCTTCTTAACAGATCTATTCCCTCGACAGCAGCATCTTTCACATAACATCAGAGAACATAAGCACCAACCCCTCCTCCTTCTCCCCCACTCTTCCCCCCCCCCCCCCCCCCTCCCATCCTCCTCCCCCTCTAAGAACTGTTCTACTCTCAAAGGAGCACCAGCCAGGAGTCTCTTTCTTTTTCAAGACCATCTCTCTCAACTTTCTAAAAAAAAAGAAAGAGACTACTGGAAGTGCAGCAGCAGTAATTCCTAAAATGTTCTTTCACCAGATGGGTGAGAACATCAAAGTGTGTTTGACGTGTACACCTGGGAAGGAGGGTGTCCCTGGTAAGAAGGGAAGGAGGCAGCAGCAGTATGCTAGGCTAGGCGCTAGTAGTTTCACACAGAGACCTGAGGACTAGCCCGCTAGTAGCTTCACACAGAGACCTGAGGACTGGCCCGCTAGTAGCTTCACACAGAGACCTGAGGACTGGCCCGCTAGTAGCTTCACACAGAGACCTGAGGACTGGCCCGCAACAATAACAGAGCTGGGTGTTCATTGAACCAGTATCTGTGCGTTAGAGAACTAGCTAACTCCCAGGAAACTCTGATTCAAACTCCCATTCACCGGCTCTGCAAGCATTATAATGTCAAAACATGTTCGTTGATCACCAAATATGGAGTTTCGCTGAGCAACTATCTTCATTTACTCCTGTTATGGCCGGCATGTAATACCAAAAAAGTTCTAAATAAAAATGTACAAGGAATTGTAAAAATGACTCTTTAGCACCTCCAATGTATTGTGTGCCTTCAGAAAGTATCCACACCTCTTGACTTTTTCCACATTTTGTTGTCTTACAAGGTGGGATTAAAATGGATTTCATTGTCATTTTTTGGTCCACAATCTATACAAAATACACTGTAACGTCAAAGTGGAAGAACAATTCTAACGTTATGAAAAATAAAACACTAATATATGTTGATTACCATAGATCTTGACAAAGACTTCCAAGTCGATTTAAGTTTGAACTGTAACTAGGCCACTCAGGAGGATTCAATGTCATCGGATGGGGCCACAGTATTTCCTGACCCCTCCAGGCTCAGCCTCCAGTATTTATGCTGCAGTAGTTTATGTGTCGGGGGGCTAGGGTCAGTCTGTTATATCTGGAGTATTTCTCCTGTCTTATCCGGTGTCCTGTGTGAATTTAAGTATGCTCTCTCTAATTTTCTCTTTCTCTCTCTCGGAGGACTTGAGCCCTAGGACCATGCCTCAGGACTACCTGGCATGATGATTCCTTGTTGTCCCCAGTCCACCTGGCCATGCTGCTGGTCCAGTTTCAACTGTTCTGCCCTCGGCTATGGAACCCTGACCTGTTCACTGTGATTACTATTACTTGACCATGCTGGTCATTTATGAACATTTGAACATCTTGGCCATGTTCTGTTATAATCTCCACCCGGCACAGCCAGAAGAGGACTGACCACCCCTCATAGCCTGGTTCCTCTCTAGGTTTCTTCCTAGTTTTTGGCCATTCTAGGGAGTTTTTCCTAGCTACTGTGCTTCTACACCTGCATTTCTTGCTGTTTGGGGTTTTAGGCTGGGTTTCTGTACAGCACTTTGATATATCAGCTGATGTAAGAAGGGCTATATAAATACATTTGATTTGATTTGATCTTAGTAAGCAACACTGAATATTTGGCCTTGTGTTTTAGGTTATTGACCTACTGAAAGGTACATTGTCTCCCAATGTCTGTTGGAAATCAAATCAAACTGTATTGGTCACATACCCATGGTTAGCAGATGTTATTGCGAGTGTAGCTAAATGCTGCTGCTTCTAGATCTGACAGTGCAGCAGTAGCTAACAGGTAATATCTAACAATTCCACAACAAAACCTAACACTCACAATCTAGTAAAGGAATGGGATGAGAATATATAAGTACAAAATATATGGATGAGCAGTGACAGAGCGGCTAAGATGCAACAGATAGTGTAGGATACAGTATATAAATATGAGATGAGAAATGTGAGATATGTAAACATTCTTAAAGTGGTGTTATTAAAGTGACTAGTGTTCCATTTATTAACGTGGCCAGTGATTTCAAGTCTGTATTTAGGCAGCTGCCTCTCTATGTTAGTGATGACTGTTTAACAGTCTGATGGCCTTGAGATAGGCACTGTTTTTCAATCTCTGTCCCAGCTTTGATGCACCTGTACTGACCTCGCCTTCTGGATGGAAGCAGAGTGAACAGGCAGTGGCTCGGGTGGTTATTGTCCTTGATGATCTTTTTTGCCTTCCTGTGACATCGGGTGTTGTAGGTGTCTTGGAGGGCAGGTAGTTTGCCCCCGGTGATGCGTTGTGAAGACCGCACCACCCTCTGGAGAGCCTTGCTGTTCAGGGCGGTGCAGTTGCCGTACCAGGCGGTGATACAGCCCGACAGGATGCTCTCGATTGTGCACCTGTAAAGATTAGTGAGGGTTTTTGGTGACAAGCCACATTTTTTTAGCCTCCTGAGGTTGAAGAGGTACTGTTGTGCCTTCTTTACCACGCTGTCTGTGTGGGTGGACCATTTCAGTTTGTCGGTGATATGTACACAGAGGAACTTAAAATGTTCCACCTTCTCCACTGCTGTCCCGTCGATGTGGATAGGCGGGTGCTCCCTTTGCTGTTTCTTGAAGTCCATGATCATCTCTTTTGTTTTGCTGACATTGAGTGAGAGGTTATTTTCCTAAAGTCACCATAATTGTATGTGTGGGGTACAGAGATGGGGAAGTCATTTAAAAATAACTTTAAACACAATTATTGTACACAGAGTCCATACAACTGATTATGCGACTTGTTAAGGACATGTGTACTACTGAACTTATTTAGGCTTGCCATAACAAAGGGTTTGAATGCTTATTGACTCAAGACATTTCAACTTCATTTTTAATTCATTTGTAAACTTTTCTAAAACCATAATTCCACTTTGACATTATGGGGTATTGTGTGTAGGCCAGTGACACAACATCTCTATTTAATACATTTTAAGTTCAGGCTGTAACACAACAAAATGTGGAAAAAGTCAAGAGGTGTGAATACTTTCTGAAAGCACTGTAGACTTCCGACCTACGCATGGCAGTAATTAGTCATTTAAATTGGTGCCAAAGAGATATTTCTTACAGTGGGTTGTAAACTTATATTTATACCTTTTTTGGAAGTACATACCGGCCGTAATGGGAGTAAATGAAGATGCTCAGTGAACCACCATATTTGGTAATCGACATAAATCTTTTAAAATTATAACACTTGCAGAACTGATGAATGGGAGTTTGAAGCTGAGCTTCCTGGGCGTTTGAGGTCCCTTAGGGATCTCAAGTTTAATTATATTGAGGGATACCGAGAGAAAATCAGACCTCTGAAATGAAAAAGGACGGCCCTCCCTTCAGTAAAATCTATTTTTACCTCCCAGAATGCTAGAAAAATAAAAAATAAAGTAAAACATAATGTGGATAGCAGAGAACATGCCTACCGTTTACCTTCACTCCTATGACATACCAGAGCCTTAGATATGCAGTTTCAGAACCTGTTTTTAGTTTTGTAGGCATTACATGGCAAAGTAGCCAGAAGATTGTGGATTCGCAGACTACCGTAGACTAGGGTAGGCATGAAAATATCTCCATTATAATATCATCTTCTTTGCGGTTCAGAGAAAAAAAAAATGCATTTTTATAAATGCATTCAAATCAAATCAAATTTATTAATATAGCCCTTCGTACATCAGCTGATATCTCAAAGTGCTGTACAGAAACCCAGCCTAAAACCCCTCAACAGCAAGCAATGCAGGTGTAGTAGCACCCAAATGAAGCACACTCATATTAATATACTGTATCCTACACTATCTGTTGCATTTCATGCAATTCTCTGTAATTTTACTTGATTGGAGACAACAGAGCATGACAACGAACGAGCGCATGCTGCAGCACCGGAGACGTTTTCATTTCTATACAGGCTATTGTTAAATAGGAGGATACTGTCAAATTTCAATTAATAACCCTGGAATTTATTTGCTTAAATCACTGAACACAACAGGCTCTTATTAAAGACAGGCTTCTATTTGAGCCAGGCGTCTATTTATTTAATGCACATGGCTTTTGATCATTTGCACAGTTAATTGTTTAATTCCAGCATTCGGCTCCAGCATTTTAATTAATTTCTTAATTTCTTGCCCTAATGTGTTATCATTTACACACTGTGTCATGTTTCTTTTGTCTTAGTATGCCTCAATTTATTTTTAAATGTCCTTGACAGAAAAAATATTATTGTCTTTGACTGCATTTTTTACCCCTTTTCTCCTCAATTTCGTGATATCCAATTGGTAGTTACAGTCCCGCCACAGGAGTCGCTAGAGCACAATGGGAAAAGGACAACCCGGCCGGTCAAACCGGCTGGGCCAATCGTGCACCGCCTCATGGGTCTCCCGGTCACGGCCAGCTGCGACATAGCCTAGGATCAAACCAGGATCTGTAGTGATGCAGCTAGCACTGCAATGCAGTACATTAGACCACTTCACCACTCAGGAGGTCCCCGGCAATTCTTACTTTTGGGGGGTGATCGGTCGATTTCTAGGGGTCTGTACTCCCTACTCCTACTCCTGTACTCCGACTGATTTTATGCTTGCCAGTTAGCTAGCAGTTCTCAGCTGTTAGCAAACAATGGCTAGCAGTCTCGTACTGGATATAAAAACGGATGACAAATCGAACATTAAACTTTCTAAACAATTCATGGTGATTCATTGTAACCTCCCAAAAAGTTTTTTCTCGACCTGGCATTTATTTGAAACAGGTGTTTATTTGCTGAAATGTGTGCTGTTAAAAGGGACAGGCGGCTATTTGAGACTGAGCTTAATTAAAGTTTTACGGTAATCTAAGTTTGAAACAGTGCTAAAGTTGTCTATCACCTGTCAAAATGGATTACAACAGAATCAGCTACAACTGAAGTATCAAAAGCCATTTGTTTTTTTAACACAGCAGTCACATATAATAGGCCTACAGTGCATTCGGAAAGTATTCAGACAAATTGACTTTTTCCACATTTTGTTAGGTTACAGCCTTTTTCTAAAATGGATTAAATAAATAATTGTCCTTATCAATCTACTGCACACACAATACCCCATATGACAAAGTGAAAACAGGTTTTTAGAAATTGTTGCACATAAAAAAAAAAAATCTAACAGAAATACCTTATTATCTTATTAACTATTCAGACCCTTTGCTATGAGACTTGGAAGTTGAGCTCAGGTGCATCCTGTTTCATTGATCATCCTTAAGATGTTTCTACAACTTGATAGGAGTCCATCTGTGGTAAATTACATTGATTAGACATGATTTGGAAAGGCACACACCTGTCTATATAAAGGTCCCACAGTTGACAGTGCATGTCAATGCAAAAGCCATGAGGTCGAAGGAATTTTCCGTAGAGCTCCGAGACAGGATTGTGTCAAAGCACAGATCTGGGGAAGGGTACCAAAACATTTCTACAGCATTAAAGGTCCCCTAAAAACATTCTCCTCCATCATTCTTAAATGGAAGAAGTTTGGAACAGCCAAGACTCTTCCTATAGTGGGCCGCCCACACCAGGGAGGTGAACCCAATGGTCACTATGACAGAGCTCCAGAGTTCCTCTGTGGAGATGGGAGAACCTTCAAGAAGGTCTTTATGGTAGAGCGGCCAGATGGAAGTTGCTCCTCAGTAAAAGGCACATGACAACCCATTTGGAGTTCGCCAAAAGGCACCTAAAGGACTCTCAGACCATGAGAAACAAGATTCTCTGGTCTGATGAAACCAAGATGGAATTGTTTGGGCTGAATGCCAACTGTCATGTCTGGAGGAAACATGGCACCATCCCTATGGTGAAGAATGGGTGGCAGCATCATGCTGTGGGGATATTTTTCAGCGGCAAGGACTGGGAGACTAGTCAGGATCGAGGGAAAGATAAACGGAGCAAAGTACAGAGAGATCCTTGATGAGAACCTGCTCCATAGTGCTCAGGACCTCAGACTGGCTGTGAGGGTTCACCTTCCAACAGGACAATAACCCTAAGCACACAGCCAAGACAATGCAGGAGTGGCTTGGGACAAGTCTCTGAATGTCCTTGAGTGGCCCAGCCAGAGCTCGGACTTGAACCCATTCAAACATCTCTGGAGAGACCTGAAAATAGCTGTGCAGTGATGCTCCCTATCCAACCTGACAGAGCTTGAGAGGATGTGCAGAGAAGAATGGGAGACATTCCCAAAATACAGGTATGCCAAACTTTTAGCGTCAAACCCAAGAAGAATGCAAGCTGGAATCGCTGACAAAGGTGCTTCAGAAAAGTACTGAGTAAAGCGTCTGAATACTTATGTAAATGTGATATGTTTTTATTTTTTTTAATAACTTTTAAAAAAAAATAGAAAACCTTTTTTTTGCTTTGTCATTATGGGGCATTGTGTGTAGATTTTTGAGGAAAAATTACTATTTAATCAATTTTAAAATAAGGCTGTAAAAAGTCAAGGGGTCTGAATACTTTCTGAATGCACTTGCAACTTTTTTTCATTTGGGAAACTATCATTTTCTAATTTATTCTATTTAATTAAATTGTTTTGTTACAAAATAGATGTGTTGACTGTGATGACGACATGGGAATATAAGAGCATATATTAGGCAAAATTAAAAAACTAGGCATGCATAGCTCCCCGCATGATCCTTAAACCAAAGACTGGCCAAACACACATTTCTAAAAGTGAATTCAAAGGCACTGTAGAATGACTGTATAGCCTAATAAGGCATCGTTTAGTTATTATATGACTCTAAGAATTAATTTGTATATTTATTGGATTTTTACAGCCTAAATGCGTAATGTATAGGCATGTTGATGAAGTGCTGTTGTTGACTGTAGCGTGTCACACATGCTTCACAATGTGTTTATTAAATGGCAGGCTATAGCCTTATTATTATTATTTCATAGCCTAAATACTTCATTTTTGTTCCTTCTTAGGCTACCTGGCTTTCTCTTCACTGAGAGTTAGAATGTTGTTTGATAACATGTTTATCTGTTTTCTTTAACAAAAGCCACAATATCCTCACATACTCATCCAATCTAAGCCCCGGTTTTAATTGAACACACCAAGCCCTTCACTGACACTGAGATATGTAAGGAGTGCACGGTGACGGAAGGACCTGGCTAACCAAATCTATTGATAATAAACTATCATTTTGTCTTTCAAGCAGGTAGACCTACCTTTTAGTTCTTGAATAGGAAGAAATAGGCTCCAACAGGAAGCCCTCTTGTAGTTAGTTGCCTAAATTCAAGTTAAAATGAAGACTGTTTTAAATTAAGTAGGCCTTCTCAAATGTGCATGCTTTTAGTACCCATGCGCTGTCCATCTCCACGGCTGCTGCCGCTTCATAGTGATGTAAGTTACTCAAATATGGCTTATTGTGAGGTCAGTAACTATGATAAATAGATTTATAACGGGCAACAAAACACATTGTTTTATTAAAATCAATTATAGCATTAGCAAGCTTACCTTCGGTCTTCCTTCTCATCTTCACACACTCTCCCTCTCAAACTAAACAGGACATCAGTAGGCCTAGTCTGTGCGCACTGATATTGCTCTTTAAGAAAACTTTTTTTTTAAATAAATAAAACATTCTGGTAGAAGCCTTTGACTCGCCTACTGAAGTGCCACCGTACACAGCACAGCCATGGTTAGGCATCACAAAATGCGTTTACATCAGTAAGAGCAGGGCAGGCCAGGGCTCATGATTGGGATAGCCTATCAATTTCAGCCTAGTTTAATATACACACCATCCGAGCAACACAAAAAGGAAGGAAGTATATATATTTTTTAATATAACTTTGTGCTGTGCTTCTGCGAGCATGCGCTTCGTATAGGCTAAAGGATCATTTTACTGAGACCGCTACAGGTGCACTTGACATTGCACGCCCAGCAGAGAATCAGGAATGAGGGGCAGCATCGGGCACACATTGAGATATAATAGGCAACTAATGATCAAACACTAAGCAGTATAGACATTTCATGAATTACTAATTACATTACCCTCCCTGAACTAAATAAAAAATATACTAAACTCTCCGCCTGACTGAAGTTGAAAAAGTATGACCCTCCCCCATTTTCCTCCGGGTAACGATTGACTAAATGTCGACCGCTCCCTAATGCACAAATACTGGTTAAGGTGTTTCTAGACCATTAACATTCAAAGGAGCAAGCACTCCACTTCGCTCTTACACGGCCTGTTTGAATTAAATATGTGTCATCGCTGTCTGTCACAACAGCTCTGTATAATGTAGGATGAGACAGGGTTGAATGTAGGTTACTCTGTTAGGATGGCTGCTGCGGTACAGACACACTTCCTGCTAGTTATAGGGTTTGTAGGCTTCACATATTGAGTCATGGTTTTTTTGCATAAGAAATTGGATTATTGTATGTTTTAATGAGCAGTTCTATAGTATTTTCAGTAGAAATAAAAATGTATTGTAGCCTACAGTATTTGCACTGTTTGGTTTTATGTGAGATGTGTGGAATATATTTGACTCTGATTACTTGGTTGTCGTGTCTTTCTGAGCTGTGGTGAATGGTGAAAAGGTAACCTTCCATGACCACCTCCACTTCACCTCCACTACTTTCACAATACATGGGTAGCCAGCAGACCATAGGGCTTTCAATCTGTTAGTATATGTCCCAAAATGAAACCCTACTTTAGACCAGAGCCTATAAGGGACAAGGCTGTAACTGTAGGAGCTTCGTCAAAACTAGTGCTCTATAAAGGATATAGGGGCCATTTGAGACGGATTCTCAGTCTACCAGCGAGCAGCGTTCTCTAAATCTTGTCTTTTCTTCATCCTTGTCTATTCAAGCATTTTCTTCTCAATCCCCTCTTTCTACATTTCATGGTGCTTTCACAATGAGCATCCACTGTGTGGAATTCACTGTGAAAGCTCAATATGTTTTTTTTCAGAGATATGAGTGGAGGTAGGATGTATGAAGTATACTTGAATATAAGATTACACAAATGAATAGGTAATTCGTTCACAGGCAGTAGGAGCTTATTTTACAATACAATTATAAAGTTGTTACAATAAACTCAAGACAAAATAAACACATTACAATATGAACACCCAAGACAAAATGAATACATTATAAGTGTAGCCACCCCTAAAAGCTAACCAAGATTCTCTGCTGGATTTCAAATGAAATGTTTAAGGTATTTTCAGATTTTTATTGAAAAGAGATATGATGACATTGTCAACAAATTGGATCCATACTTGCTTTTCAGGTTTAGTCTAATATTCCTCACCCTTAGGGAGAACCATGTAGGATCCTCTGGGGGAGAAACTGGAGCCTATAGAGATGATGTCACGTGATACTCCAGTATCATGGACTGGTTTCATGAAGGTGTTATGCATGTATAACCCCCTTCAAATAAAGTATTACCCTTGGAGTCGCAAGTAGTCTACTGTGATTCCCTAAAGACAACGTCGTATAAAATGTATTCGGTTATTTCCATGAGCCATAGAATTACATAGAATCTTATGTACCTATGTGTGAATTACATAATCATATGTACAGTACCGATATGTAGTCATGACTGGCCTGTTCGGGTCAGGTTACCGTGGATCACAGTCCTATAGGAGGGGGGGGTATGAGACCTTTATGAGAGATACCCAATAGAGACCTTCAACAAGTAATTGCATCATTAGAATTCTGACCCATAAGAGCGGCAGTTCGGGGCAAGGTGTTAGGGCTAAAACTAAGCATTGTTTACAAATGTATCCAAGTGTGCTTTTCTCTCGTGCACTCTCTCTCCCTTTGTAAATCCCCATCTTGTGTAATACGTGTCATATTCTGTTGGTCCGCTAGGGACCTGTTTCATTGTACTAAGTTCTAATCAATAACCTAGACTGTGTGTTTGTGTATGTGTACCTTAAATTATCATTTAGCTTGTTAGTAAATAAATAATCAACTCAGTTGGTGTGGTATAGAATGAATTAGTGAGACCCGGGTTTGTGCAGATTTATGAATTATGCGACGTTCAGGATAAGACTGTAGAGGAAATTCATGAATTAGCGACTGCTGTCAAATAGATATTCTGATATTCTTTGTGTTAATTTGGGAAACGGAAATTCATTAAACAAACTTTTCCCATGTTGCCCCAGGTTACTGAGTTAATGATTACCTCATTAATTTAATCACATAATTATAAACAGTTAATTATTCGATAAAAAGCAGTCGTCACATTAATGATACAACGTTACGACAGTACGTATTCTGTACCTGTATGTGAAGTAAATAATCCTATGTACAGTACCGATATGTATGTATCCTGAACTTGTATGTGAATTACACAATTCTATGTACAGTACCGATATGTACATATCTTGTACCTGTAAGGTAAATAATCATATGTACAGTACCGATATGTACGTATCCTGTATGTGAGGTAAATAATCATATGTACAGTACCGATATGTACGTATCCTGTATGTGAGGTAAATAATAATATGTACAGTACCGATATGTATGTATCCTGTACCTGTATGTGAGGTAAATAATCATATGTACAGTACCGATATGTACGTATCCTGTATGTGAGGTAAGTAATCATATGTACAGTACCGATATGTACATATCTTGTACCTGTATGTGAGGTAAATAATCATATGTACAGTACCGATATGTACGTATCCTGTACCTGTATGTGATGTAAATAATCATATGTACTGTACCCGATATGTGTGTATCCTGAACCTGTATGTGATGTAAATAATCATATGTACAGCACCAATATATATGTATCCTGTATGTGAGGTAAATAATCATATGTACAGTACCGATATGTGTGTATCCTGAACCTGTATGTGAAGTAAATAATCATATGTACAGTACCAATATATATGTATCCTGTATGTGAGGTAAATAATCATTATGCACAGTACCGATGTGTGTATCCTGTATGTGAGGTAAATAATCATATGTACAGTACCGATATGAGTGTATCCTGAAGCTGTATGTGAAGTAAATAATCATATGTACAGTACCGATATATATGTATCCTGTATGTGAGGTAAATAATCATTATGTACAGTACCGATATGTACGTATCCTGTATGTGAGGTAAATAATCATATGTACACTGAACACAGATCATTACAGAATCCTATATCTCTATGCCGTGAGCAGTAAATGAACTGGAAGTAGATGTTCTGTTCTCTCATTTGAGTGAGTGAGTGAGTGTGAGAGAGAGAGAGAGAGAGAGAGAGAGAGAGAGAGAGAGAGAGAGAGAGAGAGAGAGAGAGAGAGAGAGAGAGAGAGAGAGAGAGAAACGAAAGAGAAACGAGAGAGAGAAACGAGAGAGGGAGAGAGAGAGAGAGAGAAAGGGAGAGAGAGAGAGAGAGAGAGAAACGAGAGAGAGAGAGAACGGGAGAGAGAGAGAGAGAGAGTGAAAGAGAGAGAGAAAGACAGGGGTAGTTACATTTTCTATATTTACAATTTAGAATTTTCCAAACAAATACAACAATTTGTATTACTGAATGTGAAAAGCACTTTGACAACACTGCGACAAACATGATCTGCATCGTAGTTAGTGAGGTCAGTAGCAGCAATAAAATGGAAGGGTTTGGAAGAGAGTGGCCTATTATAGAAGTGTCTCCCAGTCATAATTATAACTCTACCTCCAAGGCTAAATAAAATAGCTCTCTCTCTCCCAGCACTACTGAGTAAATAAACACAATCATTAATCCTCGTGCTTTCACAGGGGACAGACATGTAATTGATGGAAAAGCAAACCCAGATCAATATTTACTCCATTACACTTGATCCATATTATTTCCTCCAAAATCGTTTTGACAAACATTTAAACAGATGTTCCTATCCAGAGCAACCAGGGTTAAGTGCATTGCTCAAAAGGCACATCAACTAATTTTTCACCTAGTCGGCTCAGGGATTCAAACCAGCGGCCTTTCGGTCAAACCAATTTTTCAGTGTTACCTTAAGCAGAGGTATATCTATAATTCCATGTGTAACACTTGTATTTTCGTCAACATTTATGATGAGTATTACTGTAAAATTGATGTGGCTATGCAAAATCACTGGATGTTTTTGGAACTAATGAAAATAATGTGCCAACGTAAACTCAGATTTTTTTAAGTATAAATATGAACTTTATCATACAAAATATACATGTATTGTGTCACATGAAGTCCTATGAGTGTCATCTGATGAAGATCATCAAAGGTTAGTGATTCATTTTATCTCTTTTGTGCTTTTTGTGACTCTTTGGCCGGAAAAATGGCTGTGTTTTTCTGTGGCTTGGTGGTGACCTAACAATCGTTTGTGGTGCTTTCGCTGTAAAGCCTATTTGAAATCAGACACTGTGGTGGGATTAACAACAAGATTACCTTTAAAACGGTATACGATACATGTATGTTTGAGCAATTTTAATTATGAGATTTCTGTTGTTTTGAATTTGGCTCCCTGTACGTTCACTGGCTGTTGTCATATCGATCCCGTTAACGGGATTGCAGCCCTAAGAAGTTTTAACAGAGCTGAAATTTACTTTGAAGTGCAAAGTCTAGGAATACAGGTGAAATCAGTCATTGACACCGACATGGTGGCGTAGCAGGAAGTTAAGAATGTCATAAACCAAGAGGTTGTGAGTTCAAATCCCAGGTGAGGACATGTTGAATAATAATTACTGTAGAACTAAACATGCACAATGTAATCATGTATGTCAAACATGTACATAGACCATTTTATAAGCACTATTTTAATGTGACGGGTGTCACTAGCCTATGTTTTTTGAAGTTGGAGCTAAGTTTAGGCTAACACATTTTTTTAAGTTATGGTAACACTGACATAATAGTTGAGTAAACTAAAACTAAACAGTTTAAACTAAACAGTTTACTGTATATGTGCTTTATGAAAAGGTACATTATTTAATTGAGGATAAGTGTCTTGTTTTTACTCTGCATAATTAGTTTACATTAACTTTGTTCAACCATTCCTTGATCACCACAGATATAATATTTGATCATTTGAATATTCGCTTCAGAACAGATATCTGGAAGGTTGGGTATATTTACGTTAAGAGAAGAGGACCCAAAAATTATCCTTGAAGAGGCCTGTACGTCTGGTTTTATTGATTACCACACAGGGATTGACAGTTCACCTGGGGTATGTGAACTGAGTGGTCCCACAAGTTGACCTGTGAGGATGCCCCATTGGACAACCAAACTGCAAAGAATTCCATTAGCCTAAAACTTTCTGGTTCTTCTCCATTGTTTAAGTGAAGGACAGGCAAGTTATGGCTGTCGGGGAAATTGAGCCTGCACTGAGAATTGTGTTACTGATAACAACCAGTCTTTCTGATTCCTCATACATGGTCCTTCTGCATGTACAGTGCCTTCAGAAAGTATTCATACCCCTTGACTTATTCCACAATTAGATGCGTTACAGCCTGACTTCAAAATGGATTAAAAAAAAATTCTCACCCATCGCCACACAATACCTCAATGACAAAGTGATGTTACCATTTTTTAAAAACGAAATACATAAATATCTCATTTACATAAGTATTCCCACCACTGAATAAATACATGTTAGAATCACCTTTGGCAGCAAGTCTTTCTGGCTATGTCTCAAATGGCTTTGCACACTTGGATTGTCCAATATTTGCCCACTATTCTTTAAAAAAAAAGTTAAGCTCTGTCAAATTGGTCATTGGTATTTTCAAGTCTTGCCATAGATTTTCAAGCAGATTTAAGTCAAAACTGAAACTCTGTCACTCAGGAACATTCATTGTCTTCTTGGTAAACAACTCCAGTGTAGAATTGGCCTTGTTTTAGGTTATTGTCATGCTGAAAGGTGATTTTGTCTCCCAGACACTTGGAGATTTTGCCTGTGCTTAGCTTCATTCTATTTACTTTTATTCCTGAAAAACTCCCCAGTCCTTAACGATTACAAGCATACCCATAACATGATACAGCCACCACTATGCTTGTAAATATGGAGAGTGGTACTCAGTAAAATGTTGTATTGGATTTTCCCCAAACATAACACTTTGTATTCAGACTAAAAAGTGAATTGCTTTGTCACAGTTACTTTACTGCCTTGTTTCAAACAGGTGCATGTTTTAGAATGTTTGTATTCTGTACAGGCGTCCTTTTTTTCACACTGTCCATTAGGTTAGTATTGTGGAGTAACTACAATGTTGTTGATCCATCCTCAGTTTTCTCCTATCACAGCCATTAAACTCTGTAACTATTTTAAAGTCACCATTGGCCTCAGGGTGAAATCCCTGAGTGTTTTCCTTCCTCTCCGGCAAGTTAGTAAGGACGCCTGTATCTTTGTGTTGACTGGGTGTATTGATACACCATCCAAAGTGTAATTAATAACTTAACCATGCTCAAAGGGATATTCAATGTCATCTTTTGTTATTCTACCAATAGGTGCACTTCTATGCAAGACATTGGAAAACCTCCCTGGTCTTTGTGGTTGAATCCGTGTTTGAAATCCACTGCTCGACTGAGGGACCTTGCAGATAATTGTATGTGTGGGGTACAGAGATGAGGTAGTCATTCAAGAATCATGGTAAACACTTAGTGAACACAGAGTCCATGCAAATTATTATGCAACTTGTTAAGCACATTTTTACTCCAGAACTTATTTAGACTTGCCATAACAAAGGTGCTGAATATTTATTTACTCAAGACATTTCATCTTTACATTTTTAATGAATGTGTTAAACATTTTTAAAACATAATTCTATTTTAACATTATTGGGTATTGTGTGTAGGCCAGTGACAATTTTTAAAAAACATTTTAAATTCAGGTTGTAACAACAAAATGTGTAAAAAGTCAAGGGGTGTAAATACTTTCTGAAGGTACTGTAAATGGCTCATTTATGCACTGAATGTACAGGTTTACAGCCAATCAGGGAACTTCCTCCTCAGATGTCTTTATCATGGACGTGCTCATTAGTTAATTGGATTTCTGATATTCTGTCCATCTCTTAATTAACCCACATCTGCAGAGGGAGGGAGGGAGGGGGAGAGAGAGAGAGAGAGAGAGAGAGAGAAGGTTCACAGGGGGTTTAGGGAGTGTATTCCCATGCTGATTCTCCCTTCCTCCTGCTCTTCTCTTTCTCCTTTCCCATTGGGCTGGGGGGACCTCAGGGAAACTCTCTCTGAGACTCCAACCCAGGGGAAGAGTCTCATGGTCTTATCAAAACTCCATTACACACTAAAGAGGAAGGAAGGCCATTGTAAAACCTTTAGAGTGAAGTTCATTATACTTTTATATTACACCCAATGTCATCTTCCTTGGGTTGTGAGTATGTGACACAATGTATGTAATCGAACATGTATCAGGGTAGTCGGGGACAATTCCAGTAATTGTATCATTCATGTTAAGGTTTCTCTCCATATTATGTAAATAACATTGATTCTGTCCTCTCCAGTCAATTATCATTCAGTTACAGTTTTTCAATTCCTAAATTTGACTCACCTGAGTAGGGATTGAAATACTACAGCTTCTTGTTTGTTTTAAGCATACTGCATAAAGGTTAACCCTCCGTTCTCTCCGTTCCCTCTGGTCATAAATCCACCACATAATCTGCTGCTGGTACTGTAAATACCTGCAGATGAGATGCATAGCTATGGCAGATGAGCTGCGGTACAATCTGTAATGCACTGTGCCTGCAGTTGCAGTTGCCGACTACTATAGCTGTATATTGCGGTCACCATAGCAGCATAGACAGAGCCCAGCAGTTGCTTTTCTACTTCTCTGCTCAACTCTGGAATTGCAACCCCCCCCCCCCCCCCCCCCGCCCCCCTCCCTCCTCTCTTACTACTCTGCAATCTCCCCGTCTTTCCCCTTAGGTTATTGGCCAACAACATCCCATATACCCCAGTATATACAGCATATTATACCTCTCTTATATCCCATATACCCCAGTGTATACCACATATTATACCTCTCTTATATCCCATATACCCCAGTATATACCGCATATTATACCTCTCTTATATCCCATATACCCCAGTACATACCACATATTATACCTCTCTTATATCCCATATAGCCCAGTATATACCGCATATTATACCTCTCTTATATCCCATATACCCCAGTATATACTGCATATTATACCTCTCTTATATCCCATATACCCCAGTATATACCGCATATTATACCTCTTATATCCCATATACTCCAGTACATACCACATATTATACCTCTGTTATATCCCATATACCCCAGTATATACCGCATATTATACCTCTCTTATATCCCATATACCTCAGTACATACCACATATTATACCTCTCTTATATCCCATATACCCCAGTACATACCACATATTATACCTCTCTTATATCCCATATACCCCAGTATATACCGCATATTATACCTCTCTTATATCCCATATACCCCAGTATATACCGCATATTATACCTCTCTTATATCCCATATACCCCAGTATATATGCTCTGTCCCTTATTTGTAGGAGTCCTCTACCAGTTTTTCAATATCCTTGATTAATTATGCATTCTCCTCCAATCGAGAAAAACATAATAATATGCAAAATGATCATGTGTGACCTATATTTCCACAGTGACTTGTTCCTCGTCCATTTCTCTCTAACTAAGTTTGTTTGCTTGCTTTCAACATGAACTGCCTCTGAAGAAGAGAGGGTATAGGCTAGTCTCCTTTGGCAGAAGGGTTGCCTCCCGCATTAACAATGTTTCAGCATCCATGTCGTTTGGGTTAAGCGCAAATGGATGTGCAGGAAATCCATCCAGGGCCTTATCCATTTGTGTCCTGGCCTAAACAATCTCACCGGACACAGCTAAATGGATATTGTCAATGTATATTTTGAATGAGCAATGACAGCTAATGTTAGCGTTATAAGCTGACTGTGGCTATAATTAGCCTAGCTTTCTTCGTCCGCATGCGTCCTTCTCTGTCATGTTTCCAAGGGGATTCTTCTTCAAGAGCACAATTCCCTCTTGCATTTTAAGCCCCCCCTACCCAAACTTGTTATTTGTTGGGAGAGTTGTCTATCTGAAGAGCAGCCTCCCCAGATTTATTTTCGCCCCTTTCGAAGTGGCCAAGAGAATCCCACAGTTTCCTCAGACCTAGTACTGTTGCCATAGGATTTCCAGGTATAGTCTCAAAATAAACCCTGTTTCATGGTGAGGTCCACAGGGAGTTGTCACAACAACAAAGAACAGCAACAGAGAGATATGTGCGTTAGAACAGAGTTTGTCTGGTGTTAATAACATGTTCTCCCAGTAATAACCTTCTACCGTTTGTTAACCTCTCTAGTTCTCTCGTCACCTATAATAAAGGTCTGGATCCATGTACATCACCTTATCCATACATGTCTACTCTGACCTTTACTGCATGTAGGCTGGGCAGCCTAATTTTATCTGCTCTGATTTCTATGAGTGTAATGCTGATATGTCCTTTTCTAACACTGTTATGAACAGGACTGGACAGGAGACGCCTGCCGAGGACATAACGGGACAAATAGGAGGCCATTGAAATACTGTATGTGACCCGTTTCAGGAAGCTAGGCATATGTCGCACGTCACTACCTCCCAGCAGAGGCTTTAAAAAAAAAATTGAAATTAGTTTTTTGGCAGAAATGCCTTCTGGAACATGTGAACATTCATGTGCCTTAATAATAAACTTGTATGCCATCTGTAAATATGAAAATAACTTAAATTATGAGCCTCGTTGGTTTAGCCACAGAAAAAAACAGGAACATTCCCGCTAGCAATGATTGGCTGAGATAATGGGTGGGCTGGACATGCCAAGAGATGAGTTTGCATTGGTCTGCCATGTGGCATTCTTCTGTCTATAACATGAGCTGCTCAGTATGTGTAGATAATCCTTGCTACCGTGGCTTTTTATAAAGATATATCTTTAGCCACGGAAAACTGCAAAAGTGTTGCTACTACTCTCAACAACATTGCTGCCCTGAATTTAGCAGGTGCTATCACCAAAAATCAGTGGGAAAAGTTGTGATGGACTACTTTCTGCACAAGGTCAGTGTGAACCATAGAGACATGACACAACGCGGGCCAAACAAGTTGTACAAACAAAATGGAGTTAAAGGGTTTCTAGTCTGCCGTGAAGTGTTCATCCATGTATAAGGGTAAGAGTGCCTCCCGGGTGGCGCAGTGGATAAGGGTGCTGTACTGCAGCGCCAGCTGTGCAGAGACTCTGGGTTCGCGCCCAGGCTCTGTCGTAACCGGCCGCGACCGGGAGGTCCATGGGGCGAAACACAATTGGCCTAGCGTCGTCCGGGTTAGGGAGGGCTTGGTCGGTAGGGATGTCCTTGTCTCATCGCGCACCAGCGACTCCTGTGGCGGGCCGGGCGCAGTGCGCGCTAGCCAAGGTTGCCAGGTGCATGGTGTTTCCTCCGGCACATTGGTGCGGCTGGCTTCCGGGTTGGATGCGCGCTGTGTTAAGAAGCAATACGGCTAGGTTGGGTTGGGTTGTGTTTAGCTACATTTTCAGATATGATAGTTTTGTCAGAAAGTCATTTCCATTGCAGGTTAAAGCGTAGCAAGCTAGTGAATATTAGCTTGCTGGCTAATTAGCTAACGTTACGTGTATGATCTGTGCAGCCATTTTCACAAAAGTGGGGTTACAAGATTATCAACTTTCAAAGCAGAATTGCTTTCCCATTGTTCCCCCATGTTCCCCCATGTTGTAGCTCTGAGTCTCTACTTTTATCCAATGTAAAAAAAACACCATTTCAAATTTTGCAACATAAGTCCAAATCGAGATGGTCAGTCACATATAGAGGACAAAATAGAGGTACAGGATCGGTCATTGACAAACCGTATAGTGGATAAACACTGCTATGAGGGGGTTGGTTTAAAGTGTGGTAGACATACAGTACACAGTGCCATAGATAAAGGATGACTGCTGCATTGACTGTAACCTTTGCAAATCTTGAAGTTTAGATGTAAAGTGACTTTCGGGAAGAAAAGAACTGGAGTGTTTAGTGTGAATAGGAAGATGAGGAGGAGAGGTTGGAGGATACTCAAAGGAGACTAACGGCAGGAAGTACATTATTATCTGAAAAAACATTGTGGGTGGTATTCCTTTCCAATTTTGCTACTGAAGAACTAAGACTTTGAAGGCAGTCAACTCAGGAAGTGATTTTAATTGAACTCAATAGCTTCTACATTTCATTTTATAGGGAAGTCATTGAAAGTAAATCATATTTTTTCAATTACTAAATTGAATTTTCATTTAACTTTCTGAATTGACTGCCTTCAAATCTTTATGGCGTAAAATGCCTGCTGGGTATGCAAATTCTGAGAATGAGTGTTTCTGTCTAATAGATTGCATCACAAATGATACATTTGTGACTAAAAGCAAGGTTCTAGGGTCCTAAAAGTCAACCCTGGACCTCGTTCCACTGCATTTTTTCACTGTTCCCGTCTTATCAGGGACCAGACCTTATAGGGTAAGAGTTGAATACCCCTGCTCTAGGATTTCCAAATCTTCAAGATACACTTTTCAGAAACATTTTACCCCTAGTTTTCAAACTACTGTAGTACTGGTACATAATATACTCTAATCTTCAATTTTTCAGTCAGGCTGAGAAACATCAACCCCAGGCAGTACTGGATAAGACAGTCAGAGAAAAACAACCATTCAAAGCTTTCATTTAATTTCCTCTTCTAAGGAATGTTTTAGTTTGTTAACAAGGCAGCTGCTTCTCTGCTCTGCTCCCGCCCCCACATCACTCCCACCCCAGCTGTCCAGTCTCCTTCTCCAGTAGTCGGTCTACCCTTCTGTCTACCCTCCATTAAACACCCTGCTTGATGAAATCTCATTAGTTATCAGAACTCTTGACAAACAATGTGACAGATAATCCAAGTCAAGTCCCAGACTGAACCACCAGGCTGCTTCCATCACGCTGCTCCATTGGCTGGCTGGGGACTGAATATTCTCTTTACTGCTGAAAGTAAAAATTGGGAGAGGGGGGTGCCAAGTGCATTCCTTAATGCCTGTGGTTGGTTGCAGATTGGGGTTATTATAGTAAACGAAAACTGAAACAAAAACGAAAAATAATCAATTTCGCAAACTGAAATAAAATGATTAACAAACCTGTTTGAAAAACTAAAACAATTATATTTGACACACCAAAACGAACCAAAATAAAATAAAAACCATCATGAATTATGTTCAGTTTTAGTTTGTTTTCTTCTAAACTTGAGATTTTCAAGCTTCTTTTTCAAAGTCGAGGCTGCGGAACCGGAGGTAAATGCCCCCATCCCGCCCTACGTTCTGCTCATGTGTTTCTTTACCTCTAATCATACATTTTTTTGTGGTCACCCTCCCTTCACATTTCTCACTGATCATTAATGATACTTCTTCAGGTTTTACCATGAAACATCTATGCAGCCTGCCAACCATTTGATCTCAATCAGTTTCATGGGGATATGCATTTAGATGTCCTTGAGTTAACAGTGTTGTTTCGAAGTAGGCTATGTTGTTGTTTTGAATTACAGTGCCGTGCGAAAGTATTCGGCCCCCTTGAACTTTGCGACCTTTTGCCACATTTCAGGCTTCAAACATAAAGATATAAAACTGTATTTTTTGTGAAGAATCAACAACAAGTGGAACACAATCATGAAGTGGAACGACATTTATTGGATATTTCAAACTTTTTTAACAAATCAAAACTGAAAAATTGGGCGTGCAAAATTATTCAGCCCCTTTACTTTCAGTGCAGCAAACTCTCTCCAGAAGTTCAGTGAGGATCTCTGAATGATCCAATGTTGACCTAAATGACTAATGATGATAAATACAATCCACCTGTGTGTAATCAAGTCTCCGTATAAATGCACCTGCACTGTGATAGTCTCAGAGGTCCGTTAAAAGCGCAGAGAGCATCTCGAAGATCAAGGAACACACCAGGCAGGTCCGAGATACTGTTGTGAAGAAGTTTAAAGCCGGATTTGGGTACAAAACGATTTCCCAAGCTTTAAACATCCCAAGGAGCACTGTGCAAGCGATAATATTGAAATGGAAGGAGTATCAGACCACTGCAAATCTACCAAGACCTGGCCGTCCCTCTAAACTTTCAGCTCATACAAGGAGAAGACTGATCAGAGATGCAGCCAAGAGGCCCATGATCACTCTGGATGAACTGCAGAGATCTACAGCTGAGGTGGGAGACTCTGTCCATAGGACAACAAATCAGTCGTATATTGCACAAATCTGGCCTTTATGGAAGAGTGGCAAGAAGAAAGCAATTTCTTAAAGATATCCATAAAAAGTGTCGTTTAAAGTTTGCCACAAGCCACCTGGGAGACACACCAAACATGTGGAAGAAGGTGCTCTGGTCAGATGAAACCAAAATTGAACTTTTTGGCAACAATGCAAAAAGTTATGTTTGGCGTAAAAGCAACACAGCTGAACACACCATCCCCACTGTCAAACATGGTGGTGGCAGCATCATGGTTTGGGCCTGCTTTTCTTCAGCAGGGACAGGGAAGATGGTTAAAATTGATGGGAAGATGGATGGAGCCAAATACAGGACCATTCTGGAAGAAAACCTGATGGAGTCTGCAAAAGACCTGAGACTGGGACGGAGATTTGTCTTCCAACAAGACAATGACCCAAAACATAAAGCAAAATCTACAATGGAATGGTTCAAAAATAAACATATCCAGGTGTTAGAATGGCCAAGTCAAAGTCCAGACCTGAATCCAATCGAGAATCTGTGGAAAGAACTGAAAACTGCTGTTCACAAATGCTCTCCATCCAACCTCACTGAGCTCGAGCTGTTTTGCAAGGAGGAATGGGAAAAAATTTCAGTCTCTCGATGTGCAAAACTGATAGAGACATATCCCAAGCGACTTACAGCTGTAATCGCAGCAAAAGGTGGCGTTACAAAGTATTAACTTAAGGGGGCTGAATAATTTTGCACGCCCAATTTTTCAGTTTTTGATTTGTTAAAAAAGTTTGAAATATCCAATAAATGTCGTTCCACTTCATGATTGTGTCCCACTTGTTGTTGATTCTTCACAAAAAAATACAGTTTTATATCTCTATGTTTGAAGCCTGAAATGTGGCAAAAGGTCGCAAAGTTCAAAGGGGGCCGAATACTTTCGCAAGGCACTGTATGTACAGAGAGTGAATTTTAGAGCAGGTGGTGTTAAACTGTGGCATACCTGTATTTATACTGAACAAAAATATAAATGCAACATGTAAAGTGTTGGTCCCATATTTCATGAGCTAAAATAAAAGATCCCATAGCTTTTTATGTGTAGGGAAAATTGTATTTTGCTCAAATGTTTTGTTTACATCCCTGTTAGTGAGCATTTTCTCCTTTGCCAAGATAATCCATCCACCTGACATGCTGCATATCATAATTATGTTGCATATCATAATTATACAGGTGCATCTTGTGCTGGGGACAAAAGGTCACTCTAAAATGTGCAGTTTTGTTACACAACACAATGCCACATATGTCTCAAGTTTAGGGAGTGTGCAATTGGCATGCTGACTGCAGGAATGTCCACCAGAGCTGTTGCCAGATAATTTAATGTCTCTACCATAAGCCTCCTCCAACGTTGTTTTAGAGAATTTGGCAGTATGTCCAACCGGCCTCACAACCGCAGACCATGTGTAAGCGCGCCAGCCCAGGACCTCCACATCCGGCTTCTTCACCTGAAGGATCGTCTGAGACCAGCCAACTGGACAGCTGGTCTCTATCTGTAATAAAGCTCATTCTGATTGGCTGGTCCAGGCTCCCCAGTGAGTGGGCCTGGCTCCCAAGTGGATGGTCCAGGCCCACCCATGGCTGCGCCCCTGTCCAGCACCTCTTTTTCTAAGAGTGTAGAGGACAGTACTCTTTGTTTTGTGTCTGCTAGTGTTCTGTTGACCTTGGGTTGAATCCCTTTCATGAACTAACATAATGAATTCTAGATGCTGCCAGGTTTAAAAACTTTAAAAATTACAACACATTTCCTTCACTTAGCTATGTCTGAAATTCTGACACGACCTTTGAGAATGGCAGTCCTCAGACACCATTGGTCCTCTTTGGCACAACAAGATGAACTGCATTTATTTTACCATCTTATTTCCATTCCTTTATTTCTCATCTTCTCCCATTTGGTGCCTACATCCTCACACTGAAAACGCTTGTGTTGTAGGATCCCCTCCCCTTTATACCGTATAGATAAAGGCATTCAAATAACTGCAAAATTAAGCAGTTATTTCCTACCGTATCACCACCACATGTGAAACATTTCTCACAGAGTATCTCCTCCATATCCAATTACGATTTATAATATAGAACGTATATCATTTCTGACCCATGAATTAGTTAGTAAATTGTGCTGCTTGACCTCAGAGAGAGTGGTGGTGCGTTTCATGTTTGTTAATTATGAGGAATACATCCTCGGGCCAGGAGAGAAAGAAATACACAATTTGCTGCAGCACAGGAATGACATTCACATTGTTAGGTTGTGTAAGTTCAGCCCTGATTGTGGATTCAACTCATGTCTTTTCATTCTCACAGAAGCAGACCACACACACATCCACACACTGGGGGAAGGGACATCTGAGCTTCAATTTTCACAGTAGATTGAAAGCCAACATAGAAGTCAGCTTGGAGAAATAGTTTCAGCAATTGAAAGGAGTTGTTGATGGAAATCAGGGGGAGCGAGGCAGACTGACAGATGGGTGTCCTGACTGCTGGGTTGAGGGTTCAGCAAACAGAAACTAGTCACTACCCACTGGGAAAACACTGGTTGAATCCAATCTGTTTCCACGTCATTTCAATGAATTGACGTCTGTGCCTAGTGGGAATGCTTTATTACTGTCTGAAGATGCTTTTCCACAGGATTTTTCTATTTGAAAGACAACCAGATAATGGGCTAATGGAAAGATGAAATGGTTACACTTTACAATAAGGCCTAGATCGAGGTGTAGATCACATTTCACATCCCAGTGTTTGTACTTGTAAACAAGGCTGTTAATGAGAAGCTATACAGCCAATGGCCATGTCCGCTTTAGGTATGTCTAGAGCCAATTGGGGATTTGACAGCTCTAACAGCAGTTCCACCTCTGACACCATCAAAACAACTGCTATGCGGTAGTTGGCTAAAGCTGATCTGATTGAATAAAGTCCTAAGGCTACAGTAATTAACATACATATTGATAAGAACTTAATCAATATACATAATGGTGAAATATTTACCCCTTTCTATGAGCAATTATCTTTATAACTGGGTTTGTTAAGATCATCATAGCCTCATAAACACATAAGTAGTTCTATGTTTTATATCATTTCAGCCTGTAATTTTGTGAAAGTAGTGCAAATGAGACAAAATGGCTCCCCGTAAATTGTGCACAATTGTGTACAACAATCAATTTCATATGATATGTTACGTCCTGCAGTTATTATAATTTGTAAGTCCTTAAGATTCCGTTCAATATCTTTAATTAATTATTCCTTTGTGATAGCTACATTAAATCATGTTAAATAATGAATGGACATTGTAAGAGTTACTTGTGAGGAATAATTTATATGCACTGACAGTAACTAAGTCCTAAATAGCACTCTATTCCTTATATAGTGCACTACTTGTGACCAGAGACCTATGGTCAAAAGTAGTCTACTATATAGGAAGTAGGGTACCATTTGGAATGCAACCAGTGTTCCCCAGATTTATGACCTGATTGTAACATGATGGCATGATGCAATCTCCTTCGCCTTGCAAGCTTTATGTTCTATAAAACATGAGACTTGTCATCCATTACATCAGTAAAAGACCTATTCTGTTCTCTCAGTTATGCCTCGTTCTGTCTCTCTGATATATTATAAACCCAATGTGCATCCAATATGGCACCCTACTCCCTGATTAGTTCACTACTTTTGACTATCGAGAGTAATGCTCTACATAGGGAATATGGTGCAATTTCAGACGCAGCCCCAATGATTTAACCCAGCCAGCTGCTAGAAAGATTCATAAGACACCACGGCCTTTTAGAAGAGGAACACACTTGGCCTTGAGAGATTTCCATAAATGAAATGCTCAGTTTAAAATTTGCACTTTCATTTTCCTCACATCAATTTTAATTTTCTTCTCTGTCAAGATTTGTTTATTTTTAATCTCTTTTGTTATTCATCATTTTTCAAATCTCACTGCGTTTCTCTCGAGGGGCAGGGAGATGTATAGGCCAGGCTAATTAGAATTTGATAGGCTAAACCATTCAAGAAGACGGAGAAGAAGAAGAAGACGGAGAAGAAGGAGAAATAGACGGAGAAGAAGTAGACGGAGAAGAAGGAGAAATAGACAGAGAAGAAGTAGACGGAGAAGTGGAAAACAGAGAAGAAGAAGAAGACGGAGAAGAAGTGGAAAACAGAGAAGAAGAAGAAGACGGAGAAGACAGAATACAAAGAAGAAGAAGACGGAGAAGAAGAAGACGGAGAAGAAGAAGACGGAGAAGAAGAAGATGGAGAAGAAAAAGAAGACGGAGAAGAAGAAGACGGAGAAGAAGAAGACGGAGAAGAAGAAGACGGAGAAGAAGAAGACTGAGAAGAAGAATACAGAGAAGAAGAATACAGAGAAGAAGAATACAGAGAAGAAGAATACAGAGAAGAAGAATACAGAGAAGAAGAATACAGAGAAGAAGAATACAGAGAAGAAGAAGAAGACGGAGAAGAAGAAGACAGAAGAAGAAGAAGAAGACGAAGAAGAAGAAGAAGACGGAGAAGAAGAAGACGAAGAAGACAGAAGAAGACAGAAGAAGAAGACGTAGAAGAAGAAGAATACAGAGAAGAAGAAGAAGACGGAGAAGAAGAAGACAGAAGAAGAAGAATACAGAGAAGAAGAAGAAGACGGAGAAGAAGAAGCCAGAAGAAGAAGAATACAGAGAAGAAGAAGACGAAGAAGAAGACAGAAGAAGAAGAAGACGGAGAAGAAGAAGGAGAAGAATACAGAGAAGGAGAAGAAGACGGAGAAGAAGAAGAAATAGGATAAAGTCACTGGTAAATAGATTATCTATGTTGACTTGTTAAAAAGATATTGTCTTGTGATTTGTATGGGCACTTCTATTAAGTTAAAAATAGATGCAGTTCCTTTTGCTATTCAGACCCCTTGGATTTCTTCAAATTTTGTGTTACAAAATGGGATTAAAATTGATTTGTCTTTGTTTTTGTCAACAATATACACAAAATACTATGTCAAAGTTTTTCAAAAATACAAAAATGTAATAACTAAAATATAGCCGTTGCATAAGTATAAGTACAAATGAAAAAGCATATGTTTGGGGCGAATCCAAACACTGATTAACTGCCTCCCTATTTATAAGCATGGTCGTGGCTGCATCATGATATGGGTATGCTTGACATCGGAAAATACTGGGGAGTTTTTCAGGATAAATTTTTTTTTTAAATAAGCTAAGCACAGGCAAAATCCAAGTGCAAAACCTGCTTCAGTCTACTTTATACCAGACACTGGGAGAGGAATTCACCTTTCAGCAGCACAATAACCTACAACACAAGGCCAAATCTACATTGGAGTTTCTTACCAAGAAGACAATGAATACTTTTGCAAGGCACTGTAATGACGTATTCCAGCTGCATACTGGGGCGTGTTGTAGAAGTGACTGACAGGACAATGCTTTGTTAGAATGGTGGTTTTATAACAGCTTGTTACACACTATCAGCTCCGGCCACACTGTATTTACAATAATAATAATAATATCATTTGGTGGGTGCTTATATTTGTCCTATTTCACACACGTAGGCCTACAATTGTGTATTAAATGCATATGTGAAAAAAGTAAATAAATTGCACAGGTGATCCTAAAGCATGTAGGCTTAATGGCCTTGCTCAAAGGCACATTGACAGATTTTTCACCTTGTTGGCTCGGTGATTCAAACTAGCAACCTTTCAATGACTGGCCAAACGCACTGACCACTAGGCTACCTGCCTAGTTAGGTGTTGATGGCCCACATACAAAAGTTGTCCTATGATTGGTATGGCTCTGGTATGTAAAATCTACTACTGTTTGGACAAGAAAACGTTTAAACTTACATACACTAGTTGTGAGCTAGGGGTGTGTTGTAACAGAGAACTTGTCACTTTCCAAGTGAGATGACTATGTTAGCGTAACCCAGCAACGGCCACTGTATTGTTCCAAACGGTATCTGCGTTTCCCCCCATAACGTACCAGACATATTCTCTATAATCTAAGGACAGCAGTGTGTCTCCACAGAAACACATGGGACCCATCCAAAGCTAGATTGTGTTATCATCCTACACCACACCACCCAGGCCTTGATTTGGACCGGACGGGAATGATTAAGGACGGGAATTATTAAGATATGCAACAACACAACCCATAGACAACATATACAATAACCTATGGCCAACATATACAATAACCTATGGCCAACATATACAATAACCTATGGCCAACATATACAATAACCTATGGCCAACATACACAATAACCTATAGACAACATGCACAATAACCTATAGCCAACATATACAATAACCTACACAATACCCTATGGACAACATATACAATAACATACACAATAACCAATGGACAACATATACAATAACATATACAATAACCTATGGACAACATATACAATAACATACACAATAACCTATGGACAACATATACAATAACCTAAGGACAACATATACAATAACCTATGGACAACATATACAATAACCTATGGACAACATACACAATAACCTATGGCCAACATTCACAATAACCTATGGCCAAGATATACAATAACCTATAGACAACATACACAATAACCTATGGACAACATACACAATAACCTATGGCCAAGATATACAATAACCTATAGACAACATACACAATAACCTATGGACAACATACACAATAACCTATGGACAACATACACAATAACCTATGGACAACATACACAATAACCTATGGCCAACATTCACAATAACCTATGGCCAAGATATACAATAACCTATAGACAACATACACAATAACCTATGGACAACATACACAATAACCTATGAACAACATACACAATAACCTATGGACAACATACACAATAACCTATGGACAACATATACAATAACATACACAATAACCTATGGACAACATACACAATAACATACACAATAACCTATGGACAACATATACAATAACATACACAATAACCTATGGACAACATACACAATAACATACACAATAACCTATGGACAACATATACAATAACATACACAATAACCAATGGACAACATATACAATAACCTATGGACAACATATACAATAACCTATGGACAACATATACAATAACATACACAATAACCTATGGACAACATACACAATATCCTATGGACAACATACACAATAACCTATGGACAACATATACAATAACCTATGGACAACATATACAATAACCTATGGACAACATGCACAATAACCTATGGACAACATATACAATAACATACACAATAACCTATGGACAACATACACAATAACCTATGGACAACATACACAATAACCTATGGACAACATATACAATAACATACACAATAACCTATGGACAACATACACAATAACCTATGGACAACATACACAATAACCTATGGACAACATACACAATAACATACACAATAACCTATGGACAACATACACAATAACCTATGGACAACATACACAATAACCTATGGACAACATATACAATAACATACACAATAACCTATGGACAACATATACAATAACATACACAATAACCTATGGACAACATATACAATAACATACACAATAACCTATGGACAACATACACAATAACCTATGGACAACATACACAATAACCTATGGACAACATATACAATAACATACACAATAACCTATGGACAACATACACAATAACCTATGGACAACATATACAATAACCTATGGACAACATATACAATAACCTATGGACAACATATACAATAACATACACAATAACCTATGGACAACATACACCTATGGACAACATATACAACATATACAATAACCTATGGACAACATATACAATAACATACACAATAACCTATGGACAACATACACAATAACCTATGGACAACATATACAATAACATACACAATAACCTATGGACAACATACACAATAACCTATGGACAACATACACAATAACATACACAATAACCTATGGACAACATACACAATAACCTATGGACAACATATACAATAACATACACAATAACCTATGGACAACATACACAATAACCTATGGACAACATATACAATAACATACACAATAACCTATGGACAACATACACAATAACCTATGGACAACATACACAATAACCTATGGACAACATACACAATAACCTATGGACAACATATACAATAACATACACAATAACCTATGGACAACATATACAATAACATACACAATAACCTATGGACAACATACACAATAACCTATGGACAACATATACAATAACATACACAATAACCTAACATATGGCCCAAAAACAACAACAACCTTGTGTTGTAACGTATGAAATTGTACATTGGTACACAATAGTTTGAGACCAAAAAGAGAAAGAAGAAGTTAATCAAAGATAATCACATACTTTCACATTCAAGTTCAAGGTTTATAAATCTGAATGTTGGCGTGGATTTTGACATTAATAACACGATTTATGATCCAATCTGTGCCTAAGGACATACAGTTTTTCATAATGAGGTTCCCTGGGGGAGTCATTTTCTGTCTTATTAGAATAACTGTTTGGGTTAGCTTAATGGAACTATAAATATATTCTTATGTAATCATAGAAAGCCTGCATATTCAAGATGCAGGTTGGCATTTATTGTCATGAGTCTTGTCCTGGAGGCAGCTCTATAGAGAGGATACTAGCTGGCACAGCCACAAAGTCATAAAATATAATGTTAAACATATTAAACCACACTGCTAACCCTAATGCCAAACCTTAAATTAAAACCAAAAAGGGAATTTGTGTTTTCATGAATTTTTACAATATAGCCAATTTTGACATTTCAGCTGGCTCATCTAGCAGAAACCTCTTAGTTCTGCCTCCAAGGCAAGACTCATGTCAATAAACATCAACATGTTCAAGATAACGTGACCAGTGTAGATTGTGTTGCGTTTTTATTTTTATAACCTTTAACTAGACAAGTCAGTTAAGAACAAACTCTTATTTACAATGACGGCCTAGGAACAGTGAGTTTCCTTGTACAGGGGCAGAACGACTGATTTTTACCTTGTCAGTTCGGGGATTCAATCTAGCAACCTTTCAGTTACTGGCCCAATGCTCTAACCACTAGCTAGCTACCTGATCTGCTTACATATGATCAACAGATCAGGGTTGGTTTTGATCTTTCATTCTCTGATAAAGAAACAAACATCCATAAAGGAAATGTTGTGCTGGTCTTATGCACCAACTCCTATCTTCCACATGGATACAGTAGAAAGGGTAAGAATAACAATCTAGTTTGACAATGATATAATATAATCCAATGTACTTTATAAACTGGGTGGTTCGAGCCCTGAAAGCTGATTGGTTGACAGCGGGTGTGACAAAAACATTTATTTTTACTGCTCTAATTACAATGTTAATCAGTTTATAATAGCAATAAGGCACCTCTGGGGTTTGTGGTATATGGCCAATATACCACGGCTAAGGGCTGTATCCAGGCGCTCCGCGTTGCGTCGTGCATAAGAACACTTGGCATACCTGATAAAGAAACAAACAGCATCCCATCAATGAAATGTTGTGCTGCCCTTAAGCACCAACTCCTCTAGTTCAATGACGACATGCACAGAGAAAAGCACAGTAACTAGTTAGAATGTACAGTGTCATGAATGACCACGAGAATCCAAATAGGTCAAATAAGGTTTGCAATGAATAACTTCAATCAGACCCCCTTTCACTAGTAGAGGGGGAAGGAAAGAACTAGTGGGGATTAACAAGTCAAAATACATTTTCGATTTTCGATTCTTTATAGTAGCTACCCTTTGCCTTTATGACAGCGTTGCTCACTCTTGGCGTTCTCTCAACCAGCTTCACCTAGAATGCTTTTCCAACAGTCCTGATGGAGTTCCCACATATGCATTTCCTTCACTCTGTGGTCCAACTCATCCCAAACCATCTCAATTGGGTTGAGGTTGGGTGATTGTGGAGAACAGATCATCTGATGCAGCACTCCATTACTCTCCTTCTTGGTCAAATAGCCCTTACACAACCTGGAGGTGTGTTTTGGGTCATTGTCCTGTTGAAAAACTGATTATAGTCCCACCAAGCGCAAACCAGATGGGATGGCGAATTGCTGCAGAATGCTGTGGTAGCCATGGTGTTTAAGGGTTGCCTTAAGTTGAAGTCGGAAGTTTACATACACTTAGGTTGGAGTCATTAAAACTAGTTTTTCAACCACCCCACAAATTTCTTGTTAACAAACTATAGTTTTGGCAAGTCAGTTAGGACATCTACTTTGTGCATGTCACAAGTAATTTTTCCAACAATTGTTTACAGACAGATTATTTCACTGTATCACAATTCCAGTTGGTCAGACGTTTACATACATTAAGTTGACTGTGCCATTCAACAGCTTGGAAAATCCCAGAAAATTATGTCAAGGCTTTAGAAGCTTCTGATAGGCTAATTGACATGATTTGAGTCAATTGGAGGTGTACCTGTGGATGTATTTCAAGGCCTACCTTCAAACTCAGTGCCTCTTTGCTTGAAATCATGGGAAAATCAAAAGAAATCAGCAAAGAGCTCTGAAGAAAATTGTAGACCTCCACAAGTCTGGTTCATCCTTGGGAGCAATTTCCAAACGCCTGAAGGTACCACGTTCATGTGTACAAACAATAGTACGCAAGTATAAACACTGTGGGACCATGTAGCCATCCTACCGCTCAGGAAGGAGACGTGTTCTGTCTCCTAGAAATGAATGTACTTTGGTGCGAGAAGTGCAAATCAATCCCAGAACAGCAAAGGACCTTGTGAAGATGCTGGAGGAAACAGGTACAAAAGTATCTGTCTCCACAGTAAAACGAGTCCTATATAGACATAACCTGAAAGGCCGCTCAGCAAGAAAGAAGCCACTGCTCCAAAACCGCAATAAAAAAGCCAGACTATGGTTTGCAACTGCACATGGGGACAAATATCATACTTTTTGGAGAAATGTCCTCTGGTCTGATGAAACAAAAATCAAACTGTTTGGCCATAATGACTATTGTTATGTTTGGAGGAAAAAGGGGGAGGCTTGCAAGCCGAAGAACACCATCCCAACCGTGAATCACGGGGTGGCAGCATCCTGTTGTGGGGTTCTTTGCTGCAGGATGGACTGGTGCACTTCACAAAATAGATGGCACCATGAGGACGGACAATTATGTGGATATATTGAAGCAACATCTCACGACATCAGGCAGAAAGTTAAAGCTTTGCTGCAAATGGGTCTTGTAAATGGATAATGGCCCCAAGCATACTTCCAAAGTTGTGGAAAATTGACTTAAGGACAACTAAGTAAAATAAATAAAATAAAAAAGTAAAGGTATTGGAGTGGCCATCATAAAGCCCTGACCTCAATCCTATAGAACCTTTGTGGGCAGAACTGAAAAAGCATGTGCGAGCAAGGAGGCCTACAAACCTGACTCACACCAGCTCTGTCAGGAGGAATGGGCCAAAATTCACCCAGCTTATTGTGGGAAGCTTGTGGAAGGCTATCTGAAACATTTGACCCAAGTTAAACAATTTAAAGGCAATGCTACCAAATACTAATTGAGTGTATGTAGACTTCTGACCTACTGGGAATGTGATAAAAAAAAAAATTAAAGCTGAAATAAATCATTCTCTCTAATGTTATTCTGACATTTCACATTCTTTAAATAAAGTGCTGATCCTATCTGACCTAAGACATGGAATTGTTATTGTTAAAAACTGAGTTTAAATGTATTTGGCTAAGGTATACGTAAAAGTCAGACTACATCTGTATATTTATACCCTCACCAATAAAGTGGTGATCCTAACTGACCTAAGACAGGGCATTTTTACTAGGATTAAATGTCAGAAATTGTGAAAAACTGAGTTTAATTGTATTTGGCTAAGGTGTATGTAAACTTCCGACTTCAACTTAATCACAGACAGTGTCACTAGCAAAGCACCCCCACACCATCACACCTCCTCCTCCTTCATGCTTCATGGTGGGAACCACACATTCAGAGATCATCCGTTCACCTACTCTGTGTCTCACAAAGACACGGTGGTTGGAACCATAAATCTAAAATTTGACATCAGACCAAAGGACAGATTTTCATTGCTCATGTTTCTTAGCCCAAGTGAGTCGCTTCTTATTATTAGTGTCCTTTAGTAGTGGTTTCTTTGTAGTAATTCAACCATGATGGCCTGATTCATGCAGTCTTCTCTGAACAGTTGAATTTGAAGTGTCTGTTACTTGAACTCTGTGAAAAATGTATTTGGGCTGCAATCTGAGGTGCAATTAACTCTAATGAACTCTGGGTCTTCGTTTCCTGTGGCGGTCCTCATGAGAGCCAGTTTCATCACAGCGCTTGATGGTTTTTGCAACTGCACTAGAAGAGACTTTCAAAGTTCTTGAAATTTTCCGTATTGACTGACCTTCATTTCTTAAAGTAATAATGGACTGTCGTTTCTCTTTGCTTATTTGAACTGTTCTTGCCATAATATGGACTTGGTCTTTTACCAAATAGGGCTATCTACTGTATTACACCCCTACCTTGTCACAAAACAACTGATCGGCTCAAACACATTAAAACCTGTTGCGACTCTAGGGGCAGTATTTTCATTTTTGGGAAAAAAACGTTCCCGTTTTAAATGGGATATTTTGTCAGGACAAGATGGTAGAATATGCATATAATTGACAGCTTTGGGTAAAAAACACTATAACGTTTCCAAAACTGTAAAGATATTGTCTGTGAGTATAACAGAACTGATGTTGCAGGCGAAAGCCTGAGAAAAATCCAATCCGGAAGTGCCCCATATTTTGAAAGCGCTGCGTTCCAATGCATCCCTATTGAGCTGTGAATGTGCTATCAACCAGCTTACGCTTTCTACGTATTCCCCAAGGTGTCTACAGCATTGTGACGTAGTTTTACACATTTATGTTGAAGAATAGCCGTAGGCGGCTACGTGGTCACCTGATGACTCCCAGGGTGACTCTCGCGTAAAATACAGAGGTAGCCATTACTCCAATCGGTCCTACTAAAAAACGAATTGTCCCGATGGATATATTATCGAATAGATATTAGAAAAACACCTTGAGGATTGATTATAAACAACGTTTGCCATGTTTCTGTCGATATTATGGAGCTAATTTGGAATATTTTTTGCCGTTTTCGTGACTGCAATTTCCGGGCGATTTCTCAGCCAAACGTGAAGAACAAACGGAGCTATTTCGCCTACAAAAATAATATTTTGGGAAAAAAATGAACTTTGGCTATCTACCTGGGAGTCTCGTGAGTGAAAACATCTGAAGTTCATCAAAGGTAAACAATTTCATTTGATTGCTTTACTGATTTTCGTGACAAGGTTGCCTGCTGCTAGCAAGCCATAATGCTATGCTAGTCTATGATAAACTTACACAAATGCTTGTCTAGCTTTGGCTGTAAAGCATATTTTGAAAATCTGAGATGACAGGGTGATTAACAAAAGGCTAAGCTGTGTTCCAATATATTTCACTTGTGATTTTCATGAATAGGAAGGTTTTCTAGGAAGATTTATGTCCGTTGCGTTATGCTAATTAGTGTCAGGCGATGATTACGCTCCCGGACCCGGGATGGGGAGTCACAAGAAGTTTAAGAAGGAAATAAATTCCACAAATGAACTTTTAACAAGGCCAACCTGTTATTTGAAATGCATTACAGGTGACTACCTCATGAAGCTGGTTGAGAGAATGCCAAGAGTGTGCAAAGCTGTCATCAAGGCAAAGAGTGGCTACTTTGAAGAATCTCAAATATAACATATATTTAGATTTGTAAAAAAAAAAAAAATTGGTAACTACATGATTCCATATGTGTTATTTCATAGTTTTGATGTCTTCACTATTATTCTACAATGTAGAAAATAGTAAAAATATAGAAAAACCCTGGAATGAAAAGGGGGGTCCATACTTTTGACAGGTAGTGTAGATGAAGTTTCAATACTATCGGTTGTGCATGTAATATGACAAATTATGAAAGTGTTTTTGTTAAGAGAGGGATGTGATTTGAGAAGTTATAAGAAACAATTGTTTTCCATAACTTTTCACAGTGAGTAATAACCTCCCCGAAGTGAGGTCAGGGAGCGTGCCAGCCTGCCATAAGCACCCCTTTCGAGCAAGAGGTATAAATGATGGTTTAAGAATAAACACATTAGACCAGAAAAGTGTGAAGCTGCACCTGCACGTTTAAAATGGTTTGATCTTTGAATCGCAACACGAGGTGGAGACAAACATCTTCCGGACTGTCACTGGTACGGCTGATTAGCTGTCCTAAATAATGTATCTTCAAAGTGAATTTAAGTAGGACCATCCTGTTACTTTGCTCAAACCATTGTATTACACTACACTCATCACCCCACTGGGGAACTATCGATACAGCTGGCTAGCCTATCTTCAAAGAAGCATCTTCAAGAGCGAATGAAAGGAAAATCAACTCTGTTCAAGACTACATGACAAGTCACCGGATACCCCACAACTACGAAGAAGGACAACAGGAGAAGAGTTGTTTGAACCATTTCGGACCCAACCCCCTTTACCGAAGGATCCCAGGCGAACCCAGGCATTTCACGTAAATACATTCATGATTTCTTGCTCAAAGCGGGCAGCAGTTCGTGTGCAATGTTTACGATTATTGCAGGTGACAGTAGTTTCTGAATGTGGCAATGTTAAGTGTCTCTGTATCTCCCTCTCTTCTTTAACATGCATCCATTTGGTTATCATTCAACTAGGGACCTGTTTTCAGCATATTAAGTCTCCAGTCAATAACTTGTAAAGAGTATGTGTGTATATCCTGTGCTCCCATTTAATTAGCTAGTAAATAAATAATTAAACAAATTTGTGTAGTTCTGAAACTTAAGTAAGGCTCGGGTTTTTGCAGATGCAAGTATGTCACGACTGTTCAGAATGGTGATATGATACGAGGTTATGATTAATGAGTTGACTGTTTATAGATGTGATCAGTAAAGACCTTTTAGCGTTGAATTCGGGAGATGGTAACTCTTTAAAGAACCCCTCTCGTGGTGCCTCAGATCATAATGAGTTAATTGTTACATGATCAATTTAAAATCGGGCAACAATTAAACATAGTTAATTAATTAGTTAAATAAGTCTCCAGATGAATGTTAAAAAGTCAAGCCACAACAACAGCATTCACAAATCAAAAATATAAAAAGTTAATAAATGCATGAAATGCATAAATATCACAATATACTGGTAGAAGACCATAATATCACAATGTCAGAGACAATATAAACTCAATATCTGTCTTTTAACATGTAGGATTGATTGATTTTCATGGGACCATTTTTCAGTGACCTACCTCTTCCACATGGGTACAGAAAGACAGGGAAGAGGTAAAGGGGTCAGGATGTTTATGAGGGGGAATACAGAAGGAGAAGAAAGTGTGTGACATTAAAAAGGGCACTTACAAAATCAAAAGGAATGTGCACTAATATTAGGCATGGGAAATATTCAGATTTTGTGTAATTATACAACATGAAATTCAACACTTGTTACACGTGCAAAGGTTGCAGGTCTGTGGAGATCTTCACAATTGCTATAATTGTTTGTGCAGAATCTTGAACAGCATTGACCACTTGCAGTATTAAGGCTACTTATAATGCAATCTCAACTGCAATCCAGGTCATTTGGTTGTTCTATGAGATGAAGCACAGTGATAACACATTAAGTTGTTAAAAATTCAAAATATCTGACACTGTATTTGAATGTGGTTGTGCTTTATACGGTTGAAAGCGCAGGGATAACATTTGGATGACAACTAAACAAAAAAAATCGGACAATGTTTTACCTTTGAAATTTGGTTGTACTTTTATTGGGAATTCAACAAAATTCCGTCTGTCTTTTTGAGTGGGTGAATAAAGGTTGAAATCTCATTGATCAACATCTCTACCAAATATTATCCAAATGTACACGTTGAAATGATGTGGTGTGCCCAGTGGATCAATGCTCCAGGGACGCTGCTCTGCCACAGCCCCCGTGCTCCTCCCAGCCTGTGATGTGTGTGTTGTGTATCAGTTTGCGTACTGTAACACAAAATTAAGAATATCCGTGCAAATGGACCAATAATGCAGGTATTGTAATGCAAGTCTTGTATTTCTCATACAATATTGTTGTGATTTGCTCCCTGGCTCAGTCAATGTTTTCTTTTCGTTGTCTTATTTAACATGGAGATAAAGGTGCCTGTCAGCAGTGTATTGTCCCTCTATTGAATGATCCAGACTGCCGTCACGCAAATCAGTCAGCCAGATGACTCGGACATTGCCGGTGAACATTACAGCTACGAAGCCTAATTAACGAGACAACTGCCTCATCCTGTTTAGCAGCTTCCATGATTACTCCTTAATGAAGAACAAAAGAAACTGTCTCTTTAATCTTTCTGTCATGCTGGGTTTTCTGTTGCTGCTAGCTACAGTATGCCTCCACTGCAACCAGCTATAAAGGAAACGTGAGTGATAAGTGTCCCACTGCCTGTTAATCAACACATACCAGTGTCCATCCCATCCCTATATAGTGGGGCTTTCAGGAAATTGTGCACTGTTGGGTACATTGTGTTTGTATACCAGTGTTTGGTATACCAGTGTTTTTCTTGTATTATACGAGTGGGCCTAATCCTGAATACTGATTGGTTAAAACCGCATTCCAGCCAGTGTCTAATCCACAAATTACCACTGGCTAAATCTAGGATGTTAAAATGCCTATTTTCTCTGTTCCATCTGACTGCGCAATCCATTGTCTCATCAGCCCAGCCAAGCAATTTATAAACTTGATCTCCACTATAAAAAGCATCTAGACATTATCTCACATTTCTTTTAGACTAAAATTTCAATTTTGTTTTCAACAGCGGAGATTTGTACAAACCTTGCTGTCTATCTCTCTGACATTTGCAACATTGTTTCAATATTCAAATTCGATCTCCTGCTGTCCCATAGTAATGAACATGTCGTGAGTCGGGACGAGACAGACAAGCAGCCAGCGTTTCTCAGCCAGTCAAAATCCTAATTCAACTGGCATCATTTTTATGGATATATACAAAAAAAAATGAAAAAAAGGTAAAATGAAACGCAGCTAATTTGCAGTCTTTCCAGCTTCAGTTTGAAGTGATTGTGTTACCGTAGCTGTGTTGTTGGCTAGCTCCTCTGAACAACAGGATCCTGACGAGTGAGTCCATTTGCTTTGTCAGGCGAAATCGAGCCTCATCGGCTTATTGTTATGGATGTATCCAAATAAATGTCACTAGAAAACAGCTTTAACAAATGCAAATACAGCTACAATATATCCTCCCATCACCGGCTTCTCAGGCATGATCACAAAGTCCTGAAGTTATTTCTGATGCTGACACTTATTTAAAACACATTCAGTGCCAGAGTCAAGTAACTATGCCAACAAGGTTGGAGTCAAACCCATTTCAATTCCAGTGAACTCAAAAAGTTAGCCAAACTCATTGAAAAGCATCGAAGAGAATAGGAATTATCATTTTTGTGTACTTCCTGAATTTATTGGAATTGACCCCAACCCTGCATGCCATACTGTCACTGCAAGACTGTCATTTTCTCATGATCATATGTTATATGTTTCACCTGCCCCTCGGCAACATAGCACACATGATCTAGGGAAACTAGCTCTCTGATTATACATACTACTGTATAACATCTAAAGCACCTTGTATACTATGCACACTGATACACTTTGCTGTCTGTATGATCATGACAATCTTACAAACCTGTATGATTCAGTCATCCCCTGCTACAATGATATCCCAGGAATTACAGAGTCATTATAGATAGATAGTGAGACCCCAGAAGCATGGGAGGTCCATTATCTTGTGGTTACTTCTCACCAGTCCCTCTAATCAGCCTGGAATGCAGAGGTGGGCAGACGTTTTGGCTTGAGGGCCACATCGGGATTTTGAAATTCAATGAAGGGCCACATTTTTGGGGGGACCAATTGTTTGTTAAAATCTATTTGTGAGGGCTGTGTCACTGCTGGCCGTGACTGGGAGACTCATGTGGCGGCGCACAATTGGCCCAGTGCTATCTGGGTTAGGAGAGGGTTTGGCAAGACGAGTTTTCCTTGACCCACCGCGCTCTAGCGACTCCTGTGGCGGGCCGGGCGCATGCACGCTGACACGGTCGCCAGGTGTACGGCGTTTCCTCTGACACATTGGTGAGGCTGGCTTCTGGGTTAAGCGGGCATTGTGTCAAAAAGCAGTGCGGCTTGGCTGGGTCGTGTTTCGGAGGACGCAGGACTCTCGACCTTCACCTCTCCCGAGTCCGTACGGAAGTTGCAGCGATGACAGTAACTACCAATTGGAGAGATACCACGAAATTGGGGAGAAAAAAGGGGTATAATAAAAAAATACACATACAGTTTATTTCTCAAGGGCTGGATTTAAGTGCCATACTTTGCCCCCCCCCCTTGCTGTAATGGAAGATCCCTCTGCTCTTATTTATATACTAATACCCCTGACTGTATGCTACTGAGCAGCAGTAAGAAAAGTTTGAACGGTGCGTTGCAGCTCTAAAAGAGGTCTATACATACAGTAGTTATGTGTCTCAACACCTGCAACATCATTATGTTTATCTATTCCTATTTTGTGAGGGCAGGAATTATGTCTGAAATGCAGTAACACATGTCAGGTGTATTCAAACATCTTACTCCGTGTGTCAATTAGTAAACAACAGCTTTGTTTAAATGCATCCTTATGGCTACGCTAGATGTCTACAGTGCTGCTGCCATTACATATAGTCTTACTGTGTACATGTTTAAAGGAAATTAACTGTGCATACAGAGAGGCACATGCCGACATGCCTTGAAGTTACACACACCTTCACTATGGATTCTGAGAAGGAGACAAATGAAAGCTGATTCAAATCAAACCAGTTTCAGACTCTGTCTTGGTGAGAGAAATATAGCATGCTTTACATACTGTGTTGACAGTGAGAATAATGCATGTTTGTATTCTTGTAACAAACGAAACAATGCATGGCCTCTGTTTCAAACAAAGAGCTAAAGCCTCGTACTGTATATCGATTAACGATTTAATGTTGTTTTGAGTGAAGAGGCTATTAGGACAGCACACAGTTTCCTGCCTGTGACTCATTTATTCCTCAAGAATATAACTTATGAGTTTAGTGCAATTCAATTGACCTATCGTAACCCAAGATTAGGCTGTTGTAACGGATGTCGTCTGGAAATAGAGAGGAGGACCAAGGTGCAGCGTGGCAAGTGTTCCTGTCCTTTTTAATAAACAAACTGAACACTGGAACAAAACAATAAATGATGTGAACAAAACGAAACAGTACCGTGTGGCCCAAACCACTCACACGGAAACAAACACCCACAAACCAAAAGTGAAACCCAGGCTACCTAAGTATGATTCTAAATCAGGGACAACAATTGACAGCTGCCTCTGATTGAGAACCATACTAGGCCGAACTCAAAAACCAACATAGAAAAACAAACAGACTGCCCACCCCAACTCAAGCCCTGACCATACTAAAACAAAGACAAAAACAAATGAACTAAAGTCAGAACGTGACAGCTGTATTACAGTCTCTCGTTCATGTTTTTGTTGTCATTTCTCTGTCTACATAACCACATTGAGAGTGGTTACATTACCCTAGTCTGCCTCATCTGTCATTTTATCAAACAAAGTGGCAGGATCAGGCTGTTGAAATGGCAGAGTGCCTTTATCCCGCCCTCCCTGTGAGGGTGAGAGGTTATCATCTCTGACACTGTATTCTGATGCCCAGAGATGAATCACAGCCTGATTGCCACCAGAAACCTCCTGCTGGGTAATCTCCCCCACACCCTTTTCACTACACACACACGCACACACGCACACACACAGGCCTTTCAAACCTGATTGCTGTAGTGAAGACAGAGCATCAGCCACACTGATACAGTCAGTCAGTGAGGTAGAAAGGCTTCCCAGAGACTTTAGCCAGTTCCTGTTTTAAATGCAGCCCATAGATCAGCCAGACAGAGCAGAGCAGAGCCAGAGCTGCTGGGACTAAGAGACCCATAGGCCTATTCTGTGGCTGAGCTGAAGTGATCCCCACTCTTAACACTGATGGATGTTTCTCGCTCAAGGACTGAATGCAGCCTGCTGGTGCCTTTGTGTTGGGCAGCATATCTAGCCATGCTGCAACGGAATGAGGTACCTCTATTTCTTTCCAAAAACCTGTGCCTTAATAACCGGCAGCTAAATTTGACTTTGCAGCATGGTCATCTAGTGAAGTCCTTTTAGTTGCATTCCTTCATCTCTAAAAAATAAATAGATTTAGTTAAACAGCACAGCTGAGAGGTCAATAAGATGCTGCTCTAATCATTTTTGTCTGAATCTCTCTAACGTTAGTTCTTCCCCAGAGTGTTGGATGTTTATGTTAACCTGCTGAGCTTGCAGAGATGCTAACAGATGTTTTAATTCATGGGTGAGTCAGTCTCAGATGTACTCAAATGACTTGAAGCTAAACATAAAAAGGTGATTATTTCATCTGTGCAGCTTTGGCTCAAAGCAGAATTAATTTGCAGCTATCAACATGCGAATCGAGATATAACGTGATATAGTAACAGTTATTTTAGTATGCGATTTAAAAGAGAGTAATGTTAATTTACTGTGCAGTGTATAAATGTGATGGGATTTGTAATCTGTTATTGTCAGCTTCACCACACGACGACTTCCCACTCTAAGGTATTTTATTTAACCTTTATTTAACTCAGTCAGTTACGAACAAATTATTTTCTTAAATGACGGCCTAGGAAGAGTGGGTTAACTGCCTTGTTCAGGGTCAGAACGACAGATTTTTACCTTGTCAGCTCGGGGATTCGCTCTAGCAACCTTTCGGTTACTGGCCCAACGCTCTAACCACTAGGCTACCTGCCGCCGTATACAATGACTAACATGACAAGAGGAACTGATGATGCACTACCAAATGTTGAAATTGCACTTGGTTTAGGACTACATGGAATGGTTCCAAACAACTACAGCAGCATATTTAGCCATGAGGCAACGGAATGAGGTACCTCTATTTCTTTCCAAAATCCTGTGCCTTAATAACCGGCAGCTAAATTTGACTCAGCATGATCATCTAGTGATGTCCTTTTAGTTGCATTCCTTCATCTCAAAAAATTAGGACTAAATGGAAGGGTCTCTAACAACTAAACTGTACTCCCCTATCACGCCAGATGAACTACAATTCCTGAATGAAGCGCAGCAGACACTTCTAGCCTACTGTAGTTGCATGTTTTTATTTGTATTTTCGTATTGTGGTGTTCATATGTGGGAGTTTTATTCAGAATTAACTCCGTTATTTGATGTTTTTTAGGCTGCAATTTAAAAACATCGTCACTGACAACTGTTTTCTATTAGGGGTCAACAATAACCAATCACATTTCAGGCGCTGTCACATAGTTTGCTTTGTATGTTTCTATGTTTTGTTTGGTCAGGGTGTGATCTGAGTGGGCATTCTATGTTGTGTGTCTAGTTTGTCTGTTTCTGTGTTTGGCCTGATACGGTTCTCAATCAGAGGCAGGTGTTAGTCATTTTCTCTGATTGGGAACCATATTTAGGTAGCCTGTTTGGTGTTGGGTTTTTGTGGGTGATTGTTCCTGTCTCTGTGTTTGCACCAGATAGGGCTGTTTTTTGGTTTTTCACATTTCTTGGTTTTGTTAGTCTATTCATGTATAGTTTCTTTATTAAAGAACCATGAATAATAACCATGCTGCGTTTTGGTCCGCCTCTCCTTCGACACAAGAAAACCGTTACAGGCGCACATGCTACGGTTTAATAGCTATTTGGAGGCACAGTTGAAAAGTTAATACTATGAATATACACTGGATTAATTAGAAAATAAGTACTTTTTTCAATGCAGAAATAAGAGGTGTGAGCGTGTGAAAGCGGGTCGAATTCGCGTGTCTCACGCCCAAGGCATGAGAGTTGGCAGCACTGTCAGTATTAGTCAGAGGGCGGTCCCCACGATTTGGATGCAAAACTTGTTTTAAAGCAAATGTTCTTGCTATTCTATATATTTTGCCATATCTAATGTATATCATGTGATATGAGAGAAACATTTTTTTGAACAATAACTATGGGCTAAAAAACCTAAATGATGTTAGCCAACATGGGCTAGTTGATCTGGACACTTCTATAAAGAGCTATAAATACATGTAGCTCTCTAAGGTATGCTATAACTAACATGACAAGAGGAACTGATGATGCACTACCCATCAAAATGACACCTTGTGCATTCTTCTATTACAACTTTCAAGAGTAAGTTTAAAGCTGGACTGAGTTACCTTTAAAAAAATAAAAAAATAAAATAAAATTATAACGTTTTAAGGAAAACCCAGATGCAGTTTATTACTAGAACAGGGGCAGGCAAAACGACGGGTCAAGGGCAGGCAGAGACGTCAGTAATCCAGATCAGTAAAAAGGTACAGAACGGCAGGCAGGCTCAGGGTCAGGGAAGGCAGAATGGTGGGGAAAGGGCCGAAAAACCAGGAGGAAAGTTTGCGGGACTCAACCTGGAGAGGCAGATCCCAGGTGGACAGCCATACCTTCTGCCCGAGATGATACCGTGGAGCCGGGGTCCGGTGGCGGTCCGCTTCTTGTCGATATCTGGAGGTGGTGTTGAGAAGGGCCGACTGGGCTCTCTTCCAGGTACGACGACAGTGGAGGACAAACATCTGGGCCGAAGGTATGCCTCTTGCTCAGGAAGGAGCCGGGCCTGATAGCCCAGGGAACAATCAAAGGGCGAGAGACCCGTAGCAGAGCAAGGAAGAGTGTTGCGGGCTTATTCGACCCACACTAGTTTCTGCCTCCAGGTGGTGGGGTTGGCGGAGACCAGGCAGCAAAGAGTAATTTCCAAGTCTTGGTTGGCTCGCTCCGACTGGCCGCTGGACTGGGGTGGAACGAGGCGGTCAGGCTGGCCGACGACCCAATGAGTGTGCAGAAAGCCTTTCAGAACCGTGACGAGAACTGAGGACCCCGGTTGGAGATCATGTCTACTGGGAGTACATGGATCTGGAAGACATGCTGCACCATGAGCTGGGCCGTCTCTCCTCTGGCAGAGGGTAGCTTGGGGAGAGGAATGAAGTCTGCAACTTTGGAAAATCGATCCACTACGGTCAGGATGGCGGTGTTGCCATCAGATGGGGGGAGACCCATGACAAAGTCCAGGGCTATGTGAGACCAGTGACAGTGAGGGACAGGCAGAGGTTGAAGGAGAACAGCCGGAGCTTACAGAGGAGTCCTGTTCTGCACACGGACCGTGCATGCCGCGACGAATGTGGACACGTCAGGAATCATGGTAAGCCACCAAAAGTGTTGTCGCACAAAGGCCAGGGTCAGACGGGAGCATGGGTGGCAAGCAAGCCTGGAGGAGTGGGCCCACTCCAGGACTGATGAGCCGATCTCGTCAGGAAAAAACATGGTCATCTGCTCCCCCCAGATACTCGTAGTGACCGCTGGCCTTGTTGAAGGCAGTCTTCCACTCGTCCACTTTCTGTATCCGCACCAGGTGGTAGGCGTTCCGTAGGTTCAGCTTGGAGAACACGGTGGCCCCCTGAAGCGTCTCGAAAGCCGAGGAGTGGTAGCGGGTAGCGGTTCTTCACCATGATGTTGTTGAGACCCCGGTAGTCGATACACGGGCACAGGGTTTTGTCATTTTGCTCCACAAAGAAGAACCCTGTGCTGGCAGGGGAGGCAGAACGATGGATGAACCCTGCAGCTAGGGAGTCCTTAATGTAGGTCTCCAAAGCCTTGGTCTCCAGACCCTACAGAGTGAACAGTGGTGCCTGGGAAAAGGTCAATCCCACAGTCATAGGGTCGGTGCGGCAGAAGCGAAGTGGCCCGGGACTTACTGAACACCTCCCGGAGGTCCTGGTCCTGCGGAGCAGTCCTGGGCAACTTCCGAGCCCCCTGGAAGACGTCCCGGGGCAGGCTGCACTGACTTCAGGCACTGAGCGTGGCAGAACGGGCTCAAATCAGAAGTCCCGCAATACAGGGAACTCTTAGTGTGAATCCTGTATAGCTGTTTGGCTGGAGACAGCCTCTGCCTAGTTGCATTGGCTCGGGAAGAGGTGAATCGGCAGCCTTCGGAGACTCTCAGGGGAACTCGGGTAGCCTTGGGTTCTCTCAGCAATGTAGCCATCGGGGACTTCCGGGATGCCTCGGAGGCGAGGTGGAATCCTTGGGTGGGTGAGTGAAATCAAATCTCCTCTCCTTCCTTCATTCATTGCCGTAGTTGCCCCTCGATCCGAATGGTCAAGGTGATGAGGGAGTCGAGATCTGTCGGTAGTTCCCGGGCTGCAAGCTCGTCCTTTACTTCCTCTGATACTCTGTGCAGGAACATGTCGAACAGTGCTTCCGGGTTCCAGACACTCTCAGCATCCAACCCACGGAATTACACGGCATAGTCTGCCACACTGTGGAAGTCTTGTCGAAGCTGGAGTATTTTCCAGGCAGCCTCTCTCCCGGACAATGGAGCATCAAAAATGTTCTTTACCTCTGCCACAAACTCTTCCAGACTGAAGCATACGGCTGACTGCTGTTCCCATACTGCCGTAGCCCAGGCAAGAACCCTTCCGGACATCAGCGTGATGAGGTACACTATCTTAGAGCGATCCGAGGGGAAGGAGGAAGGCTGCAGCTTGATTATGAGGGAACACAGAGTGAAATGCCAGACAGGTGCCCGACTCTCCATTGAAGCGTTCCGGGGGAGGTAAGAGGGGTTCCCGGGAAACCGAGGTGGCCAGGGAGGGGCTGGGAGGTTACAGTCGTGGTAGGCTGCCTAACAGGCAAACCGTGGAATTGCTCCAGCAATGTGTTCAATGCTCAGTCATGGCGTTTGGCCAAGGTCTGGAACCCTTCCATAAGACCACGAAGCAACTCCTCGTGCCTTCTGATGGTGGCTCCTTGGGAGGAGATGGCGTTGCGGAGCTGGTATGAGTCTGCTGGCTTAGTCATGGCCAGTTCGCACTGTCACGTTTTAGGGAAGACTCAGATGCAGACAGTGTCGAAGTAACAAAAGTGTATTACTAGAACAGGGGCAGGCAAAACGACAGGTCAAGGGCAGGCAGAGGTCAGTGATCCAGATGAGAGTCAAAAGGTGCAGAACGGCAGGCAGTCTCAGAGTCAGGGCAGGCCGAGGTCAATAATCTAGGGAGGTGTGACAAGGTACAGAACAGCAGGCAGGCTCAGAGTCAGGGCAGGCAGAGGTCAATAATCTAGGGAGGTGTGACAAGGTACAGAACAGCAGGCAGGCTCAGAGTCAGGGCAGGCAGAGGTCAATAATCTAGGGAGGTGTGACAAGGTACAGAACAGCAGGCAGGCTCAGAGTCAGGGCAGGCAGAGGTCAATAATCTAGGGAGGTGTGACAAGGTACAGAACAGCAGGCAGGCTCAGAGCAGGCCGAATGGTCAAAACCAGGAAAACTGGAAAGCAGGAACTAGAAACAGACAGGACAGACAAGCAGAGAACACAGGTGATACACTGGGGATAATGGGGAAGATGGGCGACACCTGGAGGGGGGAGGAGACAAGCACAAAGACAGGTGAAATAGATAAGGGGGGGTTTCTGTACAGCACTTTTATATATCAGCTGATGTAAGAAGGGCAATATATATAAATTTGATTTTGACATGTAGTAACCAAAAAAGTGTTAAACAAATCAAAATATAGTTTATATTTGAGATTCTACAAAGTAGCCACCCTTTGCCTTGATGACAGCTTTGCAAGACTCTTGGCATTCTTTCAACCAGCTTCATGAGGTTGTCACCTGGAATGCATTCCAATTAACAGGTGTGCCTTGTTAAAAGTTAAATTGGGGAATTTCTTACCTTCTTAATGCATTTAAGCCAATCACTTGTGTTGTGACAAGGTAGGGGTGGAATACAGAATATAGCTCTATTTGGTAAAATACCAATTCCATATTATGTTAAGAACAGCTCAAATAAGCAAAGGGAAACGACGGGCCATCATTACTTTAAGACATGAAGGTCAATCCGGAACATTTCAAGAACTGTGAAAATTTCTTCAAATGCAGTCGCAAAAATCATCAAGCGCTATGATGAAACTGGCACTCATGAGGACCGCCACAGGAAAGGAAGACCCAGAGATACCTCTGCTGCAGAGGATAAGTTCATTAGAGTGAACTGCACCTCAGACATTGCAGCCCAAATAAATGCTTCACAGAGTTCAAGTAACAGACACATCTCAACATCAACTGTTCAGAGGAGACTGCGTGAATCCGGCCTTCATGGTCGAATTGCTGCAAAGAAACCACTACTAAAGGACACAAAATAATAAGAGACTTGCTTGGGCTAAGAAACATGAGCAATGAACATTAGACTGGTGGAAATCTGTCCTTTGGTCTGATGAGTCTAAATTTGAGATTTTTGGTTCCAACCGCCGTGTCTTTGTGAGAAGCAGAGTAGCTGAACGGATTATCTCCGCATGTGTGGTTCCCACCGTGAAGCATGGAGGAGGTGTGATGGTGTGGGGGTGCTTTGCTGGTGACACCGTCAGTGATTTATTTAGAATTCAAGGCACACTTAACCATCATGGCTACCACACCATTCTGCAGCAATATTCCATCCCATCTGGTTTGCGCTTGGTGGGACTATAATTTGTTTTTTGTCAGGACAATGACCCAAAACACACCTCCAGGCTGTGTTAGGGCTATTTGACCAAGAAGGAGAGTGATGGAGTGCTGAATTATATGACATGGCCTCCACAATCACCCGACCTCAACCCAATTGAGATGGTTTGGGATGAGTTGGAATGCAGAGTGAAGGAAAAGCAGCCAACAAGTGCTCAGCATATGTGGGATCTCCTTCAAGACTGTTGGGAAAAGCATTCCAGGTGAAGTTGGTTGAGAGAATGCCAAGAGTGTGCAAAGCTGTCATCAAGGCAAAGGGTGGCTACTTTGAAGAATCTTTTTGTTTAACACTTTCTTGGTTACTACATGATTCCATATGTGTAATTTCATAGTTTTTATGTCTTCACTATGTCTTCCACATTGTAGAAAATAGTAAAAAGAGAGAAAAATCCTTGAATAAGTAGGTGTGTCCAAACTTTTGACTGATACTTTATATAATTGTCACGTTCTGACCATAGTTCTGTTATTTTATTCTTTGTTTTAGTATGGTCAGGGAGTGAGTTGGGGTGGGCAGTCTGTTTGTCTTTCTATGTTGGTTTTTGTTTTCAGCCTAGTATGGTTCTCAATCAGAGGCAGGTGTCGTTAGTTGTCTCTGATTGAGAATCATACTTAGGTAGCCTGGGTTTCACTGTTGGTTTGTGGGGTGTTTGTTTCCGTGTGAGTGTTTGTCGCCACACGGTACTGTTTCGGTTTTTGTTTTCATCACATCGTTTATTGTTTTGTATTTCAGTGTTCAGTTTGTTTTTAACAAATCGTCATGAACACTTACCACGCTGCATCTTGGTCCGATCCTTACTCCTCTTCGTCTGAAGAGTAAGGATCGGACCAAAATAAAAAACCAAATCTGCCGTTACAATAATAAAATTGCCCCCCTTGCTGACCGCCGCACAGTTTGGCAACCAAGTCATGACAAGGTCCAAGTAGACAGACATAGTTCAACATAAAACACTTGCCAAGTAGGAAAACATTGTCTGTCCGTTCTCTTAAAATACTCTGGTTTGTAGTGTCACAGTTAAGGCAGTAACTCCTCTTTTTCCTGGGATAAGTCAAGATTACTCCTACTATAGGCATTATAGCCAACATAAAGCAACAATAGATTTTAACCTGGCCTCAGGGGCTTCCCAATGAAATCAATATCCATTCCAGGTGATATTACGAGCAGACGGACATTTCTCAGGTGGGAAGAGAGTGTGGTGGATATGGAGGGGGCTTGGCTTGAGGTGCACATCATGACATGAAGTGAGTTGGAATGTGTTTAGGCTATTGCTATCATAAATTCATTGTACTACAGAATGATATACTAGACTTTAGGAAAATTTCTGGGGCAAAAAAGAATATTTTTATCTGGTTCTCAAGATTTTAAAATAACGGTTTTGTTCCCTCAACCCGTTCCAAGCCCTGATTTCCTATATAGTGCACTGCTTTTGACCAGGGCCCATGAGGAAAAAAACAGACCTCCTTGACTTAAGTAAGACTGATAGCTTTCCCTTTGTGGAAGAAACAATTGTCCTTTTAAATCCATGAGAAAGAGAAACAGTATTCTACACATTATGTACTGTTCTGATACTTGACATAATCATCTGATGGTGTTCCGTGCCTTAGTACAGGAAATGGAACGACAGGGGGAAGGTGTTCATTCACACTGGGCCAAACTGCCCTTTGTTAAGGAAACTTTGGCACATCAGATATTCGACAACCATTCCTCAAGTCACTATTCAACGATCAATGCTTTACATGTGTCCGATGCCCCCAATCCTGTACAACCAAATAACAAGGACAAGAACAAATTCCACAGACACACTGATCGTAACTTGAGTGCTATTTAAATCTATAATTTGCCACACCACTCAGCATAGCCTCAATCCTCATAACAAAAGTTTAATATTTATTTGACTCTATTTGAAATACACAGAACCTAAGATTGAGGAAATTAGGCGAGCAGCAATCCCCACACAAACATTTCATTGGAAAAGGTGTTAAGTGGATGTTTTTGATACCTGTAGTGCTCTCTCGCTCTACAATTTGTTGTGGTGGAAACAACAGGGGGACGCCAACAGAAACACTGGCGTTGTTGATTCTTGTTACTTGCATTCCACCTTACATCAGTCAATGAACTGATCATGTAGACCTAGCAGTAAATTGCCACCCTGTAGTTCTAATTACTTTATGATCAATTAACAATTATACTGATGCGGTTAATTGTTAATTAGTTGTTAAATGCTTACAGTATAGCTCAGAGTCTATTCAACCTTGTCATTAAAGCTAGCTGTAGCCGCTTCATTTTTAAAGCTGCAATATGCAACCTTTTTTGTCAAAATTCACATAGATATGGGAGTTATAGATCTTTCAGTCGCCTTGAAAGGAAGTCTAAGAAGCAGCAGATTTGTTCTATGGGCTCTATTTCTATGCTTCCTCTTCTTAAGTTATGTTTTTGGGGCTTTTACTTTCAGTTTTGTACCACAAAATATATTTCATAGTGGTTTCGATGGTACAATGATTCTCTATACCATACTTGCTTGTTTTGTCACAGAATTTTAGCAACCAGGAAAGGGTGGAGAAATGTCTGTGTAGTGCACCTTTAATAATAGATAAGCAATTTGTGTGAAGAGAAAATTGTGTTTATGCTATAGACAAAATCACTGAGTAACCTGCAGAAGGAAAAATTGTAGAAAAAAACTCATACTGTGTGTTGGATGCCTGGACAATAAGGTTACTCAAATGTTGTAATAACATATAATCATATACTGAAATCGTTTTTTTCCAGGTGGATAGTAGGTACAATATACAGTATTGAGTCAGAGCCACAGCCAAGGTACAGTAACACTGAGGAACTGCAAATAATAACCAACGTGCTGGTTTCCTGTGGGAGCCTCACAGGGGACTAACCCACTGATCTGAGCCAGCAGGCCAGTAAGCCTTGCAGCAGCAAACCCATTTACCTCATCGATCAGACTGTCTCACACCACCAGCTTAACCATGGAGGGTTAACCTGGTGACCTCTCACCTATAGGACACTAGTCCACTCACAGGGTTTTGACTAGATGGGATACAGCTTTTGTCAGTTTTGACTTTTCGTAGTAGGTTAGGAGAACTTACACAGCAGGTTAGGATAATTAGGTTAAGGTTAGTAAAAGGGTTAGCTAAAATGCAAACTTAAAAAACAACATTTATTCGAAAATAAGCTATATTGCTTCTAGCCATGACGTCTCACAGCTACAGCAAACTGCAGTAGAGATAGTGTGGTTAAACAACACTTAACGCCGTGCTCACGATTGTTAACGTGAAGTGAAATCATGGTGAGAAGAAGCATATCAGTTTGGATGCCAGATAACAACTGATAATAATTGAGTGTTAAAAGTAATCATTCCCTTGATTGCTCTCAGCCTCACAGTTTAATCAATGCGTTTTGCCTTGTTCCTATTTGGGAAAATAGCAAGCTAGCTAGAGGCATTGATTACTGAAAATTACCACCACTTACTTGTTTGCCTTTTTCCCTAACCCATACTCCTATAAGTGTGCAAAGGATATTATCAGATGCATCTGAAATGGCACCTGGTCAAAAGTAGTGCACTATATAGGGAATATGATGCCATTTAGGACGCACTCTATTTCCAGTGCTTTAATTACAGCTCATGTGGCTCGTTAATGATATAGTTGAATTAATCCACTAGGAGGTAATTACAGATTGGAGACACTGATTGTGATGGAGTCAGTCAGTTCTATGTGGTTACTGTTAAATTAACTTGTAGATCCGCTACCTCAGCCAAAACATATCTGACATTTTCACTGTGCAACTGTCTGACTCTACTCTCTCCTGTCTCCTCTCTCTAAAGCAGTGTTTCTCAATCCTGGTCCAGAGGAACCCAAAGGAGTGCACTTTGCTTTTGCCCTAACACTGCAACATGAAATCATAGGAAAAATACAAATATGTAACATTTGGGAAGATCAAACCTTTGAAACCGCCTCTATGACACACCAATTAAGTCACACAGTATTGACTCAGTATTTTTTACAACCATGTCTTTGAGTGGATTTGTCTGTCTGTCTATGAGTTTATATGTCTGTCTGCCTGCTTGTCTGTCTGCTTGTCTGAGTTTTTCACCAATTTACTTATTGCAGCTCTACCACCAACGTTTTTGCCTTGAATGCGATGTATTGACTTATGCGTCAATACCCTTAATGCATATCTATCCATCTATATCCTGTCTGTGGATTGTGGGAGAGTGGAGAGAGCGGTGGAGGTGGGAGATAGAGGAGGGCAAGGGGAAAGAGAGATAGAATGGAGGGGGGAGAGAAAATGAGAGAGTTGAGAGAGAGGGTGAAGAAAGAGATTAAGAGAGAGGAGGGAGAAAGAGAGGAGGGTTTCATGTCTGTGATGCCTTTCTATATGCATCCATATTGCGATGCCAATCTTCCCCCATTGAATCACTAAAACATCCACCCTGTGACACTCATCTTTTCCCATTAACTGTTATGTATTGACTTAAGTATCAACCCCGTGCCACATATTTTCACATTGAACACAATTTAGTATTTAGTATTTTATTAGGATCCCAATTAGCTGCAGCTACTCTCCCTGGAGTCCACACAAAACATGACATAATACATAACATTCATAGAACGCTGAAGGACAGAACCACATTTTGTTATGTTACAGCCTTATTCTAAAATTGATTCAATTAGTTTCTACACACAATACCCCATAATGACAAAGAGAAAAAATTATATATATTTTTTTGCAAACGTAGTTAAAATAAAAAACAGAAATGCTATGAGATTCGAAATTGAGCTCAGGTGCATCCTGCTTCCGTCAGGACCTCAGACTGGGGTGAAGGTTCACCTTCCAACACACCGACCCTAAACAAACAGACAAGACAACACAGGAGTGGCTTTGGGACAAGTCTTTATGTCCTTGAGTAGCTCAGCCAGAGCCCGGACTTGAACCCGATCGAACATCTCTGGAGAGACCTGAAAATAGCTGTGCAGGGACGCTCCTCATCCAACCTGACAGAACTTGAAAGGATCGGCAGAGAAGAATGGGAGAAACTCCCCAAATACAGGTGTGCCAAGCTTGTAGCGTCATTCCCAATAAGACTCGAGGCTGTAATCTCTGCCAAAGGTGCTTCAACAAAGTACAGAGTAAAGGGTCTGAGTACTTATGTAAATATGATATTTCAGTCTACTTTTAATACATTTGCAAAAAGCTCAAGTTCCAATGTAATCCTTCACTTTAGATACATATGTGGACTTTTTAGAGCCCATAAAGTGTTACCTGAGGTATACTGCAACAATTTGCCTTCTACAAATATAAATAAGCCTTTGGACTTATTTATAAAATGAATAATGTCCCCTTCATATGGAGTTTTCTCTGGTTCTCTTGAGTGTCTTCCTGTTCTCTTAGGAGTTGTACAAAAAGAATACACTTTCATACACTTCTATGAAACTTTGCTCTACTGACTAGCATAAGTAAGCTGACCAGACTATCACATCATACGGAGCAGTACGTCCTTACTCTACCGTGGCGTTGCTAATAATTGCTTTCTCTGAGCAGGCTTTGAAATCCTGATGCCAAGGGCACATCTTATCTTTAACTTTAACCCAAACACCAGATTTGCTCAGGATGGAGATGCTTCAGCTATTTAGGTCAGAGTTGTTGTGCTGTGATACGTAACTCATTTCAGGAAACTACTTCACAGGAGCAGCATTTCAATGTAAACATACATTTTTTTTAAATCAAAATGCATTTTTTGGGGCAGAAAAGTCTTCTGGAACATGTCAACTTTCATGTGCCTTAATAACAAACTTGTATTCCATCCATAAACATGAATAAAAATGTTAAAATTACAAGCCTAGTTGGTTTAGCCATGGAAAAAGACAGGAACCTTCCCACTAGCCATGATTGGCTGAGATAATGTATGGGCTGGACATGCCGGGAGATGAGTTTGGATTGATCTGCCATGTAGCGCGCTTCTGTCTATAATGTGATCTGTTCAATATGTGTTGACAGTCCTTTCTACAGCAATGTTTTTGAAAGATTTAACATTAGCCATCGAGAACTACAAAAGTTTTGCTACTTTTATGCGACTGGCCCGAATTTAGCAGGCACTATGGACAGACCAGTAAGAAAAAGTGATGGGCTACTTTCTGCACACACATTGTCAGTGTGAACCGGAGATACTTGAAACAAAGCTGGCCAAACAAGTAGCTACAAACAAAACTGAGTTAAATGGGGTAACCTAGGTAACCACAGGTTGTTTACCCCCACATGCGGGCGGGGCCGGGACGTTCTATTCTAATACCGACTGGGGCTATTGAGAAGGCTGATGAGGACCAGGATTGGGAAACACTGCTCTAAAGTGATTTTATCAGGCTCAGAACAGGTGGTGTTCACATGTTCCTGGCAACCTGCACACGTGGCTAAACAGGGTTAAAGGATTGCAGCTATCTGATGGGAGTCATTACTTAGATGTTACTGTTAATCTATATTAGGCTACTGTATATCCATTCTGTCAATGAGACCTAACTGTCATGGTCAGTACAGACAATAGCAGTAGAAGCCTCCCACAGGTCTCAGAGCAGAACAGACAGGACAAAACACAGCCAGTAATGATAGTACTGCATGGTATTAATATACTAATAGTATTCCTCACCCCCATTACATGCTTGCAAACTGCAATACAAGCACACATCTAATTACTTATTAAATTCACGTTCCATCATCTCTATAAATATTTTGAAAGGCGAGGAAGCCAGCTTGGAGAGAGAAAATCAGGACCGGGTGATATAAGAAGTGATGCGGGGGGGGGGGGGGGGGGGGGGGAAATCTCTCTCCTTTAATGTTTAAATCAACATTGGAACCCAATTCCCCTTCCTATATAAAAAGCTAACATCGCAGCAAACAAGTTTTTCAACATCCTTTAGTTAAAATTAATTGACATTTGCTGTGATACTCAGCATGGGAGAACAGAGGAAAGTGATTCCCAGCTGGCATATGTGGGAGGCAGATAAGACGTCTTATCTAACCATTAATGACGCCCTAAAAGGAAAATCGTGTTTGTCATTTTGGAGAAATATGTAGCTATCGAACCACTGATATAATTGTTGTTACTGGGAGAAAAGCATTCAGAATCAGCATAGAGATGTTGCCAGTCTGAAAGGATGTCTATTACTTTGTTCTGTTCACACAAAAAGGGCCTAGTAGCCTAGCAGTTGAGAGTGTTGGGCCAGTAATCAAAAGCTTGCTGGTTCAAATCCCTGAGCCGACTAGGTGGAAAAAATATATTTATAAATAAATAAATAAATTAAAATTGGACAATGTGTCCTTGAGCAAGGCACTTAACCTTAATTGCTCCTGTAAGCAGAGCGTCTGCTAAATTACTAAAATGTGACATCGAAGCACCTTTTAAGCATTGTACTGATAATGCACTTACAAAACACACACACACACAGGCACATTAGGTTATTCTCCTGTCTCTCCAGCCGGCTGGCTAGCAGTCCCAGCAGGGACCTCTTATTAAATTCACATGAAGGTGCTTCACTACTGACATAATAATATAATATAGCATCTTTAATTACTTAATATAGCATCTGGTCCCTTATTGGACCTGGCAGGTATTCCCTTGGTACTATATGCACTATGCATGCATATCCTGCAGAGGTGCACAGACTCGTCCTTTAGATCCTGCAAGTACACAGACTTCCTATAAAGGAACTCAATGTACATCTGTGCATTATTCTCAGGAATCCCTATACACAAGAGTTAGAGGCTGGGCTGACAATCAATGCAGTTGTACAATGTATTGATTTAGCATATTTCAATCTGTGGAGATGCAATGTTTTCTGGCTATTTGAATGAGAAAATATATGATCCTCATTCCCAGTAGCTTTACAGGAGTAGGATCTTAATTTGAGCCAGTTTGCTACAGCAGGAAAATAATCCTGTAGCAACAGGAAATTCAAATTATTATGTGGATTATATTATTATATATATATATATATATATATATATATATATATATATATATATATATATATATATATATATATATATATATATATATATATTAATTAATTACATGGGTTGGTACATGTTTCATAAGGGAAAATCAAGCCTAAAATTTCTAAATGGAAATTACAAACTTCAGAAGCCTTTTTAAACCTCAAATACACTACAAGTTTAAAATGTCCTGCATTACAGGAAAGTTCTCCTGCAACAGGTTGATCAAATTAAGATCCTACATTTGTACTGTGCTCCATCTTCTTTTTAATCTGAAGATATAGGTGAGGGAAAATAGCATGGTCCCAGATCTGTTTGTGTACCATAACTCCTATCAATCTCACACAAATGATCAATGAACCTACCAGGTACAGCCCCAAATCCGTAAACACGCGCACGCTCATAGGTATCATCCTAACCAACCTGCCCTCCAAATACACCTCTGCTATTTTCAACCAAGATCTCAGCGATCACTGCCTGCGTCCGTGATTGGTTTTCGGTCAAACGAACACCCCTCATCACTGCCAAACGCTCCCTAAAGCACTTCAGCGAGTAGGCCTTTCCAATCGACCTGGCCCGGGTATCCTGGAAGTTCCTAGGAAACTATGCAGTATTTTGTTTTTTTATGGTTTTATTTCTTACATTGTTACCCCTGGAAATCTTAGGTTTTATTACATACAGTCGGGAGGAACTATTGGATATAAGAGCAACGTCAACTCACCAACATTACGACCAGGAATACGACTTTCCCGAAGCGGATCCACTGTATTGTCCACCACCCAGGACAATGGATCGGATCCCAGCCGGCGACCCAAAACAACGGCGCTGCAGAAGGGGCAGACGGAGCGGTCTTCTGGTCAGTGGTGGTGTGATCATAACAACATACAGGAACTCAAGTCCTTTTGTTCACCTGAATTCCTAGAATTACTTTCAACCTAGAATTCCTTACAATCAAATGCTGACTGCATTATCTACCAAGAGAATTCTCTTCGATCATAATTAGTTGTGTATATCCCCCCCAAGCAGACACATTAACGGCCCTGAAAGAACTTCATTTGACTCTATGTAAACGGGAAACCACATATCCTGAGGCTGCATTTATTGTAGCTGGGGATTTTAACAAGGCTAATCTGAAAACAAGGCTCCCTAAATTTTATCAGCATATCGAATGTGCGACCCGGGCTGGCAAAACCCTGGATCATTGTTATTCTAACTTCCGCAACGCATATAAAGCCCTCCCCCGTCCTCCTTTCGGAAAATCTGACCACGACTCCATTTTGTTGCTCCCAGCCTATAGACAGACACTAAAACAGGAACCGCCCATGTTCAGGTCTGTTCAACGCTGGTTAGACCAATCGGATTCCACACTTCAAGATTGCTTCGATCACGTGGACTGGGATGTGTTCCGCACAGCGTAGGACAATAACATTGATTAATACGCTGATTCGGTGAGCGAGTTTATTAGCAAGTGCATCGGTGATGTTGTACCCACAGCATCTATTAAAACATTCCCCAACCAGAAACCGTGGATTGATGGCAGCATTCGCGCAAAACTGAAAGTGCGAACCACTGCTTTTAACCAGGGCAAGGTGACCGGAAACATGACCGAATACAAACAGTGTAGCTATTCCCTCCGCAAGGCAATCAAACAAGCTAAGCATCAGTATAGAGACAAAGTAGAGTCGCAATTAAACGGCTCAGACACGAGAGGTATGTGGCAGGATCTACAGTCAATCACGAACTACAAAAGGAAAACCAGCCCGGTCGCGGACCATGTCTTGCTCCTAGTCAAAGTAAACAACTTCTTCAATGCTTTGAGGACACTACAGTGCCACTGACACAGCCCGCTAACAAAACCTGCGGGCTCTCCTTCACTGCAGCCAACATGAGTAAAAAATTTAAACGTGTTAATCCTCACAAGGTTGCCGGCTCAGACTGCATCCCCAGCCGCGTCCTCAGAGCATGCACAGATCAGCTGGCTGGTGTGTTTACGGACATATTCAATCAATCCTTTTCCCAGTCTGCTGTTCCCACATGCTTCAAGAGGGCCACCATTGTTCCTGTTCCCAAGAAAGCGAAAGTAACTGAGCTAAATGACTATCGCCCTGTAGCACTCACTTCCGTCATCATGAAGTGCTTTGAGAGACTAGTCAAGGACCATATCACCTCCACCCTACCTGACACCCATGACCCACTCCAATTTGCTTACCGCCCCAATAGGTCCACAGACGACGCAATCACACTGCACACTGCCCTAACCCATCTGGACAAGAGGAATACCTATGTAAGAATGCTGTTCAACAACTACAGCTCAGCATTTAACACCATAGTACCATCCAAACTCCAAACTCCAGACCCTGGGTGTTGACCCCGCCCTGTGCAACTGGGTACTGGACTTCCTGACAGGCCGCCCCCAGGTGGTGAGGGTAGGTAACAACAACATCTCCACCCCGCTGATCCTCAACACTGGGGCCCCATAAGGGTGCGTTCTCAGCCCTCTCCTGTACTCCCTGTTCACCCATGACTGCGTGGCCATGCACTCCTCCAACTCAATCATCAAGTTTGCAGATGACACTTCAGTGGTAGACTTGATTACCAACAACGACGAGATGGCCTACAGGGAGGAGGTGAGGGCCCTCGGTGTGTGGTGTCAGGAAAATAACCTCACACTCAATGTCAACAAAACAAAGGAGATGATCGTGTACTTCAGGAAACAGCAGAGGGAGCAGCCCCCTATCCACATCGACGGGACAGTAATGGAGCAGGTGGAACATTTTAAGTTCCTCGGCGTACACATCACGGATAAATTGAAATGGTCCACCCACACAGACAGCGTGGTGAAGAAGGCGCAGCAGCGCCTTCTTTGTGTCTGTGTTTTTGGCTTGTCACCAAAAACACACACAAACTTTTACAGGTGCACAATCGAGAGCATCCTGTCGGGCTGTATCACCACCTGGTACGGCAACTGCTCCGCCAACAATTCACAAGGCTCTCCAGAGGGTAGCGAGGTCTGCACAACGCATCACCGGGGGCAAACTACCTGCCCTCCAGGACACCGACACCACCCGATGTCATAGGAAGGCCAAAAAGATAATCAAGGACAACAACCACCCTAGCCACTGCCTGTTCAACCCGCTATCATCCAGGAGGCGAGGTCAGGACAGGTGCATCAAAGCAGGGACTGAGAGACTGAAAAACAGCTTCTATCTCAAGGCCATCAGACTGTTAAACAGCCATCACTAGTATTGAGTGGCTGCTGCCAACATACTGACTCATCTCTAGCCACTTTAATAATGAAAAATGTATGTAATAAATGTATCACTAGCCACTTTAAACAATGCCACTTTATATCATGTTTACATACCCTGCATTACTCATCTCATATGTACCGTATATACTCCTCCCATTTGCCCACTGCACTGAGGCTTGGAAACACTGTCACCACCGATAAATCCGCGATAATTGAGAATTTCAATAAGCATTTTTCTACGGCTGGTCTAGCTTTCCACCTTGCTACCCCTAACCCGGTCAACAGCCCTGCACCCCCCACAGCAACTTGCCCAAGCCTCCCCCATTTCTCATTCACCCAAATCCAGATAGCGGATGTTCTGAAAGAGCTGCAAAATTTGGACCCCTACAAATCAGCCAAGCTAGACAATCTGGACCCTCTCTTTCTAAAATTATCCGCCAAAATTGTTGTATCCCCCATTACTAGCCTGTTCAACCTCTATTTCGTATCGTCTGAGATCCCCAAAGATTGGAAAGCTGCCACGGTCATCCCCCTCTTCAAAGGGGGAGACACTCTAGACCCAAACTGCGACAAACTTATATCTATCCTACCCTGCCCTTCTAAGGTCTTCGAAAGCCAAGTTAACTTCTTATGTGCAGGTGGGACGGTAGCGAAATTCAAACTACAGTATTATAAATATTTAACTTTCATAGAATCACAAGTGTAATTCATCAAAATAAAGCGTAACTTCTTGTTAATCCAGCCGCTGTGGCAGATTTCAAAAAGGCTTCACGGTGAAAGCAAACCATGCGATTATCTGAGGACAGCGCACCGCATTCAAACACACAAAAAACATATTTCAACCAGGCAGGTGTGACACGAAAGTCAGAAATAGCAATATAAAAAAACGCCTTACCTTTGATGATCTTCTGCTGGCACTCCTAACGGTACCAGTTACATCACAAATGGTCCTTTTGTTCGATAATGTCCTTCTTTATATCCATAAAAACTCAGTTTAGCTGGCGAGCTTCAGTCAATAATCCACCCAGTTTCCCTCCATCAAAATGCATACAAAATGAATACCAAACGTTACTAATAAACCTTTCCAAACAAGTCAAACAACGTTTATAATCAAACCATAGGTACCCTAATACCTAAATGAACGATCATATTTAAGACGGAGAATCGTTATTGTCTTTACCGGAGAAAAATATCAAAGAGCGCGCTCTCGGAAACACTACAGCCAAAATGGGAGCCACCTAGAAAAACTACAATTTCTGGCTCATTTTCCCAAAAAGCAGCCTGGAACTCTTTCTAGAGACTGTTGTCATCTAGTGGAAACCCTAGGAACTGCATTCTGGGAGGACTTGGCCTTATAATAAAAGTGATAGCCATTGAAAATAGGGGTAGGCCAAAACATTTTTGGGGTGGGTTGTCCTCGGAGTTTTGCCTGCCTTATCAGTTCTATTATACTCACAGACATAATTTAGACAGTTTCTATCTAAATATATCAATTATATGCATATCCTAGCTTCTGGTCCTGAGTAACAGGCAGTTTACTTTGGGCATGCTTTTCATCCGGACGTCAAAATACTGCCCCCTACCCAAGAGAGGTTAACAAACAGATCACCGACCATTTCGAATCCCACCGTACCTTCTCCACTATGCAATCTGGTTTCCGAGCTGGTCATGGGTGCAAATCAGCCACGCTCAAGGTCATAAACGATGTCATAACTGCCATCGATAAGAGACAATACTGTGCAGCTGTATTCATTGACCTGGCCAAGGCTTTCGACTCTGTCAATCACCACATTCCTATCGGCAGACTCAATAGCCTTGGTTTCTCAAATGACTGCCTCGCCTGGTTCACCAACTACTTTCAGATAGAGTTCAGTGTGTCAAATTGGAGTGCCTGTTGTCCGGCCTCTGGAAGTCTCTATGGGGGTGCCACAGGGTGGAATCCTCGGGCAGACTCTTTTCTCTGTATACATCAATGATGTCGCTCTTGCTGCTGGTGATTCTCTGATCCACCTCTACGCAGACGACACCATTCTATATACATCTGGCCCTTCTTTGGACACTGTGTTAACTAACCTCCAGACGAGCTTCAATGCCATACAACTCTCCTTCCATAGCCTCCAACTGCTCTTAAATGAAGTAAAACTACATGCATGCTCTTCAACCGATCGCTGCCCACACCTGCCCGCCCGTCCAGCATCACTACTCTGGACGGTTCTGACTTCGAATACGTGGACAACTATAAATACCTAGGTGTCTGGTTAGACTGTAAACTCTCCTTCCAGACTCACATTAAGCATCTCCAATCCAAAATTAAATCTAGAATTGGCTTCCTATTTCGCAACAAAGCATCCTTCACTCATGTTGCCAAACATACCCTCGTAAAACTGACTATCCTACCGATTCCAGACTTCGGCGATGTCATTTATAAAATAGCCTCCAACACTCTACTCAGCTAATTGGATGTTGTCTATCACAGTGCCAAAGCCCCATATACTACCCACCACTGCGACCTGTATGCTCTCGTTGGCTGGCCCTCGCTTCACATTCGTCGCCAAACCCCCTGGCTCCAGGTCATCTATAAGTCTTTGCTAGGTAAAGCCCCGCCTTATCTCAGCTCACTGGTCACCATTGCTGCACCCACCCATAGCACGCGCTCCAACAGGTATATTTCACTGGTCACCCTCAAAGCCAATTCCTCTTTTGGCCACCTTTCCTTACACTTCTCTGCTGCCAATGACTGGAACGAACTGCAGAAATCACTGAAGCTGGAGACTCATATCTCCCTCACTAACTTTAAGCACCAGCTGTCAGAGCAGCTGACAGATCACTGCACCTGTAAAAAAAATATATGGTCAGATGGCAAAGACAACACAAGCAGATCTGGGATCAGGCTAAAAGGGAACCTCCTGAGAGAGAACAACTCTCTTCCTCTCTAGAACAATGCAATGAGAGAGGCCGTTTTCTATAAAGGCTTGTTTTTCATGCTGTACATGGTTCCCGCTGTGAGGAATGAGATCTGTTAAGGGGGGCTCTGTTCAGTAAGCCGCAGTGACAACTTCATCTGTCCCACCATCAGTATGGGCCTATTACATTGTCATTCATCTTTGCCTACCTATAGAGGAAAGGAGAGTAAGCGAGGAAAGGAAGAGAGGATGAGGAGAGGAGAGGGCTGATGACTTGTGGGATCCAAAAGTTTTACTGTGACAGACATGACACACCTGAGGGTTAGTTAGGACAGAGACAACAAGCTACTGTGTTATGTGGTTGGGATTAGGAGGAACTCATGGCACAGCATGATGCAATGCACCAAAGTAGCTGTGAGACTATGTGCAAATGGGGTCAAAGACGATGCTCTCAAATGAAATGATTACAAAAAGGATGAAGCGAAATCAACATCATTAACCTGTCTCTCCTTTCTGGGGAGGTTCCCATCACTAGTGTAACCGGTGCTGTACTGCACCGCTGTAACTCTACGTTGTGTGTGGGGTTGATTGAGACTATAGACGTGGACTTTGGAGATCAGGTAGTTTTAATTAAGCAGCATTCACTCTTCATCCTGCATCCAAAAGGAAATAAAACATTTGTAGAGCACATATGTTCTGTGAATCGTCGCCTCTTTCTCTCATAGTGCATCAAAATGATTTTAGAATACACAAATTTGTACAACCTCTCCTTATTATGCATCAACACATAACATATATTTTATATAGATAAAACCACATACCTGCATCCAAAAGGAAATAAAACATTTGTAGAGCACATCTGTTCTGAGAATCGACCCTCTTTCTACAACAGATGCACAATAGGAGGGACTGAGATCATTCGAGGAGCAAGCCATCGTTCACACATACAATAGCCTGCTAATACCTTAGCTAGCTATTAACCACATGTTGAATTCAGAATGTTGATATCATCCTAAAAAGTACAATTACAAGTGCATCTTAACAATACCATCCACTTATGAGTAACCTCTAAATATACATCATTATTCATGAACAAAACACTGTGTGTATGACTTTGTACTTAAAATAATCAAACTTTTCTGAAGACAGACAAAGCGTGCCTACCTCTCTCAGTGCATCAAAATGATTTGAGCACGAGCACGCAGGGCAAAACGTAAGTTCACACTCCCATACTCCCAGGATGCAGGCATGCATAATAACAAATCAACATGACATATTAATATATGAACCTGGTGAAATTCACACAGTACTTTAACAACTGTTACACTTGGAAGGTAGCCACAGTTTGTCCTCTGTTTCTATTTTGCCCTGTTTACCAAAAGTGTTGGAAAAACTTGTCAATAATCAACTGACTGGATTTCTTGATGTCTATAGTATTCTCTCAGGTATGCAATCTGGTTTCCACTTCTTTTATGGATGTGTCACTGCAACCTTAAAGGTCCTCAATGATGTCACCATTGCCCTTGATTCTAAGCAATATTGTGCTGCTATTTTTATTGACTTGGCCAAAGCTTTTGATACAGTAGACCATTCCATTCTTGTGGGCTGGCTAAGGAGTATTGGTGTCTCTGAGGGGTCTTTGGCCTGGTTTGCTAACCACCTCTCTAAAAGAGTGCAGTGTATAAAGTCAGAAAATCTGCTGTCTCAGCCACTGCTTGTCACCAAGGGAGTACCCCAAGGTCAATCGTAGGCCCCACGCTCTTCTCAATTTACATCAACAACATAGCTCAGGCAGTACGAAGCTCACTCATCCATTTACAGTTGAAGTCGGAAGTTTACATACACCTTAGCCAAATACATTTAAACTCAGTTTTTCACAATTCCTGACATTTAATCACAGTAACAATTCCCTGTTTTAGGTCAGTTAGGATCACCACTTAATTGTAAGAATGTGAAATGTCAGAATAATAGTAGAGAGAATGATTTATTTCAGCTTTTATTTCTTTCTTCACATTCCCAGTGGGTGAGAAGTTTACATACACTCAATTAGTATTTGGTAGCATTGCCTTTAAATGGTTTAAATTGGGTGAAACGTTTTGGGTAGCCTTCCACAAGCTTCCCATAATAAGTTGGGTGAATTTTGGCCTATTACTCCTGACAAAGCTGGTGTAACTGAGTCAGGTTTGTAGGCCTCCTTGCTCACACACGCTTTTTCAGTTCTGATCCCAAATTTTCTATGGGATTGAGGTCAGGGCTTTAGGATGGCCACTCCAATACCTTGACTTAGCTGTCCTGAAGTCATTTTGCCACAACTTTGGAAGTATGCTTGGGGTCATTGTCCATTTGGAAGACCCATTTGCGACTAAGCTTTACATTTCTGCCTGATGTCTTGAGATGTTGCTTCAATATATCCACATCATTTTCCTGCCTCATGATGCCATCTATTTTGTGAAGTGCACCAGTCCTTCCTGCAGCAAAGCATCCCCACAACATGATGCTGGCACCCCCGTGCTTCACGGTTGGGATGGGGTTCTTCGGCTTGCAAGCCTCCCCCTTTTTCCTCCAAACATAACGATTGTCATTATGGCCAAACAGTTCTATATTTGTTTCATCAGACCAAAGAACATTCCTCCAAAAAGTATGATATTTGTCCCCATGTGCAGTTACAAACTGTAGTCTGGCTTTTTTTATGGCGGTTTTGGAGCAGGGGCTTCTTCCTTGCTGAGCGTCCTTTCAGGTTATGCCAATATAGGACTCGTTTTACTGTGGATATTGATACTTTTGTACCTGGTTCCTCCAGCATCTTCACAAGGTCCTTTGCTGTTGTTCTGGGATTGATTTGCACTTTTCGCACCAAAGTACATTCATCTCTAGGAGACAGAGCGCGTCTCCTTCCTGAATGGTATGACGGCTGCGTGGTTCCATGGTGTATATACTTGGTACTATTGTTTGTACAGATGAACGTGGTACCTTCAGGCGTTGGAAATTGCTCCCACAGTCAACTTAGTTGTATGTAAACTTCTGACCCACTGGAATTGTGATACAGTGAATTATGAGTGAAATAACCTGTCTGTAAACAATTGTTGAAAAAATGACTTGTGTCCTGCACAAAGTAGATGTCCTAACCGACTTACCTAACCGACTTAACTATAGTTTGTTAACGAGAAATTTGTGGAGTGGTTGAAAAACGAGTTTGAATGACTCCAAACTAAGTGTATGTAAACTTCCAACTTCAACTGTATATGTAAATGATACAGTCTTGTACTCAGCTGGCCCCTCCCTGGATTTTGTGTTAAATGCTCTAGAACAAAGCTTTCTTAGTGTCCAACAAGCTTTCTCTACGCTTAACCTTGATCCGAACACCTACAAATCAAAAGGTAATGTGGTTTGGTAAGAAGAATGCCCCTCTTCCCACAGGTGTTATTACAACCTCCAAGTGTCACCTTATACAAGTACTTGGGAGTATGGCTAGACGGTGCACTGTCCTTCTCTCAGCACATATCAAAGCTGCAGGCTAAAGTTAAATCTAGACATGGTTTCCTCTATTGTAATCTCTCCTCTTTCACCCCAGCTACCAAACTAACCCTGATTCAGATGACCATCCTACCCATGCTAGATTACAGAGACATAATTAATAGATCGGCAGGTAAGGGTGCTCTCGAACGGCTAGATGTTCTTTACCATTCGGCCATCCGATTTCCCACCAATGCTCCTTATAGGACACATCAATGCTCCTCTGTAAACTGGTAATCTCTGTATACCCATCGAAAGACCCACTGGTTGATGCTTATTTATAAAACCCTCTTAGGCCTCACTCCCACCTATCTCAGATAGAGGGGAGTGACTTGCCGAGATAAATAAAGGTTAAATAAAAAATAATTAACTGGCTGTTAGACCACATTATCAACCTAGAGCATTTTCAACTGTATTTTTCGTAGCCCTCATCCTCCACCCGTCTGCCAATCACATTCTGTTAAAGGTCCCCAAACATACACATCCCTGGGTCGCTCCTCTTTTCAGTTCGCTGCAACTAGCGACTGGAACTAGCAGCAACAAACACTCAAACTGGACATTTCTCAATCTCAATCTCTTCATTCAATGACTCAATCATGTACACTCTTACTGACAGTTGTGGCTGCTTTGTGTGATGTATTGTTGTCTCTACCTTCTTGACCTTTGTGCTGTTGAATAATGTTTGTAACATGCCGTCATTGTAAATAAGAATGTATTCTTAACTGACTTGCCTAGTTAAATAGAGGTTAAATAGAAAATAATTCACTGGCTGTTAGTGCCTAGGTAGATAGTGTCGTCTAAGACCTCACTTGATGAGCTGTATACCCCCATAAGCAAACAGCATGGTGGTCATAATTCAAGCAGACCACCACAGTCTCTGTGCCCAAGAACACAAAGGCAACCTACCTAAATGACTACAGACCCGTTGCACTCACGTCCGTAGCCATGAAGTGCTTTGAAAGGCTGGTAATGGCTCACATCAACACCATTATCCCAGAAACCCTAGACCCACTCCACTTTGCATACCGCCCAACCAGATCCACAGATGAAGCAATCTCTATTGCACTCCACACTGCCCTTTCCCACCTGGACAAAAGGAACACCTATGTGAGAATGCTGTTCATTGACTACAGCTCAGCGTTCAACACTATAGTACCCTCAAAGCTCATCACCAAGCTAAGGATCCTGGGACTAAACACCTCCCTCGAACTGGATCCTGGACTTCCTGACAGGCTGCCCCCAGGTGGTGAGGGTAGGTAAAAACACATCTGCTACACTGATCCTCAACACTGGAGCTCCACAGGGGTGCGTGCTCAGTCCCCTCCTGTTCACCCACGACTGCATGGCCAGGCACGACTCCAACACCATCATTAAGTTTGCTGACGACACAACAGTAGTAGGCCTGATCACCGACAATGACGAGACAGCCTATAGGGAGAGAGACCTGGCCGGGTGGTGCCAGAATAACAACCTATCTCTCAATGTAACCAAGACTAAGGAGATGATTGTGGACTACAGGAAAAGGAGCACCGAGCACGTCCCCATTCTCATCGACGGGGCTGTAGTGGAGCAGGTTGAGAACTTCAAATTCCTTGGTGTCCACATCAACAACAAACTAGATTGGTCCAAACACACCAAGACAGTCGTGAAGAGGGCACGACAATAGCATCCTGACCGGTTGCATCACTGCCTGGTACGGCAATTGCTCGGCCTCCGACCGCAAGGCACTTCAGAGGGTAGTGCGTACGGCCCAGAACATCACTGGGGCAAAGCTACCTGCCATCCAGGACCTCTACACTAGGCGGTGTCAGAGGAAGGCCCTACAAATTGTCAAAGACCCCAGCCACCCTCATAGACTGTTCTCTCTACTACAGCATGGCAAGCGATACCGGAGTGCCAAGTCTAGTACAAAAAGGCTTCTCAACAGTTTTTACCCCCAAAAGACTCCTGAACAGGTAATCAAATGGCTACCCGGACTATCTGCATTGTGTGCCTCCCCCAACCCCTCATTTACGCTGCTGCTACTCTCTGTTTATCTTATATGCTTAGTCACTTTAACTATACATTCATGTACATACTACCTAAATTGGCCCGACCAACCAGTGCTCACGCACATTGGCTAACCGGGCTATCTGCATTGTGTCCCACTACCCGCCAACCCCTCTTTTTACACTTCTGCTACTCTCTGTTCATCATATATGCAGTCACTTTAACGATACCCACATGTACATACTACCTCAATAAGCCTGACTAACAGGTGTCTGTATATAGCCTTGCTACTCTTTTTTCAAATGTCTTTCTACTGTTGTTTTATTTCTTTACTTACCTACACACACACACACCTTTTTTGGCACCATTGGTCAATCAAATAAAATCAAATAAAAGTTTTATTTGTCACGTGCGCCAAATACAACAGGTGTAAACCTTACAGTGAAATACTTACTTACAGGCTCTCTTACAGACTGCACCTCCGCCTGTAAGTAAGTATTTCACTGTAAGGTTTACACCTGTTGTATTCGGCGCACGTGACAAATAAAACTTTTATTTGATTTGATTTGAAAACGCTCATCCTGAGGCAGCGCTCCTAGTGGCCGGGGCCGGAAACTTAAATCGGCTTTTACCAAATTTCTACCAGCATGTTAGAAATTTGCTAATAAATGAATGTTTTTGGACAGAAAACCTGCGGCTACAGTAGAATTCTAGGCTAACCTGGGCTAGCTCCTCTGTTCCAAGATCTTCAGGAACAGTCGGAGGTGGATAGGGCCGTGGAGCCATTATACTGGTGGTGCTTGTGGGAGGGTGGGTAGGCTCTGCATGCGGAGCTAGCTGGAGCCCGGCGGCATCATCGCTCTGCGCTTGGTGGCGGCCTCGGTGGTTTGACACTGCTGCTGCTCATAGCTCTCCTTTTCCTTTGGCTTTGTTTGTATACTTTGGAAAAGCAGTGACAGATTAGCTGGTTCGAGCTAGCTAAACAGGCTAAGGCTTATAACACTAACACTTTTTAGAGCTAGCCAAGAAGCTAACTAAACTCTGCAGTGGTGGAGCGTGATGCAGAATTGAGTGAAGCAGTTCCAACGGTAAACTTGACCCGCCCATATAAATCAATATAAAATATTACTGTTAGAGCAAATCACGTTAATTACCTAGCCTACCACAGATGAGAAGACTATTCCCCTGCTTTCTATGGAAACCCAAAGGAGTCATACATACCCCAGTGGATTTCCATAGCCCCAATACACACCGCAGCGCTCTCTGCCCATTGTGCGGATTTTGCGCCAACTTGTCACAATCATTTTAACTTTTTTGTTATTTAATATATATATATATATATATATATATATATATATATATATAGGGGCATAAAGCTAAAACTGAGGTGGCCCAAGTTTGAACTGAGGGCTAGGTTCACTTTTCCCCCCTCGAGGAGCCGGGGCTACTACAGTAGATCTATGTACAAAGTCATCAACATGGGCCTTCATTACATCCTCCAACACCCCAACAACCCAAGGACATACACAAGGATATTGTTTGTGGACTTTAGCTCAGCCTTCAACATAATCATTCCGGACCTGCTACAGCACAAACTCACCGAGCTGAATGTACCCCATCTTCCGGTGGATCACCAACTTCCTCACGAACAGGACAGAGCACGTTAAGATGGGAAAACATCTTTCAGACTCCCCATCTATCAGCACGGGGGCACTGCAGGGTTGTGTGCTCTTCCCCATCCTCTACTAACTCTACACCAATGACTGCACCTCCAACAACGCATCAGTCAAACTACTCAAGTTTGCTGATGAACCACCCTGGTTGGTCTCATCTCCGACTGTGACGAGTCCAAGCACAGAGGTTGACCGCTTGGTGCAGACGCAACAACCTGGAAATCAACACAGTCAAAACTGTGGAGTTGGTGGTTGACTACAGTAAATGCACCCCACTCTCTCAACCCCTCGAGATTGTTAGCTCAACCATCAGCATGGCCAAGTCATTCAAATTCCTGGGTACCATCATCTCCCACAACCTCGAGTGGGAGGACATCACAGTGGTGACTAAGAAGGCTCAACAGAGGATTACTATCTATTGACCTGAGGAAACTCAAACTCTCTTTGACATTTCTGGTTCTGTTCTACATGTCCATCATTGAGTCCATCCTCACCTCTTCTATCACAGTCTGGTTTGGGTCTGCGTCTGCCTGTTGCAAGGGTAAACTGCAGCGCATCGTCTGGTCCTCCATTAAGGAAGTGTGCAGGTAAGATCGTCGCCGACCTTGCCCACTCTGGACACCCCATATTTAAAAAACTCCGCTCTGAAAGAAGGTTTAGGGCAATCATGACCAAAACCACCCGCCACTTGAACAATATCGTCACCCATGCTGTGGCCCTCATCAACCGGACATCGGGCTCATAGGGATTGATTGACTTTGCATTGGGCCAATTACTGCAGCTTGTCATCAATGACTGCACAACACTGTATATGCACTTTATATATTTAACATGGCTTATATAGATATATCCACTCTGTAAATTGTATATCCCCACTGTGATCAGCCTATACTCCAAAGATGTATGTTTACTGTTCTGATATTGTATGTTCTGTATGATGTCTATGTGGACTTGTCTGTATTCTGTTTGTATATTGTCTATTGCTAAGGCAAATTCTAGGTATGTGTAAACGTACTTGGCGAAGATACACAATATTTGTTTTAGCTGAGGTTGAAGTGTTATTCATATACAACATTGAGAGAAATTAATCTATGAAATGTTATACATTGAGTTGAAAGAGAAAGGAAAACTGCAATACTGGGATCAGCATGTTCTAGTTTGAGTTAGATGAGAATTGAGAATTCTGGGATCCCATTGGTGAGGAAACCAGCCTATTCACCAGGGAGTAATACCAAATGGCACCCTATACGCCAGAGCTCTGCTCAAAAGTAGTGCACTCTATAGGGAACAGGGTGCCATTTGGGAGGCAACTGAAATGTGTAGATCTATAGCCATTGGCTGTGACATTTAGCTCGGTCTCAGCAGCTCCTGCCTTATAATGATATAGATGTCTCAGCCACAGTGTTAAACCAGAGCAATTTCCCTAATGGATGGTTCCTGATGAATTATTTTCATTTTTTTCTCCTCTCCACTGAAATTAAAAACTTGGCTCCAGCTGCAGTAGCCTACAGAGTGGTTGCAGTACAGAGACATGAGGATTTATATGTTAATTAATCATTCAAACTGTTGGAGGTAATGCCCCATCTGTGATTGGTAGGGTAGTGTTGGAGGATAAATACCTGTCTGTAATCATGTTTCCATCCAATCATTTCATGTAGATGAATTACCTAAAGCATGAAAAAAGTAATAAACTGTGCTGATTAGCCTGGTCTCATAGACGTAACATACAGTAGTAGATTAGTATTATAGGTTACGTTTGGTATGGTCTAGCAACCCAAAGGTTGTGTGTTTGAATCTCATCACAGACAACTTTAGCATTTTAGCTACTTTGCAACTACTTATGTTTCCATCCAATCATTTCATGCAGATTAATTACCTAATGTTAGCTAACACTTCCCCTAACCTTAGCTAAGGTTAGCCACAACAAATTGGAATTTGTAATATATTATACATATGGCAAATTTGTAACATTGTACCTTTTGCAAATTTGTAACATATCATATGAATTGTAATTCGTAACAAAATGAATTTATAAAGCCCTTTATACATCAGCAGATGTCACAAAGTGCTTATACAGAAACCCAGCCCAAAACCCCAATGACCAAGCAATGTAGAACATATCATAGGACATGGATGATGACATTTACAAATGAATACATACATACAAAATCGATAACGACACAGGGCGAGACCCAGATGCAGACACAGGAGGCAGATGCTTCGAGTCTCTGATATTTATTGAACAACAAGGGGGAGGCAAGAGGCAGGTGGAGGTCAGGCAAATGTTCATAAACCAGGTCAGAGTACAAACGGTACAGGGCGGCAGACCGGCTCGAGATCAGGGTAGGCTGAATGGTCAGGCAGCTGGTCTTAGTGTCAGGGCAGGCAAGAGGTCAAAACCGGGAGGACTAGAAAAGAGACTAGGAAAGACAGGGACTCGGAAAACACGCTGGTAAGCTTGACAAGACGAACTGGCAACAGACTAACAGAGAACACAGGAATAGATACCCTGGGAATAATGCTGAAGACAGGTGACACCTGGAGGTGGGTGGAGACAAAGACAGGTGAAACAGACTAAATTTAACATATCATACTAAATTGAATGTCTCGAATTTACGTAAATAATAATATGAAATGCTCTGAGACCAGGTTGGGATGACAGAAGCATGAAATGCTGGTACAATTGTATAAATGCTGACAATTGGTTTGTTTGATATGGTGGGATCTTTTTGTGTCTGTAAAATGTATGATGTGAGAAATCATACATTTTATGATAACCATCATATCGAAGTATGCAAAACTTGGCGTCACGCGATGACACAGTGTGTTGTGTGGTCTTCTCACTACAACTCGGGAAAGCATTCAGTTTATTAAGCTACAGATTAAATCATTTATGATGATCTTCACAAGGTGGTAAACGTGAAAGGTGATAAGCTTGCTGCTGCTTTCCAATAAATATTGAGGGTCTTATTCTGGTGACATTATGATTGATGCTTGGCTGCTGTTTGACAAATACAAATAATATCACTATTATCCACATAATGTTGGTAGCCTACCTGCACTGTATCGCCAGCTGTTGGCTGGAGCACACGTGCCAAGACCAGAGTGGGCACATTTGGTATTTAACTCAACAGTTTTTTTGACAAAACCATCAGTAGATTTGAAAATGCGATAGAAACCCATTAAAACTTGTATTTTAAATTTCGGTACATGGGAATTAACCGCAAAAGTCAATTTTATATGCACTATAATTTGCACACATACTTTTTTCCCCATCAAGTCTGTCATTAAATTTTTTATCCAACATCATAAAAAGGTTGGATGGAAACCTGGTTTGTGATTGGTATAGAGCAAAGTGTTGGAGGATAAATACCCTCTTCGATTGACAATGTCACAGAACAGCACAGTTTAATTTCTGGTTAAATTAAAGTGTTTCTCAGTGTGTTCCAGAGGCAGTGTTTAGGCCTACACAGTCTTTTGACCAATCAAAAGGCATTGGCCTCGATCACACCGACAGCATTGTTGTATTTTGGTACACCAAAAGTACATTCATTTCCAATCGTACGCAGCATTTGCCTTGCAGCATTGTGTTGTAGAAGCAGTTGCAGTGCATTCTGGGTGGTGCATGCATTGGATTTATCGAACGTATGCATCAGACGGCTTGACATAAATGGTAGCAGAAGGTGAATGTTGAACTTTTGTTGCACACATATCCAGATGATGCTGCTTACCATTTTGTGTAATGATGCCGTCGGTGTGATCAAGGCGTGACACGTGATACAGACTACCTCGCCAGACTGGTGCAACGGGTGGGTTGAGTTGCACTTGATTTAGGACTAAGTGGAATGGTCCCAAACAACTAAACTGTACTCACCTGTCAAACAACTAAACTGTAATCACCCGGCATGCTATAAATCCTGAATGAAGTGCAGCCTACACCTCCAGCCCACGGATAAAATCACTGCACCCTGCGCACACCCATCATTTGAATTTGTAGGAAGCAGCATGAGAGAAGATACCTCTCAAAGTGAATCTGATTTTGTGGAAGATAAAACAAGGAGCAAGTTTAAGGTAAGAATAATTAAAAAGCCTACTGATTTATTGCAGACAAATGATGATGAATTTTCCCCCACGTTTGCCCCTCCTTGGATTTGGCAAAAGATATCAGAACTCAAGTAGACATTTTCCTGGATTAAAATGTTATCTTTGAATAATTGTATTAAGCCTATAGGCATAGGGCTATATATTTGCCTGGATGCCTGGTCATTCTTTAAAAGTAACTTCCTCACCATTTTAGATAAGCATGCTCCGTTCAAAAAATGCAGAACTAAGAACAGATACAGCCCTTGGTTCACCCCAGACCTGAATGCCCTCGACCAGCACAAAAACATCCTGTGGCGGACTGCAATAGCATCGAATAGTCCCCGTGATATGCAACTGTTCAGGGAAGTCCGGAACCAATACACGCAGTCAGTCAGGAAAGCTAAGGCCAGCTTCTTCAGGCAGAAGTTTGCATCCTGTAGCTCCAACTCCAAAAAGTTCTGGGACACTGTGAAGCCAATGGAGAACAAGAGCACCTCCTCCCAGCTGCCCACTGCACTGAGGCTAGGTAACACGGTCACCACCGATAAATCCATGATTATCGAAAACTTCAATAAGCATTTCTCAACGGCTGGCCATGCCTTCCGCCTGGCTACTTCAACCTCGGCCAACAGCCCCGCCCCCCCCCGCTGCTCCTCGCCCAAGCCTCTCCAGGTTCTCCTTTACCCAAATCCAGATAGCAGATGTTCTGAAAGAGCTGCAAAACCTGGACCCATACAAATCAGCTGGGCTTGACAATCTGGACCCTCTATTTCTGAAACTATCCGCCACCATTGTCGCAACCCCTATTACCAGCCTGTTCAACCTCTCTTTCATATCGTCTGAGATCCCCAAGGATTGGAAAGCTGCCGCAGTCATCCCCCTCTTCAAAGGGGGAGACACCCTGGACCCAAACTGTTACAGACCTATATCCATCCTGCCCTGCCTATCTAAGGTCTTCGAAAGCCAAGTCAACAAACAGGTCACTGACCATCTCGAATCCCACTGTACCTTCTCCGCTGTGCAATCTGGTTTCCGAGCCGGTCACGGGTGCACCTCAGCCACACTCAAGGTACTAAACGATATCATAACCGCCATCGATAAAAGACAGTACTGTGCAGCCGTCTTCATCGACCTTGCCAAGGCTTTCGACTCTGTCAATCACCATATTCTTATCGGCAGACTCAGTAGCCTCGGTTTTTCGGATGACTGCCTTGCCTGGTTCACCAATTACTTTGCAGACAGAGTTCAGTGTGTCAAATCGGAGGGCATGCTGTCCGGTCCTCTGGCAGTCTCTATGGGGGTGCCACAGGGTTCAATTCTTTGGGCCGACTCTTTTCTCTGTATACATCAATGATGTTGCTCTTGCTGCGGGCGATTCCCTGATCCACCTCTACGCAGACGACACCATTCTATATACTTTCGGCCCGTCATTGGACACTGTGCTATCTAACCTCCAAACAAGCTTCAATGCCATACAACACTCCTTCCATGGCCTCCGACTGCTCTTAAACGCTAGTAAAACCAAATGCATGCTTTTCAACCGATCGCTGCCTGCACCCGCATGCCCGCCTAGCATCACCACCCTGGATGGTTCCGACCTAGAATATATGGACATCTATAAGTACCTAGGTGTCTGGCTTGACTGCAAACTCTCATTCCAAACTCATATCAAACATCTCCAATCGAAAATCAAATCAAGAGTCGGCTTTCTATTCCGCAACAAAGCCTCCTTCACTCACGCCGCCAAGCTTACCCTAGTAAAACTGACTATCCTACCGATCCTCGACTTCAGCGATGTCATCTACAAAATGGCTTCCAACACTCTACTCAGCAAACTGGATGCAGTCTATCACAGTGCCATCCGTTTTGTCACTAAAGCACCTTATACCACCCACCACTGCGACTTGTATGCTCTAGTCGGCTGGCCCTCGCTACATATTCGTCGCCAGACCCACTGGCTCCAGGTCATCTACAAGTCCATGCTAGGTAAAGCTCCGCCTTATCTCAGCTCACTGGTCACGATGGCAACACCCATCCGTAGCACGCGCTCCAGCAGGTGTATCTCACTGATCATCCCTAAAGCCAACACCTCATTTGGCCGCCTTTCGTTCCAGTACTCTGCTGCCTGTGACTGGAACGAATTGCAAAAATCGCTGAAGTTGGAGACTTTTATCTCCCTCACCAACTTCAAACATCAGCTATCTGAGCAGCTAACCGATCGCTGCAGCTGTACATAGTCTATTGGTAAATAGCCCACCCATTTTCACCTACCTCATCCCCATACTGGTTTTTATTTATTTACTTTTCTGCTCTTTTGTACACCAATATCTCTACCTGTACATGACCATCTGATCATTTATCACTCCAGTGTTAATCTGCAAAATTGTAATTATTCGCCTACCTCATGCCTTTTGCACACATTGTATATAGACTCCCCCTTTGTTTTCTACTGTGTTATTGACTTGTTAATTGTTTACTCCATGTGTAACTCTGTGTTGTCTGCTCATACTGCTATGCTTTATCTTGGCCAGGTCGCAGTTGCAAATGAGAACTTGTTCTCAACTAGCCTACCTGGTTAAATAAAGGTGAAATAAAAAATAAAAATAAATAAAAAATTTCAACGGCAGACCAGTGGGTATTCGATGGTCATGAAATCACCTTTGTTGACTAAACCAGAACAAAGCCTTCATTAGGCTATTGTGCAGCATTGTGTAATTACAATGCAAGGCGTCAGGAAAAATGTACTTGTACTTAAGGTTGTACTGATTATAATGAGCTATTGCTATAATGCCTATAGATTTACAGCTGTTTTATTAAGACCTATTCTACATGGCACGCTATTATTAGTTTATTATTGATCTCTTCACAGGTGTTGAGGATTCTGTGACACCCAACAGATACCCCTGCTACCCCCAAAATGATTATCTTCAGGCATAGAAAAGGCTGTCTTATCACCGTTCTACTCTGCCTCACTATCTTTGTGTTACATACTGGACACACTGGGCAGCTATTCTCCAAGTCACTTGTTGATTTGGCAAAAATTGCCCTTCGGCTGCTGGGCAGGAAAATCTTTCCAAGTCATTGTGCATGTATCAAATGTATGACTCAGCCGGATGATGACCTCTGGTTTCAGAAGCGCTTCATCAGGTCTATCAAACCATTTCTGACCAGAGAGAACAAGAAACTTAATGAAGATACCAGAGCATGGTGGCAGGTAATTATTATATATATTTTGTTAGATCAACTGTTCTTTAAAATGATACCTTACCAAAATGGCAGAATAAACAGAATTGGACAAATAAAAGCATTGTCACCGCACGTCCATAGAAGGGTACCTTTGGGGGGAAACAACCCCTTTAACCTTTTCCCCTGTGAGTTCCAAATGTCTCTAATGGTCAGCACAGTGTGAGTTGTTTTATGCATGTGATGTCAGAATGCACTCACTGTTCCAAAATGTGACTGTTACGTGACAGGACTGTTAACACGCACTGCCTGCTAATTATCTATAGGCTGTTTCAAGTAAAATACTTGTACTAAAGGTTGTACCGATTATAATGAGCTAATGCTATAATGCTATGGCTCCATGCATTCTGTCAGATCAAAGATCCTATAATGAGGTGAAGGAATGATTCACTCATCTTTTGAGTAAACTTCCAGAAGAGAATGAAGGGAAGTGAATGATAGTAGATGACTCCTCTTATTATCTTTGGTTGATGTGAAAAAACAAACATGGCGGCACGCATTAACTACACATTGTCGGATTACTTTCGATTTCTAGAAAGTGTTTTACTCAATTATTTCGATCAATGGTGAGCTCGCCCGTGATGTGACGAATTATAAATACTAATTGCTATTAGCTAATTCATATAGTGGTTTCTGTGTTCCAGTAATCTCTCCTCAGTTAGTGCTAGAACTAATGTAGCATACAATTTCCGGTTTTGGAAGATTGTGCGGGAACTTGCTTTCATTCAGCCACAACAGCATTAGTGAGGTCAGGAACCGGTGTTAGGCAATTAGGCCTGGCTCGCAGTCAGCGTTCCAATTCATCCCAAAAGTGTTCGATGGGGTTGAGGTCAGGGCTATGTGCAGGCAGTCAAGTTCTTCCACATCGATCTTGACAAACCAGCCTTACCCAAACTGTTGCCACAAACTTGGAAGCACAGAATTGTCTAGAATGTCATTGTATGCTGTAGTGTTAAGATTTCCCTTCACTGGAAGTAAGAGGTCTGAACCATGACCCAGACCATTATTCCTCTGCTACCAAACCTTACAGTTGGCACTATGAAGTCGCGCAGGTAGCATTCTGGCATCCGCCAAACCCAGATTCGTCAGTTGGACTGCCAGATGGTGATCCATGATTCCTCACTCCAGAGAACGCATTTCCACTACTCCAGAGTCCAATGACGGCAAGCTTTACACTAATCCAACCGACGCTTGGCATTGTGCATAGGGATCTTAGGCTCGTGTTCAGCTGCTCGGCCAAGGAAACGCAATTCATGAAGCTCCCGACGAACAGTTCTTGCGCTGACGTTTCTTCCAAAGAAAGTTTGTAGTGAGTGTTGCAACCAAGGACAGAAGAAGTCCCATTCTGTGAGCTTGGCCTATCACTTTGCGGCTGAGCTGTTGTTGCTCCTAGACATTTCCACTTCAAAATAACAGCACTTACAGTTGACCGAGGTAATTCTAGCAGGGCAGATATTTGACAAACTGATTTGACCAATTTGACGAACTGACCCTACGACAGGGCCACGTTGAAAGTCACTGAAATCTTCAGTAAGGCCATTCTACTGCCACTGTTTGTCTATGGATATTGCATGGCTGTGTACTTGACTTTATACACCTGTCAGCAACGGGTGGGGCGAAATAGCCAAATCCACTAATTTGAAGGGGTGTCCAGACATACAGTGCATTTGGGGAAAAATATTCAGACCCCTTGACTTTTTACACATTTTGTTACGTTACAGCCTTAATCTAAAATGGATTAAATAAAACATATTCCTCATCAATGTACACACAATACCTCATAATGACAAAGCGAAAACAGGTGCATCCTGTTTCCATTAATCATCCTTGAGATGTTTCTATAACTTGATTGGAGTCCACCTGTGGAAAATGCAATTGATTGGACATGATTTGGAAAGGCACACACCTGTCTATATAAGGTACCACAGTTTACAGTGCATGTCAGAAGCAAAACCAAGCCATGAGGTCGAAGGAATTGTTCGTAGAGCTCAGAGACAGGATTGTGTTAATGCACAGATCTGGGGAAGGGAACCACAACATTTCTTCAGCATTAAAGGTCCCCAAGAACACAGTGGCCTCCATCATTCTTAAATGGAAGAAGTTCAGAACCACCCAGACTCTCCCCAGAGCTGGCCGCCTGGCAAAATTGAGCAATCTGGGGAGAAGGGCCTTGGTCAGGGAGGTGACCAAAAACCAGATGGTCACTAAGACAGAGCTCTAGAGCTCCTCTGTGGAGATGGGAGAACCTTCCAGAAGGACAACCATCTCTGTAGCACACAACCAATCAAGCCTTTATGGTAGAGTAGCCAGACGGAAGCCACTCATCAGTAAAAGGCACATGACAGCCTGCTTTGAGTTTGCCAATTAGCACCTAAAGGACTCTCAAACCATGAGAAACAAGATTATCTGGTCTGATGAAACCAAGATTAAACTCTGTTGCCTGAATGCCAGTCGTCACATCTGGAGGAAACCTGGCACCATCCCTACGGTGAAGCATGGTGTTGGCAGCATCATGCTGTGGGGATGATTTTCAGTGGCAGGGACTGGGAGACTAGTCAAGATCGAGGGAAAGCTGAACAGAGCAAAGTACAGGAGAGATCCTTGATGAAAACCTGCTCCTCACCTTCCAACAGGACAACGGCCATAAGCACACAGCCAAGACAACGCAGGAGTGGCTTTGCACACTCTTGGAATTCTCTCAAACAGCTTCATGAGGTAGTCACCTGGAATAATTTAAATTAACAGGTGTGCCCTGTTAAAAGTTAATTTGTGGAATTTCTTTCCTTCTTAATGGGTTTGAGCCAATCAGTTGTGTTGTGACAAGGTAGGGGGGGGGGGGGTATACAGAAGATAGCCCTATTTGGTAAAAGACCAAGTCCATATTATGGCAAGACATGACATACTTTTAGACATGAAGGTCAGTCAATCTGGAGAAATTCAAGAACTTTGAAGTTTCTTCAAGTGCAGTTGCAAACACCATCAAGAGCTATGATTAAATTGGCTCTCATGAGGACCGCCACAGGAATGGAAGACCCAGAGTTACCTCTGCTGCAGAGGATAAGTTCCTTAGAGTTACGAGCCTCATATTGCAGCCCAAATAAATGCTTCAGAGTTCAAGTAACAGACACACCTCAACATCAACTGTTCAGAGGAGACCGTGTGAATGAGGCAAATTGCTGCAAAGAAACCACTACTTAAGGACACCAATAAGAAGAGACTTGCTTGGGCCAAGAAACATGAGCAATGGACATGAGACCAGTAAAAATTTGTCCTTTGGTCTAGAGTCCAAATCTGAGATTTTTGGTTCCAACCACCATGTCTTTGTGAGACGCGGTGTGGGTGAACGGATGATCTCTGCATGTGTATTTCCCACCTTAAAGCATGGAGGAGGAGGTGTTATGGTGTGGGTGTGCTTTGCTGGTGACACTGATTTATTTAGAATTCAAAGCACACTTATCCAGCATGGCTACCACAGGATTCTGCAGTGATACGCCATCCCATCTGGTTTTGGCTTAGTGGCACTATCATTTGTTTTTCAACAGGACAATGATTCAACACACCTCCAGGCTGTGTAAGGGCTATTTGACCAAGAAGGAGAGTAATGGAGTCATGCATCAGATGACCTGGCCTCCACAACCTCCCCAACCTCAACCAAATTGAGATGGTTTGGGATGAGTTGGACGGCAGAGTGAAGGAAAAGCAGCCAACAAGAGCTCAGCATATGTGGGAACTCCTTCAAGACTGTTGGAAAAGCATTACAGGTGAAGCTGGTTGAGAGAATGCCAAGAGTGTGCAATGCTGTCATCAAGGCAAGGGGTAGCTATTTGAAGAATCTCAAATATAAAAACATATTTTGATTTGTTTAACACTTTTTTGGTTACTGCATGATTCCATATATGTTATTTATAGTTTTGACATCGTCACTATTATTCTACAATTTAGAAAAAAGCAAAAATAAATTAAAACCCTTGAATGAGTAGGTGTTCTAAAACCTTTTGACCGGTAGTGTACATATACATACACACACGTGTGTGTGTGTGTGTGTGTGTGTGTGTGTATTATAGCAAGACTAGTGGCATCCAGGGAAAGTGTACATTTTTGGGGGGTGACAGAGTGGTTTCTGTGAAAATTACTGGAGGGGGTTGTTTAACCCCAAGACACCCTAACCTAGATACACAGACCTACAAAGCAACAATATATACTATCCCATGTCATAAAATAAAACAAAAACAAATTGGAAAAGTGACCTGTGGTGGGTAATTTATTATTCAAAACTTCATTACAGTATCCTACCCCATTTCTAAAGATCAACTGGTCAACGTAGTAACGTTGTAACGTAGCTCATATAGTGTGGATCACTACAATACATTCAAATGTCAAAACATGCCTATTGTTTTCTAAAGTTAAGAACCTCCAATAGCTTAATGTGGTCGCATGTTTTTATTTGTATTTTCATATTGAGGTGTTCATACAGTGCCTTGCGAAAGTATTCGGCCCCCTTGAACTTTGCGACCTTTTGCCACATTTCAGGCTTCAAACATAAAGATATAAAACTGTATTTTTTTGTGAAGAATCAACAACAAGTGGGACACAATCATGAAGTGGAACGACATTTATTGGATTTTTCAAACCTTTTTAACAAATCAAAACCTGAAAAATTGGGCGTGCAAAATTATTCAGCCCCCTTAAGTTAATACTTTGTAGCGCCACCTTTTGCTGCGATTACAGCTGTAAGTCGCTTGGGATATGTCTCTATCAGTTTTGCACATTGAGAGACTGACATTTTTTCCCATTCCTCCTTGCAAAACAGCTCGAGCTCAGTGAGGTTGGATGGAGAGCATTTGTGAACAGCAGTTTTCAGTTCTTTCCACAGATTCTCGATTGGATTCAGGTCTGGACTTTGACTTGGCCATTCTAACACCTGGATATGTTTATTTTTGAACCATTCCATTGTAGATTTTGCTTTATGTTTTGGATCATTGTCTTGTTGGAAGACAAATCTCCGTCCCAGTCTCAGGTCTTTTGCAGACTCCATCAGGTTTTCTTCCAGAATGGTCCTGTATTTGGCTCCATCCATCTTCCCATCAATTTTAACCATCTTCCCTGTCCCTGCTGAAGAAAAGCAGGCCCAAACCATGATGCTGCCACCACCATGTTTGACAGTGGGGATGGTGTGTTCAGCTGTGTTGCTTTTACGCCAAACATAACATTTTGCATTGTTGCCAAAAAGTTCAATTTTGGTTTCATCTGACCAGAGCACCTTCTTCCACATGTTTGGTGTGTCTCCCAGGTGGCTTGTGGCAAACTTTAAATGACACTTTTTATGGATATCTTTAAGAAATGGCTTTCTTCTTGCCACTCTTCCATAAAGGCCAGATTTGTGCAATATACGACTGATTGTTGTCCTATGGACAGAGTCTCCCACCTCAGCTGTAGATCTCTGCAGTTCATCCAGAGTGATCATGGGCCTCTTGGCTGCATCTCTGATCAGTCTTCTCCTTGTATGAGCTGAAAGTTTAGAGGGACGGCCAGGTCTTGGTAGATTTGCAGTGGTCTGATACTCTTTCCATTTCAATATTATCGCTTGCACAGTGCTCCTTGGGATGTTTAAAGCCTGAAATGTGGCAAAAGGTCGCAAAGTTCAAGGGGGCCGAATACTTTCGCAAGGCACTGTATGTGGGAGTTTTTTTCAGAATGAACTCTTATTGGATGTTTTAGGCTGCAGTTTAAAAGCACGGTCACGGACAACTGTTTGCTACTGTCATCAACAATAACTTCAGTGTAAAGAGCAGGTGGCTGGATTCAATACTTATGTATTTTATTGACGTATTACGTTAATTTGGACAGAGACAATGTTGAACAAAAACAGTCTCATTATCCTGATCCGTTGCACCAGATTTAGCCAACAGCTCATTTCCATTTGCAGTCCCTGGGCAGTTGAAAACGTAAACATGAAACCATGAAATACAATCACTTCAGTGTGAGGGTTTTCTCTGATGCTATGGTGTGCGATTTGCATTGTGCAGTTTATGGTGTCTGTTGTGTTTTATGTAGGCTATTGGCTGGTGGAATCAAATAAAGTACTATCTTACCTTATCACCAGAAATTGCAGGATGACCGTAGCACAGCCACCTTCAGAGAGGTGGTGGAACACTTGTTCCAGGTCATCCCTGATGACGACCTCTACATGGACGCAGGCCCTGAGCGCTGTAGGACCTGTGCTGTGGTGGGGAACTCTGGGAACCTCAAGGGCTCCCACTACGGAGCCCTCATAGACTCCAATGATGTCATCATAAGGTATAGGCCAACAAAGGGTGGGGTGTTGATAGACCTTCCACAAAGCCTGTTTCAGCATGGGCAGTGCCATTGAGGACTCAGCAGGAGGGGTTAGCTATCCCTCCTACCTCCAAATGTGTACTTGTTCACTTCCCTTTAATGATTTGAAAGGAAATGACTAGATAGGATATATGGTGGAAATTCCCACTAGCCCATGCCTCCACCAATCCAATGCTTTTGGATTTGTGAGAAGTAGTGAACAAGTGCACACTCCAGGAAAAAGGAGCAAACATTCTTTAGCTGGGGGTGGCAATAAACCACCAACCTTGGCTTTATGCCTGTTCAGACCGCACACTCCAGGTAGCAGTAAGCACCATTTCAGTTTGTTTACTGACTGCCAATAAACCATTAGGAAGTAGAATAAGAAGAAATCAACTACTTTAAAATAGAGATAGCCCTCAAAGGCGCTACCAATGCTGTCACTATGTGTTTTGAATTCAAGTGCTTTGAAATATTGTTGCCATGATATGGGTCACTGCTTTCTTTTTTTTACTGCGTTATCCAGAATGAACATGGCTCCTACCTTTAGCTATGAGGAGGATGTAGGAAGCCGGACCACACATCAAGTCATGTACCCAGAGAGTGCCATAGATCTGGACAACACCACCAGGTTCCTGCTGATCCCTTTCAAGACTCTGGACCTTCAGTGGCTACCCGGCGCCATCACCAATGGATCTAACATCACTTAGTGAGTAACCACTTATTATAGATTCAATTTTGATTAGTCTAGCAGTTTGTTACACCATGCATTTTAATAAGATTAGGTAGCAGCTCTGGATGAAATCAGTCTTATTTTATTCAACAGCTCATATTTACCTCTTAGACCAAAGATAAAGGCCAACAAAGACTTGAGTACCTTGTTGATCATGATGTATTTACTATTATTATTATCATCTAGTGGCCTTGTGGTTAGTGTCCGCCCTGAGATTGGAAGGTTGGAAGTTCAAACCTCGGCAGAGTCATACCGAAGACCAAAAAAATGGGACCCAGTTCGTCTCTGCTTGGCACTCAGCTTTAAGGAGATAGATTGAGGATAAGGCCCTGCAATAGACTAGCATCATGTCAAGGGGTGATACTTGTACATCAAGCTGCCTCACCTTACAGAAACAGGATATAGGCTCCTGCTCCTATAGCCATTCCAGTGTCAGCCTACTTACTTTACTACAAAACATCTACAGAGTCAATGATATCTAATAAAATATATTTGTATATTTTGGACACTATGATACACTTGCAATGCTTGTAATTGAGGATCTGTGTTAGGTATGGGCAGAGCCATCTACTACGATAAATAACTCTACATATATACATACATTTAAATAAATTAAATATGGTTCTTGGTATGGGTGGTTTCCTAACAAAAGAGGCAGTGAGGTCAGAAATGATTTGGATTGGTATTTGCCTGAAGGCAAATGTGTCATTAAGAGTCATGACCTTTGCTCATAGTTTGAGACTGCATCAGAATGTACGAACAGTGCATCATGCCATCTATTATCCGACAATATCAAATCTGACAGCGTAAGTTCTCAAATTTGATGTATCACAAGTCATCATTCCTCTTTTTTTAATTGAATCACATTGATATATACATGCTATGTATATTATATTCCACACAGGTATTGGTTCTTAATCCTGCATTTATGAAATATGTTCATCAAGTCTGGCTTGACTATCAAGGCAAATATCCCTCTACTGGATTCATGGCTTTAATATTAGCCATACACATTTGTGACGAGGTAAGACTTCTTATTCATATTCAAATACATGCACTGCTAGGAATGTGGATAGGAGTGTACTTTCTCAGCAAGACACACTGGATAATAAAGAAATGACACACAATACACACTGTATACTACACACAATGGGAGTAGAGGAACAACACTGACATCTAATGGCTTTAAGTAGGGCTGGGTGATATGGCCTAACAATTTCAAATGTATGGGTGACACACACACACACACACAGTACCAGTCAAAAGTTTGGACACACCTTCTCATTCAATGTTTTTTTTGTTATTTTTACTATTTTATACATTGTAGAATAATAGTGAAGACATCACAAGTATGAAATAGCACATATGGAATCATGTACTAAAAGTGCTAAACAAATAAAAATATATTTTATATTTCAGATTCTTCAAAGTAGCCCCCCTTTGCATGGATAACAGCTTTACACACACTTGGCATTCTGTCAACCAGCTTCATGAGTTAGTCACCCAGAACACATTTTAATTAACAGGTTAGCCTTGTTAAAAGTTCATTTGTGGAAGATCTTTCCCTCTTAATGCATTTGAGCCAATCAGTTGTGTTGTGACAAGGTAGGATTGATATTCAGAAGATGGTCTTGTACAAAATAGGGCTAAGTCCATATTATGTCAAGAACAGCTCAAATAAGCAAAGAGAAATGACAGTCCATCATTACTTTAAGATATGAAGGTAAGTCAATCTGGAAAATGTCAAGAACTTTGAAAGTTTCTTCAAGTGCAGTCGCAAACACCATCAAGAGCTATGATTAAACTGGCTCTCATGAAGATCGCCACAGGAAAGGAAGACCCAGAGTTACCTCTGCTGCAGAGGATAAGTTCATTAGTTACCTCTGCTGCAGAGGATAAGTTCATTAGAGTTGCCAGCCTCAGATTGCATCCCAAATAAATGCTTCACAGAGTTCAAGTAACAAACACATCTCAACATCAACTGTTCAGAGGAGATTGACATGAATCAGGCCTTCATGATCGAATTGCTGCAAAGAAACCACTACTAAAGAACACTAATAATAAGAAGAGACTTGCTTGGGCCAAGAAACATGAGCAATGGGCATTAGACCGGTGGAAATCTGTCCTTTGGAATGATGAGTCCAAATTTGAGATTTTTGGTTCCAACCCCAATGTCTTTATGAGATGCAGAGTAGGTGAACGGATTATCTCCGCATGTGTGGTTCCCACCATGAAGCATGGAGGAGGTGTGATGATGTGGGGGTGCTTTGCTGGTGACATTGTCAGTGATTCTTTTAGAATTCAAGGCACACATAACCAGCATGGCTACCACAGTATTCTGCAGCGATACGCCATCCCATCTGGTTTGGGCTTGGTGGGACTATCATTTGTTTTTCAACAGGACAATGACCCAACACACCTCCAGGCTGTGTAAGGGCTATTTATCCAAGGAGAAGAGTGATGGAGTGCTGCATCATATGACCTGGCCTCCACAATCACCCGACCTCAACCCAATTGAGATGGTTTGGGGTGAGTTGGACTGCAGAGTGAAGGAAAAGCAGTCAACAAGTGCTCAGCATATGTGGGAACTCCTTCAAGACTGTTGGAAAAGCATTCAAGGTGACTACCTCGAGAATGTCAAGTGTGCAATTTTTTTGGTTCTTCTCTAAATAAGCTATTTTGTACAATTAAAGCTAAAATACACTGCATTTCAAAACAAACAGCAATAAGGCTAAATATAGGCTAAATATAAGCCTTCCATAACATGAGACCCACTAATAATTTAATTATTTCATGAAAATAGTTTAACCTGTTTTTTCCTATCTTGCTTTCAAGACTGTCTATCAAAATGACCTTTTTGTTTCAAATTTAACCAGATCCATGCATACTGCACATTCACTAATAATGACACACTTCTTGTAGCAGGCATTATAGAAAATGAACACAGGTCTCATTAACAATCTCCCAACCACAAGCCCACGTGCTAGTTGTAGCCAGCTACATTTTTAAAGTGGAACTGAGAGTGTTAACTACTTTGAAGACATGAAACAAACAGTCAAATATACAATTCCCAGTTTATACTAGAAAAACAACTTTGTAAGAGGTTTAAAAATAGGTCATATTTAACTAAAAATCCCATGATGCAGAGTAAGGCATTCTTGTCAGTTCAATGCATGACTAATATAATTCACCAATAAATGTTTTACTAGTCCAACAAATATATATGGTTGTAAATTACAGCTGGCCAGGTACAATGTTTGCTGCTTCCATTCGGGATGCACTGTTTCAGTTTCAATGACTCAATATTTTGGACAAAAACGGACGAATGTCGCTAAGGCTTGGAATGTCAATAGAATCAAACTAGATAGGGCAATGATCACAAGTCAGTCATAACGTGTCAGATACTGTATGCTAGTTTATCTATTTATTTAACAAGCTAAAAACACTGAGTATAACGTTAGCTAGCTCCTGGGAAGATGTTGTCATTAGAAGAGTTGGTGAAAGGCCGACTTTTTCCCCCATATCGTTTTTCTGTGGCTACAGCTAGAGATGCAGGTGTTATTTGGAAATGTAAATCACTTCGCTTGCTATACTGAACTTGAACGACTGTTACAGTTAACCAAATGTATTTGGCATTGATCGAATGGGCAGGCAGGCAAATTTCCATTCAGTTGTCAAAACGTGGGTTGGGACACGCATGCATTGGGCGAGCAGGCGCCTATTCTCCATTGTTTATCAACGCAATTTTGACCGCCAACTACAAGCTGAAAAGGTTTCAGTTTGTCTACCGTTTCCACGTTAGATTTGAGCTCATCTCGCTCTGGCTAACAGTTGTTGATATTGATGATGTGCATAGGCAACTAAATAAGAGAGAGCCTACCTTTTCATGGTTGCTTGATCAATAGGACTGTACATTTCCCAAATGTAAGACGACTCCCGTGGTATTTACATATTTGCACAAATCCATTCAGGTGTATTTTGTGGCTTTTGGTGAATGCTTTCTATTGCGCTAAAGTCCTGCTGTTGCTACTGCATGTAAACACATTCCAGTTCAAAGTAAATAATGGCAGGCCCATGTGGCACATGGCAAATTTGCATTTAGGCCTACTGTAGCTCTGATTGGCTATAGCGTATTGGTATGCGTAAGATTCCAGTGTTGTACAGTATATGTTTTTATTAAAGGTTTTATTTGCTGAAGTGTGTATTAATTGTCCAAACGCATGGCCGCTTTCCCACTCTAATTGCTAAATAATTTTCACAAATGCCTTACTCTACCTCATTCCCAAACATTCTATGAATGTATGAAATGTAAAAATGGGCATATCGAAGTAGTCGTTTGTCAGAAAATGTCAAACAAAAAGGCATCATATTCCTCCTGGGGGTGTATATTAGCATACTTAAATAATATTTAATGTTGCTCAAACGCTGTCAGTTCCACTTTAATGTCTAGCCAACGTGGATCTGTTTGCTAGCTAACAAGGTATACTGAACAAAAATATAAATGCAAAATGTTGGTTTGATGAGCTGAAAGAAAAGATCCCAGAAATTGTTAATATGCACAAAAAGCTTATTTCTCTCAAATTGTGTACACAAATGTGTTTACATCCCTGTTAGTGACCATTTCTCATTTGCCAAGATAATCCATCCACCTGACAGGTGGGGCATATCAAGAAGCTGATTAAACAGCATGATCATTACACAGATTCACCTTGTGCTGGGAACAATAAAAGGCCACCAAAATGTGCAGTTATTGCACACAACACAATGCCAGAGATGTCTCAAGTTTTGAGGGAGCATGCAATTGGCATGCTGACTGCAGGATTGTCCACCAGGGCTGTTGCCAGAGAATTTGAAGTTAATTTCTCTACCATAAGCCGCCTCCGACATTGTTTTAGAAAATGTGATGCTTAAGTCCAACCGGACTCACAACCACAGACCACGTGTAACCACACCAGCCCATGACCTCCACATCAGGCTTACTCACCTGCAGGATCGTCTAAGACCAGCCACCCAAACAGCCGATAAAACTGTGGATCTGCACAACTGAAGAATTTCTGCACAAAATGTCAGAAACTGTCTCAGGGAAGCTCATCTGCGTGCTCGTCGTCCTCACCGGGGTCTTGACCTGACTACAGTTCTGCGCCGTTTACAACTTCAGTGGGCAAATACTCACCTTCGATGGCCACTGGCATGCTGAAGAAGTGTGCTCTTCATGGAGGAATCCCGGTTTCAACTCTACCAGGCAGATGGCAGACAGTGTGTATGGCATTGTGTGAGGGCAGGCGGTTTGAGATATCAATGTTGTGAACAGTGCCTCATATTAGTGGTTTGGTTATGGTATAAGCTACGGACAATGAACACAATTGCATGGTGAATGCACAGAGATGCCGTGACGAGATCCTGAGGCCCATTGTTGTGCCATTCATCCGTCACCATCACCTCATGCTTCAGCATGATAATGCACGCCCCAATGTCGCAAGGATCTGTACATAATTACTGGAAGCTGAAAATGTCCCAGTCCTTCCATGGCCTGCATACTCTCTGCATACTCTATGCTCTGGATCGACATATAGGACAGCGTGTTCCAGTTCCCATCAATATCCAGCAACTTCGCACAGCCATTTTTTAAATTGATTTTTTTTGTATTTCACCTTTATTTAACCAAGTAGGCCAGTTGAAAACAAGTTCTCATTTACAACTGCGACCTGGCCAAGATAAAGCAAAGCAGTGTGACAAAAAACAACAGAGTTACACATGGGATAAACAAAAGTACAGTCAATAACATAATGGAAAAAAAGTCTATATATAGTGTGTGCAAATGGAGTAAGGAGGTAAGGCAATAAATGGGCCATAGTAGCGAAGTAATTACAGTTTAGTAAATTAACACTGGAGTGATAGATGTGCAGATGATGATGTGCAAGTAGAAATACTGGTGTGCAAAAAGTAAATAAAAACAATATGGGGATGAGGTAGGAAGTTGGACGGGCTATAAACAGATGGGCTGTGTACAGCTGCAGCGATCGGTGAGCTGCTCAAACAGCTGATGCTTAAGGTTTGAGAGGGAGATATAAGTCTCCAACTTCAGCGGTTTTTGCAATTCGTTCCAGTCATTGGCAGCAGAGAACTGGAAGGAAAGTTGGCCAAAGGAGGTGTTGGCTTTGGGGATGACCAGTGAGATATACCTGCTGGAGCGCGTGCTACGGGTGGGTGTTGTTATGGTGAGATAAGGTGGTGGATTTACCTAGCAAAGACTTAGATGACCTGGAGCCAGTGGGTCTGGTGGCAAATATGTAGCGAGGGCCAGCCGACGAGAGCATACAGGTCGCAGTGGTGGTTGGTATATGGGGCTTTGGTGACAAAGCGGATGGAACTGCGATAGACTGCATCCAGTTTGCTGAGTAGAGTATTGGAGGCTATTTTGTAAATGACATCCCCGAAGTCAAGGATCGGTAAAATAGACAGTTTTACAAGGGTATGTTTGGCAGCATGAGTGAAGGAGGCTTTGTTTGAGAAATAGGAAGCCAATTCTAGATTTAATTTTGGATTGGAGATTCTTAATATGAGTCTGGAAGGGGAGTTTCCAGTCTAACCAGACACCTAGGTATTTGTAGTTGTCCACATATTCTGAGTCAGAACCGTCCAGAGTAGTGATGCTGGTTCGGCGGGCGGGTGTGGGCATCGATCGTTTGAAGCATGCATTTAGTTTTACTAGCGTTTAAGAGCAGTTGGAGCCCACGGAAAGAGTGTTGTATGGCATTGAAGCTCGTTTGGAGGTTTGTTAACAGTGTTCAAAGACGGGCCAGAAGTATACAGAATGGTGTCGTCTGCGTAGAGGCGGATCAAGGAATCACCCGCAGCAAGAGTGACATCATTGATATATACAGAGAAAAGGGCCGGCCTGAGAATTGAACCATGTGGTACCCCCACAGAGACTGCCAGAGGTCCAGACCAGAGAAGAGTGTGCTAACTGTGCTTAAAGCATCAGACAAGCTCAGTAGCCTACATATAGTTGATTTTATTAAAACACATAGGGTGTGTCTATATGGGGAAAAGTACAAGTTAAAACATTTTGACCAATTGATTGGTCGAAAGAACAGACAACTGTAGGTGGACAAATATTTTTTTTTTTTCAGGGACAGCCCTGGACTGACAACATTCCACAGGCCACAATCAACAGCATGCTCAACTCAATGTGAAGGAGATGTGTCGAGCATAAGGCAAATGGTTTTCTGATCCACGAACATACCTTTTTTTCTGTATTCCCAGTCATGTGAAACCCATAGATTAGAGCCTAATTAATTTATTTCAAGTGACTGATTTCCTTATATGAACTGTAACTCAGTAAAATCTTTGAAATTGTTGCATTTATATTTTTGTTTAGTGTAGAACAGTTGAATTGTTATGAACACACACTTCTTTCCATCTCCAACTGTTTGAACAGCATGCTAGTCTGTCCACTTTGTTCAGATGTTGAAATCAAGTGGCCACCTTATTTCTCAGAATGAGAACGAGTGGCCAATTACTTAGTTTTAATGCTCATTGCACATTTATAAAACACAGACTAGACAGCAAGTATAACAGTCTGTGGCTAAAATGCTGCTAGCAGTACCCGTGCATGACAGAATGAATGTTCATTGACAGGCTACTTTCATTTTAGTATTGTCTGCTCTTTGCGCAATTTGAGGGGTTGATACATAAAAAGAGCATCATTAGAAAGGTTAAGTTCTCCTCTATTACAGTCAAATAATGTCTCAATGTGTTTCGGTGCCCATATGACCCATTTTGTTGGACCAAACAAAAAATGCAAATTGCCTGTTAAAACCCACTTGTCAGAGAGGAAGAAGTGACATTTGATCTTTGTTGTGAATGGTAGGAGGGCAAGGAGCTGTGTGTGTTTGTGTAAATGTGCACAGTCTCAGCAGAAGGAGAATTGACCAAAAATACATGAGAACAAGCGAACATAAATTATATTTAAATATACCACTTGATTCTTGTGATTCATTAGTTTGTTTTAGCACCAAATGCATGTATTGCTCAACCCTACCTATAGGTTGCATAAACAAAATATCACATTGCCATAAATACAACCTTTCATAAACCTTATTATTAAACTAACTTTAAGCATTTAATTCCAATGCAGGTGAATGTGTATGGATTTGGTAAAGACAAAGATGGCCACTGGCACCACTACTGGGAAGCATCAACCAATAAATGGCTCAAAACTGGAGTACATGATGGAAACTATGAGTACAACGTTGTCATGAAGCTCTCGGAAAAATTCAAACTACAGATATATTAAGTGATTTTGATGATTCATCAAGATTATTTAATTCACAGCTGTATGCTACAATAATCTTTTGAACAAAGTCATCATCAAATAGGTGTTAGCTTATTGTCTACATTGCACAGCATTTACATCTTATTTTAACAGTTTAACCTTATCGTTTATCTACACTACCGATTTTGGTTTTGCATGAACTTGAACCGATTGTTTCCGTTTTAACTTAAATTAATCAGCAGTTATTAGCCATTAAATCAAATGGCTCCCTTGTAGTCAGATATTTAGAGTTGTACATGAGTGAGGGTGGTTGTTTTTCATGCCATGGACAACTAGTTTTATACTTTCTGAAACTCATTTGGTTACTTACTTACCTGAATGAAAGGACTGTTACTGTAAATGTTACTATTACTTACTTTGGAGGATTTTGTTTATACTTTTCCATTGACTGATTAAAATAATATACACCACCTGCATCAGTTAGGCTTTCATGCCCTTTGTATGGATTTATCACATCGATGTATGACCATAAGTACAACACTGACATCTAGAGGCTAAACACTGGTATAACGTGTTACATTGTTAGACGTGACACCTCATTGCTATGAAAGATGACTTTATTAAAAATGATCACTTACATATTCATTTATACATTTAAATGTTTTATCATCCTCATAAAACACGACTGAGTGAATGAGAAGTGGAAAGGAGCTTATGGCCAGATTGTCAGTTAATCATAACAAATAATGTCATACAGCAACAACAGGACAAGTCACATACCAAGAAATACAAACTTCATACATTGTTGAACATAATATACTCTACAGACATATTAACGTCTCGGGTTGGATCCCTGCTAGTTTTAAAGTTACGGACAATTTTATACAGAGAAATTGGCATAGTAGGCAATGTAACCTATCACAGCTCTCCTTTACTTGTATCATTGCACATCCACCAACAGATGGCGGCCATGATTTTTAAATTTTATTTGAATCACTCACTCTGTAGGTAATGCTTACAAATTGGATCACAACTCTAAAAAAATAATTTAAAAAAGGTAGCAGACATCCTCTCTGGAACTTTGATAATCCTGCAGAGCAGGGCTCTCCAACCCTGTTCATGTAGCACTACCCACCTGTAGGTTTCACTCCAACCTCAGTTGTGACTAACCTGATTTCAGTTTATTAACCACCTAATTATTAGAATCAGGTGCACTAGATTAGGGTTGGAGTAAAAAACCTACAGGACAGTAGCTCTCCAGGAACCGGGTTAGAGAGCCATGTTGTAGAGTGTATTATGTTCAACAATAGAACATTTGCCCAAAATAAAAAAGTTCAATATTCATAAATTAATGAGACAAAAAATAAAATACAACTCACCACAGAGCAAGTGGTACCGATTTTTGTAGCACCAACAGATTTAAAGGCCTGTGTAAGGCCAAAATGTCAAACATTTAAACTTCAATTAATTCTTTCTCAATTATGCTTTAAAATACAAACGTAAAATATATATCAACAATCTTTCCTCCAAAGGACCAGTCTATGGATTAAACTTCATTAAAATCCTGGTCTTTTTCTATCCTAATTTCCTGAGATTTCACCCTGTTATAGAGTTGAGGTAGCTCGGTGCTGGCCATACCGGGCTGCACCAGGTAGACGACAATCCTCCATCCCTAGCATGGACCTGCTGTCTGTCTTCCTGCTTGGTTGGGAGTCTATCCAAGCCAGTTAAAGTAAACAGCCTTCTCCCAGCCTCTGCTGCCAACTCACAGCTGAGTGTAGGATGTTTACATTAACTGTAATCTTAGCACTGTATAGACTGTCTGTATGGTGTCCTCCAGAGTATGTTAGAGCTAAGGAGTGAATATTACAACTGAGATGCACAGATTAAGAGTTTATGTAGAACAGTTATCATAAAATTAATTGAAGCATTCCATTGAAATCAGTAGAGAAATGTTATTCAATGGAGACCCACAGGTATCACTGCCAGCTTCTGATTCAGCCCACAGAGCTGAGCACTGTGGACTTGTCCATTAGCCATCCCACATCCGGTTTATTAGTCGTGCTGGAGTGGCACAAAAGCGTCCACATCTTGTGGGTCCCCTTGACCAGGATTGAAGGACACTGAACTTCGGCATTGGTAAGGATGCAGACTGTGGTAGTAAGTGTCTTTAGCAGGTCAAGCAACACATGGCACTGATCTGCTTCCCAGTAGGAGATGGAGGCAGCCAGCAGCAGCAAACACCTGACTGAAAGCTCTGATGATAGAGAACAGATTCCAGTCGGGGATGTTTACAGCCCCAAACAGCCCTCGTTTGGCACAAACCAGGTGGGATAACATCAGTGGTGGAAAAAGTACCCAATTGTCATACTTTAGTAAATGTAAAGACAACTTAATAGATAATGACAAGTAAAAGTCACCCAGTAAAATCCTACTTCAGTATAAGTCTAAAAGTATTTGGTTTTAAATATACTTAAGTATATTTTAACAATTACATTTCCTTTTAATACTTAATATAAGAAATGTGAAATGATTCATACTTAAGCAAACCAGACAGCACCATTTCTTGTATACTTTAAGGATAGCCAGGGGCACGCTCCAACACTTAGACGTCATTTACAAATGGAGCATGTGTTCAGTGAGTCTGCCAGATCAGAGGCAGTAGGGATGACCAGGATGTTTTCTTGATACAGTTGTGAAAGACAATTTTTCTGTCCTGCTAAGCATTCAAAATGTAACGAGTACTTTTGAGTGTCAGGGAAAATGTATGGAGTAAAAAGTACATAATTTTCTTTAGGAATGAGGTGAAGTAAAAGTAGTTGAAAATATAAATAGTAAAGTACTGAATCAGATACCCCATAAAACGACTTAAGTAATACTTTAAAGTATTTTTACACCACTGGATAACATTCATGCATCTTATTTGACAGCTTGCACAATCAACAAAAAAATGCAGTTCACTTGCATCTTCAAAAAAGTACAAATTTAAAAAAGTATGCACTCAATACTTTAAGTCGCTCTGGACAAGAGCGTCTGCTAAATTACTCAAATGTAAAAAAATCCCAATGAACATTTACACGGCTCACAATGCAATATATTATAAAGTATAGCCTACAATTGGGGACACGCATAGCTATCCACACATGACAGAGCTCAATCTCATTTAACAAAAAGCTTTGTTCAGAAATGGGTGTGTTTGGGGAGAGTCATTGTGGAGATGTTTAGGGTCAGAGGGGTCACCAAAGCCATTCCTTCCCAGCTCCCGGGGTTGAATCCAAAATGGCACCTTATTCCCTATATAGTGCATTACTTTGGTCAAAAGTAGTTCACTATATAGGGAATATGGTGCCCTTTTGGAATGCACACCACTACCCCAGAGCAGATGGGGTAGAAATGATTCCCAGCCAAGAGGCCCAGGCCACTGGTTGACCCAACAATGGGCCTGGGTCAGGAGAGCAGTGACATTGTGCACCACCAAGAATCAACTCCTGACCCCTTGTTCTCCCAACCAAATCTAACACATTCTGGACAGCTGAGAAACAATGCTGGAAAACACTGACATGAGGCCAAGGAGGATGGTTGGAGGGAGGATGTTGCTCAGGTCATAGCCAAATGGCACCCTATTCCTTATATAGTGTACTACTTTTGACCAGGGTCCATTCTGAATCACTTGAGGAACATCCTCCCTTCATCTCCCAAGCCAATCACTAGTTCTCCCTTTTTACATTTTATGTTGATATACACATGACTAAGAGCACATAAACATCAATATACAGTACATTGAATTAATACAATGGCATAATTGAGGACATGAAACAAATGTAATGAAGATATTCCAAATTACAAGCATTGTTTGACATTGGAGGGTTTGAACTTGGAGTGTTTACACTGCTAACATCACGAGACAACCCTCATAATTATAGAAACAGAAAAGTGCATACATCTTTGAGATAAAGGAACGCTATCATTGATACTAATTTGCACTAACTAACTAAGACATCAACATACAGCTGACACAGCTACAATAGCCAAGAATTAGGTGTCCTTCCATAAACAAGTAAGGAGTCAAACGGCACAGGTACACATGCGTTCTATGCTTGCCGATGCCCGTTGTTACCTAAAGGTGGCTAACAAGCTCAAAATGAGCAAGAACATACTTTTCTTTTGTTGTTGGCAAATGTTAGCTAGCTATGCTATTCAGTGAATGAGGTGTCAATTAGCTATTCTCTCTTGTTACCCGAGTCTTCCTTCAACTGTATGTAAAAACACCAGCCAACAGAGTAGTTAGCTGTGTATATCACAGTGGCTGTAAAGTCAGCCTTTGAGGATTAGCTAGCTAACTTTGCTGGCTAGCTAACATTAGCTAGCTAACGGGTTTCAACTGACTTGACAACTCCTTACCACCAGCTTCTCCGCCTATTCCCAGACAATTAAAAGGCGGTATCCTTCACAACAAACCACTTCACTAAATGTTACTTTTGTTTCTGCAACAGTTTAAAACTATTTTCTTCAGTTTGTTTCCGTTTCACTCATTTCTATTTATTTTGACCTTTGGTTACCCGACACTGATATTGACGTCATTGTCATGGAAACAGAACTCCGCCTACTTCTTCGTCTTCTTCTTCGAAGAGGTTTAACGGCGGTTGGCATCCAATAAATGTTGCATTACCGCCACCTACTAGACTGGAGTACAACTCCCTTATTCTCCAAGTACCCTTGACTGCAGTTCGGCCCGGCTCAATGTGGGCGGAGTCAAACGTTTTACTCAGCCCACGTTTGACCATACCCACCGTTTTTTTTTCTTCCACTGGAGGTTTGACAGTCACACACACATTTGTGCAAGGCACACATTGAATACAAACACACACGTTTGTGCAAGTGTAACAGTATAACTTTAAACGGTCCCCTCGCCCATACCCGGGCGTGAACCAGGGACCCTCTGCACACATCAACAGTCACCCTCGAAGCATCGTTACCCATCGCTCCACAAAAGCCGCGGCCCTTGCAGAGCAAGGGGAACAACTACTTCAAGGTCTCAGAGCAAGTGACGTCACTGATTGAAACGCTATTTAGCGCACACCGCTAACTAAGCTAGCCGTTTCACATCCGTTACACAAGGCCTGGTCATTCTTTAAAAGTAACTTCCTCACCATTATAGATAAGCATGCTCTGCTCAAAAAATGCAGAACTAAGAACAGATATAGCCCTTGGTTTACTCCAGACATGACTGCCCTCGACAAGCACAAAAACATCCTGTGGCGGACTGCAATAGCATCGAATAGTCCCCGTGATATGCAACTGTTCAGGGAAGTCAGGAACCAATACACGCAGTCAGTCAGGAAAGCAAAGGCAAGCTTTTTCAAGCAGAAATTTGCATCCTGTAGCTCTAACTCCAAAAAGTTCTGGGACACTGTAAAGTCCATGGAGAACAAGAGCACCTCCTCCCAGCTGCCCACTGCATTGAGGCTAGGTAACACGGTCACTTCCGATAAATCCATGATAATCGAAAACTTCAACAAGCATTTCTCAACGGCTGGCCATGCCTTCCTCCTGGCTACTCCAACCTTGACCAACAGCCCCCCCCCCCCCCCGCAGCTACTCGCCCAAGCCTCCCCAGCTTCTTCTTTTCCCAAATCCAGATAGCAGATGTTCTGAAAGAGCTGCAAAACCAGGACCCGTACAAATCAGCTGAGCTTGACAATCTGGACCCTCTATTTCTGAAACTATCCGCCGCTATTGTCGAAACCCCTATTACCAGCCTGTTCAACCTCTCTTTCATATCGTCTGAGATCCCCAAGGATTGGAAAGCTGCCGCGGTCATCCCCCACTTCAAAGGGAGAAACACCCTGGACCCAAACTGTTACAGACCTATATCCATCCTGCCCTGCCTATCTAAGGTCTTCGAAAGCCAAGTCAACAAACAGATCACTGACCATCTCAAATCCCACCGTACCTTCTCTGCTGTGCAATCTGGTTTCCGAGCCGGTCATGAGTGCACCTCAGCCACGCTCAAGGTACTAAACGATATCATAACCGCCATCAATAAAAGACAGTGCTGTGCAGCCGTCTTCATTGACCTGGCCAAGGCTTTCGACTCTGTCAATCACCATATTCTTATCGGCAGACTCAGTAGCCTCGGTTTTTCTAATGACTGCCTTGCCTGGTTCACCAACTACTTTGCAGACAGTTCAGTGTGTCAAATCGGAGGGCATGTTGTCCGGTCCTCTGGCAGTCTCTATGGGGGTGCAACAGGGTTCATTTCTCGGGCCGACTCTTTTCTCTGTATATATCAATGATGTTGCTCTTGCTGCGGGTGATTCCCTGATCCACCTCTACACAGACGACACCATTCTGTATACTTCTGGCCCTTCCTTGGACACTGTGCTATCTAACCTCCAAACGAGCTTCAATGCCATACAACACTCCTTCCGTGGCCTCCAACTGCTCTTAAACGCTAGTAAAACCAAATGCATGCTTTTCAACCGTTCGCTGCCTGCACCCGCACACCCGACTAGCATCACCACCCTGGATGGTTCCGACCTAGAATATGTGGACATCTATAAGTACCTAGGTGTCTGGCTAGACTGTAAACTCTCCTTCCAGACTCATATCAAACATCTCCAATCTAAAATCAAATCTAGAGTCGGCTTTCTATTTCGCAACAAAGCTTCCTTCACTCACGCCGCCAAACTTACCCTAGTAAAACTGACTATCCTACCAATCCTCGACTTCGGCGATGTCATCTACAAAATAGCTTCCAATACTCTACTCAGCAAACTGGATGCAGTTTATCACAGTGCCATCCGTTTTGTTACTAAAGCACCTTATACCACCCACCACTGCGACCTGTATGCTCTAGCCGGCTGGCCCACGCTACATATTCGTCGCCAGACCCACTGGTTCCAGGTCATCTACAAGTCCATGCTAGGTAAAGCTGCCTTTCCTTCCAGTTCTCTGCTGCCTGTGACTGGAATGAATTGCAAAAATCGTTGAAGTTGGAGACTTTTATCTCCCTCACCAACTTTAAACATCTGCTATCTGAGCAGCTAACCGATTGCTGCAGCTGTACATAGTCCATCGGTAAATATCCCACCCAATTTACCTACCTCATCCCCATACTGTTTTTATTTATTTACTTTTCTGCTCTTTGCACACCAGTATCTCTACCTGCACACGACCATCTGATCATTTATCACTCCAGTGTTAATCTGCTAAATTGTAATTATGCCTTTTGCACACAATGTATATAGACTCTTTTTTTTCTTTTTTTTCTTACTGTGTTATTGACTTGTTTATTGTTTACTCCATGTGTAACTCTGTGTTGTTGTCTGTTCACACTGCTATGCTTTATCTTGGCCAGGTCGCAGTTGTAAATGAGAACTTTTTCTCAACATGCCTACCTGGTTAAATAAAGGTGAAATAAAATAAAATAAATATAAAAGGCACACGTTGAATACAAACATATTTCCCTTTTGAAGACCATAAGAAATATTATATAAAATGGTACCAGCATATGTGCTGTAACATGTTTTGCTTCATGCTTTATTTGAGACAAGCTACTGATATTATTGCAGTGAACAACAGACTTGTCATGTATGTCATGTACATTTCAAATTGTGTTGATCAATTATTTCATTGAGCATATACAGTGCCTTGCAAAGGTATTCATCCCCCTTGGCATTCAATCCCCCTTGACACCTGTTCTGAAAGGCCCCAGAATCTGCAACACCACTAAGCAAGGGGCACCACCAAGCAATGAAGACCATGGAGCTCTCAAAACAGGTCAGGGACAAAGTTGTGGAGAAGTACAGATGAGGGTTGGGTTATAAAATATCCGTAACTTTGAACATCCCACTGACCACCAATAAATACATGTAAAGAATATGGCACCACAACAAACCTGCCAAGAGAGGGCCACTCACCAAAACTCACGGACCAGGCAAGGAAGGCAATCAGAGAGGCAACAAAGAGACCAAAGGTAATCCTGAAGGAGCTGCAAAGCTCCACAGTGGAGATTGGAGTATCTGTCCATAGGACCACTTTAAGCTGTACATTCCACAGAGCTGACCTTCACAGAAGAGTGTCCAGAAAAAAAGCCATTGCTTAAAGAAAAAAATAAGCAAATGCGTTTGGTGTTCACCAAAAGGCAGGTGGGAGACTCCCCAAACATATGGAAGAAGGTGGTACTCTGGTAAAATGAGACTCAAATTGAGCTTTTTGGCCATCAAGAAAAACGCTGTCTGGCACAAACCCAACACCTCTCATCACCCCGAGAACAGCATCCCCACAATGAAGCATGGTGGTGGCAGCATCATGTTGTGGGGATGTTTGTCTTCCGCAGGGACTGGGAAACTGGTCAGAATTGAAGGGATGATGGAATGCGCTAAGTACAGGGACATTCTTGAGGAAAACCTGTTTCAGTCTTCCAGAGATTTGAGACTTGGATGGAGGTTCACCTTCCAGCAGGACAATGACCCTAAGCATACTGCTAAAGTAACACTCGAGTGGTTTAAAGGGAAACATTTAAATGTCTTGGAATGGCATAGTCAAAGACCAGACCTCAGTTCATTTGAGAATCTGTGGTATGACTTAAAGATTGCTGTACACCAGCGGAACCCATCCAACGTGAAGGAGGTGGAGCAGTTTTGCCTTTAAGAATGGGCAAAAATCCCAGTGGCTAGATATGCCAAGCTTATAGAGACATACCCCAAGAGACTTGTAGCTGTAATTGCTGCAAAAGGTGGTTCTAAAAAGTATTGACTCTGAGCGGGTGAATAGTTTTGCACGCTCAAGTTCTGTTTTTTTTGTTATTTCTTGTTTGTTTCACAAAAATGTATATTTTGCATCTTCAAAGTGGTAGGCATGTTGTGTAAATCAAATGATACATAGTAGTGTAGTGTAAAAACTGTAGGAAATAGGTCCCAAAAAGTGTCAAGAATAATAAACAAGAAAAAGTATGAGCAATAACAATAGTGTGCTTTGCAGGCTGCAAGCACAGAAATAATAATAACTTTTCATACGTTATAACAACAGAAAATACGACTAATATCATATACTGAATAGCCAGCATCTTACCATCAAAACAAACACCCCACAGTTGTTTGCGAAACCTTGCTTTGGTAGGCCCTGTGGTGTGAACAAGGTACAATTTTCAATTGACGATCAAATGGCACAGTTCATTGGAATAATTGAAAGAAATATCTAACCTGCACACCATCCACTCCGAAAGTCCTCCAAGGTCCAGGGGACAAGATCTTGAGGGGCGAAGTTATTGAGGGGCCTCTGGAGACTGTTTAAGGGCCTCTGGGTGCTCTTGAGGGGTCACTGGTATGCTGATGGTATGTCAGGTGCTTCAGAAACTGTGCTCTGTTGATTATCGTTGCCGTGCAACAGCAACAGCAACAATGAAAGTGTGTCACATTTCTACAACTGAAGCCACACTTTATGATTGTGAACTCTGAAAGAGAAGGATGACAGTAAAGTAACAAGTTATACAATTCAATTAAATACACTGATGTAACTGAAAAAATAGGGCAAATTTTAAAAAAAAAGTGAATGTCAAATATATTCAATAAAGAAATAAAAAGTACCTCTGTGCCTCACCTTTGATGTGGTTGTTGACCTTTGATGTGGTTGTTGACCTTTGATGTGGTTGTTGACCTTTGATGTGGTTGTTGACCTTTGATGTGGTTGTTGACCTTTGTTGTGGTTGTTGACCTTTGATGTGGTTGTTGACCTTTGATGTGGTTGTTGACCTTTGATGTGGTTGTTGACCTTTGATGTGGTTGTTGACCTTTGATGTGGTTGTTGACCTTTGTTGTGGTTGTTGACCTTTGATGTGGTTCTTGACCTTTGATGTGGTTGTTGACCTTTGATGTGGTTGTTGACCTTTGATGTGGTTGTTGACCTTTGATGTGGTTGTTGACCTTTGTTGTGGTTGTTGACCTTTGATGTGGTTGTTGACCTTTGTTGTGGTTGTTGACCTTTGATGTGGTTGTTGACCTTTGTTGTGGTTGTTGACCTTTGATGTGGTTGTTGACCTTTGATGTGGTTGTTGACCTTTGATGTGGTTGTTGACCTTTGTTGTGGTTGTTGACCTTTGATGTGGTTGTTGACCATTGATGTGGTTGTTGACCTTTGATGTGGTTGTTGACCATATATTGTTCAGCCTTATATGTGCAGAACGGGCAGTGATGAAGTTGACTGCAGCTGTGTTTTTTATTTATTTTGGTCCTCCAATAACACACTAACGTGTCTCTATACATCAAAGAAAATAAGCATAGACATATCATAAATGAAGCAATAGGCATATTATTTCATTACTGTATATACACTATGTGTAGGCTGTGTAGACTCGCTATGTGTAACTTAGGGAATGGCCGTCCGCATCAACGATATACGTTTAGAGCCAGCCAAACACAACAAGGCAGACATTGAGGAAACACAGAAACTCAACGATCAAATCGATTACATAACTGTACATGTAAACATAGGCTTACTGCTCATGTAGGCAAATTTGTCCAACTAAGATTCCCTCATTGTAATCAATTAGCTAGTAGTTGGTTATATAAAAATATACCACTGCACTACTATAACATTAATTTTACAAAATAAAATTATGCATAATGACAGTCTCACTTACTTCCATGGTTTATATTTTTATCCATGTAGGTTAGGTTCGAGACCGGAAGGGTTAAACACGTTTGACTCAGCCCACATTGAGCCTGGCCCCGAACTGCACACTGCGGTCAGGGGCTTCTCTTATACTTATATCCTACCATCTAACAAAACACTCACAAAAAATAAATATGTAATAATAATAATTTTTAAAAACACCACCCTACTCCACTATTTCAATCTATTTAGTCCTACCTCAACAGCCTGAACGGATGGGACACCACCACTTAAAACACCCTGTAACTCTTCTGATGTCAAGACTTGCACACCCAAATACCTCTCTTCGGCTGCCTCCACAACCTCAATTTTCTGCATCCCTGCAGTACAGGGGCTTCCAAGTGGCGCAGCGGTCTAAGGCACTGCATCTAAGGCACTTCGATTCCAGACTGTATCAAATCTGGCGGCTCACAATAGGCCCAGCGCCATCCGGGTTAGAGTTTGGCTGGGGTAGGCCGTCATAGTAAATAAGAGTTTGTTCTTAACTGACTTGCCTAGTAAAAAAAATGTATAAATAAAATACAGCTGATAACCATTGCTATAAATGCTAAAAATCCCATCTTACTGAAATGTATATGACTTGTTGGCCTATTCCTCCGTATGGGTCCAGATCTACTACTCACCCTACTCCTCTCCTCTACTCACCTATCTTTCTTCACGGCCTCAGCATATTTATTTATTTTATTTAAAAATATATGTTTTTTAACCTTTATTTAACTAGGCAATATGGCAACTTCTGCAAACTCTAACCCTGGAAACCTCAACCTGCCCTCTCTCGAATGGACATTTCTGATCCCCAGCCCCATGGTTACGCATAAAATTAACACATACCACTAATTTCCTAAATGCTACACATTCCTTTGTCTCGTGCCCTTCTGCACACTTCTCACACCTAGGAACCTCCCTCCTACACACTGCTGCCACATGCCCTTAAGCTTGACACCTGTAACAACGTAATGTATTTGGCACAAAAGTTCATACAGGATAACTTATATATCCTAACATCACTTTGTCGGTCAAAGACTCAACATCAAAATAAAAATAAAATAAATATAACAATGACTCTTCTGTTTCACCACTCAAGCCACCCTGTCTGCGTCACACCAAACAACGAGCATCACAAACACCCGGAATCTTCCCCTTCAGTTGGTCAACTTTTACATTTACTGCTACCCAAGTAATCACTCCTTTGAAAGGCACCGTTTTCTTGAGAGCAAAACAATTCACATTTCTTGCCCCTATTAATTTAACGCGGAGCGCCTTCTCCCTCTGACCAGCAGGAACACAAACCGAGATCAGAAGACCACTTATGGTTGTCTTCAGCGATTCCACAGCACCCAACTCTGTTTTCACCCACCCTGAAGCCACAAATGGATCAGCTAAAAGGCAAGGGTCCACTTTTCAAAAAACTTCACTCCTACTGTCACAGACTCATCTTTATCCTGAGCCTCAGTGCAAGCCTCGGGCTCTGAGAACTTCACCACACCTACCACCTCTGATACTCTCATTCACTTCCATTTCTCCTCCTGTATTTATCTCACTCTAATTACACTTTAACAAACCGTCTCCCTTTTTTCTGACATTTTTAACCGACTCAAGTTCACCCTCTTCCTCCCACTCTCTCTTAGACCTCCTTTGGTGCTCTTTTCCCCTCCATTCCTCCTCCGTATTCCAAGTATACGTCTCCTTATGATAATACTGCACTTCTCCTGACATACAGTACCAATACAAAGTTTGGACACACCTACTCATTCCAGGGTTTTTCTTTATTTGGACTATTTTTACATTGTAGAATAATAGTGAAGACATCAAAACTACGAAATAGCACATATGGAATCATGTCGTAACCAAAAAAGTGTTAAGCAAATCAAAATAAATGTTATATTTGAGATTCTTCAACGTAGCCACCCTTTGCCTTAATGACAGCGTTGCACAGTCTATGAGACCAGGCTGGGATTTCCACTCCATCAGTGCAGTACAGTTAATAACCATGGTAATAAACGCAAGTAATCCAACCTTACTCAAACTCAACTTCTCTCGATCTCTCTTCAGTCCTACTCACTGGGGGGCAACCAGCCGGAATCACTCAGCCTTAGGTTGTCCTCTACTCTCATCACTGCCTCAGCATAGAAAACCTTCTGCCCCACAAACACTGGCTCAACCTGTCTCTCGCACAGGGCACTTGGAATCCCCAGCTGCATGGGCGCCCTCACAGTTAACACACAGGGCTTTCTCTACCCCAACTATACACTCTCTCTGACTATGGCCTCCCCCACACTTGTCATGTTGTCGGATCTCCCTTCTACACACTGCTGCAACATGTCCAAATCCTTGGCACCTAAAGCACCAATGCGGGTTTGGAACAAAAGCTCTCACGGAATAGCTGACAACCTAATCTGACCTTGTCAGGTATAAACTCTGTATCAAAGTTGAACATTTTTTAGAGGTCCATGCACTGGGCAATGAGCAAAATGACGTCTTTTAGATGTCCATAGACGTCGGCATCGGACCGTGCTCTCTGTGTATCCTCAGTCTCACCATTGCCACCGGGTCTACGTCTCACCAAACGGTGAGCATCTGATCCACCTCTACACTTAATGCCACCCCATTGATCACTCCTTTGAGCAGCACCCTACTCCTGAGAGCAAAGTAGGCTGAGATGTGTGACACGGAGAGCCCGTTGCCTGGGCGGAGGATACACAGAAAATCAAAATAATTCCACTTCTCAAAACTTTGACAGATGTAACAATTCCCAGATTGTTCGTTATCTAGGGATGCACTTTCTAAAAGAAATTCACACCTACCGGTCCAAAATCGTCTCTGATATGATAATCAGCATAAAGGCGAGATGTATCTTCCACACCTGTCGCTGCAGGTACTTCATCCTGGTCAGGCTCAATTTCATAGGAATCGTTACTGTCGACCGACTCCATCTTGATATTCTCAAGTGAGCTAGCAGAATGATGAGATCCAAGCTCCTCAAGAGAGCAAGTAGATTTATGATTAAATTGAGTTGTCTTGTATTCAGGAGACGAAGGTTTGTACTTAGTGCCATTGTTTGTCTTTCGAGTCCAACTCCAACTTTCACCCTCAACTCCGCCTACTCTGTCTCTGCACTAGAAATAACCAGGGGGAGCCTACCAATAGTCCAATGTGGCTTCCTCTCCTTGTCTCCTCTCCTCTTTCTTCAAGGACTTGTAAGCACAGGATAAGTGGAAACACTGAGATAGCATTACTAATATTTTAATCATTAAAATGTTAAGAGAATGTGATACATTTACTGAGGCAATTTGTTTTGAGACAAGTACTTTACGAATGCTTTCAATAGGCCTACAATATATTAGCTACTATGAAAGTCAAGTGATTGGACCGGGTGGCTGACGGACAGTTAAGTGTCATTTGAAACAACAGGATCACCTCTTCATCTCACAAGCCTTGCCAAGAGCCACTTCACCGTGTGACTGAGATAATAGAGTGCACTCCAGTTGGCAGGTGACGGAAATCAACCAGGCAAACCAGAAGAGGAGAAGCATCCATGTAGATCTGATTTCAGATCTGCCCATATGATAAAAGTATTGTCTGTCTTTTATTCAGTAAGGGTCTAGATCTGGTGTGTCACCTGCTCTCTGCCCCCAGACACATAATGGCCATGTCTGATGGTTGGGACGTGCCTTGTGTAAGAGGGTCTGCTAAAGGGGTTCCCAAACCTTTTCACTCAGGCCCCCATTCCAGCATTAGGGAGCATCATCCAATGACAAGGGAAGTTGTAACCCTTTTTACCCTACCATTAAAGGGGGGCTGAACTCACTGATTTCGTCTCAGTTTTCCATCATATTAAGACATTTGACTGCGGAGATGAAATTTGTGTCTTGAGGGTGTGATTTAATGTGGATGTGTTATGCTTGCTATAGCCTACCCTGACAGTGTTGTTGTTTATTCCTCTTCACTCACCGTAGTTGAGATATCCCTAACAGCAACAGAACCAAAGATACTTTGGTACTTTGGCTAAAGGAATGACAGTTGTGCTTGTGATGCTAACCTAAGCTCATGAATGTGAGAATGATTGAGTTGGTAATAAGCCAAGCCTTTAAATGACTTGCCTAGTTAATAAAGAACAAGTCTCGATGTTTCAACATAACATTGGCAATGTTATGTTTCTTGTATGTGTCATTGTCTCATGTCACTCAAACAAGGCCGAGGCGCTGAGTGTGATGACTCAATTGGGTAGTTCTGCTGTTTGCATAGAAATGGGTGGGCAGCTGGCAGCTGTTTAGATAGCTGGCAGCTGTTTCACCTTTCAACTTTATTGCATGACAATTCTCCTTGTTTGTTTCGCTCTGATCATTTAGATGGGTGCTGCTAGCTGTCCCATGTTAGTGGGAAAGTGGGCATGATTGAAATCCAAACCCAACCCTAAAATATCCAAGGATCGGATACGTCTTAAATTCCTTACTTCTCACAAATCTCTGTTTTAGTACATTTTGTGACTAGAATTGATGTTTATGACTGCTAACGAGGCCACATAGGCTGTTTTCAACCAGATAAATTTTTTTGGGGTTCTGTTCCTCTTTAATAACTCCCTTATTACACTCTTTGAGGAAGGAAAGGCTTTGTTTAATTTGCAGATCCCTTTGGAAACTTCCCAGGAATCAAAATCACTCTGCTATAAAATTATCGTATCACTTCCCAGTTTCTCTTTGACCGTCAGTTACAGACAAAGTCATTTCTGAAATCTATATAAAGACACACATGACAAACTAAACTACACATATGGAAATGATTTTCCTCAGAAAGTCACTCCTGGTAGATATTGGATTCTCATGTTGCTTGGCAACAGCGCTAGTTTATATTGAATGGTAAAATGCCTATTATATTAATTGATATGAGACTGATGAATGTTTCAGTGTATGCCAGCCTTACGGTAGCTACTTATTCACCTGAGACGTGTCTGCTCTGCCTCAACTGCCTTTCATGTATAAAAAACGAGAGATCAAAATTGAACACATTAATGTGCTACAAAAAGAGTACTTGTGCAATTGTTTTCTTGTTACTTGGTTTTCAGGCAACATATGCAACTCCACTATTTCTGGCAATCATGCTGCGTTTCACCAACAAATTCCATCAACAAGATGAACACAGAAACTGACCGTGGAATTCATCGCTCAAATAGTGTAACAAGTGACAACCCCCCCCCCCCCCCCCCCCCCCCCCCAAATAAATAAATAAATAAATAAATAAAACACGTCTACTGTACACGGGATGATAATGAAACAACTAGCGATGTTGTTGACTTTGGTAGAGGTCCTCCATTGTATCAAGCGTCCCCCCCATGGCCCTCAATCAACGGGAATAAAAAGGCTCTCATCCAAGAAGTGCTGCGTTCCAATACAACGTCACCCAGAAACCATCAAAAATCAATGCGACATCAGTTTTGATGACCATATCGGAAAAAGAGTTCCATGTCATGACCTGATGTCTGCAGAACGCAATTTGAGGATTTCTCCAGTGGTGGTATCTGCATTATTGAAGAGGAACCAGTATAAGGCCAGAGGATCTTAGTGTCTCTTCACTTACAGTATGTTTACGATAGTATAATATAACCCATCTGTCCTCTCCCAGTGTAACACGATGAGTCTGTCTATCATAACACCATGGCTATCATGATGCCTGAGTTGGTAACCTCACTCCTCGGCTTGAAATGACTTCAAATTGCTAGCTTTTCGGTGGTGCGGCTGCCTAAGACTTTGTCAAGAGACAGAGGTCCCGAGATCCAGTCTTGGTGTGAGCTGGTGAGGGGGGCGAAGAGGTACTGTTAAAGAAAGCACTGTGATGCATGTTACAGATGCATGTTACAGTGGTGACGTTAGACTCGGATCTGCAGTTGTAGTCAGCTCAACAGCTGGGGTCGCTGTGGAGTGAGTTTAGACGGAAGAGTGTAAACGGGGCTATTGGGTCATCATGAATGGATGATGTAAACCCCATGTTAATGCAAGGTGGAACCAGGGCTTTGTTGTCATGGCCTTTAACTGGCACTGAAAGATTCTACTAACAAAGCCGTGTTGTGGAACAAACATCAGTCACCGTTATTCCTGAGAGTCAATAGCTAACAGCCCTAAACCAAGCATAGAAGCAATCCCCCAACTGAGCCCCCTTTTCAATCGCATCAATTCAGGACTTCCTGGTATGGGATGCCCTGAAGACATAACTCACAGACACAGCCATTCCATAGTCTATTTGGTTCTCAAGTGTTTTTTTTCTGTCCTGTACCCTATCCATTTGTCACCCTGTAGAACCCGGCTCACAGCCCTTTCAGATTAATGGGAGAACTATGCCCCAACACACTAATGTCCTTAATTTATTTCAAGTTTACAGTGATTTGTCAGTGTAATTTCCTTGTCATTAAACTTAATGAAAATGGATATAATCCAAATAAATGTGACTTTTTACAGTTTGTTCAACAATAACAACACCTACTCCTCCGTTTAGAGACCATGGTTGCCTCCTTCTGCATGTTGTCAGTTCTCCTTGCCTATAAAGGAGGAGAGGAAAAATGTATCGGTCGTTAAATCCCTCAGTCTTGAGTTGATTCAATTGTTTGTCTGAAAAGGAGAACAGATGGGATGAGAATGACAGGAGAGAGGAATGAGGAGCAGAGGGGGATGAGAAGGAGAGGGGGATGTACTGTACTCAGGGTTGGGTAGCTTACTTTCTAAATGGCACCTGTTACAGTTAATAGTTACCTGTCCAAAATTGTAATCAGTAATGTAACTTTTGGATTACCCAAACTCAGTAACGTAATCTGATTACATACATTTTAGATTACTTTCCAATTGAGATGGATTAGAAGAAGACAAAACTGTATGTAAACAATTGAACGAGACCTATTGCAGGATAAATACATTTTAAAGTTTACATAGCTGGCCGTATATGGATGTTCAATTTTACTTTATGGGTTGGTTATGTAGGCTTCTTCTAACCCATCGCTTTCTACTACAGATAATAATACGATTAAATGATATCTTTACATTAAAAACCAGTCTATCAGAATTCCAGTCATTCCAATAAATGTTATCCCCTTTGATCGTAAAATATAGATACCATTTTTTTACTTAAACATAACCCCAAAATGAAGGACTTACTAGCCAGCCCTACTCTGTTGTTTATGATTTTTTTGTCATGGAGTACAGATTGGGCACATTGATTCAAGCTGAAAAATAAATGCTGTGCTCATGGGTTGGCATGCTTTGAGCACTACTGAAAAGTTCTATTTACATGTGAAAAATGAATGCCATATGCTGCATTTGCTATAGGCCTATTGTTTACCTTTTTGTTGGTGACACTGATATCTTGATAATATGCAGCTGTTTAAAGGGCAAATCCACAGATGAAACAATTATTACTCACTTCACAGAACAGCGCAAACTGGCTCTAACCAGAATAGAAAGATGAGTGGGAGGCCCCGATGCACAACTGAGCAAGAGGACAAGTACATTAGAGTGTCTAGATTGAGAAACAGACGCCTAACAAGTCTTCAACTGGCAGCTTCATTAAATAGTACCCCGCAAAACACCAGTCTCAACATCAACAGTGAAGAGGCGACTCCGGGATGATGAACTTCTAGTCAGAGTTGCAAAAAAAAAGCCATATCTCAGACTGGCCAATTAAAATAAAATATTAAGATGGGCAAAAGAACACAGACATTGGACAGATGTGTGTCGGGGGGCTAGGGTCAGTCTGTTATATCTGGAGTACTTCTCCTGTCTTATCCGGTGTCCTGTGTGAATTTAAGTATGCTCTCTCTAATTCTCTCTTTCTCTCATTATTTTGTTCTCTCTCTCAGAGGACCTGAGCCCTAGGACCATGCCTCAGGACTAACTGGCCTGATGACTCCTTGCTGTCCCCAGTTCACCTGGCCGTGCTGCTGATCCAGTTTCAACTGTTCTGCCTGCGGCTATGGAACCCTGACCTCTTCATTGGACGTGCTACCTGTCCCAGACCTGCTGTTTTCAACTCTCTAGAGACAGCAGGAGCGGTAGAGATACTCTGAATGACCGGCTATGAAAAGCCAACTGACATTTACTCCTGAGGTTCTGACTTGTTGCACCCACGACAACTACTGTGATTATTATTATTTGACCATGCTGGTCATTTATGAACATTTGAACATCTTGGTCATGTTCTGTTATAATCTCCACCAGGCACAGCCAGAAGAGGACTGGCCACCCCTCATAGCCTGATTCCTCTCTAGGTTTCTTCCTAGGTTTTGGCCTTTCTAGGGAGTTTTTCCTAGCCACCGTGCTTCTACACCTGCATTTCTTGCTGTTTGGGGTTTTAGGCTGGGTTTCTGTACAGCACTTTGAGATATCAGCCGACGTAAGAAGGGCTATATAAATACATTTGATTTGATTTGATTTTGTAATACCAACATATTTCAAGCAGACCACCATAGTCCCTGTGCCCAAGAACACCAAGGTAACCTGCCTAAATGACTACCGACCCGTAGCACTCAAGTATGTAGCCATGAAGTGCTTTGAAAGACTGGTCATGGCTCACATCAACACCAGTCTCCCATAAACCCTAGACCCACTCCAATTTGCATACCTCCCCAACAGATCAACAGATGATGCAATCTCTATTGCACTCCACACTGCCCTTTCCCACCTGGACAAAAGGAACACCTAGGCAAGAATGCTATTCATTGACTACAGCTCAGTGTTCAACACTGAGAAAAACGAGCTTATATTTTGGGTTGTCATGGAGTATGACAGTTGAACTAAGCTCATGAGGCATTTATAAGTTACATTATTCAATAATCAATGGATATATCTACAGTATCAGTCAAACGTTTGGCCACACCTACTTATTACAATTAAATAAAAAAATAATTGCAACTTCTTTCGACATTGTAGAATAATAGTGAAAGATAATAATAGTGAAATAATAGTAAAAGACATCAAAACTATGAAGTAACACATATGGAATCATGTAGTAACCAAAAAAGTGTTAAACAAATCAAAATATGTTTATATTTTAGATTCTTCAAAGTAGGCACCCTTTGACTTGATGACAGCTTTGCACACTCTTGGCATTCTCTCAACCATCTTCACCTGGAATGCTTTTCCAACAGTTTTGAATGAGTTCCCATATATGCTGAGCATATGGCTGCCTTTTGGCTACCTTTTCTTCACACGGTTGTCCAACTCATCCCAAACCATCTCAATTAGTTTGAGGTCAGGTGATTGTGGAGGCCAGGTCATCTGATGCAGCACTCCATCACTCTCCTTCTTGGTCAAATAGCCCTTACACAGCCTGGAGGTGTGTTGGGTCATTGTCCTGTTGATAAAAAAGATAGTCCCACAAAGCACAAACCAGATAGGATGGCTTATCGCTGCAGAATGCTGTGGTGGCCATGCTGGTTAAGTGTTCCTTGAATTCGAAATAAATCACTGACAGTGTCACCAGCAAATCACCCTCACACCATCATACCTCCTCCTCTGTGTTCACCTACTCTGCGTCTCACAAAGACATGGAGGTTGGAACCAAAAATCTAGAATTTAGACTCATCAGAGCTAAAGGACAGACTTCCACCAGTCTAAGTTCCTTTGCTGGTGTTTCTTGGCCCAAGCAAGTCTCTTCTTTCTTATTGGTGTCCTTTAGTAGTGGTTTCTTCGCAGCAATTCGACCATGAAGGCCTGATTCAAGCAGGTCTTCTCTGAACCGTTGATGTGATGTGTCTGTTACTTGAACTCTGTGAAGCATTTATTTGGGTTGCAATTTCTGAGGCTGGTAACTAATGAATTCTGGGTCTTCCTTTCTTGTGGTGGTCCTCATGAGAGTCAGTTTCATCATAGCGCTTGATGGTTTTTGTAACTGCACTTGAAGAAACTTTCAAAGTTCTTGAAATGTTCCGTATTGACTGACCTTCAAGTCCTAAAGTAATGATGGACTGTTGCTTCTCTTTGCTTATTTGAGCTGTTCTTGCCATAATATGGACTATCTTGGGGCGGCAGGTAGCCTTGTAACTGAAAGGTTACCAAGCTGAGAATGTAAAAATATGTCGTTCTGCCCCTAAACAAGGCTATTAACCCCCTTTTCCCCGGTAGGCTGTCATTGTAAATAAGATTTTTTTTCTTTACTGACTTGCCTAGTTACATTTTTTTAAATCTTCTTTTTACCACCCCTACCTTGTCACATCACAACTGATTGGCTAAAAACGCATTAACCCTTGTTTGGTGTTCAGGTCTGTGGGTCCAATTTTCAGTGTTAACTCAAAATGTTTTTCAACCTGAGACTCATTGGCCTCGGCTCATTTTCTGTGAAGAACATGTAAAATAACACATTTGTATTGAGTGAGCATTGTGCACTCCCCTACACATTTATATTACATATGCGGTGTTCCACTGGAACCGAGGGTAATAAAAGTGTGTAAAAGTGTGTGTGTAGGTGAAAACAAGTCAAAATCAAACAAAAAGGTTTTGCTGTGTGCCTTCACTCTGTCTTCCTCCTCCCTGGGCCTGCTGTTTCAACATAACACCAAGAACCTGTCTGTCTCCCTGCCTGTCTGCCTGTCTTCTGCTTTTCTCACACTCTTTACCCTTTGTAGTAGTGTGTGAAAATACACAATGTCTTGCGGGACCCTGCACAATGTTATTACAATACATTATTTCTAAACCTTATTTCGATACATTGTAAAAAAAAATGCAGTATTTTCCGACACTCTATCACAGCCAGGTGCGAATTGGGGGAGGGATACAACAAATATATAGCTTTGCACTATGGCAAAAATAAATCTGCTCAGAGGGCCTTTTTTTTGTCAGAGGGAGAGGCTAGCGTGGAAGGAACGTCTTCAACAAGAATTTTCCAAATATCTGACAGTGAGTTGGAAGAAGAGCATGTTGTAAAACTAAAGAAAAACCCTGGAATGAGTAGGTGTGGCCAAACGTTTGACTGGTACTGTATATATAATTTATAAGTCCAAAGGTGTATGTAGCAACTACAGATTTCCCCTTTTAAGTCTATCAAAAGTGTGCGAGTTTGAGCATGTTTCCATTAGGCCTATATTTTATCAGCATGAATTGGATTGAGCAATAAAAACCCCACTTTTATTCCATAGGCTGGGATCCACACTATGCAGTTGCAAGAGCACATTTTTCACTGGCTGTCCGCTGGTTTCAAAACAATGATTGATAGGCAGCTTAAACTTCTTGAATTCAACAATTATTGGATTCCAATACACATTTAGATTTGTGAACAGCCATCTACAACAACCACAATCCGTAAGGCGCAAACAGCTAAATGAGAGAACAGCCGTGTGATTCACGTCAAAGCGCTAAATAGATATCAATAATAAGTGATATCTGTATCACCGTAGACTAAACCACTGCTGTCATCCTTATCTCCAAGCATTTATTCAAGTTGAATAATCTTTGGATGCCGACAGCAGTCGCACCATTGAAAGACATAGCTTGGACTGTAGCCTACAAAAGCTAATTCCTGCACTTTTCCCGCGATACATCAAACACATTTGGTGTGGCTTCATAGTGGTATCTGATTTGTGGTCAGACTCGCTCAGGTGGAACAAATTTAAATTTGTACCTTGTTTTCAATGCTGATTTGAATGTCATTGAGGAAACAGAGAAGTGTCCATTTTTTTTCGCAAGCATCCTTTCTGAATTTAAAAGTAATAATCTAGTTTTTCAAAAGTATCTTTAATCTGATTACAATGTTTTTGCTGGTAACATAACGGATGACAGTTACCGTTTTTTGTAATCCCTTACATGTAATCCGTTACTCCCCAACCCTGGATGTACTGTAAATCATTAGTCCTTGAGTGGTACTCCGAGGCGTCATCGTCAATAAGCGTAGCTGTTGTGTGTGCGTGTGTGCATGCTTGATGTGTGATGCCATTGTCATTAGGCATCAGTCGGTCCGCTGGGAGTAATTATTACAGTATGAATCTGTCAAAGAGGAAATGTCACCTACAGCCTCATTATTCTGGATGACAATGATGAGGGGAATTTCACACAGATAGAAGAAGCTACGAAGATGACAGGTGTTAGAGTGGCAGATATGATTTCAAACTATTGTATGTGTGGTGTTTTTGTCTTTTAGTGGTTTCGATCTTAAATCAAAGTTCACTGTGGTTTATATGGTAGCTACCTTCAGGAAACATGTGCCCCAAAAGCCTGAAACAACCCCCACTGCCCTGTCCTGCTCCATCCTGTCCCAAATATCCCCATCCTGCCCCACATTACCCCACCGTGTCCCAATCTTAGCTCAACCTGTCCCATCTTACGCCATCCTGTCCCACCCTACCACTTACAGCTACATCCTGTCCCAGGTTACCCCATCCTACTTACCCTGCCCCCTACCCCATCCTATCACATACTACCCCACCCTACCTCACCTTCCCCATCCTACCCCATCATGACCCATCCTTCCCCATCCAGCCTCCCCTGCCACCTATACCGTGTCCTATTCATACCCAATGGCCCTTGAGAATTTGTTTTGTGTTAAGTAAGGCTGAAGCTACTCATGTTTTCTCACTCCATCAATAGCAAATACATTAACAATATCCAGTGTCTGCAAACACTCTATTCATTTACCACGACCTGTCCCTACAGGGGCAGAGTGATAGTCGGAGGCAACAAGGTGGATCCACTTACCCCTCCCTGGGACACGGTGTCGACTCGCTGCTGGGGGATTGATGCCCACCAAGATGGGCTAGGGCAGAGGAAGAGGCTGGGCTGGATGGAGAGGGAGGCTGAGCTGGGGGAAGAGGGAGAGAAGCTGGGCTGGGGGAGAGGGGGCAGGGGGAGAAAGAGAGTTGGGGAGAGAGGGAGAAAATCTGTGCTTTGGGAAGAGCGATGGGAAGAGCGAGACTGGGATGGGGGAAGAGGGAGAGGGGCTGGGGGGAGAGGGATGCTGGGGAAGAGGGGGAGAGGCTGGGCTGGGGGGAGAGGGAGGCTGGCTACCAGGGTGGAGGAAGCCCCCTGCCTCCATTTCAGAGTGCTCCTTGTTCTCCAGGACTCGAGTCACGCTGCACACCACCAACGAGCCCCTGTAGAGCAATCACAGTGGAGACGGATGGGATGTGCCGTCCGGGCAATACTGGAGCCATGTCTTCTCACACCCCTACTCCAAAGTTGTAGAGAACAAGGGTATTATATACTGTGGGCCCTGGTCCATGAAAAAAGGCTAAGACCTCCATTGACAGTTAATTGACATTGAGACATGTATCACTTGGAGAAGAAGTAGCTCTCTGGCTTCCAATGGAATTCATCCTCTTAGGTTGACATGGGCTGAATCCCAAATGGCCTCATATTTTCTATACACTGCACTACCTTTGACCAGAGCCCTGGTAGTTAAGGGAATAGGGTGCCATTTGGAATGTACACAAGGAAACCTTTAGCTCGTGCTCAGGGAGAAGCACACAGGAAACTACCTCTCACTGACATACTGGGGAATGAAAGGGCAGTGGACATGTTATGGCAAATACAATGAATTCAACAAGCCACTCTGGCAGGAACAACATGCAAAATCCATTCAACACGTTCCAAATATAGTGACATGATCCTGAATGTTCACTTTATGCCTGAATGAATATATATTGTATCTGAAGCATCAGAGTTTGGAAAGTATTTAAAAAATGTTGTGTTTTACTCCCCGTATCTCCCCAATTTCGATCCTGTCTCATCGTTGCACCTCCCCAACAGGATCGGGAGGCAAAAGTCGAGTCCTCTTTCTAGAGCTGATCGCCCAGCCAAACTGAGCAATCAGGGGAGAGGGCCTTAGTCAGGGAGGTAACCAATAACCTGACGGTGACTCTGACAGAGCTCCAGAATTCATCTGTGGAGATGGGAGAACCTTCCAGAAGGACAACTATCTCTGCAGAACTCCACCAATTAGGCATTTATGGTAGTGGCAGATGTAAGCCACTTCTCAGTAAAAGGCACATGACATCCCGCTTGGAATTTGCCAAAAGGCACCTAAAGGAACCATGAGGAACAAGATTCTCTGGTCTGAGGAAACCAAGAATGAACTCTTTGGCCTAAATGCCGACCGTCACGTCTGGAGGAAACCTGGCACCATCCCTAATGTGAAGAATGGTGGTGGCGGATTCATGCTGTGGGGATGTGTTTCAGCAGCAGGGACTGGGTAACTCGTCAGGATTGAGGGAAAGATGAACAGAGCAAATCCTTGATGAAAACCTTCTCCATAGGACCTCAGGCTGGGGCGAAGATTCACCTTCCAACAGGACAACAACCCTAAGCACACTGACAAGACAACATAGGAGTGGCTTTGGGACAAGTCTCTGAATATCCTTGAGTGGCCCAGCCAGAGCCCGAACTTCTCTGGAGAGACCTGAAAGTAGCTGGGCAGTGACACTCCCCATCCAACCTGACAGAGCTTGAGAGGATCTGCAGAGAAGAATGGGAGAAACTCCGCAAATACAGGTGTGCCAAGCTTGTAGCGTCATACCCAAGATGACTCAAGGCTGTAATCGCTGCCAATGGTGCTTCAACAAAGTACTGAGTACAGGGTCTCAATACTTATGTAAATGTGATATTTCAGTCTTTTATTTTTTTTAAATAAATTTGCAAAAAAATCTAAAAACCTGTTTTTGCTTTGTCATTATGTAGTATTGTGGGTATTTATTTATAAGGGGGGAAAACTGTTTAATCAATCAAGCTCTAATGCAACAAAATGTAGAAAAAGTCAAGGAGTCTGGAGGCGGCTGCCACACTGGGCGCCTGGGGAGCTGTTGTTGTAGGACAGACCTGGGCAGTTACAGTCCTCAGGGGCCTGATTGGTGTCAGACCTTTTCCCCATCCCTAGCAAACACACCTGATTTAAACTAATTGCATTATTAACTGAAGATCATGATTAGTTGATTATTGGAGTCAGGTGTGTTAGCTGGGGATGGGGCAAAAGTGTGACACCAATCAGGCCCCAGAGGACTGGAGTTACCCAGGCCTATTGTAGGGGGTTAAGTGCCTTGTTAAATGGCACAACAGCAGGCAATGGCATCTAACTTGATGCTATCAACCCTCCAGTTGCTGGCTCGTCTCTCTAAACTAAATTTAGTGTATAAAATGTATAAAATAGTTCAAATAAAGAAAAACCCTTGAATGTGTCCAAACTTTTGACCGGTGCTGTATATGGTTTGTTTAAATCAAATCAAATCAAATCTATTTATATAGCCCTTCGTACATCAGCTGATATCTCAAAGTGCTGTACAGAAATCCAGCCTAAAACCCCAAACAGCAAGCAATGCAGGTGTAGAAGCACGGTGGCTAGGAAAAACTCCCTAGAAAGGCCAAAACCTAGGAAGAAACCTAGAGAGGAACCAGGCTATGAGGGGTGGCCAGTCCTCTTCTGGCTGTGCCGGGTGGAGATCATAACAGAACATGGCCAAGATGTTCAAATGTTCATAAATGACCAGCATGGTCGAATAATAATAAGGCAGAACAGTTGAAATGGGAGCAGCAGGACTGCCAGGTGGACTGGGGACAGCACGGAGTCATCATGTCAGGTAGTCCTGGGGCATGGTCCTAGGGCTCAGGTCCTCCGAGAGAGAGAAAGAGAGAATTAGAGAGAGCACACTTAAATTCACACAGGACACCGAATAGGACAGGAGAAGTACTCCAGATATAACAAACTGACCCTAGCCCCCCGACACATAAACTACTGCAGCATAAATACTGGAGGCTGAGACACTTTAACTTTGAAGTCATTCCTTTTTTGTCTGATGCTTATGCCTGGAACCGGCCCTGGCTGCAGATAATGCCAGGAGTGTAATCATTAGTCCAAACCGTAGCAAACAGTTGCAAACAGGAAAGGTTTTGCAACGAAAACGGGAGTTTCTATTGGACAAATTCATTTAGGTTCCTCCCTATTTTGTTCTGTTTTCTTCCATTTGGTTCTGTTTGGTGCCGAATGATTACACCCCAGATGTTCCTAAACCTTAATTGCCCTGTGTTGGCTATTTATTTTTCCGTGACAGTATTGTAGTATGTGTGAATAGCACTGTGTTTGCATGTTATACTATTGCTTTCAATTGTATTCTTATATTATGCTATACTGCATGATGTACAGTAAATTAATTAATCTCATGATTGTAAACATGAATCCTCATGATTGTATTTGTTATTCTTTTTATTGAGCCACGCTAAATACTTCAAGTGGTAGCTGGTTTCCAGTGTATGTGTGGTGACAAATACTAGAGTTTTGAGCCTGAGCATCTACCTTTTCTGACTGGACAACCCTGTAGTTGGTCACACCTTTAGCAGCCAATGTAAATTACTAGTGCATGAGGGCATTTACAGCCAACCGCTCTGACTGTCCCAGCTAGTCGTTTTTACAGAATGTCATAGATTTAAGCCCACAGCATATAGGCCTAACCAATGCAACATACTACTTAATGTGATACTCAATATTCTGACCATAGACATAGATAAACATTCCTTTTCTATGATTCTGGTGTCAGCAAGTTATAGCCAATGCTTTGTACCAACACACACACACACACACACACACACACACACACACACACACACACACACACACACACACACACACACACACACACACACACACACACACACACACACACTGTTGATGGTGCTTATTAGGATATATTGTGTTATAGACGCTGGGGGATGAAACACTCTGACGGTCCCTGTGATCAGAAATGAGAGGGGGCGGGGGGTTTGAAGGCTCTATGTTCTAGGATTACTACGGGCTATTTGATCCAGTGGCTTTGAGTGTGTCATTTCCACACAAAGGACGATTAAGTTGAAGGTAATGATTTGGCCTTGTCTGAGGGGTGGGGATGGAGAGGATGGAAGGACATGTCTGAAAAGTGTCCTATTCATAACTGTGGCATATTGTAAAACCCAACTCTGCATCCGTAGATTCTCAGCTATTAAAACTCCTTAAAACTTAAGATGAAACTAGAGTTATCATAATCTACTGCACTTTTCTGTTGCTGCATCTGGACAACAACTTCAGTATTTATTATTTCACCTTCTACATACTGTACGTGTCTTTAAAGATACACTGGCCGGGATTCAGGCACACACGCACATGCATGCACGCAAGCATACGAAAACGCACACACACATTTTTATCCCCCTTTGACCTCGGCCCCACCTCAGATCAGATCACTACCACTTATCCTCCTTGCTATGGGACAGATTGCAGAGAGACCGTATCAGCAGCACAGCAGTTGATAATAACTCAGGAGAAACAGCCCCAGGAGGAAGGTTACCTATATGTCCCTAATGGCACCCTGTTCCCTATATAGTGCACTACTTTTGACCAAAGCATAGGGCTCCTGTCAAAAGTAGAGCACTATATAGCGAATAGGGTGCCATTTGGGATTCAAACTGTATCAGCAAGTTCCTCAGCGTCTGACTGGCTTGCTGGTGGCCCTGTGAGAGGTCAGAGGTTAGGAACAGAACGGTCGCAAGCAGAACAGGGCTTACTGTGTTGCAATGCTGAGAAATCACAGTGGGATGGTGTGTGTGTGGGTGTGTGGTGAAATGGAGGCACAAGATATTTTGGGAATCTAAGGAATAAGGATTTAGAGCATTGCTTGACTCACAGTGCTTGTGTTGACTCATAGTTCTTGTGTTGACTCATAGTGCTTGTGTTGACTCATAGTGCTAGCCATTTACAGTAGTCCTAATTACAGTAGCTGCACCTGTCAACTGATCTCCCAGTCACATGTAAAATGGCAAGTATTTTCTAGACCACTGGAATGAAATAGCCTGTTATGGAGCAGCATCAGGCCTGGAGAGAATGGCATGTTCAACTTTAAAGATCCTTATCACTCTGAGATTTCCCTGTCTGTCTGTCTGTCTGTCTGTCTGTCTGTCTGTCTGTCTGTCTGTCTGTCTGTCTGTCTGTCTGTCTGTCTGTCTGTCTGTCTGTCTGTCTGTCTGTCTGTCTGTCTGTCACTGCTCCTCCTGTGTGATTACCTGCAGTCGTCTCTGTGCTGACAGGAATGTTCCCCCTGCAGCTGCAAGAACCAGACACCGGCACCGGTTGGGAGCTAGCCGCCACCAATTACCTTATTTCCATCCCCTCCCTTATCTCCATTTTCTTCTCTCTATTCTTACTTAGGATTAGTGGGAGAGGAGACTGGAATTCCCATTCTCTAATAGTGGCTCGTCTGCACGCAATAACTGTAGCTCAACCAACATCTTCAAGCTGTTCCATGATGTTTGTTGATTAGAATAAATAGGCCCTTATCTTTCCCAATTATCTCCTGAACAGCTCCGATTCGAGCAGTTGTCTTCATGTGGGGGTCATTTAGTATCTAATTCATTATCATATTAGCCTCACTGGACTGAGAAGTATTTTAACAAATCTAAGATACACTATATGAAAGTTTTTTATTTGATTTATAAAAATAAAAAAACACCTTTATTTAACCAGGTAGGCTAGTAGATGTGCAGATGATGATGTGCAAGTAGAAATACTGATGTGCAAAAGAGCAGAAAAGTAAATAAAAACAATATGGGGATGAGGTAGGTAGATTGGATGGGCTATTTACAGATGGGCTATGTACAACTGCAGCGATTTGAAGCAAAATCTCTCGCACAATACCCCCTGAAATTACATTTTGTTCATCATTTCTTCAATTTGATTGGTACAACATTTTGTATAATTACATTATTTATTTTCCCCTTTATGGTTGTTGTTAATGGTTCACTTTTTAGGATGAAAGAACAACTAACCCTTTGAACATATCTGTCATTGTCCCTTTATTCCTTCAACAGAGATGGGAGGAGAAAGAGTCTCTGTGCACCATGTGTGAAATCTCACCACATTCCAATGCCCTCGCCCTGGGGTCATGTCCCCCCCCCCTCTCTTGTCTACATTTTGTTTTTCTAGGATACAGAGACCTGTAAGCAATTCTGATTTCATATGATTATTTCTTATCTGTGGGAAAACCCAGTACCCCAATTCTGCATGGGGGAAAAGAGGGCGAGGAGGGTGTGTGTGTGCTGTAGCATGTCGACGACAGCGCTGGCTGTAACGAAGGTAAACTAACCATGGCTGTACTGAAGATCTACTAACCATGTCTGTACTGTAGGTCTACTAACCATGTCTGTAGGTCTACTAACCATGTCTTTAGGTCTAATAACCATGTCTGTATTGTAGGTCTACTAACCATGTTTGAAATGTAGGTCTACTAACCATGTCTGTATGGTAGCTCTGCTAACCATGTCTGTAGGTCTACTAACCATGTCTATAGGTCTAATAACCATGTCTGTACTGTAGGTCTACTAACCATGTATGTACTGTAGGTCTACTAACCATGTCTGTACTGTAGCTCTGCTAACCATGTCTATTGGTCTACTAACCATGTCTATAGGTCTAATAACAATGTCTGTACTGTAGGTCTACTAACCATGTCTGTACTGTAGGTCTACTAACCATGTCTGTACTGTAGGTCTACTAACCATGTCTGTACGGTATCTCTGCTAACCATGTCTGTAGGTCTACTAACCATGTCTGTACTGTAGGTCTACTAACCATGTCTATAGGTCTACTAACCATGTCTGTACTGTAGGTCTACTAACCATGTCTGTACGGTAGCTCTGCTAACCATGTCTGTAGGTCTACTAACCATGTCTGTACTGTAGTTCTACTAACCATGTCTGTACTGTAGGTCTACTAACCATGTCTGTACTGAAGGTCTACTAACCATGTCTGTACTGTAGGTCTACTAACCATGTCTGTACTGTAGGTCTACTAACCATGTCTGTACTGTAGGTCTACTAACCATGTCTGTACTGTAGGTCTACTAACCATGTCTGTAAAGAAGGTCTACTAACCATGTCTGTACTGTAGGTCTACTAACAATGTCTGTACTGTAGGTCTACTAACCATGTCTGTACTGTAGGTCTACTAACCATGTCTGTACTGAGGTATACTAACCATGTCTGTACTGTAGATATACTAACCATGTCTGTACTGTAGGTCTACTAGCCATGTCTGTAGGTCTACTAACCATGTCTGTACTGTAGGTATACTAACCATGTCTGTACTGTAGGCCTACTAACCATGTCTGTACTGAAGGCCTACTAATCATGTCTGTACTGTAGGCCTACTAACCATGTCTGTACTGTAGTTCTACTAACCATGTCTGTACTGTAGTTCTACTAACCATGTCTGTACTGTAGGTCTACTAACCATGTCTGTACTGAAGGTCAACTAACCATGTCTGTACGGTAGCTCTGCTAACCATGTCAGTAGGTCTACTAACCATGTCTGTACTGTAGTTCTACTAGCCATGTCTGTACTGTAGGTCTACTAACCCTGTCTGTACTGAAGGTCTACTAACCATGTCTGTACTGTATGTCTACTAACCTTGCCTGTACTGTAGGTCTACTAACCATGTCTGTACTGTAGGTTTACTAACCATGTCTGTACTGTAGGTCTACTAACCATGTCTGTACTGTAGGTCTACTAACCATGTCTGTACTGAAGGTCCACTAACCATGTCTGTACTGTAGGTCTACTAACAATGTCTGTACTGTATGTCTACTAACCCTGTCTGTACTGAAGGTCTACTAACCATGTCTGTACTGTAGGTCTACTAACCATGCCTGTACTGTAGGTCTACTAACCATGTCTGTACTGTAGGTTTACTAAGTATGTCTGTACTGTAGGTCTACTAACCATGTCTGTACTGTAGGTCTACTAACCATGTCTGTACTGAAGGTCAACTAACCATGTCTGTACTGTAGGTCTACTAACAATGTCTGTACTGTATGTCTACTAACCATGTCTGTACTGTAGGTCTACTAACCATGTCTGTACTGTAGTTCTACTAACCATGTATGTACTGTAGGTCTACTAACCATGTCTGTACTGAAGGTCTACTAACCATGTCTGTACTGTAGTTCTACTAACAATGTCTTTACTGTAGGTCTACTAACCATGTCTGTACTGTAGGTCTACTAACCATGTCTGTACTGAGGTATACTAACCATGTCTGTACTATAGGTATACTAACCATGTCTGTACTGTAGGTCTACTAGCCATGTCTGTAGGTCTACTAACCATGTATATACTGTAGGTATACTAACCATGTCTGTACTGTAGGTCTACTAACCATATCTGTACTGCAGGCCTACTAACCATGTCTGTACTGAAGGCCTACTAACCATGTCTGTACTGTAGGTATACTAACCATGTCTGTACTGTAGGTCTACTAACCATGTCTGTACTGTAGGTCTACTAACCATGTCTGTACTGTAGTTCTACTAACCATGTATGTACTGTAGGTCTACTAACCATGTCTGTACTGAAGGTCTACTAACCATGTCTGTACTGTAGTTCTACTAACAATGTCTTTACTGTAGGTCTACTAACCATGTCTGTACTGTAGGTCTACTAACCATGTCTGTACTGAGGTATACTAACCATGTCTGTACTATAGGTATACTAACCATGTCTGTACTGTAGGTCTACTAGCCATGTCTGTAGGTCTACTAACCATGTATATACTGTAGGTATACTAACCATGTCTGTACTGTAGGTCTACTAACCATATCTGTACTGCAGGCCTACTAACCATGTCTGTACTGAAGGCCTACTAACCATGTCTGTACTGTAGGTATACTAACCATGTCTGTACTGTAGGTCTACTAACCATGTCTGTACTGTAGGTCTACTAACCATGTCTGTACTGTAGGTCTACTAACCATGTCTGTACTGTAGGTCTACTAACCATGTCTGTACGGTAGCTCTGCTAACCATGTCTGTAGGTCTACTAACCATGTCTGTACTGTAGGTCTACTAACCATGTCTATAGGTCTACTAAACCTTGTCTGTACTGTAGGTCTACTAACCATGTCTGTACGGTAGCTCTGCTAACCATGTCTGTAGGTCTACTAACCATGTCTGTACTCTAGTTCTACTAACCATGTCTGTACTGTAGGTCTACTAACCATGTCTGTACTGAAGGTCTACTAACCATGTCTGCACTGTAGGTCTACTAACCATGTCTGTACTGTAGGTCTACTAACCATGTCTGTACTGTAGGTCTACTAACCATGTCTGTACTGTAGGTCTACTAACCATGTCTGTAAAGAAGGTCTACTAACCATGTCTGTACTGTAGGTCTACTAACAATGTCTGTACTGTAGGTCTACTAACCATGTCTGTACTGTAGGTCTCCTAACCATGTCTGTACTGAGGTATACTAACCATGTCTGTACTGTAGATATACTAACCATGTCTGTACTGTAGGTCTACAAGCCATGTCTGTAGGTCTACTAACCATGTCTGTACTGTAGGTATACTAACCATGTCTGTACTGTAGGTCTACTAACCATGTCTGTACTGTAGGCCTACTAACCATGTCTGTACTGTAGGCCTACTAACCATGTCTGTACTGAAGGCCTACTAATCATGTCTGTACTGTAAGCCTACTAACCATGTCTGTACTGTAGTTCTACTAACCATGTCTGTACTGTAGTTCTACTAACCATGTCTGTACTGTAGGTCTACTAACCATGTCTGTACTGAAGGTCTACTAACCATGTCTGTACGGTAGCTCTGCTAACCATGTCTGTAGGTCTACTAACCATGTCTGTACTGTAGTTCTACTAACCATGTCTGTACTGTAGGTCTACTAACCCTGTCTGTACTGAACGTCTACTAACCATGTCTGTACTGTAGGTCTACTAACCATGCCTGTACTGTAGGTCTACTAACCATGTCTGTACTGTAGGTTTACTAACCATGTCTGTACTGTAGGTCTACTAACCATGTCTGTACTGTAGGTCTATTAACCATGTCTGTACTGAAGGTCCACTAACCATGTCTGTACTGTAGGTATACTAACAATGTCTGTACTGTATGTCTACTAACCATGTCTGTACTGTAGGTCTACTAACCATGTCTGTACTGAGGTATACTAACCATGTCTGTACTGTAGTTATACAAACCATGTCTGTACTGTAGGTCTACTAACCATGTCTATAGGTCTACTAACCATGTCTGTACTGAAGGTCTACTAACCATGTCTGTACGGTAGCTCTGCTAACCATGTCTGTAGGTCTACTAACCATGTCTGTACTGAAGGTCTACTAACCATGTCTGTACTGTAGTTCTACTAACAATGTCTGTACTGTAGGTCTACTAACCATGTCTGTACTGTAGGTCCACTAACCATGTCTGTACTGAGGTATACTAACCATGTCTGTACTATAGGTATACTAACCATGTCTGTACTGTAGGTCTACTAGCCATGTCTGTAGGTCTACTAACCATGTATATACTGTAGGTATACTAACTATGTCTGTACTGTAGGTCTACTAACCATATCTGTACTGCAGGCCTACTAACCATGTCTGTACTGAAGGCCTACTAACCATGTCTGTACTGTAGGTATACTAACCATGTCTGTACTGTAGGTCTACTAACCATGTCTGTACTGTAGGTCTACTAACCATGTCTGTACTGTAGGTCTACTAACCATGTCTGTACGGTAGCTCTGCTAACCATGTCTGTAGGTCTACTAACCATGTCTGTACTGTAGGTCTACTAACCATGTCTATAGGTCTACTAAACCTTGTCTGTACTGTAGGTCTACTAACCATGTCTGTACGGTAGCTCTGCTAACCATGTCTGTAGGTCTACTAACCATGTCTGTACTCTAGTTCTACTAACCATGTCTGTACTGTAGGTCTACTAACCATGTCTGTACTGAAGGTCTACTAACCATGTCTGTACTGTAGGTCTACTAACCATGTCTGTACTGTAGGTCTACTAACCATGTCTGTACTGTAGGTCTACTAACCATGTCTGTACTGTAGGTCTACTAACCATGTCTGTAAAGAAGGTCTACTAACCATGTCTGTACTGTAGGTCTACTAACAATGTCTGTACTGTAGGTCTACTAACCATGTCTGTACTGTAGGTCTCCTAACCATGTCTGTACTGAGGTATACTAACCATGTCTGTACTGTAGATATACTAACCATGTCTGTACTGTAGGTCTACTAGCCATGTCTGTAGGTCTACTAACCATGTCTGTACTGTAGGTATACTAACCATGTCTGTATTGTAGGTCTACTAACCATGTCTGTACTGTAGGCCTACTAACCATGTCTGTACTGTAGGCCTACTAACCATGTCTGTACTGAAGGCCTACTAATCATGTCTGTACTGTAAGCCTACTAACCATGTCTGTACTGTAGTTCTACTAACCATGTCTGTACTGTAGTTCTACTAACCATGTCTGTACTGTAGGTCTACTAACCATGTCTGTACTGAAGGTCTACTAACCATGTCTGTACGGTAGCTCTGCTAACCATGTCTGTAGGTCTACTAACCATGTCTGTACTGTAGTTCTACTAACCATGTCTGTACTGTAGGTCTACTAACCCTGTCTGTACTGAACGTCTACTAACCATGTCTGTACTGTAGGTCTACTAACCATGCCTGTACTGTAGGTCTACTAACCATGTCTGTACTGTAGGTTTACTAACCATGTCTGTACTGTAGGTCTACTAACCATGTCTGTACTGTAGGTCTACTAACCATGTCTGTACTGAAGGTCCACTAACCATGTCTGTACTGTAGGTATACTAACAATGTCTGTACTGTATGTCTACTAACCATGTCTGTACTGTAGGTCTACTAACCATGTCTGTACTGAGGTATACTAACCATGTCTGTACTGTAGGTATACAAACCATGTCTGTACTCTAGGTCTACTAACCATGTCTATAGGTCTACTAACCATGTCTGTACTGAAGGTCTACTAACCATGTCTGTACGGTAGCTCTGCTAACCATGTCTGTAGGTCTACTAACCATGTCTGTACTGTAGGTCTACTAACCATGTCTATAGGTCTACTAACCATGTCTGTACTGTTGGTCTACTGAACATGTCTGTACAGTAGCTCTGCTAACCATGTCTGTAGGTCTACTAACCATGTCTGTACTGTAGTTCTACTAACCATGTCTGTACTGAAGGTCTACTAACCATGTCTGTACTGTAGGTCTACTAACCATGTCTGTACTGTAGGTCTACTAACCATGTCTGTACTGTAGGTCTACTAACCATGTCTGTACTGAAGGTCTACTAACCATATCTGTACTGTAGGTCTTCTAACCATGTCTGTACTGTAGGTCTACTAACCATGTCTGTACTGTAGGTCTACTAACCATGTCTGTACTGAAGGTCTACTAACCATGTCTGTACTGTAGGTCTACTAACAATGTCTGTACTGTAGGTCTACTAACCATGTCTGTACTGTAGGTCTACTAACCATGTCTGTACTGAGGTATACTAACCATGTCTGTACTATAGGTATACTAACCATGTCTGTACTGTAGGTCTACTAGCCATGTCTGTAGGTCTACTAACCATGTATGTACTGTAGGTCTACTAACCATGTCTGTACGGTAGCTCTGCTAACCATGTCTGTAGGTCTACTAACCATGTCTGTACTGTAGGTCTACTAACCATGTCTATAGGTCTACTAAACCTTGTCTGTACTGTAGGTCTACTAACCATGTCTGTACGGTAGCTCTGCTAACCATGTCTGTAGGTCTACTAACCATGTCTGTACTCTAGTTCTACTAACCATGTCTGTACTGTAGGTCTACTAACCATGTCTGTACTGAAGGTCTACTAACCATGTCTGCACTGTAGGTCTACTAACCATGTCTGTACTGTAGGTCTACTAACCATGTCTGTACTGTAGGTCTACTAACCATGTCTGTAAAGAAGGTCTACTAACCATGTCTGTACTGTAGGTCTACTAACCATGTCTGTACTGTAGGTCTCCTAACCATGTCTGTACTGAGGTATACTAACCATGTCTGTACTGTAGATATACTAACCATGTCTGTACTGTAGGTCTACTAGCCATGTCTGTAGGTCTACTAACCATGTCTGTACTGTAGGTATACTAACCATGTCTGTATTGTAGGTCTACTAACCATGTCTGTACTGTAGGCCTACTAACCATGTCTGTACTGTAGGCCTACTAACCATGTCTGTACTGAAGGCCTACTAATCATGTCTGTACTGTAAGCCTACTAACCATGTCTGTACTGTAGTTCTACTAACCATGTCTGTACTGTAGTTCTACTAACCATGTCTGTACTGTAGGTCTACTAACCATGTCTGTACTGAAGGTCTACTAACCATGTCTGTACGGTAGCTCTGCTAACCATGTCTGTAGGTCTACTAACCATGTCTGTACTGTAGTTCTACTAACCATGTCTGTACTGTAGGTCTACTAACCCTGTCTGTACTGAACGTCTACTAACCATGTCTGTACTGTAGGTCTACTAACCATGCCTGTACTGTAGGTCTACTAACCATGTCTGTACTGTAGGTTTACTAACCATGTCTGTACTGTAGGTCTACTAACCATGTCTGTACTGTAGGTCTACTAACCATGTCTGTACTGAAGGTCCACTAACCATGTCTGTACTGTAGGTATACTAACAATGTCTGTACTGTATGTCTACTAACCATGTCTGTACTGTAGGTCTACTAACCATGTCTGTACTGAGGTATACTAACCATGTCTGTACTGTAGGTATACAAACCATGTCTGTACTGTAGGTCTACTAACCATGTCTATAGGTCTACTAACCATGTCTGTACTGAAGGTCTACTAACCATGTCTGTACGGTAGCTCTGCTAACCATGTCTGTAGGTCTACTAACCATGTCTGTACTGTAGGTCTACTAGCCATGTCTGTAGGTCTACTAACCATGTCTGTACTGTAGGTATACTAACCATGTCTGTACTGTAGGTCTAATAACCATATCTGTACTGCAGGCCTACTAACCATGTCTGTACTGAAGGCCTACTAACCATGTCTGTACTATAGGTATACTAACCATGTCTGTACTGTAGGTCTACTAACCATGTCTGTACTGTAGTTCTACTATCCATTTCTGTACTGTAGGTCTACTAACCATGTCTGTACTGTAGCTCTACTAACCATGTCTGTACGGTATCTCTGCTAACCATGTCTGTAGGTCTACTAACCATGTCTGTACTGTAGGTCTACTAACCATGTCTGTAGGTCTACTAACCATGTCTGTACTGTAGGTCTACTAACCATGTCTGTACTGTAGGTCTACTAACCATGTCTGTACGGTATCTCTGCTAACCATGTCTGTAGGTCTACTAACCATGTCTGTACTGTAGGTCTACTAACCATGTCTATAGGTCTACTAACCATGTCTGTACTTTAGGTCTACTAACCATGTCTGTACGGTAGCTCTGCTAACCATGTCTGTAGGTCTACTAACCATGTCTATAGGTCTAATAACCATGTCTGTACTGTAGGTCTACTAACCATGTCTGTACTGTAGGTCTACTAACCATGTCTGTACTGTAGGTCTACTAACCATGTCTGTAAAGAAGGTCTACTAACCATGTCTGTACTGTAGGTCTACTAACAATGTCTGTACTGTAGGTCTACTAACCATGTCTGTACTGTAGGTCTACTAACTATGTCTGTACTTAGGTATACTAACCATGTCTGTACTGTAGGTCTACTAGCCATGTCTGTAGGTCTACCAACCATGTCTGTACTGTAGGTATACTAACCATGTCTGTACTGTAGGTCTACTAACCATGTCTGTACTGTAGGCCTACTAACCATGTCTGTACTGAAGGCCTACTAACCATGTCTGTACTGTAGGCCTACTAACCATGTCTGTACTGTAGTTCTACTAACCATGTATGTACTGTAGTTCTACTAACCATGTCTGTACTGTAGGTCTACTAACCATGTCTGTACTGAAGGTCTACTAACCATGTCTGTACTGTAGGTCTACTAACCATGTCTGTACTGTAGGTCTACTAACCATGTCTGTACTGTAGGTTTACTAACCATGTCTGTACTGTAGGTCTACTAACCATGTCTGTACTGTAGGTCTACTAACCATGTCTGTACTGAAGGTCCACTAACAATGTCTGTACTGTAGGTCTACTAACAATGTCTGTACTGTATGTCTTCTAACCATGTCTGTACTGTAGGTCTACTAACCATGTCTGTACTGAGGTATACTAACCATGTCTGTACTGTAGGTCTACTAGCCATGTCTGTAGGTCTACTAACCATGTCTGTACTGTAGGTCTACTAACCATGTCTGTACTGTAGGCCTACCAACCATGTCTGTACGAAGGCCTACTAACCATGTCTGTACTGTAGGCCTACTAACCATGTCTGTACTGTAGGTCTACTAACCATGTCTGTACTGAAGGTCTACTAACCATGTCTTTACGGTAGCTCTGCTAACCATGTTTGTAGGTCTACTAACCATGTCTGTACTATTGGTCTACTAAACATGTCTATAGGTCTACTAACCATGTCTGTACTGTTGGTCTACTAAACATGTCTGTACGGTAGCTCTGCTAACCATGTCTGTAGGTCTACTAACCATGTCTGTACTGTAGTTCTACTAACCATGTCTGTACTGAAGGTCTACTAACCATGTCTGTACTGTAGGTCTAATAACCATGTCTGTACTGTAGGTCTACTAACCATGTCTGTACTGTAGGTCTACTAACCATGTCTGTACTGAAGGTCTACTAACCATGTCTGTACTGGAGGTCTACTAACAATGTCTGTACTGTAGGTCTACTAACCATGTCTGTACTGTATGTCTACTAACCATGTCTGTACTGAAGTATACTAACCATGTCTGTACTATAGGTATACTAACCATGTCTGTACTGTAGGTCTACTAGCCATGTCTGTAGGTCTACTAACCATGTATGTACTGTAGGTATACTAACCATGTCTGTACTGTAGGTCTACTAACCATATCTGTACTGCAGGTCTACTAACCATGTCTGTACTGAAGGCCTACTAACCATGTCTGTACTGTAGGTATACTAACCATGTCTGTACTGTAGGTCTACTAACCATGTCTATAGGTCTACTAACCATGTCTGTACTGTTGGTCTACTAAACATGTCTGTACGGTAGCTCTGCTAACCATGTCTGTAGGTCTACTAACCATGTCTGTACTGTAGTTCTACTAACCATGTCTGTACTGTAGGTCTACTAACCCTGTCCGTACTGAAGGTCTACTAACCATGTCTGTACTGTAGGTCTACTAACCATGCCTGTACTGTAGGTCTACTAACCATGTCTGTACTGTAGGTTTACTAACCATGTCTGTACTGTAGGTCTACTAACCATGTCTGTACTGTAGGTCTACTAACCATGTCTGTACTGAAGGTCCACTAACCTTGTATGTACTGTAGGTAAACTAACAATATCTGTACTGTATGTCTACTAACCATGTCTGTACTGTAGGTCTACTAACCATGTCTGTACTGAGGTATACTAACCATGTCTGTACTGTAGGTATACAAACCATGTCTGTACTGTAGGTCTACTAACCATGTCTATAGGTCTACTAACCATGTCTGTACTGAAGGTCTACTAACCATGTCTGTACGGTAGCTCTGCTAACCATGTCTGTAGGTCTACTAACCATGTCTGTACTGTAGGTCTACTAACCATGTCTATAGGTCTACTAACCATGTCTGTACTGTTGGTCTACTAAACATGTCTGTACGGTAGCTCTGCTAACCATGTCTGTAGGTCTACTAACCATGTCTGTACTGTAGTTCTACTAACCATGTCTGTACTGAAGGTCTACTAACCATGTCTGTACTGTAGGTCTAATAACAATGTCTGTACTGTAGGTCTACTAACCATGTCTGTACTGTAGGTCTACTAACCATGTCTGTACTGAAGGTCTACTAACCATGTCTGTACTGGAGGTCTACTAACAATGTCTGTACTGTAGGTCTACTAACCATGTCTGTACTGTAGGTCTACTAACCATGTCTGTACTGAAGTATACTAACCATGTCTGTACTATAGGTATACTAACCATGTCTGTACTGTAGGTCTACTAGCCATGTCTGTAGGTCTACTAACCATGTATGTACTGTAGGTATACTAACCATGTCTGTACTGTAGGTCTACTAACCATATCTGTACAGTACAGACATGGTTAGTAGACCTACAGTACAGACATTGTTAGTAGACCTACAGTACAGACATGGTTAGTAGACCTTCAGTACAGACATGGTTAGTAGACCTACAGTACAGACATGGTTAGTAGACCTACAGTACAGACATGGTTAGTAGACCTACAGTACAGACATGGTTAGTAGACCTTCAGTAGAGACATGGTTAGTAGAACTACAGTACAGACATGGTTAGTAGACCTACAGACATGGTTAGCAGAGCTACCGTACAGACATGGTTAGTAGACCTATAGATATGGTTAGTAGACCTACAGTACAGACATGGTTAGTACACCTACAGACATGGTTAGCAGAGCTACCGTAAAGACATGGTTAGTAGACCTTCAGTACAGACATGGTTAGTAGACCTACAGTACAGACATGGTTAGTAGGCCTACAGTACAGACATGGTTAGTAGGCCTTCGTACAGACATGGTTGGTAGGCCTACAGTACAGACATGGTTAGTAGACCTACAGTACAGACATGGTTAGTAGACCTACAGACATGGCTAGTAGACCTACAGTACAGACATGGTTAGTATACCTCAGTACAGACATGGTTAGTAGACCTACAGTACAGACATGGTTAGTAGACATACAGTACAGACATTGTTAGTAGACCTACAGTACAGACATGGTTAGTGGACCTTCAGTACAGACATGGTTAGTAGACCTACAGTACAGACATGGTTAGTAGACCTACAGTACAGACATGGTTAGTAAACCTACAGTACAGACATGGTTAGTAGACCTACAGTACAGACATGGTTAGTAGACCTACAGTACAGACATGGTTAGTAGACCTTCAGTACAGACATGGTTAGTAGACCTACAGTACAGACATGGTTAGTAGAACTACAGTACAGACATGGTTAGTAGACCTACAGTACTGTAGGTCTACTAACCATATCTGTACTGCAGGCCTACTAACCATGTCTGTACTGAAGGCCTACTAACCATGTCTGTACTGTAGGTATACTAACCATGTCTGTACTGTAGGTCTACTAACCATGTCTGTACTGTAGTTCTACTATCCATGTCTGTACTGTAGGTCTACTAACCATGTCTGTACTGTAGGTATACTAACCATGTCTGTAGGTCTACTAACCATGTCTGTACTGTAGGTCTACTAACCATGTCTGTACTGTAGGTCTACTAACCATGTCTGTACTGTAGGTCTACTAACCATGTCTGTACGGTATCTCTGCTAACCATGTCTGTAGGTCTACTAACCATGTCTGTACTGTAGGTCTACTAACCATGTCTATAGGTCTACTAACCATGTCTGTACTGTAGGTCTACTAACCATGTCTGTACGGTAGCTCTGCTAACCATGTCTGTACTGTAGGTCTACTAACCATGTCTGTACTGTAGGTCTACTAACCATGTCTGTACTGTAGGTCTACTAACCATGTCTGTACTGAAGGTCCACTAACCATGTCTGTACTGTAGGTCTACTAACAATGTCTTTACTGTATGTCTACTAACCATGTCTGTACTGTAGGTCTACTAACCATGTCTGTACTGAGGTATACTAACCATGTCTGTACTGTAGGTCTACTAGCCATGTCTGTAGGTCTACTAACCATGTCTGTACTGTAGGTCTACTAACCATGTCTGTACTGTAGGCCTACCAACCATGTCTGTACGAAGGCCTACTAACCATGTCTGTACTGTAGGCCTACTAACCATGTCTGTACTGAAGGTCTACTAACCATGTCTGTACGGTAGCTCTGCTAACCATGTCTGTAGGTCTACTAACCATGTCTGTACTGTAGGTCTACTAACCATGTCTATAGGTCTACTAACCATGTCTGTACTGTTGGTCTACTAAACATGTCTGTACGGTAGCTCTGCTAACCATGTCTGTAGGTCTACTAACCATGTCTGTACTGTAGTTCTACTAACCATGTATGTACTGTAGGTCTACTAACCATGTCTGTACTGAAGGTCTACTAACCATGTCTGTACTGTAGGTCTACTAACCATGTCTGTACTGTAGGTCTACTAACCATGTCTGTACTGTAGGTCTACTAACCATGTCTGTACTGAAGGTCTACTAACCATGTCTGTACTGTAGGTCTACTAACAATGTCTGTACTGTAGGTCTACTAACCATGTCTGTACTGTAGGTATACTAACCATGTCTGTACTGTAGGTCTACTAACCATGTCTGTACTGAAGGTCTACTAACCATGTCTGTACTGTAGGTCTACTAACCATGTCTGTACTGTAGGTCTACTAACCATGTCTGTACTGTAGGTCTACTAACCATGTCTGTACTGTAGGTCTACTAACCATGTCTGTACTGTAGGTCTACTAACCATGTCTGTACTGTAGGTCTACTAACCATGTCTGTACTGTAGGTCTACTAACCATGTCTGTACTGTAGGTCTACTAACCATGTCTGTAAAGAAGGTCTACTAACCATGTCTGTACTGTAGGTCTACTAACAATGTCTGTACTGTAGGTCTACTAACCATGTCTGTACTGTAGGTCTACTAACCATGTCTGTACTGTAGGTCTACTAACCATGTCTGTACTGAAGGTCCACTAACCATGTCTGTACTGTAGGTCTACTAACAATGTCTGTACTGTATGTCTACTAACCATGTCTGTACTGTAGGTCTACTAACCATGTCTGTACTGAGGTATACTAACCATGTCTGTACTGTAGGTCTACTAGCCATGTCTGTAGGTCTACTAACCATGTCTGTACTGTAGGTCTACTAACCATGTCTGTACTGTAGGTCTACCAACCATGTCTGTACGAAGGCCTACTAACCATGTCTGTACTGTAGGCCTACTAACCATGTCTGTACTGAAGGTCTACTAACCATGTCTGTACGGTAGCTCTGCTAACCATGTCTGTAGGTCTACTAACCATGTCTGTACTGTAGGTCTACTAACCATGTCTATAGGTCTACTAACCATGTCTGTACTGTTGGTCTACTAAACATGTCTGTACGGTAGCTCTGCTAACCATGTCTGTAGGTCTACTAACCATGTCTGTACTGTAGTTCTACTAACCATGTATGTACTGTAGGTCTACTAACCATGTCTGTACTGAAGGTCTACTAACCATGTCTGTACTGTAGGTCTACTAACCATGTCTGTACTGTAGGTCTACTAACCATGTCTGTACTGTAGGTCTACTAACCATGTCTGTACTGAAGGTCTACTAACCATGTCTGTACTGTAGGTCTACTAACAATGTCTGTACTGTAGGTCTACTAACCATGTCTGTACTGTAGGTATACTAACCATGTCTGTACTGTAGGTCTACTAACCATGTCTGTACTGAAGGTCTACTAACCATGTCTGTACTGTAGGTCTACTAACCATGTCTGTACTGTAGGTCTACTAACCATGTCTGTACTGTAGGTCTACTAACCATGTCTGTACTGTAGGTCTACTAACCATGTCTGTACTGTAGGTCTACTAACCATGTCTGTACTGTAGGTCTACTAACCATGTCTGTACTGTAGGTCTACTAACCATGTCTGTACTGTAGGTCTACTAACCATGTCTGTACTGTAGGTCTACTAACCATGTCTGTAAAGAAGGTCTACTAACCATGTCTGTACTGTAGGTCTACTAACAATGTCTGTACTGTAGGTCTACTAACCATGTCTGTACTGTAGGTCTACTAACCATGTCTGTACTGAGGTATACTAACCATGTCTGTACTGTAGGTCTACTAACCATGTCTGTACTGTAGGTCTACTAGCCATGTCTGTAGGTCTACTAACCATGTCTGTACTGTAGGTATACTAACCATGTCTGTACTGTAGGTCTACTAACCATGTCTGTACTGTAGGCCTACTAACCATGTCTGTACTGAAGGCCTAGTAACCATGTCTGTACTGTAGGCCTACTAACCATGTCTGTACTGTAGGTCTACTAACCATGTCTGTACTGAAGGTCTACTAACCATGTCTGTACTGTAGGTCTACTAACAATGTCTGTACTGTAGGTCTACTAACCATGTCTGTACTGAAGGTCTACTAACCATGTCTGTACTGTAGGTCTACTAACCATGTCTGTACTGTTGTTCTACTAACCATGTCTGTACTGCAGGTCTACTAACCATGTCTGTAGGTCTACTAACCATGTCTGTAGGTCTACTAACCATGTCTGTACTGTAGGTCTACTAGCTACGTTGAGGGACGGTATGCCTATTAGCTCACTGACTGACTTGGCTGTTCTCAGTTGGCCTGTCTTGTTTGATGGGAGACATTGTTTGCGTCCCATTTGGCACCTTATTCCCTATATAGTGCTCCTGTTTCCCATAGGTTAGTGTCCTCTATAGGGAATCGACATAGCTGCGGGAAGGAGTTTGGAGGTGGGGGTGCAGAAAGAAAGAAAACAAAATGCCTTACCTGAAGATGTCTACATTGGTCTGCTAATACAGTACTAGCAAAGGCCCAGCGCACTACTGTTGTGAACATTTTGTGTGAGTGTTCACCAGCATTTGTAATTTGAGTGTGATAATTATCTGTACACAACCGTTAATCTGATAATACAATATACAAATAATTTTGATATTTGTTTTCCAGTTTCTTAAAATACTTTGCAAATGCAACAAATTTCTATGTGGAAACAGAAATGGTATATTCTTTAATTTTACTAGGTTATCCTGAGCAACTTACAGTAGCATACGTTTTCCCCGTGAGAATCAAACCCACAACCCTAGTGCTGCAAGCGCCATGCTTTACCAACTGAGCTACATCATTGCCTCATCACAAACAATTTGATGTCTCAATGTTCTCAATTACTGTATTGGTCATTGTTTTTCTTCATGGTGATGGAAAGTCTACAGGTACAAACCTAGATGACCAGCCTATAAAGAGTAACGTACATTTACATTAAGTGGTTTGTAAGGATGGTAAATTAATACTGCACAAAAAGTGGTTGTTTCCCATTTTTAATTTGATGTGGTTGTTTTGTGTCTTTGCCCATAACTTTGCACCTTTTGATGTATGTTTTTGAGGACAGGGTTTTGTTCTTTCTGGATCCCATTATAATGACAATCACACAGAAAGGGACAAGGCAACAACTCTTACAATTACAACTTCTGAATCCTGCAAGATACTGTTCTTAATTATACAGCTACCTTTTTTGCCAAAGCAGAGAGGCTGAAAAAATGTTTTTGCCCACGCTGCAGACGTCTATATCTGTCCGCTAATACTAGCAAAGGCCCCTGCACAACTTTTTGAATTAATATATACATATTAATTCAGATCTTTCAGGGGGTCCTGCAGCACCCTCAGCACCCCTACTTCCTGCTGCTATGGGATGCAGACACTGTTCTTCTGATGCTCCCAATAAACAGACATGCAGAGACATGCAGAGACATGTTAGTCAGCGAGTCAGTATAGACACAGCCAGTATCCTGTGTAGGAGAAATGTCACGCAGAACAACACCTACTGTAGGTGAGGCTTACAGAAATAGAAAGTACAACATGCGGAGGCAGGCATGTCTGTCCTTCACAGATACAGGTTCATCTTTGCATGAACTTCATTAAAATACATGCTGTCTGGACCTGTTGAAAGCAATGTTGTGAGGCTGAGAATCCCCTGTGGACAGTAGGTGGTCGGGTTAAAGTACTGGTGATAATTACAGCTGTTGACCAGGTGTCCACTGATTGAATAATACATTTGTTTTTCATGGTAAATGTCTCGGTGGTAGCCACATGCCATGTACAAAAGTACACCCTGTTCCCTATACTGTGTGTGTGTGTCTGTGTGTGTGTGGGTGGGTCAACCTTGGGTTCTCTCCTGCCTGGTGCCATTGATTTGTTTACCTGTGTTGGGCTGACGCCTCTCATTAGGCTTCTGTCGCACACACACACACACACACACACACACACACACACACACACACACACACACACACACACACACACACACACACACACACACACACACACACACACACACACACACACACACTTCCAAAAGAGAACAGTCTCTTCATAGCCAGGGGACACAGAGCTCATCAATGCACCTGATTGATGCTTGCAGTATCATTGTATTGAACACCTGTTTAGTGGATGTACGCACGCCATTGAGTGACTGCTCCAAGGTGTCCTTCACTTTGTGGTGTTTGAGACATCTAACAAAAATCTCTTTGAAGGAAGAGGTCAGAACAGACGTTGCACAGTCTAGGTGTGTGTCTCTGAGTTGCCACTCAAACTGTGGAGTATTTTTTACCCTTTATTTAACTAGGCAAGTTAGTTAAGAACAAATTCTTATTTACAATGACGGCCTACTCTGGCCAAACCCGGACGACGCTGGGCCAATTGTTCCCCGCCCTATGGGTAAAGTAACTCTGATGCACAGCTTGAACTTTGAATAAAAGGTGTGGCGATACAGTGCTGGCTATAGCTGCCAGCAAACCAACATATGCTGAGGTTGCTTCCCAAATGGCACCCTATTCCCTATATAGTGCACTACTTTTGACCAGGGTCCATGATCACAGCAGAAACAGAACACTTCTTATCACAGAGATAGTGATTGTAAGCATCAGTGGCTATTACATTTCCTTGTCTCTGACGCCATGCTACTGTGAACATTTCTTGAGCTCTCTTGAGCATCTTAAAGTATTGAACAGGCTATTACGTTTGAATTTAATGATCATCAGAGATTCATTTTTTCCATATTTTGGCTTGATGGAATTTAAATGAAATGCATGTCATTGAGTGTTGTGTCCTTATGATTCTGCCTGTTGGGCTGATAGTAGAATACAGTAAACAGAGTACAGGGTTTTACTATTGTGCTGATACATATTTTCAATAGGAGGCAGTGTTGTCACTTTAAAAATAGCAGCTGATCACCACCAAACACACACATACGCACTAACGCTTCCTCTGTAAATGTTGTGAAATTGCCAATCAATCAGGGAGATGATTGATGGCAGGGAAAAGCTGTGGAAGAGAAAGAGAGAACTGATAGAGAATCACACTGCATATAACATCAGTGGAAGACATTAACACATTGCATATTAGGTCTGTGATGTGAGACGTTAGGCAGACTGCCCACCCATCAGCCCCAAGACACATCACGGCATAATCAGTCCAGAGGTGACAACACAGCTATTCCCTCTAGAAGCCGAGCAGGTGAGTTTAGTTTAGTATGGGGAAATTGAAAGCTGACATTTGGCAAAGTGTTTTTTTTTGTGTTTTTTTTTTTTACAGTTGGGAAAGTGTTTTGTTTTTCTTCTTCATCTCGGTTTATCTGTTTGTCAAGCCCTATAAAGTTTAGAAGAGGTACTTTTCTTTGAGTACCGAAGTGTGAGTTGGTTTTTGTGTCATTGTCTTTGTTCTTAATTATAACAGATGGTTGAGTTAACTCAACTGTATCTTTTGTTTTTCATGCAAAAAAAAAGCATCATTCTGTGACTATAATGAGAAGAAACACTGTCATGCAGAATTAAAAAAGTGTTTAGATATTTTTTTATGTACTTTCTTTCACATACAGAAAGTATTCATACTCCTTGACTTATTCCACATTTTGTTGTTACAGCCTGAATTCAATATTTTTTTTGTTCACCCATCTACACACAATATTGTGCAAAGCTGATACAGATATACCCAAGACGACTGACTCAAAGGTGTTTCTAGTATTGACTCAGGAGTGTGAGTACTTATGTCAATGAGGTATTTCTGTATTTCATTTTCAATAAATTAGCTAAAATTTCTAAAAACATGTTTTCACTTTGTCATAATGGGGTATTGTGTCTATATGGGTGAGTACTTATGTTAATGAGATATTTCTGTATTTAATTTTCAATACATTTGCTAAAATTTCTAAAAACATGTTTTCACTTTGTCATCATGTCTATATGGGTGGGATAATTCTTTTTTTTTTAATCAAATTTAAATTCAGGCTGCAACAAAATGTGGAAAAAGTCAAGGGGTATGATCACTTTCTCAAGGCAATGTACCTGCTCCACAACATTTTGTATGACCCCAGGCCATTAGAAAGGTGAATACTGTCTGAAGGCACTGTATGAAACACAGACTAGAAAGCTAGCACATTACAGTCTGTGGCTAAAATACTGCTAGCGGTACGTGGTACCGCAATTCCGTGCGCAACAGAAACTATGATTCACTGAAACCTCTGGGTATATAGGTCTAGGCCATCTTCAGTTACTGATGTCATTAATATTATACTTACTGTGTTGAGGTACTAAATGTGAGGCCACTTTGGAGCAGCAGGGAAACAGGTAGAGGCTCAGTGTGAAGATAAAACACACTCTCTGTCAATGTAATGACTCAGTCCTCTGTTACACCTTCATCTGATAACTGGAACCGTGTGTTTTTTGTGCATGTGTGTGTGTGTGTGTGTGTGTGTGTGTGTGTGTGTGCGTGTGCGTGCAGGTAAATCCTTTCACTGCTCCCGCAGTGGCCTAAGAATTATGAAAACAAGTTACTTCACCAACTTTGATTCCCCTTTCTTTGGAAATAGATGTCTTGCAGGAGTTTTTCTCTGTTAAATAACAACATTGCTGGAAGAGATGTTTGTCTCTGGTTCCAGCCAGGTCACCAGTGATACAAGTCAGTGTTCAAAGTCCATCCAGGTCTGAGGACATCTGGAGATGACGTGGATACCGGCCTCTAGGGGCAACAGTGAGCGCTGTTACCTTCAACTAGGTTTTGGTTTTGCTAATATCTTGTGGATGGCGATGGTCGTAAGCATGTGATTCCAAAGGTTGCAAGTTCAAATCCAGCAATAGAAAGTTGATTTTGAGACATTTGCTTTTTAGCCTATCCCAAACCTTAACTCTTACCTTAACCATTCAGAGTTACTGCCTTAACATTAAGATTTCGGGGGTGAATGATTAAACTTCACCCTGACCTTAAAATTGTGGAGTTGATGTTTGAGAAACATGGATGAACGTCTAATTCTGACTTGAGACTGTGAGAGCTAGTTGCTGGTTCAGATGTAGAGCAGGAAGAACGATACTTTGTTTAGTTCAGAGACAACTCTTTTCAAAGACGACCAAGAGCAACAGATGGCTGCATATGTATGAATAAGTCCTCTTTTCAGAAAAGGAGATTACTCCATTTGAGCCTGTTTTTATGGCCCATGAAAGAGAGATTAAATTGTAAGCTGTTTCATAACATATTTTTTTTTCTTCTTCTTTACAGCTAAACATTCGTAAACAGGTGTCTGGACAATTACTGGGCAAGGTTTCAGTGAGGATTAATATCTGAGGTTGGAGATGAGAAGGGGAATTCAAAATATCACTATTAGCTGCATTGTTATGTCATATCACATGCTACTGTGTAGGACTGTGACTGTCTCCAGCGTTTGCATCAGCTTGATTAAATATAAATGAAATACCAAACAAAGTATGACATTTAAATATACTTTCCTTTTCTATGTGGATCATTGTCAGGATGTGCAGTTAGCTGAACATGGCACTGACTGCAGAATACAACATTAGAATATGTTAAGCATGCTGTTACCTATAACTACTGTATATAAACCTATGATATACCGCCCGAGCAGTTCTTTCAGAGTAAGTAAACAAAGGCTCACATCAGAGTTTGTTGAGGACAAATACAAAAGCATTGAACCAGCCCTGCTCATAGCTTCTGGGTCGCATCTCAGCCAAGTTATTGAGAAGGAGGAGAGATACTTCTCTCAACCTTTGGTAATCTTCATTATATAATCTGTTCTTATCATCCTACATGCTATATAACGCCCACTTGGGGCATACCTCTGCATCCTCCACACATATCGACAGGAGCCTCTATTTTGACCACATCTCCCACTGAAATAATGATTTTACTTGCGTTAGAAGCACCTGTTCATCCCTTCATAGTGTAAATTATGTAGACTATCCGTTCTGTAAAAACACTTCTCAACTTCTAGGCTGATATGCTGCTGTGGGTTCTCTATGTGTTCAAGTCAAACTCGTACCTCATTTTATACAATCAGTCAATTATAGATGAGGGTTTCTGTGATATGAGCAAATATTCACGAGACATTCCATACGTTTCTATACAGTGACTCGCGTGATACTTGAACTAATTATGTGATGAAACGTCTGATTCAATCCAGGCCTAAATCTGATCCTGCATTATCAACACAACTGTAGTGGTATGGGCAATACACATTGAGCAGAACATAGAAAACACGTAGGCCTAGTTGAATAAAATATAGATCATGTTGATAAATTTTTGGTTGTTTGTGTTTGGTTGTTTTGTAGAGAAAATGCAACGAATGGCATAATAAATGCACAGACTTTCTTAAAGGGTGACCTATATAGTAAGGTGGACGGACTTCCTCTGATCTATTGAATGGTTGTCTGAAGTGAAAGGAACCGGAGGACTCTTGTATCAAAACAATCCATTCATAAAGGTAATCAGAGAAGAAAAGCCCATTTAGTTTCAAGTAGTTGTGGTTCAATCTTCTCTGATTCAAATCAGATTGAAACACCCTACAGAAGCGATGCATTGTGTTATAATCTCTTCATGGCCAAAAGGCATGGCAGTCATCCCCTCCCCTGTTAAAGTCGTGTTTGTCATTTTAAACCATGGTAAAAAAAAATATATTCCACAGGTGGTTGGTGGCACCTTAAATGGGGAGGACGGGCTCGTAGTAATGGTTGATGCGGAATTAGTGGAATGGTTTCCATATGTTTGATGCCATTCCATTGACTCCGTTCCAGCCATTATTATGAGCTATTCTCCCCTCAGCAGCCTCCTGAATCGCCCACATGTTGCAACAGAGAACCGAGGCATACAGAAAAGTTGACATCGTCGGCTACCTGTCAAGCCATGGTCAGCCATTAGAGATGATCGCTCACATTGTTTTGACAATTGGGAGAATTTGTAAGTGGATGACCGAACCTGCTGTCAGGACTAAACGCTAAACCAATTCGTTAAGACCAGCAGTTAAGAGTTGTTTTTTAAAGAGCCCACAGCTTGAATGTGACATATGACAACCTGGTCTCAGATCATTTCATATTATTCTGTAACTAAATCCAAGCCACTCCAGTTAGTATGAAATGTTACGTTTCGTATGGTATGTATACATTTGTGCATGTCCATCACCCATTATGGAAGATATGTTATGAATTACAATTCATATTATAATTTATGTAGGAATTTGCGAAAAGTATAATATGTTACAAATTTGCAAAACGTACTATATTTTACGAATTAGCAAAACGTATGATATGTTACAAATTCTAGGAGTTATTAAGGAGTTAGGTTAAAGGGTTAAGGTTAGGGTTAGGGAAAGGGTTAGCTAAAGGGGTTAGGGTTAGGGGGAGGGTTAGCTAAAGGGGTTAGGGGAAGGGTTAGCTAACATGCTAAGTAGTTGCTAGCAGTTGAAAGGTTGCTAATTATCTCAAATGCAAAGTTGTCCCTGATGAGACGTGATTTAAAAAAAAATAATTAAAAACAATTATTTCACATTTATTTAACCAGGTAGGCCAGTTGAGAACAAGTTCTCATTTACAACTGCGACCTGGCCAATATAAAGCAAAGCAGTGCGACACAAACAACAACACAGAGTTACACATGGAATAAACAAACATACAGTCAATAACACAATAGAAAAGTCTATATACTGTACAGTGTGTGCAAATGAGGCAAGATAAGGGAGGTAAGACAATAAACTTGCATCCTTTGGGTTGCTAGACATAAGATATGCTTAGAATTACAGCTAAGTGGCTAAGTGGCTAACGTTAGCTAGCTGGCTAACTTTAGCTAGGCTAGGGGTTAAGGTTAAGTTTAGGAGTTAAGTTAAAGGGTTAAGGTTAGGGTTAGGGTTAGCGAAAAGGGTTAGGGTTAGGGTTAGCTAAAAGGGTTAGGGATAGGGGAAGGGATAGCTGACATGCTAAGTAGTTGCTAGTAGTTGAAAAGTTTCTGTGATGAGATTTGAACTCACATCCTTTGGGTCGTTAGACAAATAACCATCTGTCTTCTACAACCATGCCAAACATAACATAGCATACTAATTTGAGTGTCCCGGATTTACATTAGTATGTTAAATCTAGTCTATGGGACCAGGCTGCAAATGAACCTTTTTAGAAATTATTATTTCCCCCACATTGTATTACATGCAACTCTCAAAGTGAACCTAAATGCACTCTCCTATGTCTCATTTCTAGAATCGGTTCTGTTGAAACTACAACAAAGAGTGCCTATGTACAGTATGTAGCATAACACATTTACACCAAAAAATACATTGGACACTGATATAAGGTATTGGTATACACAGTGCATTCAGGAAAAATTCAGACCCCTTGACTTTTTCCACATTTTGTTACATTACAGTAATATTCTAAAATTGATTAAATTATTTATTATTTTTCTCATTATTTTTCTCATCAATCTACACACAATACCCCATAATGAAAAATCAAAAACAGGTTTGTAGAAATGTTTGCATATATATATATATATTTTTTTTAAATAAGGTGCGTCGCTGCTCAGATATTTTCAGGTCTCTCCTGAGATGTTCAAGTCTGGGCTCTAGTTGGGCCACTCAAGGACATTCAGAGACTTGTCCTGAAGCAACTCCTGCATTGTTTTGGCTGTGTGCTTAGGGTTGTTGTCCTGTTGGAAGGTTAACCTTCACCCCAGTCTGAGGTTTTGAGTGCTCTGGAGCAGGTTTTTATGAAGGATCTCTCTGTACTTTTCTCCGTTCATCTTTCCTTCAACCCTGATTAGGCTCCCGTCTCTGCCACTGAAAAACATCCCCACAGCATACTGCTGTCATCACCATAGGGATGGTGCCAGGTTTCCTCCAGACATGATGCTTGGCATTCAGGCCAAATAGTTCAATCTTGGTTTCATCAGACCAAAAAATCTTGTTTCTCATGGTCTGAGAGTCCTTTAGGTGCCTTTTGACAAACTCCAAGCTGGCTGTCATGTGCCTTTTACTGAGGAGTGGCTTCCGTCTGGCCACTCTACCATAAAGGCCTGATTGGTGGAGTGCTGTGGAGATGGTTGTCCTTCTGGTTCTCCCATCTCCACAGAGGAAGTCTGTAGCTCTGTCGGAGTGACCATCGGGTTCTTGGTCACCTCCCTGACCAAGGCCCTTCTCCCCCGATTGCTCAATTTGGCCGGGCGACCAGCTCTAAGAAGAGTCTTGGTGTTTCCAAACTTCTTCCATTTAAGAACGATGAAGGCCACTGTGTTCTTGGGGACCTTCAATGCTGCAGAAATGTTTTGGTGTCCTTCTCCAGATCTGTGCCTCGACACAATCCTGTCTCGGAGTTCTAAAGACAATTCCTTCAACCTCATGGCTTGGTTGTTGCTCTTACATGTACTTGCAACTGTGGGACCTTATATAGACAGGTGTGTGCCTTTTCAAATCGTATCCAATCTATTGAATTTATCACAGGTGGACTCCAATCAAGTTGTAGAAACAGCTCAAGGATTATCAGTGGAAACAGGATGCACCTGACCTCAATTTCGAGTCTCAGAGCAAAGGGTCAGAATCGTTATATAAATAAATAAGGTATTTTTTTATAAACTTTTTAAAATATATATATTTTTTAAATTTGAACAAATTTCTAACAAATAGTTTTCGCTTCGTCATTATGGGGTATTGTGTGTAGATTGATGAGGATTTGTTTTTATTTCATCCATTTTAGAATAAGGCTGTAACAAAATGTGGGAAAAGTCAAGGGGTCTGTATACCTTCCGAACGCACTGTATGTGCATATTGATTTGCTATTGGGTTTTGGCACATTTGTTTTGTACAATTTAACAATCTGATGAGACAGACTGTTGTTAATGTTCATGTAATTCAGCTCGTTGCTGGCTCGTGTCACATCTAACAACCCATAGCCTTGCGCCGCGGAATCAGCACCAAGGACAGTTCCAACTGTTCCGTTTGCTCTCGAGCGCCCGCCCCTTAACGACTACATTCCATTGGGTTGCACACTGATCAGCAACCAATAGTAGAGGAGCTGGAATGAGCCCTCGTTGCTACTGGAGACGTTCCGGGGGATCTTCAAAGATCTTGTTTACAGAAAGCAGAGAGCCTCTAGTTCGACGGTGTTGCATGCGAGGGGTCTGCACGGTCACGGTGAACACATAGGCTACTACACCGCTGGGATAACGGAATTTCTACCAGAGACACCCGCGCACAGACAGTTTTTGTTCGATGTTACAGCTTTGAACTACTTATGCGATGTTGTTATAGTGACTGCAAATGACATTGCCGCATTTATTAGATTTTTAAAAATAATTTACCGCGGACAGTTTCGGTGAGGGCAGGTGTTGGGAATAAGGCGAGGTTTTTGAATTGTATCTCTTCTGAATCATTTTGTGGACGGCGTGGACCAAAGGCACGGGACGAGATGGATACGGAAAAGTACTTACCGGAGCTGATGGCGGAGAAGGACAAACTGGACCCCACGTTTCATCACTCTCTACGATTACTAGATCAAGGTAAGAAAAGAAAACATCCCTATTTATTATGGGACGTTTCTACGGTATAGCTTGGAGCACTAACCTATACTGTTGGAGTTATGTTGTTGGTTGGTTTATGTTGGTGCCACTTTGACATACTATCACACTTTAAAGACATGTTTAACGTTTTCATTAGGTGCTGTCCCAAATGGACCATGATACAGACCAGCTCCGCACACAGGCTATTTAATTTATTCCAGAACCAGCACATTTGATTCTACTAAGGGCTTGTTGATTAGTTGAACATATGAATAACTGTCTGGAATACATCCGACACGTTGAATGATACAGACAGCGACTACGCTATACAATGCCATGCATTTTTGTTGGCCATAACAAAATAAATAAATAAATAAACGTTCAATCATAATTGTAAAACACCACTCTTTTTACACAATGTAGGCCTACAGTATTTGGTAATACTACACGTCTCTATGTTTGCATACGACTACTATGATGAACTGATAACGATGTAGGTAGGAGCTTCTCCAAGTAACTCAGTCATCCAGCACTGAGACATGTGTAAATGATGATGTTAACAGTGGAATCAACACATTCTCATTATACGTTGGATTTGTTTTCCCCTTTGAAGAACTTGACTTGATTCTAATGCAATTGAGCAGATGGAAGCGCGTGTTCCACAGCGATTTGAATGGAAGACTGTTTAATGAATCCATTGCTGAGACGTCTGCGCGCCGAGCATACCGTTTGCTTTGAAGCTGTCAGAATTTTGCAAATACTTCCAGATGCACTCCCTTGGATCCATTCTGGCGGTAAGAGCACTGGAATAGCATCCTAATACATCCTTGAAATAGCACTCGTAAATGAGCTTAGTCTCTAGTGCTGTCTGACTGGATTTCAGGAAATAAAATCATATTTGCAAAATGGCTATACCTCTCTAAGCTTTGAAAGAAAACGTATCAAATCAAATCAAATCAAATGTATTTATATAGCCCTCCGTACATCAGCTGATATCTCATAGTGCTGTACAGAAACCTAGCCTAAAACCCCAAACAGCAAGAAATGCAGGTGTAGAAGCACGGTGGCTAGGAAAAACTCCCTAGAAAGGCCAAAACCTAGGAAGAAACCTAGAGAGGAACCAGGCTATGAGGGGTGGCCAGTCCTCTTCTGGCTGTGCCTGGTGGAGATTATAACAGAACATGGCCAAGATGTTCAAATGTTGATAAATGACCAGCATGGTAAAATAATAATAATCACAGGCAGAACAGTTGAAACTGGAGCAGCAGCACGGCCAGGTGGACTGGGGACAGCAAGGAGTCATCATGCCAGGTAGTCCTGAGGCATGGTCCTAGGGCTCAGGTCCTCCAAGAGAGAGAAAGAAAGAGAGAAAGAGAGAATTAGAGAGAGCATACTTAAATTCACACAGGACACCGGATAAGACAGGAGAAGTACTCCAGATATAACAAACTGACCCTAGCCCCCCGACACATAAACTACTGCAGCATAAATACTAAAGGCTGAGACAGGAGGGGTCAGGAGACACTGTGGCCCCATCCGATGATACCCCCGGACAGTGCCAAACAGGAAGGATATAACCCCACCCACTTTGCCAAAGCACAGCCCCCACACCACTAGTTGGATATCTTCAACCACCAACTTACCATCCTGAGACAAGGCCGAGTATAGCCCACAAAGATCTCCGCCACGGCACAACCCAAGGGGGGGTGCCAACCCAGACAGGAAGATCACATCAGTGTCTCAACCCACTCAAGTGACGCACCCCTCCTAGGGACGGCATGAAAGAGCACCAGTAAGCCAGTAACTCAGCCCCTGTAATAGGGTTAGAGGCAGAGAATCACAGTGGAAAGAGGGGAACCGGCCAGGCAGAGACAGCAAGGGCGGTTCGTTGCTCCAGATTCTTTCCGTTCACCTTCACACTCCTGAGCCAGTCTACACTCAATCATATGACCCACTGAAGAGATGAGTCTTCAGTAAAGACTTAAAGGTTGAGACCGAGTTTGCGTCTCTCACATGGGTAGGCAGGCCATTCCATAAAAATTGAGCTCTATAGGAGAAAGCCCTGCCTCCAGCTGTTTGCTTAGAAATTCTAGGGACAATTAGGAGGCCTGCATCTTGTGACCGTAGCGTACGTGTAGGTATGTACGGCAGGACCACATCAGAGAGATAGGTAGGAGCAAGCCCATGTAATGCTTTGTAGGTTAGCAGTAAAACCTTGAAATCCGCCCTTGCCTTGACAGGAAGCCAGTGTAGGGAGGCTAGCACTGGAGTAATATGATCACATTTTTTGGTTCTAGTCAGGATTCTAGCAGCCGTATTTAGCACTAACTGAAGTTTATTTAGTTCTTTATCCAGGTAGCCGGAAAGTAAAGTATTGCATTAGTCTAACCTAGAAGTGACAAAAGCATGGATTCATTTTTCTGCATCATTTTTGGACAGAAAGTTTGTGATTTTTGCAATGTTACGTAGATGGAAAAAAGCTGTCCTTGAAACAGTCTTGATATGTTCGTCAAAAGAGAGATCAGGGTCCAGAGTAACGCCGAGGTCCTTCACAGTTTTATTTGAGACGACTGTACAACCATTAAGATTCACTGTCAGATTTAACAGAAGATCTCTTTGTTTCTCGGGACCTAGAACAAGCATCTCTGTTTTGTCCGAGTTTAAAAGTAGAACGTTTACAGCCATCCACTTCCTTATGTCTGAAACACAGGCTGAAACACAAAGAACACTTATGATTTGTATACCAGGCTACTGGCCACCTAATTGTAACGACTGTGTTGTCTATATTACATGTATTCAGCTACTGATGTAACATGTACATCCACAGTTGTTGAACTGTACCTGTACCTGACACACAAGAGATAAATACATAGACTACTGGATATAATATTCCTATAGAGTAGTATTCAGCTGTGTACCATGCTCCATGAAGAGTAACCGTGCCTGAGACCGTGATGACTTGTGTTGACTCCCTGAGCTAATGCTTAGGCTTTAGCTCAGTGGGCTAACACAGTTGTGTGGCATTCCGGAGCCCACTCTGTACCCAGTCCCATTTTGTACCCGTTATGGATAGATTGTTCAGTTTTAAGAAAGTGAAATAGCCTATAGCTAAAAGTATTGAGTTTTGCAATACTGGAAAGAATAGCTGAAAGCATTGAGTTAGGTTAATACCAGGACAGAAGGGCCTTTATGAATGTGTTTCTGTCAGCTCTCTCACAGAGCTGAATCACGGAGATAAGAGCGTATTTTACTCAGCACTTTCTCCTTATCAGCTGGTTTCAATTCCTAAAATTTGTTTGGCCTTTTTCTCCAGCACAGATTTCCTAGCTCGCCATGAGAGGTAAATGTGATTTGAAGGAAATATACATTTGGTTTAACGTAGCACCTGTTTCTTCGACAGAGTGTCGCTGAGGGTTCACATAAATCGTAGAAATGAACGAGCCAATGCTTTCAATGGAGTTGGAGGAGTACAATTCTTAATATTTCACAAGCATTTCCACTGCAATATATCAACTCTTGGAGTTGATATCATTTTAACAGATTCATTTAAGATTTACTTAAACTTGTGATGTTCTAGGGACGTGTCCCAAATGCCACCCTATCCCCTACAGTACATTTGTTTTGAACTATTATAGTGCAATATATAGGTCAAAAGTAGTGCACTCTATAGAGAATAAGGTGTCGCATTTCATCAACCAAACAAGACTCAGAGCTGCCATGAGTCGGTCAGTAGGAGCCAGTAACTGTCCTTAACAGTCAGTAACAGTCAGTAACAGTTTGCCACAAACTCCAAAATGTAAATACTGTTATCTCCCTCTTACCAAACAGATGGCACATGATGCAATTGAACAGAGCGCTACTTTAAGCACTTCTCTAATATAACACTTCTTCTGGCATCTTCCCCACCAGCTCCCGACTTGATTATGTAATTGGCAGGGGACATGAGCAGATCTACCGAGAGTAAGCACACACAGAGACAGACAGTGAGTGGCCGCATACTAGATAACTCAATGTCTGGAGAGATACACTTGCTAGGGAAAATGGGGGGGGGGGGGCTGTATTTGAAGATGGGAGTTTAGATACCTGTACCATACTGTAGGTATACTGTAGGACGGCAAGTCGCCTAGCGGTTAGAGAGTTGGGCCAGGTTAGAATATCCGAGCCGTCAAGGTGAAAAATCTGATGATGTGTCCTCGAGCAAGGCACTTAACCCTACTTTTCTGTAGGGTCGCCGCACTACTCTGGCTGACCCTGTAAAACAACACCTTTCACTGCACCTATCCGGTGTATGTTACACTAGTTTTAATTTAAAAAACAAAATAATTAGATCTAATAGATAAGCACCTCTGCTGGAAAACTATTAATTAAATACTTATACAGCCACAACTCCAGCGAGGCCTGTTTAGTATTGACTTCACTGCTGACATGAGTTGATGTAAATATCTTGTCTTGTATCTAATTAGATACATTGAAGTGTTGATTTAACTACAAGAAGAAAATAATTTAAAGGAATTCCAAAGGACTGCTTTCGGCTGTGATAACCTCACATAGAATACAACATTGTTGAAAAGATTGTGTTTAGCTTAGAGGGCTTTCTTTTGTTTTAAACTATAGAAACAGCATCCAATATTTTAAGGTAAAAAAAAAAAACACAAAAAAAACCCTGCTATATCCACTTCAATGCAGATACTGTATACAGTTCTACCCGCTATAACTTGTTTTGTTACATGTCAAACATGCTGCTCACTCCAAGTATTCCAGGACCTTCTGCCCATCTCTGTGGAGCCAACCCCAGTTCTGCACATGAACAGAAAAGCTCTTCCACTAGTTCTATATGATACCTTATCTTATAATTGTCTGTTCCGCTGTAGGAGCCCAGCACAGTGTTTGTATTACATTAAAGAGCTCCGCTTGGTAGAACAGATTAGGCCACAATGGAAGGAACCCAGAGTAAAATGATCCTAGCACTTCTGAACAATGATATGAGCAGGTGTCTGGTGGAGTCCATTACAGAACTTCTTTCAGAAGATCTCCTGTAGCAGTAGGTTCATACATACAGTATACAGGGTTCCAAAAGGGTCCTGCGGCTGTCTACAAAGGGGAACCCTTTTTGGTTCCATGTAGAACCCTTATTGGTTCCAGGTAGAACTCTTTTGGGTTCCATGTAGAACCCTCTGTGGAAGAGTTAAATGAGCTAAAAAGAAGAGTTAAAAAAGAGTTAAAATAAGAGTTAAAAGAGCTAAATGGAACCCAAAAGGGTTCTACCTAGAACCAAAAGGGTTCTAAATGTTAACAAAAGGGGTTCTTCAAAGTGTTCTCCTATGGGGACAGCCATTAGAACCCTTTTTAGGTCTATATAGCACCTTTTCTTCTAGGAATTTATCCCTCTAGCATCAGCAGAAAGAGAAGCTATTCAGCATAGCATTAGATGGTCTTAGATTGGCCCCAAAATGTACTGTGTCTGTGTGCACTGCAGACTAGTACAGTAAAGCACCCACCCTATTCCCTGTATACAGTAGTGCACTCCTTTTGACCAATGGTGCTATTTTGGACGCATCATAGGAACGCACACCCAGCAGTGAGCAGAAATAGGCCTTGGCAGAGCATCAAAGCCTGGGATACTGTTGTGTTGCTCGGGAAACGGTGGTTGATAGTGATAAACATCGGTGGCAGGCCAGCACGCTGCGCTAGTCGCCTACACACGGAGACAGATACAGAACAGAAGGGGGTCCACTTACTCTGGGATCTGACCTACAGATATACTGTTATGCTTTTGAACTCACAGGTGAAGTGAAAGAGAGAGAGAGAGAGAGAGACAGAGAGAGAGAGAGAGAGAGAGAGACAGAGACAGAGACAGAGAGAGACCCAGCAACCGCTTTAAATTCAGCCTAGTAGTGCAGGGTTGCAGTGTGTAAGGTGTTGAGTGGTGCTGTGTGTGTGTGTGTGCTGTGGCTCAGAGGTCTTTGGTGTTTGCTGAGTGCTGTCCCAGAAGACTCTACAGGAGGGTGAGATGTAGGCCTAACACAGACTGAGACAGCCACGCTTGGTGATAAAACCTAATGGCACGTCATTTATAGGACTGATTCGTTTACACGGCGGCATTGATCTCATTGTTAATGTGTGACGCACGGAACACCCGTTATGTCACTGGTAATGAGGTGGTGATGCAGTGTTTCAACACTGCGTCCCTAATGGCACCTTATTCCCTATGTCCCTAATGACACGGTATTCCCTACATAGTGCACACATTTTATCCAGAGTCCTATGGGCCCTAGTAGAAAGTAGTGCACTATATAAAGAGTAGGGTGCCATTTAGGATGTGTTCTGACAAATCCAGGTTCGCTAGTTTGTGGATAAAATGCAGAAGCAACAAATGAATGTTGTCACGGATACCTCCGGAAATTTCATTACGCACACCTGGGCCCCTATTCCCAGTGATTAGTAATTGTATAAGTGTGCCCTTGGTTTACCATTGTCCTGTCGATTATTGTTACTATGTCCGTTGGTCGTGTGAGTACCTGTGCTGTGTGTTTTGGGCTTTCGTGCCCTTGTGGATTGCGCAGATGATTACGGGTCTCGTCCTGTGTGTTAATCATTATGCGCGTGTGTGTTTATTCGAGGTTCTCCTCGCTCTTTTGTTTGGGTCTCAACCCTGTGTTTTTGTTACGTGTTTGTTTGGTCTTCGTCCCCGTGCCTTTAAACGCACGCCGTAATTTGGGTGAAGTAAAAACCCATATTACGCATTCCTGAGTCTGTCTCCCAATCCTTCATGCCAACATGACTATTGTCTAGATACCATTTTATATTGTACATTCAGCAAAGATACAGTAGGTACATTTATTTCAGGGTGTTGTGTATCACTGGAAATATTCAGAATTCATGTAAACATTACAGTATTGAAAACATTGCTTGTCCTAAAAAAAAGTGGTCTCACAATTTACTGTGCCAATTTACTGGGGAAAGTTGAGCTACGGGACAGGGTAAGCTACAGGCTGTATCAAAACCGTCTGTGATTGGGAGTCCCGTACTGTGGCGCTGTAACGGTTGTCTTGGGGAGAAAGAGAGGAGGACCAAAGCGCAGCGTGGTTAATGTTCATCTTTTTAATAAGAAACTGAACACTTCAAAAACTCAAAACAACAAAGTGACAACCAAAACAGTTCTATCTGGTGCAGACACACAAAGACTGAAAATAACCACCCACAAAACACAAAGGAAAACAGGCTGCCTAAATATGGTTCTCAATCAGGAACAACGATTGACAGCTGCCTCTGATTGAGAACCATATCAGGCCAGACACAGAAATAGAAAATATAGAAAAACTAACAGACTGCCCACCCCAACTCACACCCTGACCATACTAAATAAAGACAAAACAAAGGAAATAAAGGTCAGAACGTGACAGGCGCACAGTATGGGTTAGGGTTTGGCCAGGGTAGGCCATCATTGTAAATACGAACTTGTTCTTAACTGACTTGCCTAGTTTAATAAAGGTTAAACAAAATAAAATAGAAGTTAAGCCGCCTTCACCTTTCTGTACTGAATGAAATATTACAACCTTTCTAAATCCTTTTCTATCTTTATTTCCCAAACTTATTTCAACACAATCAATCACTTTTAGTCTTTTAATCATATTAATCATCTTTTAACACAGGCTTAACCACTAAAAAACACTTTGTACTTCTGAAAATACTTGTAACGGTTTTCTTCTGGTGAAAGAGAGGCGGACCAAAATGCAGCGTGGTTATTTTTGTACATCTTTAATAAAGATGAAAATACAACAATCTACAAAACAAGAACCATGAAAAAACCGAAACAGTCCTATCTGGTGCCACAAACACAAAGACAGGAACAATCACCCACAAAACCCAACACAAAACAGGCTACCTAAATATGGTTCCCAATCAGAGACAATGACTAACACCTGCCTCTGATTGAGAACCATATCAGGCCAAACATAGAAATAGACAAACCAGACACACAACATAGAATGCCCACCCAGCTCACGTCCTGACCAACACTAAAACAAGGAAAACACACAAGAACGATGGTCAGAACGTGACAACACTTTTAATGTAGGCCAGGCTGTATTGTCACCTCATATCCCAGTGATAATGCCTTGCATCATGTCTGGGAAGAAAATAATGACATTTTCTCAACTTACCCCATGCCAAACCTTTTGACTGCCCACACAGCTAAAAGGATTCACTTTCATGCTAGGTTTAACACCTCATATTGTAGCTTAAATAAACCCCAACTGATGTATAGAACTGAACTTAATCTTAACAAATATTTACTTTGTTTAGATGCAGTATAAAATTCATGAAACCAATAGATTCATTTGACTTGATTGAAAATCCGTTTTTTGGACCTAACTTCCTTACCACTTTTTCAATTTAGTTTCTTCCTTCACAGACTCCATGAAATGGTGACCTTCCCCTAAATATTTGGTCACATGATTACTTTTTGTGTATTGTTTCCTAGAGGCAAGGGTGGCTCAACTTATTTATTTCCCAACATCCACATCATCCTGGTTATTTCCGTTATGATTCGCAATTTCATTGTATGCCTTTCATTAAAACCCAGTGGCTTGGAAAAGGTGCTTAGCATTTAATTTTTTAGCTAAAATGAGCAGGAAGTGTTTAAAGCTTTACGTTTTTCGTTGTCAGCAGTGACACAGAGGAAGCACCTCTCTGCATCTCATCACTGCGCTCAATGGAAGATTAACTAAGATTAATTCAATCAATTAATTAGCTGGCTTCAGAGTCAAAATAAACAGTCAAAACAAAACTAATTTTAATACAGAGAAACCTAATATCTTCCTGATAGCAAATCAGGCCCAGGCGTAGCACGCTGATATGGGTCATAATAGCCGGCCTACCAGGACACCCTTGGACAAAACCCCACGGACAATACAAAGCATGATAGTTTAAAATATGATCAATTGTTATTGTATAAAAAAAAAAAACTTTACCATGTTCCTGATTGGCCCCCCTAGCTGCTATCCACAAGTGCTCTATAGCCTCTCATTGCGGTCTTAAATGATGTACTGGTGCTTATTTAGAGAGGGCAGTAGAAGTCAGAGAACCCCAGATCTGTAATGAGATAATTTAACACTAGAACCGCTTGGACCATCAGCCTATGAGTACCTGCTAGACAACGTTGCCAGGCGTCTCCTTTAGCATGTGCACCAAATGCATATCAACCTGCAAGGTGCAGTAAACAACAACAACCTTTCTTGATAAATAGTGCATAAAGAAATATAAAGGATTAATTGCATGAAGGAATATTAGTGGAAATATTTCAACAAAAAAGAATAACAACAAAAGTAGTTTAGATAGAGTAAAGGGTATTTTTTTGTATAATTCTACAAAGTCCTAGAAAAAACACAGGCCTATAGCCTATTTTCCTTCCCCTTACAATAAAAACATCACAGTGTAATCCATTTGATCAACTTTATTTATATAACCGATTAGTAATAGAGTTATAGTAATTAAACAAAGACATTTGGATGTAGAGCTTGCACCTCTTGATTTGTGAGTTGTTTGACAATAGGCTCTGAATACTTTTCTGTTTGAGGTGTTAAAAGTCGGACAAATGAGCAGTGTAAAATACAAAACATTTAGGAAAGGTCAGGGAACGAGCAGGACGTAGGTATTTTTTAGCCGATTTAAAAAAAATGTATGGTTCTAGTCTTAAACCCAGCGTGTGGTCAGAGAGTGGTGAGGTCTTCAACTCAACCAGCAGCACCAGCTACCAGCACAGATCTCCAACTGTAGGTCAGACTCAGAGCTGTACACGGCCTCCTGGCCCCAGCCCCTCTCCTCCCCCAAGCGTTTTGGCCCCAGCCCCTCTCTTCCCCCAAGCCTTTTGGCCCCAGCCCCTCTCCTCCCCCAAGCCTTTTGGCCCCAGCCCCTCTCCTCCCCCAGGCCTTTTGGCCCCAGCCCCTCTCCTCCCCCAAGCCTCCTGGCCCCAGCCCCTCTCCTCCCCCAAGCCTTTTGGCCCCAGCTCTACTCACCACCAGTATGTTACTTTAACTCTTATATTAATCCAGGGCAAACTGTGTTCTCCCCCAGGCTCGCCCACCGCAATTATATATCCATTAATCATATTCTTATTGGATGATAATGCACTGCTGTCTGCCCAAGACATCACTGTGGGATTACACTGGATTAGACTCAGAGCTAGAGAGAGACAGAGAGAGAGAGAGAGAGAGAGAGAGAGAGAGAGCTCTGGTATGTGGGCATTTGTTTACTGTAGCTTGGGGCAACTGAAAGAGTTAAGGGTTCACATCCCCTGGGGGAATGTTCTTTGTGAAGGATTGGACCAAAACGGCATTAGGGTGAAGGAGGAAAGAGAGGAGTGGAATGAAATTGGAATTGAAGTAGAAAAAAGAAAAGGAAAAGTGGTAATGGAAAAATAGCTAGATGTGAAAGTGACAAATAATAATAAAAAAGAAATATGATAGAGAAAGGCAGGTTAAGGTGTAGACCCCTGCTTTCACTCCATACCCTCTGAATCTCCTAGAACCATTTTCTGTGTCTAAAAAACCTTTCATGGTGAGGTTAGTTTATGTGTTCAGATGAATAGCTGAATAGGCAGACACGTCTTGTGCATGCAGAGTCACTCTGATTGAAACGGCTTGGCTGTATAGCTGTGGGGAGAATGACAAGTGTAAATTGACCACTCGTTCAAAAGATGGGAATGCTGTAAATTAAATACTTATTCATATTTGTCACCAGCATCACATATCAAATTCTGCTTTTTTATCACTCAGGTAAAAAAACAGACAACTGTCTTCACACATCGAACAGTGTTTAATATGTCCCCAACCATGCTAGCTTGACAGGTTCAATAGATACCAGAATGAGAACGAGACCCAAAGAAAATGCTGTTGTATGTTTTTGCTCTCAGATTGACTGTGTAGCCCAATAGTATCAAGTTGTCTGACAAAAGTTCTGCACATCCAAACAGCGTCACTCCTCCCTGTCTCTTCTCTGTACATCTACCTGCTTACTAGCAGTGATTAGAATCCTGTCAGATTCTTTGAACTGCCATTGATCTCACCCGTAGTCTGCTTCACTGCGGAGTAGTTGTGTCCTCGTTTTGAAAAGGAGCCTTTTCAGTGCCCTTACCTTGATCTCTCTCTTTCTCTGACAGCTTCCTTCTTCTCCCCTCCTTCCCTCTCATCTCTTCCCCCACTCTTTATATACAGTGCATTCGGAAAGTAGTCAGACCCCTTGACCTTTTACACATTTTGTTACTTTGCAGCCTTATTCTAAAATGATTTAAAAAAATACAAAATGAATCCCTCATCAATCTACACACAAGACCCCATAATGTAAACAGTTTTTAGATTTTTTTTGCAAATGAATAAAAAATAAATTATAACATTTACATAAGTATTCAGACTCTTTACTCAGTACTTTGTTGAATCACCTTTGGCAGCAATTACAGCCTTGAGTCTTCTTGGCAATGACGTTACAAGCTTGGCACACCTGTATTTGGGGAGTTTCTCCCATTCTTCTCTGTAGATCCCCTCAAGCTCTGTCAGGTTGGATGGGGAGCGTCGCTGCACAGCTATTATCAGGTCTCTCCATAGATGTTTGATCGGGTTCAAGTCCGGGCTCTGGCTGGGTCACTCAAGGACATTCAGAGACTTGTCTCTTGATCCCACTCCTGCGTTGTCTTGTCTGTGTGCTTAGGGTCATTTTCCTGCTGGGAGGTGAACCTTCACCCTAGTGTGAGGTCCTGAGTGCTCTGGAGAAGGTTTTCATCAAGGAACTCTCTGTACTTTGCTCCGTTCATTTTTCCCTCGATCCTGACTAGTCTCCCAGTCCCTGCCTCTAAAAAACATCCCCACAGCATAATGCTGCCACCACCATGTTTCACCGTAGGGATGGTGCCAGTAATCTTCCAGACATGACGCTTGGCATTCAGGAAAGAGTTCAATCTTGGTTTCATCAGAACAGAGAATCTTGTTTATTATGGTCTGAGAGTCCTTTAAGGGCCTTTTGGCAGACTCCAAGCGGGCTATCATGGGCCTTTTACTGAGGAGTGGCTTCCGTCTGGCCACCCTACTGGAAAGGCCGGATTGGTGCATTTGTCTTTCTGGAAGGTTCTCCCATCTCCGCAGAGGAACTATGGAGCTCTGTCAGAGTGACCGTTGAGTTCTTGGTCACCTCCCTGACCAAGGCCCTTCCTTCTCCCTCGATTTCTCAGTTTGGCTGGGTGGCCAGCTCTAGGAAGAGTCTTTGTGGTTACAAACTTCTTCAATTTAGGAATGATAGAGGCCAGTGTGTTTCTGGGGACCTTCAATGCTGCAGAAATGCTTTGGTGCCCTTCCCCAGATCTGTGCCTCAACACAATCCTGTCTCGGAGCTCTACGGACAATTCCTTCGACCTCATGGCTTGGTTTTTGCTCTAACATGCACTGTCAACTGTGGGACCTTATATAGACAGGTGTGAGCCTTTCCAAATCAATTGAATTTACCACAGGTGGACTCCAAGTTGTAGAAACATCTCATGGATGATCAATGGAAACAGGATGCAATTTCGAGTCTCATAGCGAAGGGTCTGAATACTTCTGTAAATATGGTATTTCTGTTTTTTATTTTTAATACATTTGCGAAATTGTCAACCTGTTTTTGCTTTGTCATTACGGGGTATTGTGTGTAGATTGATGAGGATTTTTACCTTTAATCCATTTGAGAATAGGGCTGTAACGTAACAGAATGTTGAAAAAGGGAAGGGGTCTGAATCCTTTCCCAAAGCACTGTATCCCCTCTCTCTTTATTTACACTGTGCTGTGTCAGTTGGCACCTTCTGTTGAGAGGATTGGTTCAGGGTTAGCCTCCCCGCCTCCCCAGCTGATCCCATCCATTTTGTTGTAATCCAACTCAATTTAATTATGTTTATCGTTCCACCTCGCTGGAGCCCTGGACCGGCAGGCAGCTCCGCTCCGCTTCAGTCAGATAAGGAGCACCTTGCCGCGCCTCACTCGCTTCTTGTGCACCTTGTGTTGCTGGCACTATGTCAGTTCTGCGAGTGTCGCTCCATGACAGCAGGTGTCCCTATTGGCATCCTATTATAATGCAGTACTTTAGACGAGAGCCCTGTGGGTCCTGGTCAAAATTAGTGCACTTCATAGGGAATAGGGTGCCATTTGGGAAGCATGCCATCTAGACTCTTAGTAAATAAATAAAAACCTTCCAAAATAATCAGCCTGCTTTTCTCTATGACGTGCCACTCAACATGTTTTTTCCTCTCAGTATGTGTGGTATCAGGTCAAGCCAAGCAGATCTAATACTGAGGATGTGAACCTATATCTTCTGTAGGGTGAGCTTCAACCAGCTGCAGCTCTGTAAGGTCATAGAGAAGAGGCCCGTATTTCATATAAAGCCAAAGTGTTCACACTGTGTACACAGTCTCCTTTATTACTTTGGTGGGCCTAATCCCCAAAAGAAGCTTGCAAAACAAACCTAAAACTAGTAATGTAAGCAGTGCATGCATTAACGGACTCAGAAAGAGATCCTTCATGAAAGGCTCCAAGAGAACTCAGATAGCTTTATATTTCGAGTACAGCCGTTGTTCTCCAAAAGCATGAAACTTCTGATGAGATGAAATGCATTCAGACGCTTCCCATTAAGCAAAATGAAAAGACATTGAAGTTAGGTTGATTTTAGGTTCTGAATGAAAGGTGAACAGTCTTTTCCATGCGTTTAAAATCGGTATTTTCTGGACGTTGAAATCAGATTCATTGCGGTTCTGAATGAAAGTTGAATTGAAGTATATTCTGGACATTGAAAATATGCTTTTTCCAAACACTGAAATACAGTTCATTTGCGGTTTTCACTGAAAGGTGAAAATATGTAGAGAGTTGAACATACATATTTCTTGGTAATTGATTCTATTGCCAAATTTCAGCTGCACATACATTCTCAATGAAGTATATTTTCTAACACAATAATAATTGTTTTATCTATTTAATATAAGAAAGAGGAGTCAACTGATGATTGCAATATTTTTTTTATTGCTACTAGAGTACTGTATGGTACAGTACGGTACAGGACAGTATTTTTATTCAGTACAGTAGAGTGCAGTACGGTACAGGACAGTATTTTTATTCAGTACAGTAGAGTGCAGTACGGTACAGGACAGTATTTTTATTCAGTACAGTAGAGTGCAGTACGGTACAGGACAGTATTTTTATTCAGTACAGTAGAGTGCAGTACGGTACAGTAGAGATTCATTCAGTAGAGTACAGTACAAATCAAAATCAAATCAACATTTTATTTGTCCTTTGCAACAAATAAAAAAGGTTTAGAACATACTGTGAAATGCTTACTTACAAGCCCTTAACCAACAATGCAGTTCAAGAAATATAGTTAAGAAAATATATAAAAAAATTAAAAAAGTAACACATAAAAAAACAATAACGAGGCTATATACAGGGGGTGCTGGTGCCAAGTCAATGTACGGGTGGTACAGGTTAGTCGAGGTAATTTCTATATGTACAGTACCAATCAAAAGTTTGGACACACCTACTAATTCAAGTTTTTAAAATGTATTTATACCATTTACTACATTGAAGAAAAATATGGAAGACATCAAAACTATGAAATAACACATATGGAATCATGTAGTAACCAAAAAAGTGTTAAACAAATTCAAATATATTTTATATTTGAGAGTCTTCAAAGTAGCCACCCTTTGCCTTGGACAGCTTTGCACACTTTTGACATTCTCTCAACCAGCTTCACCTGCAATGCTTTTTTGGGCACTCCAGGTGGGCATTTCTCTGCCTCGTATATAGGTCCTAGATGGCTGGAAGCTTGGTCCCAGTGATGTACTGAGCCATACGCACTACCCTCTCTAGCGCCTTATGGTCGGATGCCAAGCAGTTGCATACCAGGCGGTGATGCAACCGGTCAGGAGGCTCTCAATGGTGTAGCAGTAGAACTTTTTGAGGATCTGGGGACCCATGCCAAATCTTTTCAGTCTCCTGAGGGGGAAAAGGTGTTATCATGCCCTCTTCACGACTGTCTTGGTGTGTTTGGACCATGATGGTTTGTTGGTGATGTTGACACATTAGAGTTAATTTAGTTGAGTAGAGTACAGTACAGTAGAGTTGATTTCAGTAGAGTATATTAGAGTACATTAGAGTATAGTACAATAGAGTATATTTTCTGTACTATACTCTAGTGTGCTGAAATATACTTTACTTTGCTCTACTGTGCTCTAATGTATTGTCCTGTACTGTACTCAACTCTCCTGTACTATACTCTACTTTTCTTTTCTTTTCTTTACTGTACTCTGCTGTGTACTACTGTACTGTACTGTGCTGTCCAAAGTTGTCAAATATAAATGTCTTTGATTGGTGCAAATTTGATCCGGTCCAGACCAAATCAGAACCAAACATAGACGTCTACGCCAAATTAAGGCCAGTCCGGACAGGAAAAAGACTTCCGTCGGGCCATCCTTAGTCGGTTTGGGCTACTAACTAACTGCACCATGTTTCTTCTGTATGGACAGGAAATGCAGTAAGATGCTCTATCCGTTCTCACTCAGCACCATGTCAGTGTAATCATTTTTTACTATACACCAGATGTTACACCCCAACACACATACCCCAGACAATATCTAAAATAACAGTTTCTCTGTTTCCTGTGTGGAAAGCGTCTGCTATGATAAACTTACTGTTATAAGAGCCACTAGGAATCATCTCTCATCTGAAGCTCTCGGCTTAAACTATCTACACGTCTATCTGTCTCAAGAAATAACACTCAACATCTTCAGGCTTTTAGTGCTTTGCTCACATCACGAAAAAAAGGACCAAATCTGAACATGGAGTTGGATGGTGGTGGTGTTGTTGGGTATGAATCTTTGAATCTTTCATGACTGAAGGTAGTGGAAGTAGGATATCAGAAAGGGAAAGTTAAATGCATTTTTGAGTTTTTTTTGGAGCAAGAGAATCTATCCTGTAATATACTGAAAGGAGGATATGGGGGGAAGGGAGGAGGAGAGAGGGAGGGTTGAGAGAGGGGGGGAAGATATGGATGCTCATTTAGGCTAGCCCCATCGCCAAGGGACCTCTTCTAGCTGTCCTTATAGGCCGCTTGCTTCACTTTGTCTCCTGTCTCTATTTTAAGGAGATGCTTTTAAAGCCTAATTGTTTTCAGAATTTGGGGACGTCTCTTTTCTTTCCACTTATCTTCAAGTGCCCATCGTGGACTCGTTCGTCATATCTGCAGATTCACATCTAACCAAAGGACACAGACAACCACACTGCTTTAAAAAAAAGTAGCACACCTCTCATCCTTTTGAAATAATGGCATTCAATCAACCTTAAAGGTACAGTATTTAATGCCACAACCTTCAGACAGTTCAGATTGATGCTATGATTGAAATGATTTCAATTTAACAGCCAAAGACTGTTTTGTAATTTGTATTTGATCATTATTATTTTTTTTTATTTAACCTTTATTTAACTAGGCAAGTCAGTTAAGAATTAATATTGCTGTGATTGAGTATTGAAAGCTAATTTACTATTATAGCTCCAGAATAAACATTTGTGGAGTCAAGTATGAATTGTTTCCTCCCATAACAAGGACAGTTAGCCTCTGTCTCTCTGCTCGACAATGAAATCGTAGTTCTTTTGCTGCCGGCCGACAGTAGGTACATTTGCTACTCAAACCGCTGCCGCCTATTTGTGCTGGCCAAAAGCCTTGTTAAAAATATGACCTGGGATCTGCCTTCGCTGCTTGTTAAAGGCAGCAACACAACAAAACAACAAACATCTCTCTCTCTCTTACAGATCATCATTCCACTGTTGTTGTAGCCTGGTTTTAAAACACCATTATGAGAGACGTTGTGTTATTTTGACCATCATTACTAAATGAGGCACTTGCTGTGCTGTTGGCCCCCTGACAGCAGCAACAGAATCACATACACACACACACACACACACACACACACACACACACACACACACACACACACACACACACACACACACACCAGATCCCAGCTCTGTGTTACGGAGAGCAGCAGAGTCAGAGTTATCGTTATGATGCCCTAGCCAGTCCTTTCCCCTCTCAACTGTGATTTGTCCATCATCTCTGCTTGTTGAGGATGATGGTAATGATACTTCATGTTCAGTCCACAAAGAGGATCTCCTGTAGATCATTTGTCATGGAGGAAGCGTGGGGGCTGAGCGAATACATATCAAGCTTTACATCTGTGGTTCAGACACATTCATACTTCCAGTATGGTGGTGGTGGTGTGTGTGTGGGGGTTATGGTTTAAATTGCTTTCCGTCCACGGTTAGGTTGGTCAGTGAAGACAGTTTTGGAGGGAGACCGGTAAACAAGGGAAGGGAGGGGAGGGTGATTTGGGTTGCTTTCTCCACTTCGTGGTTGTTGTTGTATTGACAGTTCCTGGTTCCTGGAGAAGCATGATTAGAAAGCAGGAGCCAGAAGAGCGAGGCATGGAGAGACAGACATGGAGGAGTGGATCACTTTTCAGCTTCAGACATCGGAGCTGTTTCCCTGGGTTGCGTCCCAAATGTAGCCCTATTCCCCATGTATTGCACACTTTAAAAGTAATGTACTATTTGGAATAGCATGCCATTTGGGCTGCAGACTAGGCTTCTAGGTTGCAGAAGTACTGCCAGATGCTCCTGAGGAGAACAGGTTGGGCTCAATTCCATTTCAATCCAGTCAATTCAGAAGATAAACTGAAATTCCAATGAGGAGAATTGGATTTAGAATTTCAGTTTGCCTGAATTGACTGAATTTAAATGAAATTGAGCCCAACCATGGAGGACAAGTAAAATGTAGACAGTGGTGTAAAAAGTACTCAATTGTCATACTTGAGTAAAAGTAACCATACCATGTTGTGTTGCATCTATGTTGTTGTCATGTTGTGTTGCTACCATGGTGTGTTGTCATGTGTTGCTACCTTGCTATGTTGATGTCTTAGTTCTCTCTTTATGTAGTGTTGTCTCTCTTGTCGTGATGTGTGTTTTGTCCTATATTTATATTATATTTTATTTATGTAATTTTAGGGTGACGGGGGCTGGGAGTAGAAGTCTTAAAGTATTTGAGGGGGGGGGAGAATTTTAAGACCCCTTGAAGTATGTTGAAGTATTAATGTTGAAGTATGTATGTTGAAGTATGTTTCAGACCCCTTGAAGTATGTGAAAATGTTTGGCCTTACTGCTATTAGCCCATTGAATAACAATTCACTACAACATCTATTCCCGCAAAAATATCAAAAGGAAGTTTGTTCTGAAGTATCTGAGAGATATAAGAAAGAGCATGAAATATAGATTTTTTTTTCTTTCATACATGTATTTAACCCCATATTTTTGGCATTAAACAGTCTTCATATGTATTTCTTTTCATGTTTTCAACTGATACCGGGGGACCTTCCGATGACTCCTGCGAGGCCTGTGGGTGTCCTAGATATGATAATATTAGTGTTGGGACGCTACAGACAGAAGTTGGCAGATCAGTTGTACCGACTTCAGACGAGTCTCCTGACACTTGTGGAGGTCGTAGAGCAAAACGGAGACCACCAACGTGTTCGTGAGTCTCGTCACTCCATAGAAGGTCTGTTCGTACGCCACAGACGCGTTGGTGAAAAGATCGATTTTCGTAATGTCTCATGTCCTGACAAATACAGCTCCAGCTGTCAGCTTTCACTGCAGATGTGGAAGTGCCACATAGGAAGATGTGGTGGATTGAGACGCATCCATTGAACAAAAATATAGACGTATCTGTAGGTGTTTGTTTGATTTCTGTGTGGAAGCAGACATCACTGCCACGGATGACTAGGAGTGGAAGGTAGGAATCAGGCGCAGAGAGCAGAGGGTTCAAGGAAAAATTTCAATTTATTCCGGCACAAAATGGTCATGCCCAAAACACAGGGCGGAAAACACTGACCAACCCAAAACACAGGGCGGAAAACACTGACCAACCCAAAACACAGGGCGGAAAACACTGACCAACCCAAAACACAGGGCGGAAAACACTGACCAGCCCAAAACACAGGGCAGAAAACACTGACCAGCCCAAAACACAGGGCAGAAAACACTGACCAGCCCAAAACACAGGGCGGAAAACACTGACCAGCCCAAAACACAGGGCGGAAAACACTGACCAGCCCAAAACACAGGGCGGAAAACACTGACCAACCCAAAACACAGGGCGGAAAACACTGACCAACCCAAAACACAGGGCGGAAAACACTGACCAACCCAAAACACAGGGCGGAAAACACTGACCAGCCCAAAACACAGGGCGGAAAACACTGACCAACCCAAAACACAGGGTAACACGGTCCGGAGCACAACAACACCTCTCAAAACGTGAACTCAAAATAATCCCGCACAAACAAGAGCGGGCTTCACAAACTTAAATAGGCGAGCAAATCAAGAAAACACAAATAGGAACAGATGCAACTAATAAGACTCAACTAACAGAAAAGGAAAAAGGGATCGGTGGAGGCTAGTAGGCCGGTGACGACGACCGCCGAGCACCGCCCGAACAGGCAGGGGAGCCAACTTCGGCGGGAGTCGTGACAATCACATTACGGGGTTAAATATGAAGAGTAAATGCTACAATAGAGTTAAGTATAAAAAAAGTACAATTATAAATCATTTCAAATGTCTTATATTATGCGAACCAGAAGGAAAAATTGTAGCTAAGGCGGTTTTTTCTTACATCATTCAGTCATGGCTTTTATTACTATTTGTTACTGTGTTACTGTGTGTGTTCAGACAAAACATATCTGCCCAACGTTTCAACATGTTAGTTCAGTATCACACAACACTTGTATTTAGTAATCCAACATTGCGATCAGTCACCCTTTAATGTATCAGTGTTAAAGTAATAGTACGTGTTTTCCTGGTATGGTACAATGACTTTGTGTATTCAACTTACTGTATGTTTATTTACATTATCAGAGGGTTAGGATGATCTTCAATTGGAAGCAGTGTATGTGTCACAATGCTTCACTAGTATAGTACATTACCCCTTCTGAGTGTCCGCGTGTCACTCGTGGCACCCTGCTATTTGTCATGTATTTTTACAAAATAGCCAATTTTGACATTGCAGCTGGCCCATCTAGCGCAAATCGCTCAGTTCTGCCTCAAGGAAAAGACTCATTCCAATAAACGCCAACCTGCATTTGGAACTCAGATTCAGTCATTACTGAAGCCGTACTGAGCCACTAAATTACTCCTACTGAGACATTACATTATTCCTACTGAGCCACTATATTATTCCTACTGAGCCACTACATTACTCCTACTGAGACACTACATTACTACTACTGAGCCACTACATTACTCCTACTGAGACATTACATTATTCCTACTCAGCCACTACATTACTCCTACTGAGACACTACATTACTACTACTGAGCCACTACATTACTCCTACTGAGACATTACATTATTCCTACTCAGCCACTACATTACTCCTACTGAGACACTACATTACTCCTACTGAGCCACTACATTACGTCTACTGAGCCACTACATTACTTCTTCTGAGCCCTACATTACTCCTACTGAGACACTACATTACTTCTACTGAGCCTCTACAATACTCCTACTGAGCCACTACATTACTCCTACTGAGCCAGTAAATAACTCCTACTGAGCCACTACATTACTCCTACTGAGCCAGTAAATAACTCCTACTGAGCCACTACATTACTCCTACTGAGCCAGTAAATAACTCCTATTGAGCAACTACATTACTCCTACTGAGCCAGTAAATAACTCATACTGAGCCCTACATTACTCCTACTGAGCCAGTAAATAACTCCTACTGAGCCCTACATTACTCCTACTGAGCCACTAAATGACTTGTACTGAGCCTCACTGAGCTGCCCAGTGAGAGATAATTGTGACACCATCGGAGAGGGTAGAGCCCAGCATAAAGGAGAAGAGCTGCCGTCTCGTACTAGCTGTCACAGTAGGGCTGGTGAGATACATCTGGAGGGGAGTGAGACAGAGCACAGCACTCAGAACACTTCTGTCTGAGGGTTAAGTTAATATAGAGCGTGGATATTTTTTACGTCAAGCTGGGCATTGATTCTCAAAAAAATAATTTGGGATTTAATGAGAGAAACACATAGGCATGCACACACACACACACACACACACATTCCCACGACGAGTCCTGTTCAACTCCGGCGCGACAGACATAAAGCAACATCTTTTTTGATTATATGATATTATTATCATGATGTCATTATCATATCATTCAAATGGAACATCCACAGAGACTGCTTGGTCCAGAGCACAAACGTCCGCCTAGCGATTGGCTCAGTGTCTGCCTCATTATCATATTTATTTAAAGTATCCTATGACCCATTTCATTCTAGCATGGCCCTGGAAACATGATGGAAGAGGTCCGTATCTAAGGGTGGTCCTGTGGGAGGGCCAGGTATTAAACACTCAAGTCTGTAATGGGACAGCCACCTCACAGCGCAGCAGTCACAGGCATATCATTATCATTACTTTATAAACACCCTAGTGTGTTGTGTTTTTTAACATTCGGCAACCATTTACAATCAAATCTAGGTTCATTCAACACACAGTATATAATAGGCCTAGCTACACTTCTTTTTTTGGAGTACGACTACAGATACTGTAACTTGCTCCTCTTTCATTTTAGTTATTAAAGGTCATTATTCCTGTAATGTGTAATGAAACCCATGATAAATAATATGCTTGGTGGTTTAGTAATAGAGTTTGCAAAGCTGTGCTGGCTGAAGGGAAGGGTCAGGCGGTGCCCTGGTTGTAACCCGGCCAACCTAATGGTGCAGCACTGACTGATGCTCATTGCTTTACCAATAACACTGAGAGAGAGATTGGTTCGATTGTTAACGTTAACAGTGTAAATAAAAATACAAATGTATTTGATTTGAACCCCTTAATGGTGTGTGTATGTGTGTGCATGCTGTCACTAAACCAAGTCTAATATGGCCCCTGGCCCCGTGGCAGTAAACAGAGGGTGTATTACATACAGGCAGTGTCTCTGATTGGAAATATTTAATGCATCCCAAATGGCACTCTATTCACTTTATAATGCACTACCTTTGACCAGGAATGAGCTCCCTCTATTGGATACCTCTCAGAGTCTGCCCATGTCTTGTGTATTGATCGGTCTCTCGTGAATTTATGGTTCTATTTCTTAATTTTGCACAAAGGCAAAAACATCTCCGTTCACGTCAGTCATTGACTTCCTGCAGACCTGCTGGCTGCTGTTGTTTGGTCTGTCTAGTCTGTCTGGCTGTCTGTCTCTCCCTGTACTGTGTCTTTCTGTCCCCCTGCCTAGTCTCACTGTCTGTCCATCGCCCTGTCTGTCCCTGAGTATCTCTATGTGGCAGACAGTTAGTTTTCATTATAGATCATGTTGTTCTTCATGTAAAAGTTGATTCTCTGTGTTCCTCTAAGTTAGCTACCATTGTTGACAGCCCAGGACAGGACAAGGGACATACAGAGGCCAGGACAGCCACTCTTCTGCTTTGGAGAGAAAAGCTAGGGGAGAACTGATACAGTCTTAGAAAAAAAGGTGCTGTCTAAAACCTAAAAAGGTTATCCGGCTGTCCCCAAAGGAGAACCCTTTTTGGTTCCATGTAGAACCCATTTGGTTTCGGGTAGAACTATTTTGCTTTCCATGTAGAACCTTTTTCACAGAAGGTGAAAAAAACTTTTTGAACCCTTTTTACTAAGAGTGTACTTGTTAACGGTGCCTTAGTCAAATGGTTGGGGCCTGTGGAGTGATAGTAATGAGATGTACTTGTCTGCTTTTTCCGAGCAGAGAGAGAGACAAAGAGAGATAGAGGGAGATATAGGGAGATAATGAGAGCGACTGAGAGCGAGAGAGTGAGAGAGCGAGAGAGAGAGAGAGAGAGAGAAAGAAAGAGAGCGAGAAAGAGAGAGACAGAGAGAGAGAGAGAGAGAGAGAGAAAGAGAGAGACAGAGAGAGAGCGAGAGAGAGAGACAGAGAGAGACAGAGAGAGAAAGAGAGAGAGAGAGAGAGAGAGAGAGAGAGAGCGAGAGAGAGAGAGAAAGAGAGAGAGAGAGAGAGAGAGAGAGAGAGAGAGAGAGAGAGAGAGCGAGAGAGAGAGAGAAAGAGAGAGAGAGAGAGAGAGAGAGAGAAAGCGAGAGAGAGAGAGAAAGAGAGAAAGAGAGAGAGAGCGAGAGAGCGAGAGAGAGAGAGACAGAGAGAGAGAGAGAGAAAGAGAGAGAGAGAGAGAGAGAGAGAGAGAGAGAGAGAGAGAGCGAGAGAGAGAGTGAGAGAGAGAAAGAGAGAGAGAGAGAGAGAGAGAGAGTGAGAGAGAATGAGAGACATGTCTGTAGGGACTTAGTAGAAGCTGTAAGGCCAGGAGATGAGGAGGAGTGCAGGATATATTCAGCCACAGAGTGGGTGTTGATATGGAAACTAATACTGCTTTGTTTCTCCTTATCAAGTTAGCAAGACATATGAAATAAATATCTCTTGTATTTCACTTAATTAAATAATCAAATTGATATTGTTTGTATCAGTTGAATAAACAATGTTTGGCCATTTCATTGTATTGGGTTATACCTACATTATGTATCATGCTCTATTTCTAGTATGGATTGTAGGACATATTTGCATACATTACCAGCTTCACTGACATCATTCAGACAAGGCTATGTGAAATATCTTACCTCATTGAGACGTGCTCCATTTATTCCATCTTCGGTATAGAAACGTATTTTTTTAAAGTAGGAATGAAGCGCTTCAGTTTATTGAGTGAGGAGGGCACGCTTCCTGAACCATTAGGAAATGCAAATTTGTGCATGCCCTTTAGCTATAGGCTTCCATTATCTAGTGGGAATTTGCATTTGTTTGTTGCGAAGCCGTGCATTCACACCTAGGGTTCTCATGGTACCTTAAGCAACGAGGCATGAAGATTGTTTCTGGGAAAAAGCTCACAGCCAGCTGTGTCTCGGAAGTCAAGCCTCGCGTCCCAAATGGCACCCTATTCCCTGTATAGTGCACTACTTTTGACCAGGGCACCTAGGGCCCATGCATCCAAGATGTATCATCAAAAGTAGTTGCGACAAACGGCAGGTATTGTCGAAGTCTCGCCAAACCAATCAGGATGACATTATACAAGCTCAATTAAACTTAATTAAACATAACACGAATAACCCTATCGGTACAATCTACAGAACGTCACCAATCTCCACATACAGTATCCTTGCGGGCTCTGATCAAAACTAGTGCCCTATATAGGGAATAGGGTGCTATTTGGGACTTATACCATATCTGTTCTTGTAGGAGTCGCTATGCTAATGACCTAGAGTGGGCGTCGATTCGTTGATGCGTTGAAGAAGTTGTAGATGCATCTCTCTCTCTGCTATTGGTTCAAAGTTTATCCTCCTCTGTCTGTCCAGCTGACATGACATCTTCAGTGTTTTACACTGTGAAAGAACATTACCGAAGAGTTAATGTGAACACCCCTCAGAGGGTCTTACTTTATCTGCTGCAATTTGTGTGTGTTTCTCTCTCATTCGCACAGAGTGATTCTGTCGTCCGTTTCCACCACACAGCTCTGACATTGATCCTAATGGCAATTCATATTGTCAGCCAGAGAGTGGGTGTTGATATGGGAACTGATGCGGCTTTGTTTCTCCTTATCAAGTTACCAAGACATAATCCTGAAATGAATATCTCTGGTATTTCCTTTGATTGAAGGTCCAATGCAGATGTTTTTATCTCAGTATCAAATCATTTCTGGGTAACAATTAAGTACCTTACTGTGATGGCTTTCATTAAAGGCGGACTCAGCAATATGACGTAGGTGCAGAAAGTCAATAGCATGGTGGGTCAATTTCGACAACAGCTAAGAGCGTTGAAGTGCGAGGCTCAACTTCTCTCCTGTTCTGGTGCCCTGGCTACCACGCTGTGACAGCGTGACGTGAACCCATGTGCACATGTGCAGATATTGTGTGAGAGAGTCTTGCATCTCACTCATCTCAATATCTGTGGTAATATAGCCGAGTCTGCCTTTAAAATGGTTAAAAAGAAGTTATACAAAAATAACTCCTTAGCAAAGAGCAATTTCTCAAGCAAGAATTTTGCTAGCTGTCTGGGAGTGGTCTGAGTGGGGAGGGAAACACTGAAAACTAGCTGTTATTGGGAGAGAGGTTTTGTAACTCTCTTTCTTATTGGTCTATTCACTAATTTACCTCCCGGTGATGTCACTAGGCAGGCCAAAACTTCATCCCACCAAAACAGGCTGACATTTCAGATGGTCTTTTCAAACAGTTTTTACACTAAAAGGGCATTATCATAATTTTCACAATATTCACAGTATTATTCCAACCTCATAGCGTGGAAATATATATAAATCACAGGGAAATTATGTTTTTGACTGCAATGGGCCTTTAAATAATGTAATTTATGTTGTTTGTATCAGTCGTACAAACAGTGTATGGCCATTTCATTGTATTGGGTTATACCTACATTATATATCATGCTCTATTTCTAGTATGGATTGTAGGACATATTTGCATACATTACCAGCTTCACTGACATCATTCAGACAAGGCTATGTGAAATATCTTACCTCGTTGAGACGTGCTCCATTTATTCCATCTTCAGACAGAAACACATTGAAAAACAGTTTAGTCAGCGGAGAGGGCACATTTCCTCAATCAATACAGTGTGTATCATGAGTATTCACTCCCCTTGGATTTTTCGTTGCGTTACAAACTGGGATTGAAATAGATTTAATTGTAATTTTTGTTGTTGTTGTTGATCTACACAAAACACTCCATAATGTCAAAGTGAAGATAACATTCTAGATTAACTCAGGAGTAAAATGTGGCTTCACAAAATATAATAAGTAATAAGTCACGTGGAACAATTGTCATGATCTTTTCATGACTGCCCCTTTCTCTGTCCCCCCCGTGCATACAACATCTGTCAAGTATTGCATTTCAAGCACAGATTTAAGTTCAAAGAACAGGGAACTTTTTTTTTTGAAAGCCTCATAAAGAAGAGCAGTGATTGGCGGATAACAATAATAAATCAGACTTTGAACGTCTCTTTAAGCACGGTCAAGTTAATCATTGTGATGTGGATGATGTATTAAACCAGCGAGACACATCAAAGATACAGCCGTTCTTCTGGACTGAGCTGCAGGACAGGAAGGAAACTTCTCAGGGATGTCACCATGAGGCCATTGGTGTTCAAAGGCTGTGATGGGAGAACTGAGGATGTATCAACGACAATGAAAAGTGAAAAGCGTAATACAAGTATACAAAATAAAGAAGTTACAAAATATGTAATGTGCACGCAACAAGGCACTAAAGCAATGCTGCTTCAAAAACACAGTAACATAATACACAATGCAATGCCTTATGTTTGGGGCAAATCCAACCCAACACATCACTGAGTAACTGCCTTCTTATTTTCAACCATGGTGGCTGCTGCTTCATGGCATGAATATGCTTGACATTGGCAAAGACTGGGGAGTTTTCCAGGATAAAAATGAATGGGATGAAGGCAAAATCCTAGAGGAAAACCTGCTTCAGTCTGGGAGAGGAATTCACATTTCAGCATGACATTAACCTACAACACACAGCCACGTCTACACTGGAGTTGCTAACCAAGAAGACAGTGAATGTTCCTCAGTGGCCAGGTTACAGTTTTGACTTAAACATGCTTGAAAATGTATGGCAAGACTTGCTGTCTAGCCATGATCCCCAACATTTGACAGAGCTTGACGAGTTTTGAAAATAATCATGGGCAGATAAAACTCTTAGATAAGGTACTTTGACATAAAAATACAGAGTATTTTGTGTAGATTATAAAATGTGAAGAAATTCAAGGGAGTGAATAATTATGATAGGCACTGTATGTGTAAATGTATGCATGCCCTTTAGCTATAGTCGTCCAATATTAAGGGGAGTGTGAGTGTGAGCTGACAGCCCACTGTGCATGTGAGTGTGAGTTGATGGCCATATATGAATATGAGTGTGAGCTGATAGCCTACTGTTTGTGTGAGTGTGTGTCAGCCTGAGTGTGAGCTGACAGCCACTGTGTTTGTGTGTGTAAGTGTGAGCTGACAGCCTACTGTGTTTGTGAGTGTGAGCTGACAGCTCACTGTGTTTGTGAGTGTGAGCTGACAGCCCACTGTGTTTGTGAGTGTGAGCTGACAACCCACTGTGTTTGTGAGTGTGAGCTGACAGCCCACTGTGTGTGTGTGTGTGTGTGTGTGTGTGTGTGTGTGTGTGTGTGTGTGTGTGTGTGTGTGTGTGTGTGTGTGTGTGTGTGTGTGTGTGTGTGTGTGTGTGTGTGTGTGTGTGTGTGTGTGTGTGTGTGTGTGTGTGTGTGTGAATGTGAGCTGAAAGCAAACTGTGTTTGTGAGTGTGTGCTGACAGTCCACTGTGTGTGTGTGTGTGTGGTTGTGTGTGTGTGTGTGTGTGTGTGTGTTTGTGTGTGTGTGTGTGTGTGTGTGTATATGTGTGAGTATGGGTGTGAGCTGACAGCCCACTGTGTTTTAGAGTGTGAGCTGACAGCCCACTGTTTGTGTGAGTGTGAGCAGACAATCCACTGTGGTTGTGTGTGAGTGTACTGTGTTTGTGTGAGTGTAAGCTGACAGCCCAATGTGTGTGTGAGCTTGAGATGACAGCCCACTATGTGTGTGTGAGTGTGTGTGAGCTGATATCCCACTGTGAGAGTGTGTGTGTGAGTTGACAGCCCTCTGTGTGTGTGTCTGTGTATGTGTGTTTTTGAGTGTGCGTGTGATCTGACGGCCCACTGTGTGGTTGTGTGAGTGTGGACTGACAACCCACTGTCTGTGTTTGTTTTTTATTTTTTATTTCACCTTTATTTAACCAGTTAGGCAAGTTGAGAACAAGTTCTCATTTACATCTTATCGATGGCGGTTATGATATCGTTTAGGACCTTGAGCGTGGCTGAGGTGCACCCATGGGGAATCTCAGACGATACAAAAGAGAGGTTGAACAGGCTCAGCTGATTTGTAGGGTTCCTGATTTTGCAGGTTTCTCAGAACATCAGCTATCTGGATTTGGGTGAAGTAGAAATGGGGGAGGCTTGGGCAAGTTGCTGTGGGGGGTGCAGGGCTGTTGCCCAGGGTAGGGGTAGCCAGCTGAAAAGCATTGTGCCAGCCGTGGAAAAATGCTTCTTGTAATTCTCAATTATCGCAGATTTATTGGTGATGACAGTGTTTCCTAGCCTCAGTGCAGTGGGCAGCTGGGAGGAGGTGCTCTTATTCTCCATGGACTTTACAGTGTCCAAACTTTTTGGAGTTTGTGCTACAGGATGCAAATTTCTGTTTGAAAAAGCTAGCCTTTGCTTTCCTAACTGCCTAACTGCCTGTGTATATTGGTTCCTATCTTCCCTGAAAAGTTGCATATCGCGGGGGCTATTTGATGCTAATACAGTACGCCACAGGATGTTTTTGTGCTGGTCAAGGGCAGTCAGGTCTGGAGAGAACCAGGGGCTATATCTGTTCCTGGTTCTACATTTTTTTGAATGGGGCATGCTTATTTAAGATGGTGAGGAAAGCACTTTTAAATAATAACCAGGCATCCTCTACTGATGGAATGAGGTTAATATCCTTCCAGGATACCCGGCCCAGGTCGATTAGAAAGGCCTGCTCGCTGAAGTGTTTTAGGGAAGGTTTGACAGAGATGAGGGGTGGTCGATTGACCGCAGACCCATTACTGACGCAGGCAATGAGGCAGTGATCGCTGAGATCCTGGTTGAAGACAGCAGAGGTGTATTTGGAGGGCAGGTTGGTTAGGATGATATCTCTGAGGATGACCATGTTTACGGATTTGGGGTTGTACCTGGTAGGTTCATTGATAATTTGTGTGAGATTGAGGGCATCAAGCTTAGATTGTAGAATGGCAGGGTTGTTAAGCATGTCCCAATTTAGTTCACCTAACAGCACGAGCTCTGAAGATAGATGGGGGGCAATCAATTCACTTATGGTGTCCAGGGCACAGCTGGGTGCAGAGGGTGGTCTATAGCAAGCGGCAACGGTGAGAGACTTGTTTCTGGAAAGGTGGATTTTTAAAAGTAGAAACTCAAATTGTTTGGGCACAGTCCTGGATAGTAGACAAAACTCTGCAGGCTATCTCTGCATTAGATTGCAACTCCGCCCCCTTTGGCAGTTCTATCTTGTCGGAAAATGTTATAGTTAAGGATGGAAATTTCAGGTGGAACTAAAGAGTTAACTAAGGCATATTGAGCAGGGCTAGAGGCTCCATAGTGAAATAAGGAAATAATTACTAGCCAAAACAACAATGGATAAGGCATATTGACATTATTGACACTTTGCAGACAGAGTTCAGTGTGTCAAATCGGAGAGCATGCTGTCCGGTCCTCTGGCAGTCTCTATGGGGGTGCCACAGGGTTCAATTCTCGGGCCGACTCTTTTCTCTGTATATATCAATGATGTTTCTCATGCTGCGGGCGATTCCCTGATCCACCTCTACGCAGACGACACCATTCTATATACTTCCGGCCCGTCCTTGGACACTGTGCTATCTAACCTCCAAACGAGCTTCAATGCCATACAGCACTCCTTCCGTGGCCTCCAACTGCTCTTAAACGCTAGTAAAACCAAATGCATGCTTTTCAACCGCTCGCTGCCTGCACCCGCACGCCTGACCAGCATCACCACCCTGGATGGTTCCGACCTTGAATATGTGGACATCTATAAGTACCTAGGTGTCTGGCTAGACTCTAAACTCTCCTTCCAGACCCATATCAAACATCTCCAATCGAAAATCAAATCAAGAGTCGGCTTTCTATTCCGCAACAAAGCCTCCTTCACTCACGCCGCCAAACTTACCCTAGTAAAACTGACTATCCTACCGATCCTTGACTTCGGCGATGTCATCTACAAAATTGCTTCCAACACTCTACTCAGCAAACTGGATGCAGTTTATCACAGTGCCATCCGTTTTGTCACTAAAGCACCTTATACCACCCACCACTGCGACTTGTATGCTCTAGTCGGCTGGCCCTCGCTACATATTCGTCGCCAGACCCACTGGCTCCAGGTCATCTACAAGTCCATGCTAGGTAAAGCTCCGCCTTATCTCAGTTCAATGGTTACGATGGCAACACCCATCCGTAGCACGCGCTCCAGCAGGTGTATCTCACTGATCATCCCTAAAGCCAACACCTCATTTGGCCGCCTTTCGTTCCAGTTCTCTGCTGCCTGTGACTGGAACGAATTGCAAAAATCGCTGAAGTTGGAGACTTTTATCTCCCTCACCAACTTCAAACATCTGCTATCTGAGCAGCTAACCGATCGCTGCAGCTGTACATAGTCTATTGGTAAATAGCCCACCCATTTTCACCTACCTCATCCCCATACTGTTTTTATTTATTTATTTTTCTGCTCTTTTGCACACCAATATCTCTACCTGTACATAACCATCTGATCATTTATCACTCCAGTGTTAATCTGCATAATTGTAATTATTTGCCTACCTTCTCATGCCTTTTGCACACAATGTATATATAGACTCCCTTTTTTCTACTGTGTTATTGACTTGTTAATTGTTTACTCCATGTGTAACTCTGTGTTGTCTGTTCACACTGCTATGCCTTATCTTGGCCAGGTCGCAGTTGCAAATGAGAACTTGTTCTCAACTAGCCTACTTGGTTAAATAAAGGTGAAATAAATAAAAAAATAAAAAATTAGGGAGAGGCATGCGTAGCCGAGTGATCATAGGGGTCCAGTGAGTAGCTCGGCGGGCTGGAGACATGGTGATTCAGACAGCTAGCGAGCCGGGGATAGCAAGCTAGCAGAAGGGCCTTAGAGGGACGTCGCAACGGAAGAAGTCTGCTGTAGCCCCCTTGTGCTGTTACGTCGGCAGCCCAGTCGTCATGGATCAGCAGTGCTCCATGTGGTAAAAGGTTCCAGGCCAATTGACAAAATAGGTAAAGTGGCCAAAGAAATTGTCCGATTGGCCTCTTCAGTTAACAGTCTGATATGTTCTAGCCAGCTAGCGGGCCGCGGCTAGCAGGCTAGCAGATGGTCATTCAGGGGACATCACGACGGAGGAGCCAGTTGAAAAATCCCCTCCGGCGAATTACATCGTTAGTCCAGTCGTGATTGGTCTGGTCATTTTCAAGACGACGTTCGTGACACTGATATCCCGCTGCGGTTGTTTGTGTGAGTGTACTGTGTTTGTGTGAGCTGACAGCCAACTGTGTGTGTGAGTGTGATCTGACAGCCCACTGTGGTTGTGAGTGCGAGTGTGATCTGACAGCCCACTGTGGTTGTGAGTGCGAGTGTGAGCTGACAACCCACTGTGGTTGTTTGTGTGAGTTTACTGTGTTTGTGTGAGTGTGAGCTGACAGCCAAATTTGTGTGTGTGTGTGTGTGTGTGTGTGTGTGTGGTGTGTGTGTGTGTGTGTGTGTGTGTGTGTGTGTGTAAACTGATAGCCCACTGTGTGTGAGCTGACAGCCAAATGTGTTTATGTGAACTTGAGATGACAGCCCTGTGTGAGTTTGTGTTGACAGCCCACTATGTGTGTGGGTTTGAGCTGACAGCCTACTGTGTGTGTGTGTGAGTGAGATCTGACAGCCCACTGTGTGTGAGTATGAGATGACAGCCCACTGTGTGTGTGTGTGTCTATATGTGGGAGTTGATATCCCATTGTGTGTGTGCTTGTGTCAGTGTGATCTGACAGCCCACTGTGTGTGGTGTGTGTGATCTGACAGACAGTGTGCGTCTGTGTGTGATCTGACAGTGTGTGTCTGTGTGTGATCTGGTGTGTGTGATCTGACAGTGTGTGTGTGTGTGTGTGTGTGTGTGTGTGTGTGTGTGATCTGACAGTGTGTGTGTGTGTGTGTGTGTGTGTTTTTTGTGTGTGTGAGTAAACTAATAGCCACTGTGAGTGTGATCTGACAGCCCACTGTGTGTGTGGGAGTGTAAGTGTGTTCTGACAGCCCACTGTGAGTTTGAGCTTGAGCTGACAGCCCACTGTGAATGTGAGCTGACAGCCCACTGTTTGTGTGAGTGTGAGCTGACAGCCCACTGTGAGTGTGAGCTGACAACACGCTGGGGTTGTGTGTGTGGTTGTGAATGTACTGTGTTTGTGTGAGCTGACAGCCCACTGTGAATGTGAGCTGACAGCCCACTGTGAATGTGAGCTGACAGCCCACTGTGAATGTGAGCTGACAGCCCACTGTTTGTGTGAGTGTGAGCTGACAGCCCATTGTTTGTGTGAGTGTGAGCGGACAGCCTGCTGTGAGTGTGAGCTGACAACACGCTGGGGTTGTGTGTGTGTGTGGTTGTGAATGTACTGTGTTTGTGTGAGCTGACAGTCCACTGTGTGTGTAAGTGTTAGTTTGTGCTGACAGCCCATTATGTGTTTGTGTGAGTGTGAGCTGACAACCCAATGTGAATGTGAGCTGACAGCCAACTGTGTGTGTGAGTGTGATCTGACAGCCCACTGTGGTTGTGAGTGCGAGTGTGATCTGACAGCCCACTGTGGTTGTGAGTGCGAGTGTGAGCTGACAACCCACTGTGGTTGTTTGTGTGAGTTTACTGTGTTTGTGTGAGTGTGAGCTGACAGCCAAATTTGTGTATGTGTGTGTGTGTGTGTGTGTGTGTGTGTGTGTGTGTGTGTGTGGTGTGTGTGTGTGTGTGTGTGTGTGTGTGTAAACTGATAGCCCACTGTGTGTGAGCTGACAGCCAAATGTGTTTATGTGAACTTGAGATGACAGCCCTGTGTGAGTTTGTGTTGACAGCCCACTATGTGTGTGGGTTTGAGCTGACAGCCTACTGTGTGTGTGTGTGAGTGAGATCTGACAGCCCACTGTGTGTGAGTATGAGATGACAGCCCACTGTGTGTGTGTGTGTCTATATGTGGGAGTTGATATCCCATTGTGTGTGTGCTTGTGTCAGTGTGATCTGACAGCCCACTGTGTGTGGTGTGTGTGATCTGACAGACAGTGTGCGTCTGTGTGTGATCTGACAGTGTGTGTCTGTGTGTGATCTGGTGTGTGTGATCTGACAGTGTGTGTGTGTGTGTGTGTGTGTGTGTGTGTGTGTGTGTGTGATCTGACAGTGTGTGTGTGTGTGTGTGTGTGTGTGTTTTTTGTGTGTGTGAGTAAACTAATAGCCACTGTGAGTGTGATCTGACAGCCCACTGTGTGTGTGGGAGTGTAAGTGTGTTCTGACAGCCCACTGTGAGTTTGAGCTTGAGCTGACAGCCCACTGTGAATGTGAGCTGACAGCCCACTGTTTGTGTGAGTGTGAGCTGACAGCCCACTGTGAGTGTGAGCTGACAACACGCTGGGGTTGTGTGTGTGGTTGTGAATGTTTATTTATTTATTTTTATTTTACCTTTATTTAACCAGGTAGGCAAGTTGAGAACAAGTTCTCATTTACAATTGCGACCTGGCCAAGATAAAGCAAAGCAGTTCGACAGATACAACAACACAGAGTTACACATGGAGTAAAACAAACATACAGTCAATAATAAAGTATAAACAAGTCTATATACAATGTGAGCAAATGAGGTGAGAAGGGAGGTAAAGGCAAAAAAAAGGCCTTGGTGGCAAGGTAAATACAATATAGCAAGTAAAACACTGGAATGGTAGTTTTGCAATGGAAGAATGTGCAAAGTAGAAATAAAAATAATGGGGTGCAAAGGAGCAAAATAAATAAATAAATTAAATACAGTTGGGAAAGAGGTAGTTGATAGGGCTAAATTATATGTGGGCTATGTACAGGTGCAGTAATCTGTGAGCTGCTCTGACAGTTGGTGCTTAAAGCTAGTGAGGGAGATAAGTGTTTCCAGTTTCAGAGATTTTTGTAGTTCGTTCCAGTCATTGGCAGCAGAGAACTGGAAAGAGAGGCGGCCAAAGAAAGAATTGGTTTTGGGGGTGACTAGAGAGATATACCTGCTGGAGCGTGTGCTACAGGTGGGAGATGCTATGGTGACCAGCGAGCTGAGATAAGGGGGGACTTTACCTAGCAGGGTCTTGTAGATGACATGGAGCCAGTGGGTTTGGCGACGAGTATGAAGCGAGGGCCAGCCAACGAGAGCGTACAGGTCGCAATGGTGGGTAGTGTATGGGGCTTTGGTGACAAAACGGATTGCACTGTGATAGACTGCGTCCAGTTTGTTGAGTAGGGTATTGGAGGCTATTTTGTAAATTACATCGCCAAAGTCGAGGATTGGTAGGATGGTCAGTTTTACAAGGGTATGTTTGGCAGCATGAGTGAAGGATGCTTTGTTGCGAAATAGGAAGCCAATTCTAGATTTAACTTTGGATTGGAGATGTTTGATATGGGTCTGGAAGGAGAGTTTACAGTCTAACCAGACACCTAAGTATTTGTAGTTGTCCACGTATTCTAAGTCAGAGCCGTCCAGAGTAGTGATGTTGGACAGGCGGGTAGGTGCAGGTAGTGATCGGTTGAAGAGCATGCATTTAGTTTTACTTGTATTTAAGAGCAGTTGGAGGCCACGGAAGGAGAGTTGTATGGCATTGAAGCTTGCCTGGAGGGTTGTTAACACAGTGTCCAAAGAAGGGCCGGAAGTATACAGAATGGTGTCGTCTGCGTAGAGGTGGATCAGAGACTCACCAGCAGCAAGAGCGACCTCATTGATGTATACAGAGAAGAGAGTCGGTCCAAGAATTGAACCCTGTGGCACCCCCATAGAGACTGCCAGAGGTCCGGACAACAGACCCTCAGATTTGACACACTGAACTCTATCAGAGAAGTAGTTGGTGAACCAGGCGAGGCAATCATTTGAGAAACCAAGGCTGTTGAGTCTGCCGATGAGGATGTGGTGATTGACAGAGTCGAAAGCCTTGGCCAGATCAATGAATACGGCTGCACAGTAATGTTTCTTATCGATGGCGGTTAAGATATCGTTTAGGACCTTGAGCGTGGCTGAGGTGCACCCATGACCAGCTCTGAAACCAGATTGCATAGCAGAGAAGGTATGGTGAGATTCAAAATGGTCGGTAATCTGTTTGTTGACTTGGCTTTCGAAGACCTTAGAAAGGCATGGTAGGATAGATATAGGTCTGTAGCAGTTTGGGTCAAGAGTGTCCCCCCCTTTGAAGAGGGGGATGACCGCAGCTGCTTTCCAATCTTTGGGAATCTCAGACGACACGAAAGAGAGGTTGAACAGGCTAGTAATAGGGGTGGCAACAATTTCGGCAGATAATTTTAGAAAGAAAGGGTCCAGATTGTCTAGCCCGGCTGATTTGTAGGGGTCCAGATTTTGCAGCTCTTTCAGAACATCAGCTGAATGGATTTGGGAGAAGGAGAAATGGGGAAGGCTTGGGCGAGTTGCTGTTGGGGGTGCAGTGCTGTTGACAGGGGTAGGAGTAGCCAGGTGGAAAGCATGGCCAGCAGTAGAAAAATGCTTATTGAAATTTTCAATTATGGTGGATTTATCAGTGGTGACAGTGTTTCCTATCTTCAGTGCAGTGGGCAGCTGGGAGGAGGTGTTCTTATTCTCCATGGACTTTACAGTGTCCCAGAACTTTTTTGAGTTAGTGTTGCAAGAAGCAAATTTCTGCTTGAAAAAGCTAGCCTTGGCTTTTCTAACTGCCTGTGTATAATGGTTTCTAGCTTCCCTGAACAGCTGCATATCACGGGGGCTGTTCGATGCTAATGCAGAACGCCATAGGACGTTTTTGTGTTGATTAAGGGCAGTCAGGTCTGGGGAGAACCAAGGGCTATATCTGTTCCTGGTTCTAAATTTCTTGAATGGGGCATGTTTATTTAAGATGGTTAGGAAGGCATTTTAAAAAAATATCCAGGCATCCTCTACTGACGGGATGAGGTCAATATCCTTCCAGGATACCCCGGCCAGGTCGATTAGAAAGGCCTGCTCGCTGAAGTGTTTCAGGGAGCGTTTTACAGTGATGAGAGGAGGTCGTTTGACCGCTGACCCATTACGGATGCAGGCAATGAGGCAGTGATCGCTGAGATCTTGGTTGAAGACAGCAGAGGTGTATTTAGAGGGGAAGTTGGTTAGGATGATATCTATGAGGGTGCCCGTGTTTAAGGCTTTGGGGAGGTACCTGGTAGGTTCATTGATAATTTGTGTGAGATTGAGGGCATCAAGTTTAGATTGTAGGATGGCTGGGGTGTTAAGCATGTTCCAGTTTAGGTCGCCTAGCAGCACGAGCTCTGAAGATAGATGGGGGGCAATCAGTTCACATATGGTGTCCAGAGCACAGCTGGGGGCAGAGGGTGGTCTATAGCAGGCGGCAACGGTGAGAGACTTGTTTTTAGAAAGGTGGATTTTTAAAAGTAGAAGTTCAAATTGTTTGGGTACAGACCTGGATAGTAGGACAGAACTCTGCAGGCTATCTTTGCAGTAAATTGCAACACCGCCCCCTTTGGCAGTTCTATCTTGTCTGAAAATGTTGTAGTTTGGAATTAAAATGTCTGAATTTTTGGTGGTCTTCCTAAGCCAGGATTCAGACACAGCTAGAACATCCGGGTTGGCAGAGTGTGCTAAAGCAGTGAATAGAACAAACTTATGGAGGAGGCTTCTAATGTTAACATGCATGAAACCAAGGCTATTACGGTTACAGAAGTCGTCAAAAGAGAGCGCCTGGGGAATAGGAGTGGAGCTAGGCACTGCAGGGCCTGGATTCACCTCTACATCGCCAGAGGAACATAGGAGGAGTAGAATAAGGGTGCGACTAAAAGCAATAAGAATTGGTCGTCTAGAACGTCTGGAACAGAGAGTAAAAGGAGGTTTCTGGGGGCGATAAAATAGCATCAAGGTATAATGTACAGACAAAGGTAAGGTAGGATGTGAATACAGTGGAGGTAAACCTAGGTATTGAGTGATGAAGAGAGAGATATTGTCTCTAGAAACATCATTGAAACCAGGAGATGTCATTGCATGTGTGGGTGGTGGAACTAATAGGTTGGATAAGGTATAGTGAGCAGGACTAGAGGCTCTACAGTGAAATAAGCCAATAAACACTAACCAGAACAGCAATGGACAAGACATATTGACATTAAGGAGAGGCATGCTTAGTCGAGTGATCAAAAGGGTCCAGTGAGTGGAGAGGTTGGTTTAGGGTCACGGCGATTTAGACAGCTAGCCAAGCCAACCGGTAGCAAGCTAGCATAGGATGGAGTCTGTTGTTAGCCACCTCTTGCGTTCGGTCAGTAGATTAGTGGGGTTCCGTGTGGTAGAGGGGATTAATCCAAATCACACAACAACAAAAATAAGAACAATAGATATAGTTATAGAGGCCCGAGAAGAAAACATAATAATTCAAATAAATAAATTGTCCGATTGTCTATTCAGATAGCAGCCGGAAAGACAGCTAACGGTTAGCGGGCCGCAGATGGGCGTTCCGGTAACGTCGCGACAGAGGAGCCAGCCGGATCTCCTTCAGGTAGATAACGTCGGCAGTCCGGTTGTGAAGGCCCGGTGGGGCTCCGCGTAGGCAGTGAAACGGGTCCGGATAGGTGACTGCAGCCCAGGAGTGAATGATGGAACTCAGGCGTGATTGACGGAGCTGGCTAGCACCGGAACAATCGATGTTTGCTCCGGAATCGACGAAAGCCGACTGTCACACGGATAGCAGCTAGCTAGCTGTGAGATCCGGGTATGAATGTCCAGAGAGCAGTTGAAATCCAGGGACATGGAGAGAAAAATTGGTCCGGTATGTTCCGTTCCGAGCCGCGCTGCGCCGTACAAAACTGGCGATAGATTTTCGATAGATTTTCGAACTAAAGGACAGCCGATGACCACAAACCGTGGTTAGCTTCTGATTAGCTTCTGGGCTAGCTCCTGGCTAGCTTCTGGCTAGTTTCTGGCCAGCCTCCTGGAGTTTCTGGCTAGCTTCCTGAAGGATTGCAGATCTGAGGTAAATAATACTTTTTTATAAATATAAATTGGTGAGGCTGGTTGCAGGAGAGTGTTTAGTTGTGTGTGTGGTTGTGAATGTACTGTGTTTGTGTGAGCTGACAGCCCACTGTGAATGTGAGCTGACAGCCCACTGTGAATGTGAGCTGACAGCCCACTGTTTGTGTGAGTGTGAGCTGACAGCCCATTGTTTGTGTGAGTGTGAGCGGACAGCCTGCTGTGAGTGTGAGCTGACAACACGCTGGGGTTGTGTGTGTGTGTGGTTGTGAATGTACTGTGTTTGTGTGAGCTGACAGTCCACTGTGTGTGTAAGTGTGAGTTTGTGCTGACAGCCCATTATGTGTTTGTGTGAGTGTGAGCTGACAACCCAATGTGAATGTGAGCTGACAGCCAACTGTGTGTGTGAGTGTGATCTGACAGCCCACTGTGGTTGTGAGTGCGAGTGTGATCTGACAGCCCACTGTGGTTGTGAGTGCGAGTGTGAGCTGACAACCCACTGTGGTTGTTTGTGTGAGTTTACTGTGTTTGTGTGAGTGTGAGCTGACAGCCAAATTTGTGTATGTGTGTGTGTGTGTGTGTGTGTGTGTGTGTGTGTGTGTGGTGTGTGTGTGTGTGTGTGTGTGTGTGTGTAAACTGATAGCCCACTGTGTGTGAGCTGACAGCCAAATGTGTTTATGTGAACTTGAGATGACAGCCCTGTGTGAGTTTGTGTTGACAGCCCACTATGTGTGTGGGTTTGAGCTGACAGCCTACTGTGTGTGTGTGTGAGTGAGATCTGACAGCCCACTGTGTGTGAGTATGAGATGACAGCCCACTGTGTGTGTGTGTGTCTATATGTGGGAGTTGATATCCCATTGTGTGTGTGCTTGTGTCAGTGTGATCTGACAGCCCACTGTGTGTGGTGTGTGTGATCTGACAGACAGTGTGCGTCTGTGTGTGATCTGACAGTGTGTGTCTGTGTGTGATCTGGTGTGTGTGATCTGACAGTGTGTGTGTGTGTGTGTGTGTGTGTGTGTGTGTGTGTGTGTGTGATCTGACAGTGTGTGTGTGTGTGTGTGTGTTTTTTTTTTGTGTGTGAGTAAACTAATAGCCACTGTGAGTGTGATCTGACAGCCCACTGTGTGTGTGGGAGTGTAAGTGTGTTCTGACAGCCCACTGTGAGTTTGAGCTTGAGCTGACAGCCCACTGTGAATGTGAGCTGACAGCCCACTGTTTGTGTGAGTGTGAGCTGACAGCCCACTGTGAGTGTGAGCTGACAACACGCTGGGGTTGTGTGTGTGGTTGTGAATGTACTGTGTTTGTGTGAGCTGACAGCCCACTGTGAATGTGAGCTGACAGCCCACTGTGAATGTGAGCTGACAGCCCACTGTTTGTGTGAGTGTGAGCTGACAGCCCACTGTTTGTGTGAGTGTGAGCGGACAGCCTGCTGTGAGTGTGAGCTGACAACACGCTGGGGTTGTGTGTGTGTGTGGTTGTGAATGTACTGTGTTTGTGTGAGCTGACAGTCCACTGTGTGTGTAAGTGTGAGTTTGTGCTGACAGCCCATTATGTGTTTGTGTGAGTGTGAGCTGACAACCCAATGTGAATGTGAGCTGACAGCCCACTGTTTGTGTGAGTGTGAGCTGACAGCCCACTGTTTGTGTGAGTGTGAGCTGACAGCCCACTGTTTGTGTGAGTGTGAGCGGACAGCCTGCTGTGAGTGTGAGCTGACAACACGCTGGGGTTGTGTGTGTGGTTGTGAATGTACTGTGTTTGTGTGAGCTGACAGTCCACTGTGTGTGTAAGTGTGAGTTTGTGCTGACAGCCCATTATGTGTTTGTGTGAGTGTGAGTTGACAACCCAATGTGTGTGTTAGTTGTGTGTGTGATTGTGCTTGTGAGCTGACATCCCGCTGCGGTTGTTTGTGTGAGTGTGAGTGTACTGTGTTTGTGTGAGCTGACAGTCCACTGTGTGTGTGTAAGTGTGAGTTTGTGCTGACAGCCCACTATGTGTTTGTGTGAGTGTGAGTTGACAGCCCACTGTGTGTGTTTGTTTGACGGTGTCAACTGACATCCCACTGTTTGTGTTTGTGTGTTTGTAAGGGACTGTGATCTGACGGCCCACTGTGTGTGTGTGTGTGTGTTTGTGAGTATGAGCTGACAGCCCACTGTGTCTGAGTGTGAACTGACGTCCCACTATGTGTTTGTGTGTTCTGACAGCCCACTGTGAGTGTGATTGTGAGCTGATAGCCCACTGTTTGTGTGAGTTTGAGCTGACAGCCCACTGTGTTTGAGTGCGAGTGTGAGCTGACAACCCGATGCAGTTGTGTGCATGATTGTGAATGTTCTGTGTTTGTGTGAGTGTGAGCTGACAGCCCAATGTGTTTGTTAGTTGTGTGTGTGCTTGTGAGCTGACATGCCGCTGCGGTTGCGTGTGAGAGTGTACTGTGTTTGTGTGAGTGTGAGCTGACAGCCCAATGTGTTTGCGTGAGTTGACAGCAACAGAGCTTGGGCCGCCTGGCTCGTTGCGAACTGTGTGAAGACTATTTCTTCCTAACAAAGACAGCCAACTTCGCCAAACGGGGGATGATTTAACAAAAGCCCATTAGCGAAAAAAGCACAATCGTTGCACGACTGTACCTAACCATAAACACCAATGCCTTTCTTAAAATCAATACACAGAAGTATATATTTTTAAACCTGCATATTTAGCTAAAGGAAATCCAGGTTAGCAGGCAATATTAACCTGGTGAAATTGTGTCATTTCTCTTACGTTCATTGCTCGCAGAGGTAGGGTATATGCAACAGTTTGGGCCGCCTGGCTCATTAAGAACTAATTTGCCATAATTTTACGTAATTATGACATAACATTGAAGGTTGTACAATGTAACAGCAATATTTAGACTTAGGGATGCCACCCGTTAGATAAAATACGGAACTGTTTCGTATTTCCCTGAAATAATAAACATTTTGTTTTCGAAATTATAGTTTCCTTATTCGACCATATTATTGACCAAAGGCTCGTATTTCTGTGTGTTATTATGTTATAATTAAGTCTATGATTTGATATTTGATAGAGCAGTCTGACTGAGCGGTGGTAGGCAGCAGCATTCTCGTAAGCATTCATTCAAACAGCACTTTCGTGCATTTTGCCATTAGCTCTTCAAGTATTGAGCTGTTTATGACTTCAAGCCTATCAACTCCCGAGATGAGGCTGGTGTAACCGATGTGAAATGGCTAGCTAGTTAGCGGGGTGCGCGCTAATAGCGTTTCAAACGTCACTCGCTCTGAGACATGGAGTAGTTGTTCCCCTTGCTCTGCAAGGGCCACGGATTTTGTGGAGCGATGGGTATCGATGCTTCGAGCCCAGTGTCGTGTCTTTACTATCATTAAATGAAGACTTTTAGTTTTTATCAAAGTTTCTCTGTAATTAGTATTACGCGATTTAAACTGAATAATCATGTAACTGTAATTAACAAGGAAGTCGGGGCACCAAGGAAAATAGTCATATTACAAAGTTATAATTTCCTAATAGCTTTTCAGATATTTTAAATCTGATCAATTAGAATAATTTTGCACGCCCAATTTTTCAGTTTTTGATTTGTTAAAAAAGTTTGAAATATCCAATAAATGTCGTTCCACTTCATGATTGTGTCCCACTTGTTGTTGATTCTTCACAAAAAAATACAGTTTTATATCTTTATGTTTGAAGCCTGAAATTTGGCAAAAGGTCGCAAAGTTCAAGGGGGCCGAATACTTTCGCAAGGCACTGTATATATTGTGTCGTCTTGATCGCTGTTGAAAAGTTTTTCTTTTGTAGAATTGTCTGTCTCTCTCTCTCTCTCTGTCTGCCGTGGTTAGAGGGGATAGTCAGAACGACATTCATTCATGTAGTTGTAGAATGTTTGTTTCGGCAGTTGTCGATCTTCGCGTTCGATGATACCGAATTCCTAGCTGCAGACTAGTAATTCATATCAAAGACTTGTTCTTATTCTGTCGGTATCGATAGTCTAAGAGTTTAACCACGGGGTATGGTTAAAAGATTCAGCAATGGTCTGCAACCTTTGTCCCCTCGTAATGGAGAAAACATGGTCTGGTGAGAATTTCTCAAAGTTGGGGTTTTATTCAGGAGTTGCAGAAAAGGGCCTGTCCCAGGATGCCTTACCCTAACTGGGCTCATGGGTGGTCCTATGATTTAGTTAAACTCAAAAGGGAATTGGAGTTTCCTTCATTAAACAGTCCAAAATCACATTACACAATTTTACAAACAGTATCATCCTCACTCATTCATCTTATACAACAATTAGATGTAAACCTCATATCTGAGGCTATTATATAAACAGCGTTATGGTAATGTGGCAGCACCGTCTCCCATGAGTTTTACCAAGTTGTAACAAACAGACCAGTTCGTAGCTGGATTCTTCACCAATCTTTTATACTTTCTCCGGAACATAAATGTTGTTCGGACCTCTGTGAGGTGGAAGAAATTCCTTTGTTCTCTATGAAAATGTTCTCTATGAAAAATGTTCTCTCTGAAAATTCTCTGAAAATTCACTCTGAGGAGAGGGACGGAAGCTATACTGTTACACTGGCAATACTAAAGTGCCTATAAGAACATCCAATAGTCAAAGGTATATGAAATACAAATGGTATAGAGACAAATAGTCCTATAAATACTATATTAACTACAACCTAAAACCTCATGTTAAAAGGAACCACCAGCTTTCATACAAAGCACATATTGCACTTTTACTTTCTTCTCCAACACTTTTTTTTTTGTTGCATTGTTTAAACCAAATTGAACATGTTTCATTATTTATTTGAGACTAAATTGATTTTTATTGAAATAAGTGTTCATTCAGTATTGTTGTAATTGTCATTATTACAAATAAATAGAAAAAATTGGCAGATTAACCTATATCAGCTTTTTTTTTAGCGATCCAACAATCGGTATCGGTATCGGTGTTGAAAAATCATAATCGGTCGACCTCTAGTGTGCGCTGCCAACCTGCTGCGGTTGTGTGTATGAGTTTGAGTTTACTGTGTTTGTGTGAGGTGTGAGCAGATAGCCCAATGTGTGTTTGAGTGTGAGCTGACAACCTGCTGTGGTTGTGGGTTTGAGTGTGAGCTGACACCCACTGTGTGTGTCAGTGTGAGTGTTAGCTGACAACCCACTGTGGTTGTGTGTGTAAGTGTACTGTTTTTGTGCGAGTCTGCTCTGACAACCCTGTGTGTGTGTGTGTGTGTGTGTGTGTGTGTGTGTGTGAGTGTGAACTGACATCCCTGCTGGTTGTTTGTGTCAGTGTGAGCTGACTACCCACTGTTTGTTTGAGCTTCGAGCTTTCAGTCCTCTGTGTGTGAGCTGGCAGCCCACTGTGTTTGTGTGTGTGACTGTGAGCTGAGAGCCCACTGTGTGTGTGAGTGCAAGTGTGAGCTGACAGCACACCGTGTTTGTGTGTGTGTGTGTGTGTGAGCTGACATTCCATTGTGTGTGGGTGTGTGTGTGACCTTGACCTGACAGCCACTGCGTGTGTGTGTGTGTGTGTATGAGTGCGAGATGTGAGCTGACAGCCCACTCTGTGTGTGATTTTCTGCTGACAGCCCA